>NC_052148.1:201015293-201615293 GCF_902713615.1 Scyliorhinus canicula
GCTGTTGGAGCAGGGATCTGGGCTGTCGGAGCAGGGATCTGGGCTGTTGGAGCAGGGATCTGGGCAGCTGGAGCAGGGATCTGGGCTGTTGGAGCAGGGATCTGGGCTGTTGGAGCAGGGATCTGGGCAGCTGGAGCAGGGATCTGGGCTGTTGGAGCAGGGATCTGGGAAGCTGGAGCAGGGATCTGGGCAGTCGGAGCAGGGATCTGGGCTGTCGGAGCAGGGATCTGGGCAGCTGGAGCAGTGATCTGGGCTGTTGGAGCAGGGATCTGGGCAGCTGGAGCAGGGATCTGGGCAGCTGAGCAGGGATCTGGGCTGTTGGAGCAGGGATCTGGGCTGTCGGAGCAGGGATCTGGGCTGTCGGATCAGGGATCTGGGCAGTTGGAGCAGGGATCTGGGCTGTTGGAGCAGGGATCTGGGCTGTTGGAGCAGGGATCTGGGCAGCTTTAGCAGGGATCTGGGCAGTTGGAGCAGGGATCTGGGCTGTTGGAGCAGGGATCTCGGCTGTTGGAGCAGGGATCTGGGCAGCTGGAGCAGGGATCTGGGCAGTTGGAGCAGGGATCTGGGCAGCTGGAGCAGTGATCTGGGCTGTTGGAGCAGGGATCTGGGCAGCTGGAGCAGGGATCTGGGCAGCTGGAGCAGGGATCTGGGCTGTTGGAGCAGGGATCTGGGCTGTCGGAGCAGGGATCTGGGCTGTCGGATCAGGGATCTGGGCAGTTGGAGCAGGGATCTGGGCTGTTGGAGCAGGGATCTGGGCTGTTGGAGCAGGGATCTGGGAAGCTGGAGCAGGGATCTGGGCAGTCGGAGCAGGGATCTGGGCTGTCGGAGCAGGGATCTGGGCAGCTGGAGCAGTGATCTGGGCTGTTGGAGCAGGGATCTTGGCAGCTGGAGCAGGGATCTGGTCAGCTGGAGCAGGGATCTGGGCTGTTGGAGCAGGGATCTGGGCTGTCGGAGCAGGGATCTGGGCTGTCGGATCAGGGATCTGGGCAGTTGGAGCAGGGATCTGGGCTGTTGGAGCAGGGATCTGGGCTGTTGGAGCAGGGATCTGGGCAGCTTGAGCAGGGATCTGGGCAGTTGGAGCAGGGATCTGGGCTGTTGGAGCAGGGATCTGGGCTGTTGGAGCAGGGATCTGGGCAGCTGGAGCAGGGATCTGGGCAGTTGGAGCAGGGATCTGGGCAGCTGGAGCAGGGATCTGGGCACCCGGAGCAGGGATCTGGGCAGTCGAAGCAGGGATCTGGGCTGTCGGAGCAGGGATCTGGGCTGTTGGAGCAGGGATCTGGGCAGCTGGAGCAGGGATCTGGGCTGTTGGAGCAGGGATCTGGGCTGTCGGAGTAGGGATCTGGGCTGTTGGAGCAGGGATCTGGGCAGCTGGAGCAGGGATCTGGGCTGTTGGAGCAGGGATCTGGGCAGCTGGAGCAGGGATCTGGGCAGCCGGAGCAGGGATCTGGGCAGCTGGAGCAGGGATCTGGGCTGTTGGAGCAGGGATCTGGGCAGCTGGAGCAGGGATCTGGGCTGTCGGAGCAGGGATCTGGGCTGTTGGAGCAGGGATCTGGGCTGTTGGAGCAGGGATCTGGGCAGTCGGAGCAGGGATCTGGGCTGTTGGAGCAGGGATCTGGGCAGGTGGAGCAGGGATCTGGGCAGCTGGAGCAGGGATCTGGGCAGCTGGAGCAGGGATCTGGGCTGTCGGAGCAGGGATCTGGGCTGTCGGAGCCGGGATGTGGGCAGCTGGAGCAGGGATCTGGGCAGCCGGAGCAGGGATCTGGGCTGTCGGAGCAGGGATCTGGGCAGTCTTAACCGTATCTGGGCAGCTGGAGCAGGGTTCTGGGCTGTTGGAGCAGGGATCTGGGAAGCTGGAGCAGGGATCTGGGCAGCTGGAGCAGGGATCTGGGCTGTCGGATCAGGGATCTGGGCAGTTGGAGCAGGGATCTGGGCTGTTGGAGCAGGGATCTGGGCTGTTGGAGCAGGGATCTGGGCAGCTGGAGCAGGGATCTGGGCAGTTGGAGCAGGGATATGGGCTGTTGGAGCAGGGATCTGGGCTGTTGGAGCAGGGATCTGGGCAGCTGGAGCAGGGATCTGGGCAGTTGGAGCAGGGATCTGGGCAGTTGGAGCAGGGATCTGGGCTTTTGGAGCAGGGATATGGGCTGTTGGAGCAGGGATCTGGGCACCTGGAGCAGGGATCTGGGCTGTTGGAGCAGGGATCTGGGCTGTCGGAGCAGGGATCTGGGCTGTTGGAGCAGGGATCTGGGCAGCTGGAGCAGGGATCTGGGCTGTCGGAGTAGGGATCTGGGCTGTTGGAGCAGGGATCTGGGCAGCTGGAGCAGGGATCTGGGCTGTTGGAGCAGGGATCTGGGAAGCTGGAGCAGGGATCTGGGCAGTCGGAGCAGGGATCTGGGCTGTCGGAGCAGGGATCTGGGCAGCTGGAGCAGTGATCTGGGCTGTTGGAGCAGGGATCTGGGCAGCTGGAGCAGGGATCTGGGCAGCTGGAGCAGGGATCTGGGCTGTTGGAGCAGGGATCTGGGCTGTCGGAGCAGGGATCTGGGCTGTCGGATCAGGGATCTGGGCAGTTGGAGCAGGGATCTGGGCTGTTGGAGCAGGGATCTGGGCTGTTGGAGCAGGCATCTGGGCAGCTTTAGCAGGGATCTGGGCAGTTGGAGCAGGGATCTGGGCTGTTGGAGCAGGGATCTGGGCTGTTGGAGCAGGGATCTGGGCAGCTGGAGCAGGGATCTGGGCAGTTGGAGCAGGGATCTGGGCAGCTGGAGCAGGGATCTGGGCAGCCGGAGCAGGGATCTGGGCAGTCGAAGCAGGGATCTGGGCTGTCGGAGCAGGGATCTGGGCTGTTGGAGCAGGGATCTGGGCAGCTGGAGCAGGGATCTGGGCTGTTGGAGCAGGGATCTGGGCTGTCGGAGCAGGGATCTGGGCTGTTGGAGCAGGGATCTGGGCAGCTGGAGCAGGGATCTGGGCTGTTGGAGCAGGGATCTGGGCAGCTGGAGCAGGGATCTGGGCAGCCGGAGCAGGGATCTGGGCAGCTGGAGCAGGGATCTGGGCTGTTGGAGCAGGGATCTGGGCAGCTGGAGCAGGGATCTGGGCTGTCGGAGCAGGGATCTGGGCTGTTGGAGCAGGGATCTGGGCTGTTGGAGCAGGGATCTGGGCAGTCGGAGCAGGGATCTGGGCTGTTGGAGCAGGGATCTGGGCAGGTGGAGCAGGGATCTGGGCAGCTGGAGCAGGGATCTGGGCAGCTGGAGCAGGGATCTGGGCTGTCGGAGCAGGGATCTGGGCTGTCGGAGCCGGGATGTGGGCAGCTGGAGCAGGGATCTGGGCAGCCGGAGCAGGGATCTGGACTGTCGGAGCAGGGATCTGGGCAGTCTTAACCGTAACTGGGCAGCTGGAGCAGGGTTCTGGGCTGTTGGAGCAGGGATCTGGGAAGCTGGAGCAGGGATCTGGGCAGCTGGACCAGGGATCTGGGCTGTTGGAGCAGGGATCTGGGCTGTTGGAGCAGGGATCTGGGCAGTCGGAGCAGGGATCTGGGCAGTTGGTGCAGGGATCTGGGCAGTTGGAGCAGGGATCTGGGCTGTCGGAGCAGGGATCTGGGCTGTCGGAGCAGGGATCTGGGCAGCTGGAGCAGGGATCTGGGCAGCTGGAGCAGGGATCTGGGCTGTCGGAGCAGGGATCTGGGCAGCTGGAGCAGGGATCTGGGCTGTCGGAGCAGGGATTTGGGCAGCTGGAGCAGGGATCTGGGCTGTTGGAGCAGGGATCTGGCCAGCTGGAGCAGGGATCTGGGCTGTTGGAGCAGGGATCTGGGCAGCTGGAGCAGGGATCTGGGCTGTCGGATCAGGGATCTGGGCAGTTGGAGCAGGGATCTGGGCAGTCGGAGCAGGGATCTGGGCTGTCGGAGCAGGGATCTGGGCAGCTGGAGCAGGGATCTGGGCAGCTGGAGCAGGGATCCTGGCTGTTGGAGCAGGGATCTGGGCAGTCGGAGCAGGGATTTGGGCTGTTGGAGCAGGGATCTGGGCAGTCGGAGCAGGGATCTGGGCCGTCAGGACAGGGACTGCTAAACAGAACTGCACATACTTCGCTCAGTTTACTTTTGATGGCCGATGAGCACCATGGTGGTGCAGTGGTTAGCACTGCTGCCTTGTGGCACCAGGAACCTGGGTTCGATTCCAGCTTCGGGTGATTTTGTGGAGTTTGCATTTCCTCCCCGTGTCTGCGTGGGTTTCCTCCGGGTGCTCCGGTTTCCTACCACAGACCAGAGATGTGCAGGTTAAGTGGATTAGCCATGATAAATTGCTCTTAGTGTCCAAAAGGTTAGGTATGGTTACTGGGTTATGGGGATAAGGTGGGGGCTTGGGCCTAGGTAGGATGATCTTTCCAAAGGTCAATGCAGACTTGACAGGCCGAATGGCCTCCTTCTGTACTGTAGAGATTCTATGATTTTCTCCACACTAAGAGAACAACTGTCATGATATATAACAAAAGCTAATTCATTTATTTCCAGAGATTGCTGAGTTCAGTATGTGCTTTTGAGTTGACACGTTTTATGAGATTTATGCTGGTTATAAATGGCCAATGGCTACACATACACTGGAGGGAGAGAGAGAGAGAGAGACAAAGAGAGGGTGGAGGGAGAGAGAGAGAGAGGCAAAGAGAGGGTGGAGGGAGAGAGAGAGAGAGAGGCAAAAGAGGATGGAGGGAGAGAGAGAGAGAGAGACAAAGAGAGGGTGGAGGGAGAGAGAGAGAGAGAGGCAAAGAGAGGGTGGAGGGAGAGAGAGAGAGACAAAGAGAGGGTGGAGGGAGAGAGAGAGAGAGACAAAGAGAGGGTGGAGGGAGAGAGCCACTGTTTTTAAATCCATCCTCCACTTGTGAAGTTGGTGGGAGAGGGACGCGATTTGAAAGTTGTTTAAGGTGAAGTTTTATTCCTGGATGTCCTGAGTGACCACAATTTGGTGTCTTTCACTATTGCAATGGAGAGGGATAGGGCCATCCGGCAGGGCAAGGTTTATAATTGGGGGAGGGGTAATTATGATGCGATTAGGCAAGAATTAGGGAGCATAAGATGGGAACAGAAACTGTCAGGGAAAGGCACAAATGAAAAGTGGAGCTTTTTCAAGGAACAAATACTGCATGTCCTTGATAGATATGTCCCTGTCACGCAGGGAGGAAATGGCCGTGTGAGGGAACCATGGTTCAGAAAAGAGGTTGAATGTCTTGTCAAGAGGAACAAGATAGCTTGATCTTGGTTTCGGACAATGCTCGGCACAACATTGAGGGCCGAAGGGCCTGTTCTGTGCTGTACTGTTCTATGATAAAAGTTCCTTAAGTACAGTTTCATATTTCTTTGGTTACTATTTATTATATTGGATGTTGTAAAATCAGGCACAACAGCCATAAAAATTAAGGGGTAATTTCTGTCTCTTCCTTCCAAAACCAATGGGAAAATACTGTCCTCTAAGAATTTGGGAGTATCTATCTTGATGTGAGGGGTTCAAATTTGTCTCAAGGTAACAGACTAAAGAAGAAGAATGTAATGCTTTATAATGAAATCCTGCTGTTGACAAATTGGACACAGCAAGGTAGTGGCACACAGCCAAAAATCATCTTAAGGGCTCCTGTACATAAGCAACAAAACACAAGTTTCATCCAGGATGAAGCAGGTATCTAACAAGTGTGTACTTGTTCTGGTTTGAAAAGCTCACACTGAGATAGTAACTTACTGCATCTCATAAATGCCCTGTTTCTTGGCAGTGTGGAGTGGTCGGCGGTGGGATCTTCTGGTCTCGCCGCTGTCAATGGGATTTCCCACTGATTCCACCTCAGGCCGCCGGGAAACCCATGGTGGGAGTGCGCCATTGCCGGGGCTGGAAATCCCGCTGGCAAGTACGGCTGGAAAATCCCCCCTCCTTTAGATATAATGAACTGCTTTGGAGCAGGGAACAGCAGCCATTTTGCAGGATGAGTTACTCAGAGATAAGGAGAATGTAAAAATGTTTTCCTCGTGTCTTGGAGGATTCATGTTGGGAAAGTTACAGAATATAACTCTTTAGCTGATTGTCTGCAGTCGCCTGTTTAGGTCAGATTCTAACAGGTGCTATTTAATTCCATCAAACCTTATTCCAGTTACGTAGAAAAATTGGCTTTATAATTTTGCCAGCACAACAGGCCGGGTTAATATAATTTAAGAACAGGGAAGTGCAGGCAACAAATATTGGTTTCTCAAAATCCCATCAAAACAAGCATGTAAATAAAACTGCTTCTGAGGCTTGTGGTGGCAAAATCAAAGCCAGTAGATTTTTTTTAAAATAATATTTTTATTAAAGATTTTCAATTTTACATTTTACCCAAGACACAACAAATCCCCCAAATCTAGTATGGTACAGAGTAACCATTATTCCACATATACATACAGAAGAGACCTGCAAATACTCATACAAATGGTTCAAATTATCAGTCAGTCATTGTAGTTGGCATTTCATTCAGCATGGATAGTGAAAGGATACCAGAAAGAGTGGGGGATCTCAGGATAATAAAGGCATGGCTAGCAGTGGTTAGCACTGCTGCCTCACAGCGCCGAAGACCCAGGTTCAATTCCTACCTCAGGTGGCTGTCTCTGTGGAGTTTGTACATTCTTCCCCCTGTGTGCGTGGGTTTCCTCCGGGTGCTCCGGTTTCCTCCCACAGTCCAAAGATGTGCAGGTCTGATGGATTGGCCATGTTAAATTGACTCGAGGTGTGATTGTGGGGATAGGGCAGGGGATTGGGCCTATGTACGGTGCACTTTCAGAGGGTCGGTGCAGACTCGATGGGTTGAATGGCCTCCTTCTGCACTGTAGGGATTCTATGATTCTATACTAACCACCTCTACACCAAACCGCCTGCCCACCACCCTGCTGTAACACCACTTAGTTTGTCTACAAAATGTACCAAAAATGTACTCGCTCAGCGTAAAAGCAAGGATTACTGCACATTAAAAAAAATGAGGTAAATACTGGATAAAGAGAATAAAGAGGCAACAAACGCCTCTGTGCTCACATATCATATACCCTTGTCAGGATAAAAGGCAATAACACAAAATCAGCGATATAATCAGAAAGGGACAAGATAAGATAAGATAACAGTCCATGGAGCTTGGAAAGGTCAAAGCCATGACAAGAACGTTGAGCAATGATCAGGATCCATCCAAAGTTTCATCGAAACCCTGCACCTCTGCCATGTCGTTGGCCCAAAGCCCCAGTAGTGAGATACCCAGGCCCTGGTGGGTGGCAGCGACCCGCCCGTTGTATCCGGCTGCCACCAACCCTTCTCGATGAACACCGAGAGCAAGATAATGTAAGACCAGTAGGCGGAATCTTTGACCAACTCCAGGCCTCGAAGACCGGATACAATGTGGCCGATCGAACTGAAAATGCCAAGCCCTCAAATCGAGATTGCGAAAGCATGGCAAACAGTTCTCAAATACAGCCGGGAATTCATCCCCAGCCCATCTCGGGAGACCGGGCGCATGGATACTTCCTTTCGGGCCCCATCTCCCCGATTCAAGATACCATGCAGCAGGATTTCCAAGGACTGAAGGTGAGCCCCCACCGATGAGATTGCCCTATCGACTGACTGGATTCTCATCCACACTTCATTCATTCTCTTTAGGATGTCTCACAGTTCATCAATGTGAGCACCAATAATCTGTGCCAGGGAGCCAGAACCGCTGTCCACAACTTCACTCACAACGGCAGCCACAAACCCAACAGCATCGCTGGAGCATAGGCCCGCTCACCAGCGAAGCCGCCACTGTGAAATGGGCCCCACCCTCGCCATCTCCGACCACCTCAACCAAAGAAGGATTTTTTGACTTAACTCGGCTCCCCTTCACCAAAATGTAGCCACGGTCTTCCTGGAACATAGCACAGATTATACACATTAGGATCAGATAATTATGGGTTGTGAATCAAGATTAAAAATAGATTGAATTATGAATTAGTGCCAGAGCTTGCAAAAACACAGCCACTCCCAAGCTCACATCATGCGACCCATTCAAAGTGAGTAGGTTTTAAAAGTCAGACGACATAGTCTGGTAGATTCACACAAAAAAGTATCTGAAAATATTCTTATTATTGTAGGGTGTCCTTTCTCTTTGGGTAGTCCGATATAATTCAATGTTTTTGATCCTCGTCTGTAATTAAGTACAGACGATCAAAAGGAGATTCAGGGGATGTTTCAAGTCCTCTTTCTATTCAGATGGTAACCAACTGCATCAACACAGCGATCTTCTGTCAAAAGTGAATTAAAGGAACAGAACAGCAGGGTATCAGCAGCAAGCAGTGGCCTCATGCAAAGGTTTGACTTGGGCTCCCTATCTTTTGTGACAATGGTACCAATTATTACTTTTTCTGGTCAAATGTGAACATGTATAATTGTGAAAAAGCATGCTTGCGATCGGTAATAAAAATTTTGACAAAATAATAAGGCATAGATAACACAACAATGAATGATAACAAAAAACCCATTACCCCACTATAACGTCTCCAACCAAAGGCAATGGGGCATCTCATTGTTGGCCATTGCCACGACTTGTTATCTATGTAATCGATGTGGACACCTTGAGATGGAATTTTGTGGAGGGATGGGAAACCTTGGGCGCAATTCTCCGCTCCCCACGCCGGGTGGGAGAATCGCGGGAGGGCCGGGCGACTCACAACACGCCACCCTGGCACCCCCCCCCCCCCCCCCCCCCGCTTGCAGATTCGACGCTCGACGCTTTTCACGGCGACCTGACGTTCCCGACCTGTTCTCGCCGGCAGCAACCACAGCTGGTCGTGAACCGTCGTGAACATGGCTCCAAATCACCGCGATCGGTGCCCACCGATTGTCAGGCCGGCGTCTCAAAGTGACGCACTCTTTCCCCTCCGCTGCCCCGCAAGATCAAGCCACCACGTCTTGCGGGGCAGCGGAGGGGAAGACGGCAACCACGCATGCGCGTGTTGGAGCCGGCAGCTGTCGTGACATCAGCCGCGTATGCGCGGGTAGCAGCCGGCCAACCTGCGCATGCACGACTGAGGTCACTTAGGCGCCGCCGTCGCATCATTCTCGGCGTGCCGCCTTGACGCAAGCATCAAGGCCCGGCGGCCGAGATTTACGGAGCGCCACTCCTAGCCCCCGGGGGGGTGACTAGGTTGCGAGGAGCGGCTTCCGAGGTCGTTGTGAAACTCCGCCGAGTTCACGACGGCCTTCCCAATGCCGCGCGGGAGCGGAGAATTCCACCCAAGTCACTTTCAGAGGTGGGTGCTTCACATTCTGTGCCTAATAAAAGGACAGTTTAATGGCACCCTTGACAATGGCGTCGCTGGGTATAAGCCGGAGTGACTCCTGGAGGAGAGCAATTTAGTGTGGCCGATCCACCTACCCTGCACATCCTTGAGTTGTGGGGGTCAGACTTGTGCAGACACAGGGAGAATATGCAAACTCCACATGGACAGTGACCTGGGGCCGGTATTGAACCCGGGCCCTCAGCGCCGTAAGGCAGCAGCGCTAACCACTGCGCCACCGTGCCTCCCTAACATTGTAAGTATTGTTGACGTAACTGACAGCTGAAATATCATCAGTCCCGTCATTTAGCACCGTGAAAGTTGGCCCGTTTGCTGCATTCGCTCAGTGTAACCAACAACTGTGGCCGTATTCACTGTTCTAAGCCGATGTTGCCACACGAGCTGATCCTTTGAAACCCGGCTTCACCAGTATTTTGCTGCTAACCTCCTTAAGTCACTCACTTTTTAAAAAACCATCATGTAACTTTTGGTGTCGGGGATGTGCTGAGCGGACAGACGAATGTTGTCGTTTCACCTGGAAACCTGAAATTAGCCACTTTTAGTCCAAAAATAGACCGCTAAACCTGGGAGACCCCCCCCCACCGACCGCTAAACCTGGGAGAACCCCCCCCATGACCGCTAAACCTGGGAGAACCCCCCCCCCCATGACCGCTAAACCTGGGAGAACCCACCCCCACCGCTAAACCTGGGAGAACCCTCCCTCCACCGACCGCTAAACCTGGGAGAACCCCCCCCCATGACCGCTAAACCTGGGAGAACCCCCCCCATGACCGCTAAACCTGGGAGAACCCCCCCCCACCGCTAAACCTGGGAGAACCCTCCCTCCACCGACCGCTAAACCTGGGAGAACCCCCCCCATGACCGCTAAACCTGCGAGAACCCCCCCTCGCCCGCTAAACCTGGGAGAACCCCCCGACCCCCCCGACCGCTAAACCTGCGAGACCCCCCCCCATGACCGCTAAACCTGGGAGAACCCCCCCTCGCCCGCTAAACCTGGGAGAACCCCCCGACCCCCCCCGACCGCTAAACCTGGGAGAACCCCCCCGACCGCTAAACCCGGGATAAACCCCCCCCGACTGCTAAACCTGGGAGAACCCCCCCCCACCGACCGCTAAACCTGGGAGAACAACCCCCCCCGCCGCTAAACCTGGGAGAACCCCCCCCCCCCCGACCGCTAATCCTGGGAGAACCCCCCCCCGACCCCCCCCCCCCGGCCGCTAAACCTGCGAGAACCCCCCCCCCCCCGACTGCTAAACCTGGGAGAACCCCCCCCCCGACCGCTAAACCTGGGAGAACCCCCCCCGACCCCCCCCGACCGCTAAACCTGCGAGAACCCCCCCCCCGACTGCTAAACCTGGGAGAACCCCCCCCCCGACCGCTAAACCTGGGAGAACAACCCCCCCTCCGCTAAACCTGGGAGAACCCCCCGCCCGACTGCTAAACCTGGGAGAACCCCCCCCTCCGCTAAACCTGGGAGAACCCCCCCCCGACTGCTAAACCTGGGAGAACCCCCCCTCCGCTAAACCTGGGAGAACAACCCCCCCCCCGACCCCCCCGACCGCTAAACCTGGGAGAACCCCCCCCCCCGACTGCTAAACCTGGGAGAACCCCCCCCCCCGACCCCCCCCCGACCGCTAAACCCGGGATAAACCCCCCCGACCGCTAAACCGGGGAGAATCCCCCTCCCCGACAGCTAAACCTGGGAGAAACCCCCCCTCCCCGACAACTAAACCTGGAAAAACACCCCCCGCCGCTAAACCTGGGAGAACAACCCCCCCCAACCCCCCCCCCCGACTGCTAAACCTGGGAGAACAACCCCCCCCGACCGCTAAACCTGGGAGAACCCCCCCTCCCCGACAGCTAAACCTGGGAGAACCCCCTCCCCCCCAAGACCACTAAACCTGGAAAAACACCCCCCGCCACTAAACCTGGGAGAACCCCCCCCCTCGACCGCTAAACCTGGGAGAACCCCCCCCCCCCGACCGCTAAACCTGGGAGAACAACCCCCCCGACCCCTCCCCCGACTGCTAAACCTGGGAGAACAACCCCCCCCCCCGACCCCTCCCCCGACTGCTAAACCTGGGAGAACACCCCCCCGACCGCTAAACCTGGGAGAACCCCCCCCCCCCCGACTGCTAAACCTGGGAGAACCCCCCCCCCGACTGCTAAACCTGGGAGAACAACCCCCCCGACCCCTCCCCCGACTGCTAAACCTGGGAGAACCCCCCCCTACCGCTAAACCTGGGAGAACCCCCCCCGACCGCTAAACCTGGGAGAACCCCCCCCCCCCCCCCGACTGCTAAACCTGGGAGAATCCCCCCCGACCGCTAAACCTGGGAGAACCCCCCCCCCCGACCGCTAAACCTGGGAGAGTCCCCCCCCGACTGCTAAACCTGGGAGAACCCCTCCCCCCGACTGCTAAACCTGGGAGAACCCCACCCCCCCGACTGCTAAACCTGGGAGAACAAACCCCCCCCGACTGCTAAACCTGGGAGAACCCCCCCGACCCCCCCGACCGCTAAACCTGGGAGAACCCTCCCCCACTGACCGCTAAACCTGGGAGAACCCCCCCCCCACTGACCGCTAAACCTGGGAGAACCCCCCCCCCCGACAGCTAAACCTGAGAGAAACCCCCCGACCCCCCCGACCGCTAAACCTGGGAGAACCCCCCCCGACTGCTAAACCTGGGAGAACCCCCCCCACCGACCGCTAAACCTGGGAGAACCCCCCCCCCCCCGACTGCTAAACCTGGGAGAACGCCCCCCCCGACAGTTAAACCTGAGAGAACCCCCCCGGCCCCCCCCGACTGCTAAACCTGGGAGAACCCCCCCCCGACCCCTCCCCCGACTGCTAAACCTGGGAGAACAACCCCCCCGACCCCTCCCCCGACTGCTAAACCTGGGAGAACCCCCCCCGACCGCTAAACCTGGGAGAACCCCCCCCCCCCCCCGACTGCTAAACCTGGGAGAACCCCCGACCCCCCCCGACCGCTAAACCTGGGGGAACCCCCCCCCCCCCGACTGCTAAACCTGGGAGAACCCCCCCCGACTGCTAAACCTGGGAGAACCCCCCCCGACCGCTAAACCTGGGAGAACCCCACCCCCCCGACTGCTAAACCTGGGAGAACAAACCCCCCCCGACTGCTAAACCTGGGAGAACCCCCCCCGACCCCCCCGACCGCTAAACCTGGGAGAACCCCCCCCCCACTGACCGCTAAACCTGGGAGAACCCCCCCCCACCGACCGCTAAACCTGGGAGAACCCCCCCCCCCGACTGCTAAACCTGGGAGAACGCCCCCCCCGACAGTTAAACCTGAGAGAACCCCCCCGACCCCCCCGACTGCTAAACCTGGGAGAACCCCCCCCCGACCCCTCCCCCGACTGCTAAACCTGGGAGAACAACCCCCCCCGACCCCTCCCCCGACTGCTAAACCTGGGAGAACCCCCCCCCGACCGCTAAACCTGGGAGAACCCCCCCCCCCGACTGCTAAACCTGGGAGAACCCCCGACCCCCCCCGACCGCTAAACCTGGGGGAACCCCCCCCCGACTGCTAAACCTGGGAGAACCCCCCCCGACTGCTAAACCTGGGAGAACCCCCCCCGACCGCTAAACCTGGGAGAGTCCCCCCCCCGACTGCTAAACCTGGGAGAACCCCCCCCCCCCCCCGACTGCTAAACCCGGGAGAACAACCCCCCCCCCCGACTGCTAAACCTGGGAGAACCCCCCCCCCGAACCCCCCGACTGCTAAACCTGGGAGAACCCCCCCCCCCACCGACCGCTAAACCTCGGAGTACCCCCCCCCACCGACCGCTAAACCTGGGAGAACCCCCCCCGACTGCTAAACCTGGGAGAACCCCCCCCCCCACTGACCGCTAAACCTGGGAGAACCCCCCCACTGACCGCTAAACCTGGGAGAACCCCCCCCCCGACAGCTAAACCTGAGAGAACCCCCCCCCCGACCCCCCCGACCGCTAAACCTGGGAGAACCCCCCCCCCGACTGCTAAACCTGGGAGAACCCCCCCCCCCGACCGCTAAACCTGGGAGAACCCCCCCCGACTGCTAAACCTGGGAGAACCCCCCCCCCGACTGCTAAACCTGAGAGAACCCCCCCGACCCCCCCCGACTGCTAAACCTGGGAGACCCCCCCCCGACCCCTCCCCCGACTGCTAAACCTGGGAGAACAACCCCCCCCCCGACCCCTCCCCCGACTGCTAAACCTGGGAGAACCCCCCCCGACCGCTAAACCTGGGAGAACCCCCCCCCGACTGCTAAACCTTGGAGAACCCCCGACCCCCCCGACCGCTAAACCTGGGAGAACCCCCCCTCCGCTAAACCTGGGAGAAACCCCCCCGACCGCTAAACCTGGGAGAACCCCCCCCGACTGCTAAACCTGGAAGAACCCCCCCCCGACCGCTAAACCTGGGAGACCCCCCCCCGACCCCCCCGACCGCTAAACCTGGGAGAATCCCCGACCCTCCCGACCGCTAAACGTGGGAGAACCCCCCCCGACAGCTAAACCTGGGAGAACCCCCCCCCCCCGACCACTAAACCTGGGAGAACCCCCCCCCCCCGACCCCCCCCCGACAGCTAAACCTGGGAGGACCCCCCCCGACCCCCCCCCCGACAGCTAAACCTGGGAGAACCCCCCCGACCGCTAAACCTGGGAGAACCCCCCCCGACCGCTAAACCTGGGAGAACCCCCCCCTCCGCTAAACCTGGGAGAACCCCCCCCGACCGCTAAACCTGGGAGAAACCCCTCCCCCCGCTAAACCTGAGGGAACCCCCATCACACCCCACCGACCGCTAAACCTGGGAGAAACCCCATCCCACCCTCCAACAGCTAATCCTGGGAGAGCCCATGCCCGCAAAATCTGGGTGAAACGCCCCCTACCCCTTTTATGCCCCTCCCTTACACCCCCCCCCCCCCCCAACCATCCTCCGACACCACAACAATGAACGAGGGATGCCAGGCAACAACCTGAGGAGATAAAATGACAGCAGAATCAGCAAAGACCGGAGGGGAAGATTGAGGCGATGGCGATAATGCGAGATGACAAAGAACCACTCAACCCCTGAACGGGATGGGACGCCAGGACACAATGCTGGGCAAACCCCCCATTAATGAATGGAGGGACCTCCGAACACAGGAGCTCCAAGTGCTCAGAGACTCTATCAAGCTCAAAATGATGCCCACGGTGAAAGTGGTAACCGAGGTATTAATCCCTCGGAGCGGAGCGTCGTCTGGAGACACAGGAGGCGATGAGCAGAAAGCTGGAGAAGACCGTGTCCGACCAGAGTGACCGGATCGCCTCCCCGGAGACCGTGACGGCAAGGTAGGTGGGGACGCAAGGGATGCTAAGTGGGAAAGGTCGAAGACCAAGTGAACCAGCCGTGCCGCCAAAACCTTTGCATTGTGGGCCTCCCAGAGGGTACTGAGGACAGGAACTCTGTGCAGTACGTGGCACAGATGCTGTGAAAATTTATTGAAGGGGAAAGCTTTCCTAAGCCCTCAGAAGTCAACAGAGCCCACAGGTCACTCCGGCCAAAGCCCAAGGCTGGGAAGCAGCCGCGAGCCATCATCCCAAAACTGCACCAGGAAAAGATACACCCGGTCCTGTAAATGGGAGGGATACTCGATCCGGGTGTACCAGGACATTGGGGTAGACCTGGTCAAGCGTCAGGTGGAATTTAACACATCTAAGGTGACCCTTTACAAGAACAATGTGCAGTTTGGAATGTTGTACCTCGCCAAAATCTGGGTGACCTTCCAGGGTAAGCAGAAGCAAACAAATCTGTGCACAGGCATTGGTTGGGAAGGCAACACCAGCAGTGAACCAGATCTCTAATCTCATCGGTTAAAAAACAGAAAAGGCTGAGCTATTTGCCACAGGACTGATCTGCCTCGTCTTCGAGCAGACGACAAGTCTCAGAAAGGAGGGGGTGAGAGCAGCGGGACCCAGAAAGGGATGAGAAGGGGAAAAGGGGGCAGGTGTGAATCGATCCCGGGTTGGGGGGGGGGGATCACATTCTAGCAGGTCAGCGAGTACAAGCGATGGAGGGCAGCGGAACAACTTCCAACAGGGAGAGAGAGAGCCTGGCAGCAACGGGGTGGACTCTAGATGGTGGGGCAATAGGGGGGGTAACAGAGGGGGAAAAGCTGGAGGGGAAGCATACAGCAGCATGGATGGAAGGCTGGCTACAACAGATTGCACATGGCGACAACAGAAACAAGGGCACCTCAAACATCCATCTTGGAGGGCCTGGACAAAGGGAAACCCCGGAGTGCAGGGGCACAGCCAGATGGTGAAAACAGTGACTACAGCCATTTTGGATGGCCGCAAAACAAAGGGTCACCCCGGGGTGCATCCACAAGGTATGTATGATTGACCCAGCAGGTGGCGGAGTGGGGGGGGGGGCTGAAACTCTTCTCACCCCCCCCCCATCCACCACAGACCACCACACCCACAAGCCCCCCCCCCCCCCCCCCCCCCCCCCCATCCACCCCACGTCCTCTCAGAATATCCAGGGATTTAATGGCCCGGTGGAAAGATCCAGAGTCTTCACCCATCTGATAAGTTTGAGAGCCGACATAATCTTCCTCCAAGAGACCCACCTGAGGGAGAAGGTCAGACTGCGGGTAAGAAAGGGCTGGGTGGGGCGGCTGCACCAATTGTGCTGCAGAATAAGGGTTAGTAGACTAGCCATATTGCTCAATAAGAGGACAGGATTTACAGTGACGAGGATGGTCACAAACCAAGGAGGAGGGTACGTCAGGATTAGTGGTGTCCTGGAAGGGGCACCAATGGTCCTGGTAAAGGTCTACGCTCCCAACTGGGACAACGTGGAATTCATGAAGAAAGCCATGGCAGAAATCCCCGACATAAACACACCAACGCATCATGGAGGGGGGAATCTTATCTGCATCCAGGACTCACGGACAGACAGATCAAACCCCAAGTCAGGAGACAAAAAAATCAAACATGGCAAAGGAATTGAATGTTTTCACGGACCCGATGGAGGCAGTGGACCCATGGAGGTTCACCCACCCAGGGGAGGAGTTGTCCTTCTCCCAGGTACACAGGGTATATACTAGGATTGACTTTTATGTAGTGGGGAAAGCGGTGCTTCCAGGGGTAGTAGAAATGCAATTGCAATCTCCAACCACTACGCGGATCTGAGGTTGGAGACAGGCCAGTCACAATGCCCCCCCCCCCCCGGGAGGCTGGACACGGCCCTCCTTGCCAATGAAGCATTCTGCATACGGATATCACAGATCAGAGACGGGTATGTTACCATCAACCAGAATGGGGAGCTCTCACCCTCCACGTTCTGGGAGGCACTGAAGGCGGTGTTCACAGGGAAAATTATTGCTTACAAGTCGCTCAGAGATAGGAAGGAGTGGGCAGCCAGGTGACAGCTGGTCGACTACATACCGGAGGTGGATTGGCGGTACTCCTCAACCCCGATCACTGGCGGACAGGAAAAATCTACAGTTGGACTTTGACCTGCTCTGCACTGGGAAAGCAGTGTACCAGCTTTGCCAGATGTGGGGAACGTTTTACAAACATGGAGACAAAGCCAGTCATCCCCTGGCTCACCAGCTGAGAATGGAGGCAGCCATGAGGGAAATAGCCCAGGTTAAGGATGGCAGCGATAGGCTAGTCGCCACGCCAGAAAGGGTCAAGGAATCCTTTGCAACCTTCTACTGGGGGCTGTACCCCTCAGAGCTCTCCGAGGAGACTCGGGTGAAGCAGTTCATCAACAGGCTGGACATGCCGGTTGTGGGGGAAGAAAAGAGACGGGGCCTGGAAGAACCATTAGAACTGGGGAAGTCATGGAGAATATCAACTCCTTGCAGATGGGAAAGGCGCCTGGGTCAGACGGATTCCCGGCGGACTTCTACAAAACATTCAGTATTGGCCCCGCATCTGCAGGAGATGTTCGCAGACTCGCTAGTGAGGGGCATTCTGCCACCAACACTGGCACAAGCCTCAATATCACTGATACCCAAAAAGGGCAAAGACCCGACTCAGTGCGCGCCCTACAGGCCCATCTCATTACTCAGCGTAGATGCAAAGATCCTGGTGAAGGCCTTGGCAAGGCGACTGTAGAGCCGGTGCCAAAGGTAGTCGCAGAGGACCAATCAGGCTTCATCAAGGGCAAGGAGCTAACATCGAACATCAGACACCTGCTGAACATGATAATGACGCCATCCAGGGAGAGAACACCAGAAGTGATTATCTCCCTGGACGCAGAAAAGGCCTTCAACAGAGTAAAGTGAAGTACCTCAGAGGTACTGGAACGTTTTGGGTTCGTACCAGGCTTCACCTCCTGGGTGAAACTATTGTACAGTGCTCTCATGGCGAGCATACTGACAAACACCACCAGCTCTAGATACGTCCGGCTGCACAGAGCCACGAGGCAGGGATGTCCTCTATTCCTGCTGCTGTTTGCTCCGGCAATCAAACCACTGCCGGATCGCCCTCAAAGCGGCAAAGGGGTGGAGAGGTATCCAAAGGGGGGGGGGGGGGGGGGGGGGGGGGGGGGGGGGGGGACAGAGAGCTTAGAATCTCACTCTACGGAGATGGCCTGCTCCTCAAACCCCAGACCAGCATGGAAGGGATAATGAAACTCGTAAAGGAGTTACAAACTTAACCTGAGCAGGAGCGAGATCTTCCCTGTGAACCCGCAGGAGTAAGGGACAGAGCTGGAGGTACTGCTGTTTAAGCAAGCTCAGGCCAAATTCCACCACCTGTACATCCACATAGCCCAAGACTGGACACTGATTCAAAAATGGAACCTGACCAGTCTGGTAGACTGGTCAAAGGGACCCGCAGAGGTGGGACCCACTCCCACTCCCTCGTAGCGCAAGTGCAAATGATCAAAATGAATGCACTGCTCAGGTTCCTCTTCCTGTTCAAATCCCTCCTGATCTACATCCCCAAGGCCTTTTTCAAAACAGTCGACAAACTAATCATGGTGTTTGTGTGGGGCGGGGGATCCAAAAGAAGGTTAATAATGATAAGAATCTTTATTGTCACAAGTAGGTTTACATTAACACTGCAATTAAGTTACTATGAAAAGCCCCTGGTCACCACACTTGGGGCGCCTGTTTGGGTACACAGAGGGAGAATTCAGGATGTCCAATTCACCTAACAGCACGTCTTTTGGGATTTGTGGGAGGAAACTGGAGCACCCGGAGGAAACCCACACAGACACGGGGAGAATGTGCAGACTCCGCACAGACAGTGACCCAAGCTGGGAATCGAACCTGGGACCCTGGCGCTGTGAAGTAACAGTGCTAACCACTGTGCTACCGTGCCCGACAAGGGAAAAGAAACGTGGGAGGCCTGGCCCTCCCAAACCTACAGTTCTACCAATGGGTGGCCATCGTGAAAAGGGTGGGGATGGGTGAAGGAACCAGGAACAAAGTGGGTGAGGATGGAAAGGAGTTCCTGCTTAGGAACCTCCCTCCGAGCCGTAGCCACAGCTGCTCTCCCCTCCTAGGCCAAACTCTCGAGTACAGTGGTAGTAGCCACACTCCAGGCATGGTACCAAATGAGTCAACATTTGGCCTAACTGAAATGTCCACAATGGCCCCCATCTGCAACAACTACAGGTTTACTCCCACAATAATGGACGCCATATTCAAAAGGTGGAAACAGGATGAGGGGACACTGACGGTTAGGGACATGTACAAAGATAATAGAGTAACAATCCGAGGGGAACTCACGGAGAGGTTCCAGTTACCAATCTGAGATATATTCAGGTCAAAACTTCCTCCCCAAGGAAACGACGACAGGGCACTCGTTAGTAGAACTGCTGGACGCGGGCAACCTAGGGAAGGGAATCTGCATGGACATGTACGGGCAACTGTTGGAGGAGGTACGCTCCCCCTGGATGAGACAAGGAAAAACACAGGGAGAACTTCACCTCCACATGCACAGGGCTGAGCCTAACACAGCTGAAGGTGGTGCACAGAGCGCACCTAATCAGAACCCGAATGACTGGGTTCTTTGTGGAGGTGGAGGACCAATGTGAACGGTGCCAGGGAGGCCCCGCCAACCATATCCAAATGTTTTGGGCTTGCCCCAGGCTTGTTGGGTACTGAACAACCCTTTTGTGAGGCGATGTCCAGGGGTGTGGGAGGCTGGGTTGAACAATGCCCAAAAGTGGTGGTCTTCGAGGTTTCAGATCAGCTTGAACTCTTTATGGGGTTGGGGGGGGGGGGGCAGATGCCCTAGCCTTTGCCTCCCTGATCACCCGTCGGAGAATGCTGCTGGGCTGGCGATCGGCAGCACCACCCAAAGCGGCAGACTGGCTGGCTGACCTGGCAGAAAATAAAATCTGCCATCCGGGGGTCGGAAGAAGACTTCCACAGGACGTGGATGCCGTTCACCAACATGCTCCAAGATCTGTTCTTAGCTGGCAAGAGCAGGGTGGTGGTGGTTTGGTGGGGGGGGGGGGGGGGGGGGGGGGGGGGGTAACAGCCTCAAAGTGGGAGGAAGATAATTGCCTGTAAATATACATGCTGATTTTCTGTTTGCCTTTTTTATTTTCATTTTGTTTTGCCTTTTTTTTGCCCCCTGGTACTATGTAACCTCGGAACTGTGAAATATGTGAAAATCCAATATAAAGTATTGTGAAAAAAGCCTTCACACCATCACTCACACATCACTACCATTGTGTCACCACAGCAGAACAGCTAAGTTGCCGCACTCCTCACTCCAACTCAGACCCTCTCACAACAATAACACCCACCCCAATTCATTCCCTTTCAATGGACGATGTACAATAAGCACTCCCATGCTTACCCCCAGATGCATCACCAAACCAGCCATGGATACTCCTTGATCACCTCAGGACCTCGCTGCATTAGTGGCATGGCTTACTCCCCTGAATATTGCCACACAATGTTCAGGCCACCAAGCCAATGGTTGGCAAACCCTTTCATCCTATCCCACGCACAAAGAAGCACCTTCCCCTCACTAAGATTGCATCGCATGAGGTTAATGTCAAGGAAATCCACTACACCCACACATCCGGACTCTTCTCGACCTTTAACCTAGATGGCAGCTGCAGTGCCAAGGTTTAGCGAGCAGGATCTGGAGATGCTGTGGTGATAGGTGGGTGCCTACAAAGACATCCTGTTCCCAACGGCCCAAACTGCCTCCCAACATGAGTAACCTGCTTCCCTCTCCTCTGAGATAATAAGGGAAGCACGAGATAGAAGTGTCTGAAAGTGAGGGGCATTGCTTAGGTTAGAACACTAATTGGGTCATTGTGGAGTTTAGATTGGTGTAGTAGCGCAGACTACTACCTGAAATATGCATTCATTCAAGATTTAGTACTGTTTAATAGATACCGTATTTACAAACCAAAATGGTGCATTTTATATGTGGTCAAATGTCTTTACTTTCTCTTTTTTGAAATTTTTCCAATTAATGGCAATTTAGCGTGGGCAATTCACCTACCTACACATCTTTGGGTTGTGGGGAGGGAGACCCACGCAGACACGGGGAGAATGTGCAAACTCCGCGCGGACAGTGACCCAGGGCCGGGATCTAACCCAGGTCCTCGGCACCGTGAGGCAGCAGTGCTAACCACTGTGCCACCGTGCCGTCCCGGTATTTACTTTCTCACCTGCCAACAATAAATGAAGCGTCACGTTGAGCTTCAATGCCACAGGCAGTGTCTGATTCAGAGTTTACCAGTTAACAGGAAACCACATTCTGAGTAAAGATGCCAGAAATCAACCCCAAAGGCAAGGGCTCAGCCTCCAGAATTGCATAATCGTATCAGACAATATTGCCAGTGTTTGCAGATTGACAGGCGGTGAAACTTTTCGGGTCCCTTGACTCAATTCCAGAGAACAATATCAAATCTAATTAAAACAACAACTCACTGTTCAGTGCAATCTATAGGTAAGCTGAATGATATTGTAACTTTCCAAAAGAGACAACTAGTGTCTGAAGTGTAATCTAATGAAAGCAATCTGAGCGGATGACAGTGGAATCCACTGGGCTAAATACAAAGAGCTGAACTCCATCAACTGCTTCCACTTGGCTGACACTTTTTCTATTCATACTTTTGTTAGATTTTTAATTTTTTTTTGCAAATAACACAAATAATGCAACAAAAAGCACTGTTACACTTTTATTAGGTGATGTATGGAAGGACCTGTACTACAGGTACGGTGGTAGTCCCTGCCTGCTGGCTCCACCCAGTAGGCAGAGTATAAATATGTGTGTCCTCCATGCAGCAGCCATTTCGCCAGCTGCTGTGGGAGGCCACACATCTTAGAGCAATAAAGCCTCAGTTGTATCCAACTCTAGTCTTTGTACAATTGATCGTGCATCACAGTACAGAACAAGATGTTGCTTCACAGCTCCAGGGTCCCAGGTTCGATTCCCGGCTTGGGCCACTGTCTGTGCAAAGTCTGCACCTTCTCCCCGTGTCAGCGTGGATTTCGTCCGGACGCTCCAGTTTCCTCCCACAAATCCCGAAAGACACTCTGTTAAGTAATTTGGACATTCTGAATTCTCCCTCCGTGTACCCGAACAGGTGCTGGAGTGTGGTGACTAGGGGCTTTTCACATCAACTTCATTGCAGTGTTAATGTAAGCCAACTTGTGACAATAAAGATCATTAAAAAAAGAATTATTGCAAATATAGGAACAAATAAGACAGGATGACATCAGAACCCAGACTTTATGATCTGGTGCCTTCAGTTTTAATACCGGATCAATCAAAAAGATCAATTGGGGGAGAAAGAGGATAAGGTCATGTAAATAAGATCAGAAAATATCTCAGGCCGCACACCCTTATGTATTGCGAGAAGAAGACTTACCATATGGCTGAAGGGAAACACATCAGGAGTAAATCAGGCAAGGGGGAATCTACCAATTTGTGATTGGTGTTCAACTTCTGGTGGGGGCTATGTGATGAGCAATCACACACGTGGTGGCTCCTCCAGGATACTTTGTTTTTGGCCCTTTTTCTTCAGTTTGTGGGTGGTGTTGGGGGGGAAATTTGAGTAGTTTGATGGGATAAGATCCCCACATAAAAGTAACGGCCAACAAATATAACACAAGGCAGCCGACGGGCAAAGAATCATCAATGGACTCGGAAACCCCTCGAGCCTCATTGGGGGAGAAAATGGCGGAAGCTGCTCCTGCCACTCCTTGGATGGCCAGAATCCTGGCAGAGGAGTTCAAGAAGCAGTGGCAGGCGGTCCCCGAGGATGTTGAGAAGGCAATGGAAGGAGCTCTAGCCCCTATTCATGTGGTCTTGGGGAAGATGGATCAGAAGGTGGAGGTGGCACTCTCGGACCAGAGTGACCAGATCGCTTCCCTGGAGGTGGAGATAGCGCTGTTGGCTGAAGGGCGTAAAGTGTTGAAGGCCAAGGTTGATGATCTGGAAAACCGCTCCAGATGGCAAATATTTAAGAATGTTGGGCAGTCGGGAGTTTCTGGAGGGCCCAAATCCTATGGACTATATTTCCAAGATGTTTGGGAAGATGGTGGGGGAGGGGTGCATTGCCATCCCCTTCGGAATTGGACCAGGTCCATTGGTTGCTAAGGCCCGATCTGGGGAACAGCAAAGGGTGATCATCGTCATGTTTCACAGGTACCAAGACAAGGACTGGGCCCTGAAATGGGCAAAGGACCATTGAGATGCTGGATGGTAAGGCCACCAGCAGGATATATCAGACATGGGAGCTGAACTGGCTGGAAGACATGCAGCATTCCTTTGGTTTATTTGTTTATTGGGGTGTGGTATGGTTGGGAGGTGGGGTGGGGGTGGGGGGGGGGGGGGGTGGAGGAAAAGACAGTTGACGGTAACAAATTCTTCGTCCTGGTCTTATGGGGGGTTTGGTGGCCATCTTGGGTGGGCCTGGTATCGATGCTGACTGAGGTGCATCTAGATTACTCCACATGGTGGGGTGGCTGAGTCTGGGCCGGGGGTGGGGGGCGGGGATGTAGAAGGCCCCCTGTCCTGTTGATAACTTGGAATGTAAGGGGTTAAACATTCCCACTAAAAAGGTCACGGGTGTTTGTGCACCTGAGAGTTTGAAGGCTGATGCGGTGTTTTACAGGAGATCCATTTGTGGATCAGGGGCCAAATAGGGTTAGGGAAGGGCTGGGATGGATGGGACAGGTATACCATTCGGGCTTTGATGGTAGGACTTGGGGGGCTGCAGTGTTGATCAACAAGCGGATATCTTCCGCTGCTAAAATATTGGCGCAGGTGGGAGGTATGTAATTGTCAGCGAGTTGTTGGCAGACATGTCGGTGGTACTGGTCAACATAGATGCACCAAACTGGGATGATACTGTTTTTATCGATAAGGTGCTGACTTCTACCCCGGCTCTGGATTCCCATCAACTAATTCTGTGGGGGAACTTCAATTGTGTTTTGGATCCTCGGTTAGATAGGTCAAGTCCTCGGTCTCGGAGTCCATGAGGAGTCGCACCTCGTTAATAGCCTGGAGACGGGCTCAGCTCAAGTGGAAGTCCCCAATACTGTCTGGTGCCTTGGCCTGGTTGGGTGATCTGATGGAAGTTTTGTATCTTGAAAAGGTTAAATATATCATGAGGAGGTCGGTGGAAGGGCTCCACTCGAGGTCACAGCTTTTCATCTCCTTTTTCAGGGAATTGGTCACCATCAGTTGCTGGGGGGGGGGTTTTGGATCTTGTTAAGTTTTGTTTGTTTGTGGGGGTTGGTTGGGGGAGGTAGTTGTGAATGGGTCTATTTTGCAATGGTGCTTGTTATATGTTGTTGTTTGGTTTTATAAGGACAAACTTTGCTGAATAAAAATATTTTTAAAAAAGAGATTGAGGTTGCACACTTTATGGAATGTATAGGACTTTGAATGGATCAGAGACATCAGAAATTCCTAGGGATACATTCCATCACTAATTTATCCATCAATTTTGAATTGAACGATCCAGGAGCAGATGATATTTTTCCAAACTGCAAAGGTTAGGATATTATACAGTCTTTTTTTTCATCAGTGTCAATAATTCTCCCTCCTGGAAGACCCAGTATTAAACATAAATCTAAGGTTCTATCAAATATCCTCTTGCGTTTTCTAACTAGAACAGACTAATAGGATTGAATACCCAGTGTAATCACGTCAACTACCAGGCACTTTAGGCACATCGGGGATTTTGCAGGATCAACCTGTGTCTCAGGCTAGGAACACAGTGCAGTGTCTTAAACTGAGTCTCCTTCACTCTATTGCGAACCAAAATTTTATTGGCATCATCCCATATACTATCCCATGTCTCTCTATCAATATTAATTGCCAAGTTTTTGTTCTAAGACTACAAGGTACCCAATGTACTAACACAGGATCTAGAACATAACGTATCATAAAAGTTGCAAATTAACTGTTTAGGCTCCAGGATTTCTTCCACCAGGGAAATAGGGGAGTGAAGACACGGGTTGTCTTAATCAGGATAAAGTTTCTGAGTTGCAGATACTGAAAAAAGGAATATCGTGGAATGTCAATTTGTTGGCATAGCTGCTCAAAGGATGATAATGAAGCATCACTGAACATATCTCCCAGCCTACAAATGGCTCTCTCTCTTCAAGTATCGATGATGTGGCGATGCCGGCGTTGGACTGGGGTGAGCACAGTAAGAGGTCTTACAACACCAGGTTGAAGTCCAACATGTTTGTTTCAAACACTAGCTTTCGGAGCACTGCTCCTTCCTCAGGTGAATCAGTCAACAACAGTCATTCACCTGAGGAAGGAGCTGCGCTCCGAAAGCTAGTGTTTGAAACAAACATGTTGGACTTTAACCTGGTGTTGTAAGACCTCTTACTGTGTTCAAGTATCGAAACCATGGTCCATAAGTTGTGCTGCCCTGGATGGGAGAAAGTAGGCAGACCATTCTCCACGCTCTAAGCACATTTATAACAATAAGATTTTTGTATCCAGCAGAACCTCTCCTACTGTTCCTATAAAATAACAAGGTCTGCAAAGGGTAAACCAACTGGCCTGCCTCAAGGCCGCAGGATCATGTATAACATAATTCACTCCAACTGCCTTGAGATGCCTTCGAACTTCATCGAAGCCTCAATGCTTCAGCTGCGTCGCTGCCGAAAAGTCCTGGAAAAAGGAAATCCTTGCCCTCACATGGAGCCAGGTCCCATGTGGAAGTGAATCATTATAGGCCTGGGGAGTTGATTGTCAACTCCCCAGTTGCTTGTCCCTCGGAATCAGAATGCGGTGCGCACTTTATAACTTGAAACATCAAGTCTTCACATCCAGCTTGAGAAAACGTGTCAGCCAGTTCTCAACAAACTTAACAGGAGCCTTACTGTCCACTCCCTCAGGCAGACCAACAACTCGGACATTCTTTCTCCACCTTGGTTGTCCAAATCTTCCAGGATTTCTGACATACCACATAGCTGGTTCTCCAAGGATAGAATATGAGCTTCAGCTGAGGAAGCAATATTTTAGAAGTTCAGGATTCTTTCCTCCATTTCATCAATCCTCTTATTAGTGCAACCCGTTCTCATGAGCACTCAGATATTGTGTCAGCAAGCCGAATCTCTGATCTATTACTCGGATAACGTTTGCAATCATCATTTCAGTGTCTCAGCAAGCGCCGGGTCGAGTGATGGCTCAAGGATCAAGTCGCCATATTGAAAAGGCGACTGCACCCCTGCCGAGTCCCACTGCGCCCTTTTATCGCCGTATTTCTTCATACTTTTCAGGCTTTTCTCTCCAATATTTATCCAAAAGTCTTCCAAGGACATACCACCAAATATTCACTCTTGGATTAGGCGGGAATGTGCCGGGCAAACAGGATAAATGGCGGATTATAAAGCGAATGGCGCCAGAGACCCAGACACCCACATCACGTGGTCCCCTGGCTGCCACTTCTGCCGATTAAAAGAGTTTGATGAACTCTCATGGTCACAGTTTGTAAATCTTTCTAGATGAAGGTGAAAGCGTGGGTGTTGAGGAAAATTGTGGGTAGTTATCATAGTCAAACTGACCTTGGATTTCGAAATCTTGTAACTCACCACTGGGCGCTCTAGGGATCTCTGACTGGTGTGTGGCCTTGTAAAATCCAGCATCAATGCTCAGAATTTAAAAATGACAATGTGAACAAGGTATTTGAAAGCAAACAATATGAATGGAATTGAACCCAGTAAGGAAGGGGGGCGAACATTGCAGCAGAAGAAATAGTAAGTGACAGTATACGTGGCTGTTGTAACTGGATGTTTCACCGACTGCTGACTTCAGCATGCAGATGCTGGGATGTCGGGATATTGGGTGACCTTGTAGTTGAAGAAAGAAAATATTTCAGCAACCATGAGTGCAACAAATTTAAATTGAAGTCCCGTCAAGCTTCGGTCAACCAAAATCATCAATGTCAGAACATTTTATTGTGAATGAATTGTCAGTAACAAAATGCTTCAGGCTGTGTAGAAATAATTTCTCAGACTGGGAGGTTACCCAAGAAGCAAATTGGAATCTAAACACCATTAATTCCAGGTTCAGAGGAAGCAGACCTCTCTATAATGACTGTTGTTGACTGAATGTAAATGCAGGAATCAGCCCATTATAGAACAAGGTCAACTAATAATCTGTGAAGTAACCGTATTTAAATGCTCAAGAAATGTGTTCAAATTCTACATGGGCCATTAAGTAAAATGTAATACATAGTTTCTTGAACCATCCCAGTCACACAAACGGAATGGGGTGAGGGAGGGTTATGACAAAGTAACTGTTATCGGGCAACAAATTTTTCAGGGGATGACCATTACCCAGATTAAATTTGGGGCGCGGCTTTCCTACCGCGTTGCCAATCTGGTTGTGCCGGGTGCATCGCAGGGAGGCCCAAATCGGGCTTCGCGGCAGGCGCGATACCTCATGCAAGCCACCCAACTCATGGTGCAGAGCACGATCTGGATCAAGATCCAGATAACCATATTTAAATAATCCAGTAGGCACTGCCAGTGTGCCCAGTTCGCACTGCCAGGGTTTCCAGTGGCACTGCCAGTGTGCCCAGTTCGCACTGCCAAGGTGTCCAGTTCGCACTGCCAGTGTGCCCAGTTCGCACTGCCAGGGTTTCCAGTGGCACTGCCAGTGTGCCCAGTTCGCACTGCCAAGGTGCCCAGTTCGCACTGCCAAGGTGCCAGGGTCAGGGCCATGCCCATGAAAGGGGCAGTGAAGGGGATTATAAAGGGTGGGTGGATGAAGGGGCGGTATGAAGGTTGGGGGTGAAAGGGGGTCCTGAAAAGCGGTGGGGGGGGTGGACCCGAAGGGTGGGGGGGGGGGGGTGACCTCAGTCACCCCCCTCTTTGGGCGGAGGAGGGTCATATGGTCTGTGGATGGAGGGTGTGGGCACCCTCAATCTCACTTAGTGATCGGGGCACCTTTTCGAAATGGTGCCCAGATCTGTGAGGAGCCGGCCTCCCTGGCGATTTCAGCTCCTTACTGGTGAAAAATGTGGGCTAGACCAGGGAGAAACTCCCCAAGGCCCAAAAAAGTGACTAATTGTGGGTGAATCCAGGGCTGGATCTCACCCAAAAAGCCGGTGGGAGATATCTCACCAAACTCGCCCAGAATGACTCTAGGTAGTTTTTTGGGGGAATCGCACCCTTGTTGTCTTTGTGGCGATGCATAAGACTTAGGACTGCACAAAGAAAGTTGCATCTATTTAGCAGCTTCAGATGCTCCTTGGCATTTTAAAATGGATAATTTTGGAGGTGCACTCACTGGTGCAACATAGAAATATGTGGCAACCAATTTTTAAAAACATATTCTTGGTAAGGGCAGCATTTATTGCCCATCCTAGTTGCCCTTGACAAGGTGATGGTGAGCTGCTTTAAAAAAAAAGAGTTTACAGTGCATAAGGAGGCCATTTGGGCCATCAGGTCTGTACCAGCCCTTGGAAAGAGTACCCTCCTTAAGCCCACACCTACACCCTATCCCCATCTAATCTTTTTGGACACTAAGGGCAATTTAGCGTGGCCAATCCACCTAACTTGGACATCTTAACAGTGGGAGGAAACCGGAGCACCCGGAGGAAACCCACGCAGGCACGGGGAGAACGTGCAGACTCCGCACAGACAGTGACCCAAGCCGGGAATTGAACCCGGGTCCCTGGAGGTGTGAGGCAGCAGTGCTAACCACTGTGCCGCCATGCCGCCCCATTTTAAAAAACGTTTCCTGACATTATTTGAGATCCCCCACCCCCTTATCGGGCGAGACCATATTCTGCAAGGTCCACAGGGTAGCTGATCATTCCCACCCCGTAAGCAAGTTACAAAAATAGTGGAACTGAGTCATACTAGCCACACAGGCCTCAAGCTCCGGTTCTCGGTATGGTTTCTAACTCTGGAGGGTTTACCACATGACTACCTGCTTCGAGGCCAATGCTGAGCCCCACATTGATTGAAGTGAAACCTTCACTTCCTGAAGGAGATGGCTCATATGGTGATCAATTCCACTCGTGTGCTGGCTGCCTTTCAGTCCCCTCCAAGTTACATAGTTTTTACATGTCAGCTTAGACAGATGAGTCAGCAGGTTTGTGAAACCTTCATTGCTGACAATGGGTGTCTTCTTTATCCTGGCACAAAGAGCTACATTGCTCCGCCTTCCTCACAGCATTTGAACACATTATAAGATTTGAACTGACAAATACTGGTCCAACAAGTCCTGAGCTACGAACCCACTGAGAAGATAAGAGAAAACTGCAGGTGGTGCAGGAGCTGGGGATGGGGGGGCCTTCTTGAACTGTTGCAGTCCAGGTGGTGTAGGTACAACCACTGTGCTGTTAGGGAGGGAGTTCCAGGCTTTTGACCCAGTGACAGTGAAGGAAACGAGATATTGTTCCAAGTCAGGATGATGTGTGGCTCGGAGGGGAACTTGAGATGGTGCTGTTCCAACACATCTGCCACTCCCTCCTTTTAGGTGAACGAGGTCGCGGGTTTGGAAAGCGCTGTTGAAGGCGGCTTGGCACGTTGCTGCAGTGTATCTTGTATTTGGGACACACTTCTGCCACTGTGCGCAAATGGTGGAGTCAGTGGCTGTCTAAGGTGGTGGATGGATGTCAATCAAACGGACTGCATTGGAGCTGCAACCATTCAAAGGAGAGTATTCCATCACACCCTTGACTTATGCCTTGTAGATTTTGGGCAAGTTTTGGGGAGTCAGGAGGTGTAAGATACTCAGTAGTAAGTCCCACCCAGTCCGGCTCTTGGGGGCCATGGTATTTAAATGGCTGGCTCAGTTAAAATTCTGGTCAATGGTGGGCTCCATGCTGTAATGTCATGGGGAGATTGTTAGATTCTTCCATTGGAAATGGTCAGGCCAGGCATTTGTGTAGTGACAATATTACTTGCTACTTATTAGCCCAAGCCTGACTCTTATTCAGATGTTTCAGCACATGGACATGGACTGCTCCAGTATCTGAGGAGCCGCAAATGGAACTGAATATTGTGCGATCATTAGCAAACATCTCCACCTCAGACTTTATAATGGAGGGAAAGTCATTGATAAAGCAGCTGAAGATAGTTGGTCTTAGGACATTACCTTAGGAACACCTTCACCTTCAGTGTTCTCCCTGAGCATCCAGCTTGTGTGCGATCACCACTTGAAGATAATGTGCGTGTGTGCATGCTTCCCAGGGAGTGTGCTCGACAGCTACATCCTGGGGCAATCTGACATCCCCGGCCTCTTTGACGACCACCGCAGGATGGCCAGTTGGCTGTTGGGGGATAAGGGGTACCTGCTGAGGACCTGACTAATGTTGCAAATACAGAGGCAATGGCCGATGCGGAGACCTGGGACAATGAGGCCCATGCAGCTGCATGGGTTGTCATTGAGCGGTGCATCCGAAGAGAAGGACAAGGAGGGGCTGGAGGAGAAGCCCGGGGAGGACCCGCAGGACCAGCTGGAGGATGGAGGGCAAGCAGCACCAGCGAGGGTCTGGTGAGCCCAGAGCGCCAGGGAGACCTTCATTGTCACCTACTTCACATAGGGCTAGACCATATCCGCCACTCCCCCCCCTCCCCTCAACTTCCCTCCCCCTCATCCACCCCATCCCGTTCCACCCTCAAAGGGTTCCTGTAATACATTCCACCATGATGGGAGCATGTTGGCACGATAACTGTGTCACTGCCGAGGGCTTGGGGGGGGGGGGTGATGATAACCCGCTGAGAGCTGAGCACTGGTGCTCCCCAATCTGTGCCATAGTCTGACCCCTGCATGTCTGTTGAGTGCCCGCTCACACCCATCACCTGCATGCAGTATGCAGGGAGGTTGGGGGTCGGGGGGGGGGGGGGGGGGGGGGGGGGGGGGGGAAGAGAGAGAGGAAGGAGGAGGAATATACGGCCATTTCTGAAGAGGAGGACAAGGAGGCGCCAGGCCAGGAGGGGCTGGGGAATGTGGATTGGTGCTCGGCCCGCATTGCAGAAGAAGGTGCCAGAGGCAACATATTTACATAGAATTTACAGTGCAGAAGAAGGCCATTTGGCCCATCGAGTCTGCACCGGCTCTTGGAAAGAGCACCCTACCCAAGGTTAACACCTCCACCCTATCCCCATAACCCAGTAACCCCACCCAACACTAAGGGCAATTTTGGACACTAAGGGCAATTTATCATGGCCAATCCACCTAACCTGCACATCTTTGGACTGTGGGAGGAAACCGGAGCACCCGGAGGAAACCCACACACACAGGGGGAGGATGTGCATACTCCGCACAGACAGTGACCCAAGCCGGAATCGAACCTGGGACCCTGGAGCTGTGAAGCGATTGTGCTATCCATAATGCTACCGTGCTGATTAAGGTCAACTTTTAAATTCTACACACATGTCCCCAACTGCCCCAATCCCACGATGGTGCCGCCTCTCTCTCCCAACCCCTCCCTCCACCCATTCTTCCATCCAATGCACCCTAATCCCTGTACCCTGTTCCCCCCCGTGCCCTCTCAGTGATTGTGGGGGCGGGGAGTATGGGGCGACGGGGAGTATGGGGCGATAGGGGAGTATGGGGGACGGGAGTATGGGGCGATAGGGGAGTATGGGGCGAAAGGGGAGTATGGGGCGAAAGGGGAGTATGGGGCGAAAGGGGAGTATGGGGCGAAGGGGGAGTATATGGGATTATGGGGGACGGGGAGTATGGGGGTTGGGGAGGTATAGTGGGATGGGAGTAGGGGGTGAGGATTATCGGGGATAGGGAGTATGGGGTAATGGGGGACGGGGAGTATCGGGGACGGGGAGTATCGGGGACAGGGAGTATGGGGTGATGGGGAGTATGTGGAGGTATAGTGGGATGGGGAATAGTGGTGTGAGGTGGCTTGGGAGGCACTGCTGGACATGGATGGGCCGGGGCATGGAACAGTACTGGGTAGGGTGGGGATGGGGATGGGGTGGCGTGGGTGGTGCTAGACACATTCCTGGGACAGGAAGGTAGCGGTGGGATGGTGCCAACACACCGGTGCATCCCAGTGGAGGTCGTTGATCTTCTTCCAACACTAGTTGCCAGACCTCCTGGTGACGCTCCCCAAGCTGACGATCGCTGCCACTCCTCCCAGATGGCACTGGCTACCCTGTGGCTGACCCTCTGAGCCCCTCAGGGAACAGGACACCCCATCTGGTCTCTATTTTGTCCAACAGTCTGCCCAGGTTGGCATCCTCGAATCGTGGATCTACCCCCACCCCCCAGAGTAAGTAAAGTAGAGTTGCCATAGTCCCAGATGACCATAGGCTGCTTTCCCCTTTGAGGGGGAGAGCTGACTGGTGGTGATTTAATCTGCGAATCACCAGACCTCAGCTGAGGCGGGGCAAGGTTGAGAAAGCAGGGCCGTCATGAATAACCTCAGCTGGTACAGGAAGTGAACCCATGCAGTTTGCCTTGCTCTGTAACACAAACCAGCTGTCTCACCAACTGAGCTAAACTGACCCCTGACCCAACAAGGTCCGACGGGCCGTCTGCACTGCAGGCCCTGCCGCGCAGGTCCCCTTCCCCCACCCCACCCCCATACATCCACATCCAGCCATCCCCGGCACTCTGCACCCCTGGCCCTTTCGATGCCCGGCAATGTGGGGCCTCTGACCCTCATGCCCGTCCCTGCTGACAGGGGTACCGTTGGCTGAAACTCCCTATGCCAGCGGTAGACTCCACTGCCCCCGCCCTCCTGTGGTGGTTACTGTGGGCATTGCCCTTGGGTGGGCTGCATGCTGCCCCACGGACAGATGGCAGCCAGTTGGGAGAGGGGGCAGGGTTGGTTGGGTGGAGGGTGGAATGCGGGAGTGGTGGGGTGGAGGGAGGGTGTGGTTTGCAGGGGTAGTGGGGTGGGTGCACCCATACGGACGGTGTAACTTTGCACAACCATGGGCTACGGTGGGTGGTCAGTGGGGCATATGGCTGCATTGCAGGCCACGCCAAGGGCAGTCTGAGCATGGGCACCTCGGTCCTGTGGGGGGTCACCCTGACTCCAAGGCCCATCCCCTGGTCACCTTCCGCTGCTCCCCAGGCCTGGCAGATGCCGCCCCCTTCTTCTCCTCACAGCCAGCCCTGCCCATGGTCACACCTCTGCATGTCCTACCCCCTCTCCCCCCCTGATTGGCGTGGCCAATCCACCTTTGGGTTGTGGGGCCGAAACCCACGCAGACATGGGGAGAATGTGAAAACTCCACACGGACAGTGACCCAGAGCCGGGATCGAATCTGGGACCTCGGCGCCGTGAGGCAGCAGTGCTAACCCACTGTGCCACCGCCGGCAACGATTTTAACCTCATGACCTATTCTCTGCCCAATCGCTTTTCCCGATTTTGGCGTCGGCTGACTGAGAATCCTGCCAAGCGTATCCATTCCTGGAAAGAGAACAGCAGGTACCTGTGTTTAAACCCTTCAGATCCTTTAGCTGCAAGCCATTCACTCTTTGATTGACAGCTTCCAAAATTACAGCTGTTAGCCTTGCTTTATTCATTGAAGTGGTTGTTCTTTGTAAACATTGTGGCTACAGCACTTGGAGTTACTCATCCATGAAGGAATATTCCCTCTTATCCTAACTCTGTCTTCTATAAATTAGCCAATCCTCTATCCATGCTAATATACTACCCCTAACACCATGGGCTCTTATCTTAAGTAATCTTTTGTGCAGTACATTATTGAATGCTTTCCAAATATACTAAGACGATAAGACATAGGAGCAGTGTCTGCGTGGGTCTCACCCCCACATCCCAAAAAGGTTGGTGGATTGGCCCCACTAAGTAGCCCCTCAATGAAGAAAAAAAGACATAGGAGCAGAATTAGGCCACTCAGCCCATCGAGTCTGCTCCGCGATTCAATCATGGCTGATATGTTTCTCATTCCCATTCTCCTACCTTCTCCCCATAACCCCATATTCCCTTATTAATCAAGAACCTATCTATGTCTTAAAGACATTCAATAATTTGGCCTCCACAGCCTTCCGCGGCAAAGAGATTCACCACCCTCTGGCTGAAGAAATACCTAATCTCAGTGTTAAAGGATTGTTCCTTCCGTACGAGGCTGTGCCCTTGGTTTCTAGTTTTTTCTACAAATGGAAACATCCTCTCCACGTCCACTCTATCCAGGCCTCTCAGTATCCTGTAAGTTTCAATAAGATCCCCCCGTCATCCTACTAAACTGCAACGAGTACAGACCCAGAGTCCTCAACCGTTCCTCATATGAACATAGAACATACAGTGCAGAAGGAGGCCATTTGGCCATGGAGTCTGCACTGACTCATTTAAGCCCTCACTTCCACCCTATCCCCGTAACCCAATAACCCCTCCTACCCTTTTTCGTCACGAAGGGCAATTTATCAACCCACCTAACCTGCACGTCTTTGGACTGTAGGAGGAAACCATAGCACCCGGAGGAAACCTACACAGACACATGGAGAACGTGCCGACTCCGCACAGTCATCCAGAAGGGAATCGAACCTGGGACCCTGGCGCTGTGAAGCTACAGTGCTAGCCACCTGTGCTACCGTGCTGCCCTGTTCTTTGTTCCAGGGATCATTCTTGTGAACCTCCTCTGGACCCTTTCCAAGGCCAGCACATCCTTCGTGGTCCAAAACTGCGCACAATACTCCAAATGGGGTCTGACTAGAGCCTTATACAGCCTCAGAAGTACATCCCTGCTTGTATTCTAGCCCTCTCGACATGAATGCTAACATTGCATTTGCCTTCCTAACTGCCAACTGAACCTGCACGTTAACCGTAAGAGAATCTTGAACTAGTAATCCTGTTGCTTTGTGCTTCTGATTTCCTATGCCTTTTCCCATTTAGAAAATAAGAAAGTTAGATCACATGATTCACCTGGTTCACCTTCATCCTGCTTGTTAGCATGTCAAAGAAATCTAATAAATCTGTCAGGTAAGATTTCCCTGCATAAAGCCATACTGACTCGGTTTGATTATATCATGCATTTCTAAATGCTCTGCCATCGCACTCAAGGAAAATATGGGTGGAAATTGTGGAGAGGTGGACCATTATCGACTAATCCTCCTTGGATACGAGGATTGCACCAGAGGTTGAAAAATTGTAAATGGTACACTCTTGTCCAAAAAAGTTTAAGGACTACTCAAGCAACTACAAGCCAGTCAGTTTACCCTCAGTGGGGGGAAATCTTTTTGAAACAATACTCCGGACAAAACTAACAGTCCTTTTGACAAATGTGCATTAAGGAAAGTCAGCTTAGGTTTGTTTGAAAAATTGTGTTGAACAAAATTGATTGACTAGTTCGATGAGGTCAGAGGGCTGATGACCGTTACACATTGTAGTGGTGTATATGGTCTTCCAAAAGGTGTTTGATAGATGCCACATGACAAATAACTAGTTCACGTTTCATGTTAATATTTTAGAGGTAATCTTTAGTTCTGGAAAGATTGTTTTGAAGATAATGTGTCATGATAGGGAGATATTAGGAACTTGGGTCCAGAAATGGGGTCCAAGATGTAGCAGGCAATTTAGGGGTTAAACAGACTGAGGAAAAAGATTGTTAGCGGCAGACTCAGAGGGATACGTCCACAGCCAGAGTTACCTTGTCCCATTTAGACATAACCTCGCTAGTGGGAGTACACAGGCTTCTCCGGTTCAGCATGATGATCCACTCAAGCTCCATTGTCAATTGGGACAACCTTGTTTGACCAGCCATCAGCCCATCATAGAATCTGATGACCTATTTGTCTGTCAATGGAAGGGACAGAGACAGAGCTGTGGAAATCGACCAGATAGGTCATGAATGTTGCCATGGAGGCAGGCTTTGGGAAAGGATTGTGAACAAACGTCCCTACCAGAAGGAAAATCGCTTCGTAAATGCAAGTAGCACCTTTGCCTGCTAGTGTCAGTGGAATCAGAGCTACATGTTCATGTACAGAGTTGTTTAATGAGAACTAGTGTGTTAAGGTTAAGAAACTGCATGCAATTTGTTAGTGCTAGAGCTGAAGTAAAAGTTTAAATATTGTTTTCTTTTGTTTTAAGAAAGTTATTTAAATAAAATAACCAAGCCCTATTTCTTACATTAAAACTTAAAAACATTGTGGCATCTGATCCAGTCTCTTAGCCACTGTTGAGAGCTAACCAGGCATCTGTAACAAAAGTTACTAAAATACTGGACTTTAGAAATTTCCAGAACAGCTAATAAAAATGGCAGTTCAGATGGTTATCCGTCTTTGTTTCAGAGTCAGAAGAGATAAAACCATAAAACAACAGGTGGGCTTACTTAGCTGGAGAACTGGAGGCATGCAGTCCAGAGAGATGTTTTGTTTTGGGAGTTATATCTAAATTAATTTAAAGTACCCTGTGAATCGTAAAAGAATACACCAACATGGAGATGGATGGAGCCTATAAAGATCCTTGCGTTCAACTCATCCGTGCATTTTCTAGGACCTGTTGTGTGGTTTTCAGCTTATTGAGAAGGCCTGGGAGCTATTAGCAGGCTCCAGGTGATTAGGGCTCAGTGAAGCACTAGGAGCCATTTATACCTTGGTGCAGCAGGAGACTGGAATTCAGAGGAAACCCAAGGGCAGTGCCAACTTAGTGAAACAGGCAGTGTGCAATGGAGTTGGAGGTATGCCAGTCGTCCAGCTGTATGAATCCCACAGAACAGTCTCAGGAAGGGAGATTGAACCTTCAAGAGGTATGTAGTTGTTTGAGACAGTACAGGTTGGAGTGGCTTTTGAAGGAATTCAGAGGTTAGATCTTCAAAAGTAAATAGTTGAAATCCCTCTTGGGGTTGGCAGTTTTACCAGGTTGTGGCTCTCGATGCTCACTTATGTCTGGGTAGGTTGAGAAATCCATGGGTTCTGTCTTGGTCGCATCTGTCATTTATTGTTCAGTTTACCTGTTAATTCCTATTTACCTCATGTTAATTTTGTTAGCCTATAAGATAGATATTGTAAATGGTTTTACTTTTCAGACTTTGTAACGTTTATTTTGTTTGTTTAAAACGGTGGCATCACGGGTCTTTATTCTCGGGTAACTGGAATTTGAAACTTTGTCTACTTACAACATTACTGGTCCCTAACCACATTGTAATATATGTAATGGGCTTGACAGCAAAGTTGGAGCCCGTGGAATAAGAGGCACTGGCAGCATGGAATATGAAATTGGCTAACGGAATAGTGGTGAACAGTTGTTTCTCTGACCGGCGGAAGATGTACTGTGGTGTTCCCCAGGGGTTAATACAAGGACCTCTGCTTATATGTTTGTATATTAATGACTTGGATGTTCAGAGCACAAATTCAAAATTTGCAGATGAGACAAAATTTGGAAGTGAAGTGAACAGTGGGGAGGACATTGATAAGACTTCAGGGGGACATGCAGGCTGGTAGAATGGGCGGACAAAGGCAAGGAAATTATGAACCACCTGTCTAATATTTCATCAATGCCATTGAGTGAATTGGGTCAGTTTGGTCCACATCATCAAGCACCCCCCCCCCCCCCGCCCCACAACACAAAACCAGGAAGGAGGGCCTCACAGCACAGGCTGGGAAAATGTAGTCTCTGTTTCCCTGCAGGGCAGGGAACTGGGTGGAGGACATACTACAACTCCCCAAGGATATTGCAGCTGGGGCAGGGGCAGGACTTGTGAAACACCAGAAGTTGAGGTAGAGAAAGGGCAAGAGTAGCAGCTGGATGTAGCTGTGATAGAGGGCAAGGAGCAGCTCAGTTGAGATTGGGATATTCTAGTGCTGCTGTTTTCTGTATCTGTCCTTCCCTGTACCCACCCCCCACTATTGTGCATTAGCAGAAATAAAACAATTTTGTATTGATTTATCTCTTTGTGTTTAGCCAATCCAAATCGAGAAGCTGCTCACGCTGAGCCTTTAGATTTCTGAGATGTCACTTCCACTAACATTCCCATGTTCAACCAGAGTTGACAACCCTAAGTGAAAGGCCATAGGCTGCAGTAAAGTTTTACGAGAACAGTTCCAGGGATGAGGGACTTTAGTTAAGTAGATAGATTGGAGAAGTTAGGTCTGCACCCCCCCCCCCCTCTCACCCAGAGAGAAAATGAAGAGGACATTTGACAGATTTGTTGAAAATCATTTTTTTTTTTTTTAAATTTAGAGTACCCAATTATTTTTTCCAATTAAGGGGCAATTTAGCGTAGCCAATCCACCTATACTGCACATCTTTGGGTTGTGGGGGTGAAACCCACGCAGACACCGGGATTGTTGAATATCATGGGCAGTCTGCAGTCAATAGGGAGACACTGTCCCTGTTGGCTGAAGGGTTGAGAACCAGAGGATACAGACTTAATGTGATTGGCAAAAGAACCAAAGGCGGCACTTCTTTAAAGAAAAGTGGTGGAGGAAGGTTCAATCAGGACTTTCAAAGGGAAATGAGCAGAAATGGGGATTGAGATGAGGTGGATTGATCTTGCAGAGTGCTGGCATGGGCTTGGTGGACCAAAGAGCCTTCTGTGCAGTAGCCAGTCTATGTTTCTGGAGTGGGATTCAAACCTTCTGACTCAAGAATCCCATCAACTGAGCCAAGCTATACTCAGGATCAATTTACCAACTTACTGCCTGAAGAGAAACTCATTAGAACATTTAACAGTATTGCCACTTTGTCTGTGCTCATCTGCATCGCCTCAACATTACACTAAGAATAAGCACATGGATATTATTGCGAAACCCCAGCTGGCAATGGATTGCTAGTTGCATTGTGCGATTGTGTCAATTGAGTAGACGACACGTGGAATCTTCTGGATATCACATTCCTCATCAAAAGCAGTTAAGACTTTGGGAATTATCCACTTGGTACTTTGATTTTTTTTTCCTGACACTAAAATATGGGACTGAACTAAGGTTGCCAACTGTCTAATAGTAGGTGTCGTGGATGCACTCCCGACCACAACACCATGCCTTCATGTATATTTGAAGTGAACAACTTCCAAAGGCAAGTTTCACGGAGTGTTAAGAGTTCTGATGTGGGTGCAACATAGATTAGAATCAATGAATACAAGGAAAATCTCTGATGTAGTTATCATTTTGATGCCCAGAGCATGTACAGCAGATTGAGGTCAGCAGCCACAGGGAGAAGATTCAGATCAGCAAAGCATACCCGGAAAGCTTAACGATAAAAGCTCGGGTCCTTCTAAACAGCCCTACGGATGTACCCACGCCACAGGAGTGGTTTAATAAGTTGGCATCCATTTTCCTGAGGGTGATTAGTAATGAGCAATAAATGCTGGCCTAGCCACATCTCATGGAAAATTTAAAAAAAACTTGCTGGTTTACTTAACTCAACTATTCACTGGACAAATTCAGTGAGTCACCTGACATTTTGATCAACTAAGGTAACAATGGAAGTGTTTGTGACAGTCCGCATCCATGTAATCACAGAGTCTTACAGCAAGGGGAATGATGGCTCATCCTATTGTGATGCTGGTAAAATAACATTGATTTACTTTGTTTTAAAATAAAATTTAGAATTAGCATCTTGTGAGATCACTTGAAAAGTTAGTGCTAACAAAACTGTTATAATCAACGAATACTTTCTCAGTTGCATGCCTCCGAATAAGGCATGTACAAATTACTCAAAACTTGGTAAATCAACACTGATAATTTTCTCATAAAAGCAGTTCACTGCCAACAGATGTGTCTTCGATGTAGCTGCATTAAAAAAATCAAAAGCTTAAATACATAAAATGGGTGCTAGTGAGAACTGATCATTTTAACTCTCATCCTTGTACTAACGAGAATCTTTAGGGTGGGAATATGAGAAAAGCAGCACCAGTTTGTATTGCACAAAGTTCAATTGAATAATGTGGAACACATCATTCCGTAAAAATCATACAGTACAACATGAAAGCTAAGCAAGAATAATTTCAAATGAAAAAGCACATTTTATTGCACTTAAGTTATAAGAAAATAAAAATTCTAAGTGAATCAAACCATAGACACAATCCCTTTAAGGTTTCTCCATCACGTCAGGCAGTTACATACTGTAAAGTAAAAAATCTGAAATCTGATTTTTTTGTATTTGTTTTGTTTTAAAAACCAGACTATAAATTAACAGGAAAATAAAAAAGAAAAACAAAGTATCTAACTCAAGATTGTTTAGTATACAGTGTTAAACCACTTTCACAGTTCATGTTGCGTTGTGTATCTTGAATAATAATTGGGCAAACAATTTAACCGTTGTTGCCCATGCTGCGTTCAGCACAAAACATTTGGTATTGTTTTGTCAGTAGATCACAGCAATAACTGTATCAATTGGATATTTCAATACTGTTTACACTAAGACTGGCCAGCAATAACACCTCTTATTTGTATGCACATCTCACTTACATTTTTTGTTCTTTTTGCATTATGTCAATAATCTTAATTATGTTTTTGTCTGTTCCACCATAGTCCTCACAATGAAATTCTCCACAATACAGGCTGAAAGAGCTCCCATCTGAAGGAATGTGTTCAACATTGTTAGGAAACAAACATTCCAATGTAGCACATACCACTTCTCAATTTCCTTCTTGCAAGCAAATCACACTATGCCATTCTGCATCTCCTTCCTTCTTTCAGCCTCTCAGAGGCACAGTTGGCTCAAGTTTCAGTGGCAAATGCCTTTTTTAAAACTCAAAAATCATCCATACCAGATCAAATTTAGAACTAGAGTCTGGATGTGAAATGTCACAAAAGACGACTTAGCAGCAAGTTATTTGGCCACTGGGATTACAGTACAGGGATGGGACAACTGATAAGCCCGAAGACTTATTTGAATAACAACCTCAAGAACTCTTCCAGCTTTTGAGTTCTTTAAGTACTTAGATCACTCAGGATAATTTGCCTCTGAAGAACTATATAATCCCTCATTAAAAGAATCTGGAAGCAGTGGTGAATAAATAGAGAAATATATGTTAATACTGTGACCGATTGTTGGCAACATTAGGCTTTTTTATATATATATGTGTATTTTATATATATATATAAAAAAATTGTACAAAATTCACAGTAAGGTTCCAAATGTTGAAACCTGGAAAGACAAAACTGAGACATTTAGACAACCCAAGTCTTTAAGAAAACCAGCTCTTGGCCTGATTAGCAGCTTGTTTAAAACATAACTTTTCAAATAAATTTTTTATGCCTTGCTGCTGAGAGTTGGCTGCTGATAATCATTTAAAAAAATAATCATTGCACTAGGCTTTGTATCAAGTCTTTCTGCACAAAAACTGCCCAAAGTCAAAGGGGAAGCCAGATATAACAAGACAATATGTGCATCTGAACAAGTCAGATTTTGTCAGTTATAACACGTCACCCCTTACTCCCTTTCCTGGTGATCCATAGGTCTCTGTGTCTTCTTCATGCATCCTGCTGTCCCGAGCCAACATCCTGTACCCACCAAAGCACGGTGATGTACACTGACTTAACATTAGGCAAATTCCTATTCCACATCTTCACTTCATGTCCACGTCAAAGTCCAAAACAAGCAGCTTTGTTTCTTCAGTCCCATTTCTGCTTCCTACTGCACACACAAGCTTTGTATTTGATGCTCTGATTCTCCATACAACACCTCCACTGCCTCCACTTTCCAGTGTAACCAAATTCCGAATGAACTCTCCTGTTTTCAGATCCCAAAGTTTTACAGTCCCATCATCTGAGCTAGTTATCACAAAGTTCTTGTTGAATTGGAGGCATGTCACAGCACTCTGATGCTTGTTAGGACCTGGTAAGGAAAACAAAAGGAGACAAATCAACAAGTCATTCCCCAAAAAGTCACATATCCATCAACTAGGTAACAAAATCACAGCTTGAAAATGTTACTGGCATGGAAAGAGGAAAGAGTTTACACAACATGAGGAACTTTGAACTTGTGTCTCCAATTTATTTCCAACTATGCAAGTTAATAGGTTAATAATTTCAGCTGTGGCTCAGTTGGTAGCACTCCTCGGAGATGGTGAATTCCGAGCTGCACTCCAGGACTCGAGGGCAAACATAAAATGATGATACTCTAATACAGCATCGAAGGAATCAGAGGTGCAGTCTTTCAAATGTGTCCTGGCCAATATTTGTCCCTCAATCAAGATCACAAAAACAAATAATCTGGTCATTATCACATTGCTGTTTGTGGGAACTTGGTGGGCGCAAACTGACTGTCATATTTCCTACCTTAGAGCCGTGAATATACTTTCAAAAAGTTCTTCATTGTCTGTAAAGCACTTTGAGACACGCTATAGTTATGTCAAGCTCTATAAAAATGAGAGTCGTTCAAATTATTTTAAATTTTTTATTTATTATAAATTTAGAGTACCCAATTCTTTTTTTCCAATTAAGGGCCAATTTAATGCGGCCAATCCACCTACCTTGCCTATCTTTGGGTTGTGGGGGTGAAACCCACTCAGACACGGGGAGAATGTGCAAACTCCATACAGGCAGTGACCTGGGGTCGGGATCGAACCCGGGTCCGCAAAGCCATAGGCAGCAGTGATAACCACTGTGCCACCATGCTGCCTTATTAAAATTATTTTACATAAACTTCAAATATTTAATAGTAGAAATTAGCACACAAAATGTTGGAAACATGAAAATCTAACTATTTTAATCACTATTTTAAAAAACAAAACTACTTCCAAAATGTTAATGTTTGAAGTTTAATTTTTCACTGAAAACATCCACAATACAGTGACAATGTACAAAATTAATCTCAACTTAATTCATATTCAGAGAAAGCATACAGCTGAATGCCTTCATTATGCCAATCTGTACAGATTGTTTTTTTACTACCTCAACCTAATTAAGATTTGTAATGCTTCATCCATCCTACAGAGGACTGGAGGATAGCAAATGTGGTCCCTTTGTTCAAGAAGGGGAGTAGAGATAACCCCGGTAACTATAGGCCGGTGAGCCTAACGTCTGTGGTGGGTAAAGTCTTGGAGAGGATTATAAAAGATACGATTTATAATCATCTAGATAGGAATAATATGATTAGGGACAGTCAGCATGGTTTTGTGAAGGGTAGGTCATGCCTCACAAACCTTATCGAGTTCTTTGAGAAGGTGACTGAACAGGTAGACGAGGGTAGAGCAGTTGATGTGGTGTATATGGATTTCAGTAAAGCGTTTGATAAGGTTCCCCACGGTCGGCTATTGCAGAAATACGGAGGCTGGGGATTGAGGGTGATTTAGAGATGTGGATCAGAAATTGGCTAGTTGAAAGAAGACAGAGAGTGGTAGTTGATGGGAAATGTTCAGAATGGAGTTCAGTTACGAGTGGCGTACCACAAGGATCTGTTCTGGGGCCGTTGCTGTTTGTCATTTTTATAAATGACCTAGAGGAGGGCGCAGAAGGATGGGTGAGTAAATTTGCAGACGACACTAAAGTCGGTGGAGTTGTAGACAGTGCGGAAGGATGTTGCAGGTTACAGAGGGACATAGATAAGCTGCAGAGCTGGGCTGAGAGGTGGCAAATGGAGTTTAATGTGGAGAAGTGTGAGGTGATTCACTTTGGAAAGAATAACAGAATGCGGAATATTTGGCTAATGGTAAAATTCTTGGTAGTGTGGATGAGCAGAGGGATCTCGGTGTCCATGTACATAGATCCCTGAAAGTTGCCACGCAGGTTGATAGGGTTGTGAAGAAGGCCTATGGTGTGTTGGCCTTTATTGGTAGAGGGATTGAGTTCCGGAGCCATGAGGTCATGTTGCAGTTGTACAAAACTCTAGTACGGCCGCATTTGGAGTATTGTGTACAGTTCTGGTCGCCTCATTATAGGAAGGACGTGGAAGCTTTGGAACGGGTGCAGAGGAAATTTACCAGGATGTTGCCTGGTATGGAGGGAAAATCTTATGAGGAAAGGCTGATGGACTTGAGGTTGTTTTCGTTAGAGAGAAGAAGGTTAAGAGGTGACTTAATAGAGGCATACAAAATGATCAGAGGGTTAGATAGGGTGGACAGCGAGAGCCTTCTCCAGCGGATGGAGGTGGCTAGCACGAGGGGACATAGCCTTAAATTGAGGGGTAATAGATATAGGACCGAGGTCAGAGGTGGGTTTTTTACGCAAAGAGTGGTGAGGCCGTGGAATGCCCTACCTGCAACAGTAGTGAACACGCCAACATTGAGGGCATTAAAAAATTTATTGGATAAGCATATGGATGATAAGGGCATAGTGTAGGTTAGATGGCCTTTAGATTTTTTCCATGTCGGTGCAACATCGAGGGCCGAAGGGCCTGTACTGCGCTGTATCGTTCTATGTTCTAGGAACCTGGAAACTTTAAAAGCACCAGTTTCTGATCCCAATTGAAGGTCATAGAAACAGCAAATAGGTTTGCAAAAGATTTCTAAGGATCGCAATTCTTTTTTTTCTGGTTACGTCCTCAGTCAAATTAATAAAAAGAAATTCCAATAATAGGGGCGAATGCATTACCTTTCATTCAGGTGTTCAATTTGTCATGGAATGCACAAGAAATCAAAGAGAACGCGTGTTCTCAGAAAGATAAAAATTAAAAAAACCTTGAAGCCAGGCTCATGAGTAATTAGGAGGATTGGAGACCTAGGCTGAGTAATCCCATGTATCTAGCACTGGTACCAAGGCTCAGGGCCATCTGATCGTGCCCTTGTGCTGTTTGCTTTTTGGTCTCTCCCTGTGCCATGAACTCTTGTCTGTGGTTGTTCACCGAGTCTCAAAGCCCACCCGACCTCAATCCCATTACTGCACTACGGCCTTGCTGAGCCTAAACCTGGTGCTGTGGAATGGCCTCTGTTCCAATATCAGAGTCTAAAGGCCCTCAACCTATACTTTTGTTGCTCCATGGCCATTATCCATGAAGCGCTCATATGAAGAAATGGACTAGTGGGCAAACAAAATAACATTTTTACAAAGTACAGTAAAAACACATTTTTTTGCTATATGTGTTAATCTATAATAAGCAAACTTTAATAATTATATACCATATGTTGCTTTATTTTCACTTGTGCCTTGGGTCGCGCTAATTTTCAACAGTTAAAACGGTGTTGGAGTGCAAAATACTTTAGGAAGCATCAATTTACCAGTCTTTCTTCATGGTCAACAACTCAAACACAAAAATCAGCATTTTCCTTAAACTATGGATTTGGATTATTTTGGGAATAAAAAAAAAGCATGGTATGGAAACACTTTGCAACCCATATCTCACAAAAAGCTGAAATTACTGAGAAGGCTCCTCCTCAAAACAGAATGACTCCTCTTTACCATACATATTTATAGACAGCATTACCTGTCAAGTACAATCCCTCAGTTAAAGATTCTGGGCATGGAGTGTCAAAGCAAAATGTTACAATCAACCTTTATAAAACACTGGTTTGGCCTCAACTGGAATATTAAACCCAATTTTGGGCACTGCAGGTGCAATAAAGGTTTATAGGAATAGTTTCAGGTTTTAAAAAAAAGCATTTACGGGATGCGGGCATCGCTGGTTCGGCCAGCATTTATTGCCCATCCCTAGGTGCCCTTCAGAAGGTGATGGTGAGTTGCCTTCTTAAACCGCTGCAGTCCTTGAGGTGTAGGTACACCCACTGTGCTATTAGGGAGGGAGTTTCAGGATGTTGCCCAGTGATAGCGAAGGAGCGGTGATATACTTCCAAGTCAGGAATAACAAGCAATGAAGTTACTGTGAAAATCCCTGAAGGAAACTGTCCATTTCTAATAGGTAAAAGGGTAATTGATTCAGCCATTTAAATGTTAAAAACTAAAGCCCAGTTTAAAATCCATTTTAAAATGGATTTCATCATATAACTTCCATGCATAATTTAGATTACTAATACACAGCTGGCAGAATTTGCAGTGGCAAAACACAGGATCTGAAACATTCAAAGAAACTAGCTAGAGCTTATGCAACATTTTTACTGATATCATACACTGACTATTGTTTTAAATAGCAAAAGCTATGCAGCATACCCAAGGTCGCCATGACTACATGAACACACTATTGTTCAGAATTCAGGTAGAAGCACAGTCAGCAATAAACCAGCAAAAACTAGAATTGATCAAGAGGATATATCACATTCCAACACACACAAAAATCTACAAATGCAACATATCTGAATATATGTTGCACATTGATGATTGACAAATAACCATCCAACCAAATGTATTTGAAACCCATTCAAGCCAATCAGCACATTGCAGGGCTGGGGACAGATGGAGTTAGACTGATAACATTCTCCTTAAACATAGAAGTTCGGAAAGCCATTTTCCATCCAGGATCACTCTATACTTTCATCTAACTACTTGCTATCCTTATTTTTGTATTTTCACTTTTCCACTCTAACTCTTGAAGTTTGCGCAAGCTGTTTTGCTTTAAGCAAAGAACCGTTATATTTTTGAAGGTTAAATCTTTTGGAAACCATTAAGCCAATTATTTCTCTTAAAGTCTTTTGCTGGCAAAGGCTTTTTGAGAACATCTGATTTGTAACCATAAAAAGATCTTAGTCTCTCAATTATAATCAATAGATGCAATAAAAGATTTTTATTTTGCATCTGAGAAGTTTAACTTATACGAGACTACACTTGAACCGCACAGTAGACTCCTACAATCCCCTAGTCGCCATATTCCAGCGCCTGTTTGGGTGCACGGAGGGAGAATTCAGAATGTCCAAATTACCCAACATGTCTTTGGGACTTGTGGGAGAAAACCGGAGCACGTGGAGGAAAACCACGCAGACACAGGGAGAACGTGCAGACTCCAGACAGACAGTGATCCAAGCCGGGAATCGAACCTGGGGACCCTGGTGCTGTGAAGAAACAGTGCTAGCCACTGTGCAAACTTGCCGCCCCCCCCCCCCCCACAACAGTGTGGCTGTTCTTCAAATGTGAAGATAAGCTGTGCAAATGAAACTGGAACTACCTATAGGGTTCCACATCAAGGAGGTCAAAATATTGATATTTAAGACAATTTCAATTCAACAAGTCTTGCAGAAAGTTGCTTTTTCAGACTCACCTTGTAATGTCTGTAAACACTGTCCTGTTTTGATGTCCCAGATCTTCACTGTGGAATCTGCATTTCCAGACACTAGCGTGTTGTCCTTCAGTTCCATTCCACTTGTTAGGGACTGATGTCCCGTTAATGTGTGAATACAATTCCCAGTCTCCACATCCCATACACGAATAGAGGTGTCAAGTGAACCGCTTACTACATGAATGCCATCGAACTACAATGTTGAGGGAGAAAAGAAATACACCATCTGTATTTAAATTTAAAGGGAAACAGCAATAAATGGCTTTCAATGTTTTAAAAAAAAAATTTAAACCTTTTTACTTCATGTCACTGCAATATACCATATACTGTATAGTGTGAAGTATGTCAGCATGTGTCCTGCCCAAGGAGTTCTGAGGAATGAGATTTATAATAGGACAATGGGGAGGTGATGTTTCAGTGGTATTGTCACTTGACAATAGTAATCCAGAGGCCCAGACCAATGATCTGGGGTCCCAGGTTCGAATCCCACCATGGCAGATGGTGAACTTCCAATTCAATAAAAATCTGGAATTAGAAGTCTAATGATGATCATGAAACCATTGCAGATTGTCGTAAAATCCCATCTGATTCACCAATGTCCTTCAGGGAAGGAAATCTACTGTCTTTACCTAGTCTGGTATTTGACTCCAGATGCAACCCGGTTAGCTCTTAACAGTCTCCCACTGAAATGGCCTCGCAAGCCACTCAGTTCAAGGATAAATAGGGACTTGAAATAAATGCTGGCCCAGCCAGCATCGCCCACATCCCAAGAGCAAATAAAACAAAATCCAGCATAAAATTACTTAATTGGAAGAAGGTTAAATTCAGAGGGTTAAAAGCGATCTCGCCCATGTAGGTTGTAATCAAAATGGGTAGGCAAAACTGTAACTAATCAACAGGATGCCTTAAAAGAGAAATCAGTTCAAGTACAGGCTAGACATTCTGATGAGGGGGATAGAAAAATCATCCAAAGTTAGAGCCTTCTCGAAGAGTGAAGATAAAAACGTCAAAATGGGAAAGAACAGGGAGTCTTTTAACCAATATAATATTCATTACACAGTAGAGAACAAAGCTCAATATAGAAAGTAGAGAGGAGACCTATAGAAAAGTGTTCTACTGCTCCGTGTCCAAACTTGTACCGAATGCCATTCGGTCATCATCCCTGAACTTGCTGACCTAAACTGACTCCCAGTTAAACAATGTCTCAATTTTACAATTGTGGTCCTTGATTTCAAATCCCTCCTTGGCCTGGCCCCTCCCTGTCTCTGTATCCCCTCCAACCCAGAGCTATCTGTGCTCCTCAAATTCCAGCATTTCAACATCCCCAATTTTAATCTCTCCACCATTGGTGGCCGTGTTGCCTTGGATCCAAGCTCTGGAATTCTATCCCTAAATCTCTCTATCCTTGAGACACTCCTTATGACATTTTTTTGGCCAAGCTCAGTAGGTCAGGCAGTATTTGTGGAAGCAGAAACAAAATCATCGATGGAAGGTTACCACCTTGAAATGTTAACCATTATTCTCTGCCTTTTGCTGTTTTTATTTTTCCAGAAGTATTTTGCTTTTGTCTTTGATCAAGCTATGGTTATTTGCCCTAATGACACCGTTAGGTTCAATGTTTTATATTATAATGCCTCAATGAAGTACCTTGGGATTCTTTAGAATGTTTAACACGCTATGTAAATGTAAAGCGTTGTTGTTGTGACAATAATCTTTAATCCAAAATTTATCTACACCTTCCTGCAGGCTAAAATATTAATCCTGTCAAGATTTTGCTGTGAATTGCAGAGGACCACTGCCCACACAATTCTCTCCCAATTCAGCAAAGGTTTGTGCCTAATGCCATCTCAGTTGTTTGCTGATTCACACTAACTGAGATTTTCCATCCCTTCAATTTTGACAGTCGCTTCTTAATCCCTGTCCCTTAAACATACATAGAGACGACCATTCGGCCCTTCAAGCCTGCTCAGCCATTCATAATGATCATGGCTGATCATCAAGTTCAATACCCTGATCCCCCCCCCCCCCCATATCCCTTGATCCCTTTAGCTCCAAGAGCTATATCTAACTCCTTCTTGAAATTACACAATGTTTTGGCCTCAATTACTTTCTGTGGTAGCGAATTCCACAGATTCACCACTCTCACTCTCTTCTCACCTCAGTCTTAAAAGGTTTACCTCTTATCCTCTAACTATGACCCCTAGTTCAGGGTTCCTCCACCATCAGGAACATTCTTTCTGAATCTACCCTGTCTAATCCTGTTAAAATTTTATAAGTTCCTATGAGATCCCCTCTCACTCTTCTAAACAACAATGAATCTAATCCTAACCGATTTATTCTCTCCTCATATGACAGTCCCGCTATCCCAGGAATCAGCCCCGCACCCCTTCCGAAGCAAGAGCATCTTTCCTTACATATGGACACCAAAACTGCACACAATACTCCACATGTGGCCTCACCAATGCCCCATTTAATTACAGTAAGGCTGATATGTCCAGAGATGATCTTTAGATGGTGCAATTCAGCAGTTGAAACTAAGTCCGGTTAGTGCTGCGTTTGCCAGGATGTGCCGAGATTCCCCCAGCTATTCACCAGCATTCTCTCGTTTTTTGGGCCTCGAAGAGTTTTTCCCTATCGAGAACACAGTTTAGTCAATTTCCTGTACTGGTGAGCAGGAACTGCTCCTTGTAGACTTTGGCGCCATTTTGACCAGCTGCCCTGATCTCTACAATGCCTCCCTGCCCCCCACCCCCCAGTGTTTTCTGAACCTCCCCCTTCCCCCCCCCCCCCCCCCCCCAAACCTGGCAGTGCCATGGTGCCCAGGTGGCAGGTTAGCACTGCCAGCCTGACACCACCATCTAGGCACCCTGGAAACTCTAGGGTGGCACAGTCAGTGTGCTCAGGTGGTCCTGCCAAAGTGCCACCAGGGATCTCTAATGGCCTGCAGGATCCCCTGAGCTGCCGTCATGCCTGGTCCACATTTGTGGAAACCAGTGTGCTAAACGGCATCTGGTCGAGGTCTCGCAGGCACGGCCTAATGGCTCATTTAAATATGCTGATCCGGATCAAGCCCAGCGAGGACATAATCCAGATCACGTCAGACGGAATGAGTTGGTTGACTTGCGATTGGCCTGGCGCCCAACCGGATTTGGGGCTCTCAAGGGATTCACCCGTTGTGCCTGGTGCTAAATCGTGTCCAAAGTCTTTCAGGAACATTATTGCAACGCCTAATGTTCATTTTACCCATTGCTATTTTTGATGTCACTGGTACACGTTTGTATTCCCACTTTGCATCTTCCCTAGATCTCCTGAAATCTGCACTTCAAGACATGTCAATTAGCTGACAATAGAAAAATGTGTGAAAACAGCACACTTCCATTGGAGTTGGACTAAAACTCGCAAACAACTTTTCCAGCCAAAACTGTGCCCAAAAGTTCTAGGTTACTGCCTTCAGCTGACTCCATTGATGCATAATAAGCATCAGACACACATTGTTAAGATATACAATGCAAATCTGACTTTAGTAGTGCACGGAATGTCTTATGATTTACACACAGACTTCAACTGTCTCCTTTCAATGATTTCTTTGCATTTTTTAAATCAGGCTCGATAGGAAAGTAATAAAGATTGATCTTTGTTTATGTACTACTATGGGATATTTTACTACAAAACTAGGGATATAAATTTACATAACAAAAACCAAAGTAAGTAAATTTGTAAAGCCATGATCCATAATAAATTAAAAGCAAGTTATTTCAGCTACCTCCATGGATCGTCATGCCACACACAAAGTTGGGTAAAGTTTAATTATATACATCTATGCAAGTAAAAATGTAGGGTTATTTTTAATTTAAACACTGCTCTTACACATTTTAAACATCATCTGGCATATGATTCAATTAAGCATGTTTCTGAATATAGTTCTGGGATGCTTCCTGGTGGAGAATATCCAAAAAGAACCCACCCGTGGACAACCATTGATATCCAACACTGCAGTGGCCTTTCTATTTGACCTCAACTTGACAATTACCTAATTGTTCAACTACTATTTACAATGCTATATTCATCTCTAATGCATGGTTTGATGCCAAAAAATCTCAGCTGTACCATGCTGGACTATTAGTTCAAACAGAACTCAGAAGCAGCATTTTCGAACTGGTATCAAAAGGAGAATAGAACAGCAGATGAAAACAAGTCTGTAGGGATTGGACCAAATTGAGCAGGAGGGTTTTGGTTGGAGTTGGGAGATGCCCAAGCTAATGTGATTGCTATCTTATGCTCCTGTATTTCCAAATTGCATACAGGTCAGAAAAGCTAATCATCTATTTGGAAGTCTAGCCTCAAAGACAAGATCACCGTGTCAAAAATTGTTGCCAAAGACTTGCAACCTACACGGAACACTTAAAGCACCTGTCTATCAGCTGTCAGTTTTACGAAAATGCTGAGCCATGTGGAGCCAAGTGTAACATGACACATCAACATGATAAGTATTAGCAACCTAAATAAGTACAAATATATGAATGCCTTTGCACACAAAATAATTGTTTTGAAAGCAAAAATGTTACAAATAATTATCCCAGTCCCTTACCTGTAATGAATAGACCCTGTTGGTGTGTCCCTGTAACGTATGTAGACAGGTTTCTGTTTCAGGGTCCCACACCTTGACCATGAAATCATAAGCCCCACTGACAACTCTTCGTCCATCATATTGTACACATCGCACAGCTGCAACATGGCCCATCAACACATGTAAACATTGTCCTGTTTCAATGTCCCAGACACGAAGAGTAGCATCTCGAGATCCACTCACAACTCTGCAATGTTAAACAAGGCACACCAGAGAAAATTAACCTAAAAGTTTGCTTCAAATCATAAGCCATTTATTAAAGAAATAGTCTCCTGATATAATCCTACCGATTTTCATGGAGGTGCATGCAGCGCACTGTAGAGGTATGACCGTATAGCGTGTGAATACATTCACCAGAATCTGCATTCCATACTTTCAACGTCCGGTCAGTGGATCCACTTATAATGATATTGCCTCTCATCTGTGATGACCAGACACCACCCGTATGTCCTACTAATGTTCTTAAACACTGCGAATAAATGGAAGATAACAAAAAAAAGTAGCTATTACAGAAAACCCAACATTATCAATTTATGCGCATTTGGGTTCTGAAAGTTGATGTCAATTAATCCTCAAATCCCGTAAGTATGTAATGAAGCAGTTTACTAGCTGTTAAGGTCTTAGTCTCCGCTATAATTTTATTTTCAATGCAAGATTTTAAAAGCCTTAAAAGGAGTATTTATGTTAGGCTGTTTTGTTTTTTGCAAGCTGAACAGCTTCAATTAGAACATAAGAATTCTTTCAATTCCAAACAAATCCTGAATTCTAAAACATTCACACAGAAAACGTTCTCACTATAGAATTGTATTCATTTTGAACTCCAAATACATATTCAATGGTAAAGAGCAGGGCAGATTCTCACAATCCTGAGAAATGCCGACAATATCAAGGCAGTTTTGTCCAATGAAGGTTTTTACATAGTGACAAAGGTACTTTGATTGAGAACGGAAAGGTTTTCACTGGCAAATAACAGGTCGTTTACATACCTTCAAACTAACCAGACATTTAGATTGATTATATTAATGCACCTGATCTAATACTCTAAACATATGGATTTTTGAAGGCTGTCCCTTTACAAGAACAAATTGGCATTAAATCCTAGTCTTGAATTACTATTGAACAATGAACGCACACCTTATGTCCTTTTCAAAGTTGCATCTCCAGGGCATCAATCTTTCCCCACGTCATTTCTGCCAAATCATTCCAGAGTGAGGAACTCTGGTTGGATATTCAGATGAATACAGTTCTGCACATTAGCCTGTTTTTCAGTTTGGGTATTAATATTGGGTTAACATGAGCACACTGAGAGAGAGTGATTTCACTGTTGCTTCCACACTACAGATTCATCATCCATTTTAGCAATGGCAGCACATTTGCCAGGATCTTGATGAAAGTCTTCAGCACATTCTTGCTGTGCAGTATTGACTTCTATCATTTCTGGCATTCAAGAAACCCACAGGAAATGCTAGACTAAGTCACATCAGACAGTAAGCATAGCAGCACAAATCTCTCAGACAGCCACATGAATTTAGTTCTTTATACTCCTGATACTTGAAAATGTATCAAAATATATTCTAAAACCAATGCCCAAACTTTGCAGTTATAATGATGGCGAAACTGTCAGCATTTATAATTACTGCTGAACAACCTTTGACTTAGAAAAACTAATTTTATACTTGTGCAATGTCAAATCTTCCCATTGTAATGTGTGATTTAAGCAAAAAAACAAGATTCCACCAGCATCAAAGCTGTATAAACTCTGAAAGGAAAGTTCAACTTCAAGGAACAAATTATGGTCAATGCTCCAGATCTCTGTCATAGTCAGATCTTAGCTCCTCAATGCAATGACTCACCACTCTTGAACTGTTGCTCCAGCTCCTGACTTAAATTCTGCTCTCTCTCCACAAGGCTTCTCAGATTCATGGGTGCTGCCAGTCAAGTCTGATTAGGCTCTCAATTTCTCTTCCTGGCTCTTTAGCCACGCTCAGGGGTTTCAAGCTGCCCTATTTATTTGACTCCTGCCGCAGTGGCACGCTTGCCCTTGCTACTTTCTTCCTTGCCTCATGGCACCTGGCTCCGCCTCTCGGCCTGTAAAGATAATGGGCTGGATTCTCTGCACCCCGACGCCAAAATTGCGGCCGGGGTGGAGAATCCATTTCCCCGCACGGAATCGGGACCGGCACCAGTTCTCCGGGTACCCCGCGCCGCATATCACCTACCTGCGGCCATTGCTGGTACCCCCCCCCCCCGCCATTCTCCACCCCCGACCGGCCAAAGTCTGGACGGCGTGGATCTAACATGGTCCTGCCGGTTGGGACACTGGCATGGCTGCTGCGGACTCAGTCCGCGGCCGCCCTGGTCGGGGGCAGGCCGATCGGAGCATGGGGCGGGGGGGGGGGGGGGGGGGGGGGGGGACCTAATATGCAGCCGGGCAATTTCTGGGCGGGCAGTCAGGGTTGGTCGCGCGACCGATCGGGGGCACTATGTTCAGGGTCCAACTCCGCGGTCTGAGTCAGTCATGGAGCATGGCGCGGCACTGGAGGCCACTGCCGTGCGCATGCGCGGCATCCGACCCGGAACTGCGGGTGCCCATATCTGCAGCAAAAGCTGCTAGTTTTACACTGGTTCACTGCTCTCCCACTGCAGGGCTAGGAATATGTGGCTCTTTAACGCCAGTTTTTCTGGCGTGAAAGTCCAGTTTTTTTTTCATTTGAAAATGGATCTTTATTGGTGAAAATTAACACTCATGTCAAGAGTCTAAACTTACAATTTCACTTCTCATCATAACGAGTTTGAGGTCTTCAGTGTATGAAGCTCATTTTATTCTTATAGATAATGTAGTCCACTTTGGTGTTCATAGTTCTCAAAGAAGTCCATAAGCTTCTTTGGGATTCTTGGAGTGACAATTTCCAATGATTGTTCAAAATGTCGTGTCATAATTATCTTGGCCTGGAGATCTTCTTGCAGAGCCAAGAGAGCTGCTTCTCTGCACAGAGCAGTGATCCTTATGAATGGTGGGCAGCTTGTTCCCAGGCCGGTACCAATGTTGTTAAGAGATGACTGTGAGTGTCGAGCCCACTTCTTTTTCATTACTGGGAAATAGTATTTCCCGTCATTGACCAACATTTTCCCATGTTCTACAGCAGCAACCAGTTCATTGGAATATCAAGAGATTCACTCATCTGAATGGCAGTGGCGTAAATTCCTGAGCCTCCGACACTGGCCTCCTCTTGTCAATCAAGTCCACAGTTTTTACGATGGCGTGGAGACAGAGTCCCAAAAACGGGGAATCCAGCCCATTGTACACTGCAGACAGGAACTCACAAGGACTGACCAGTTCCCCTGCTTAGTGCGCTTCCCACCATTGCTGCCGGAAGCTATAGATTTTTAAAAAGTTCATGTTGATTATATTTCAGCTTCTATTTTAATCCTATGCATATGAATCAAATTTTATTTTCGAGTAAATCTTCTCTGAAAGACTTCCAAATTATTGACATCCTTACTTAAATAAGGTGACTGATACTGTACACAGTACTCTAGATGTGGCCTCACCAATGCCTTGTATAACTGAAGCATAACTTCCCTACTTTCACATTCAATTATTCTCGCAATATTTATTCTCCTGTCAAAATGGTCAATTTACCATTTTTCCATATTATGCTCCATTTGCCAGATATTTTCATACTCACTTAACCTATCTACATTCCCTTGTAGCCTCCTTATGACCTCTTCACAACTTACTTTCCTACCTATGTGTCAACAGAAAATTTAGCAATCATATGCTTGGACCCTTCATCCAAGTCATTTATATCATGTGTAAAATGTTGAGGCCCCCAGCACTAATCCCTAGATGTTTGGAAGGGGCTTTCAGATCAGAGGTGAATCCATTGGAAACTTCTGGTCAACCAACTGTAGGTGACCTTAACAACAGACATTGGTATTTGATGCAATTTTAATCGGCACCGACCTATTCTTGTGTTTCACAATTTTGTTGAAAAGGCAATGCCCAAGTTCTGATGTGAACCTGAAACATTAAAGTCTGTTTCTCTCCATGAATGCTTCCTGACATGCTGAGTATTTCCAACATTCTACATTTTAATTGAAACTCTATTTTGTAGTACTGACATTTAAAAAATTTTTTTTTTAGAATACCCAATTTTTTTTTCCCAATTAAGGGACAATTTAGCGTGGCCAATCCACCTACCCTCCACATCTTTGGGTTGTGGGGGTGAGACCCACACAGACACGAGGAGGATGCGCAAACTCAACATGGACAGTGACCCAGGGCCGGGATCGAACCCGGGTCCTTGGAGCCGTGAGGCAACAGTGCTAACCACTGCGCCACCGCATCGCCCCTTTATAGCACTGACATAATGGGGAATTTGGTTCTTATGTTTCATGAATTCTATACCAGTCATGCCTCTTCACACTCACCTCCTTCTCTTTCCATGGATGCCACCGTGAATAAGATTTCAGTTGTACCCCATTTCCCCCGATGGCAGTGACTCGAGCACTTATGAGTACAAATTACTTTTGATGCCTTGCCAAAATAGCCATTCCTCACGTATGTGAGAGCTTCCTAATTGATGAGGTGGATGTTACCGCAAAACCTTATTCTCACCTGACAAACACAGACAGTTCCCAGAAGCCATTGGATAGTAATCCGGAATGGAAATCCTGGCTGATACTTTCCTCTCATTGCAGGGTAGTACTTCTTTTTAAAATTCATTTACGGGATGTGGGCGTCGCTGGTTAGGCCAGCATTTATTGCCCATCCCTGGTTACCCTTAAGAAGGTGATGGTGAGCTGCCTTCTTGAACTGCTGCAATCCTTGAGGTGTAGGTACACCCTTTGTGCTGTTAGGGAGGGAGTTCCAGGATGCTGCCCCAGGGATAGTGAAGGAACGGTGATATATTTCCAAGTCAGGGTGGTGAGTGATTCGGACGGGAACCTTCAGGTGTGGGGTTCCCAGGTATCTGCTGCTCTTGTTCATCTAGGTGGTAGTGTTTATGGTTTTGGAAGGTACTGTCTAATGAACCTTGGTGAGTTACCGCAGTGCATCTTGGAGATGGTACACACAGCTGCTACTGTTCATCAGTGGTGGAGGATTTGAATGTTTGTGGAAGGGGGAGCAATCAAGCGGGCTTGTTTTTGGCTTGGATGGTGTTGAGCTTCTCGGGTGTAGAAATTACTACCAGCAATTGCCCAGAGTGTGCAAAATCAGCACACAGCATGGCCACTCATATATTTGCCTTTTTATGATGAAGAATTCTCAAACTTGAATTACATCCTCAGTGCCATGCAACTGAAGGAAAAGTTGTAGCATACTTCTAGGTCAGGTCAATGCTGATTGACAAATAGGCAGAGAAAGCCCTTGGCATTGGCTGGGAACCTTCACCAAGATCAGGAATTCAGCATGTTCATCAGTTCCAGAAATCAGTCGACCAATTTACTGTACTGCTGTGAAGAATTCATTTTGAAGAGAGGTTTTCATTTTCCCATCCTAGATGCTGCATTTCACAATTCATAGATTTTTGTTGAATATTCTCACACAACTCTGCCTATTCATTCAGTTCATAATATCCATAATTAAAAAATGCTTCAATAGTCTACAATGAAATTAATTAAAATTATATTATTCTCTTCAGCATTTTTGTAACTATTTCATGCTAATCGTTTTGGTCATGGTAAATTTTATTGTTGCATGTTGTTTACTGATGGCCTTCAGCTCAATCAGTCTGAATGCAGAGACTACCAATTAAAACATTTCAATTTAAAACAGATGTGAAATGGGCAAGATGAAGATTTGAATAAAGATGCTGCAGGTTTAGGTCAAAGATAGTCAAAAATGTGTTCAGCATCTTTTTTTTCAAAGCACGTTCTCGCCTTTTGTACTTACTTTGGACAAGAGAGGGGATGGTACAGGAAACACAGCCAATAACCAGGTTGGAAAATGCTGAAGGCAAATGTCCCTTTGCCTCACCCACATTTTCTTGACAGATGAGGTGTGGTTGCTTAGTTACAAATAACAGGAAAGCAAACTAAATTTCTGAGAATAGAACAGGTTTAATTTTGACTTTTATTTCACTAAACAATTTCCTATTGATAAGCTCACAGGCTCAGGAAGGCATCAGAATATTGGTGGAACTCAAAAAACTCACCTTTCCTGTAACAGCTGACCACACTTTCAGTGTGTTGTCATCAGAACCACTGACAATTCGGTTACCACAGAACTGTAGGCATGTGATCACATGATCGTCATGACCTTTTAGCACCTGCTGAGAAAGCACATTTCATACTCAGAGCCAGAACAAATTAGGGTTAGCAACTTCTTATTACAAATATAATGCTTCCGATATTCTAATTCTTTCACCACTGAAAACAGCAAGGTTCCCTGAGCACCAACCTCTGCAATACTTTGGCAATGTGCCATTCTTCACATGGGACTCTATGCAGCGAGACTGCACAAACTAGTTAATCATGAACATGTCCAATTCAGTCCTCACCAAACCTGCAATCGTGGGTCTTTGAGAATACATCATTGCATAGCAAATTGGGTTGGGGATCCTAACTAATTTTGTTCTACAACCCACCTCAACCCAACGTCAAACCAGAGAAAGTTAGGCTGACTTTAGTGCTTTTACTGCTATTTATGTTGAGCTCAGCACAACTAGAGATTCCAAGTTTGTATGGCTCAGTTCCACATTGTCAAAGAAGTTCATCCAAACATTTGTATTAAAGGAATATTTAAATTTGGCTCTCCTTTACCGTTAATATAAGCTGCAATTTTTGTTCAGGGCAAGAGCAAGGTTCATCTTTTACCACATGACTTTTGGAATTCATCAATATTTACAATCTGCTTAGTTAGTACTTGATACATATTTAAATCCATTGAAGCAAACTACCATACAGTAGAAAATTGTTCTCAAAATTTTAGTTCGTAAATTTTCATGAGACAGTACCTTTGGGGTTTTTAGATCTCCACAGCGCCAGTTAGTATCTATTCTGTGTTGTCGGATGTAAGCGCTTTTCCAAGGGCTGTGAGCAAAGCCTGGTTTGATCACCTTTCTCCTTTTGATGTATACAGGCTCATCAATTCCTGGAGAAAGAAAGATTTTACTCACTCACTTTTGATAAGTGATTTGCTAAGATTCTCAACAAAAAAGGTTTGCGTTTAAAAGAAAAAAAACATGTCGATGCCGATTACGCATTTATATTGGCATAATGCTTCTTTCATTCTGTTCTTCCCCAGTATTAAAGAATCTAACCACTGTAAAAATACTGCCGTTTTAAAGGTGCGACTACCTACACTAAGTTTCTTTCAATATCATTACCTTCCTCTTTACATTTTTCCCTCCACAGTAGGTTGTCTTCAGCCAGTATTCTCCAGTAGCGGCAGGTCTGTGCTGCCTGCAGCAGGTCCTTGGGATCCAGGAATGAGAGAACATACAACGCCAGCTGCATTACACGCAAATTGAAAATGACTAGTTATTTCCTTTCGACCATGGTAAAGATTAATCTCTAAAACTGTAGTTATAAGAATAAAGTAAAGAAATAAACAGAATGAAGGGTGATGAACAACCATTTTTGTAAGTAAAAGTCAAGTAAAGTTGCCATAGTCGCAGATGACCATAGGATGCTTTTCTCTTTGAGGGGGAGCTGACTGGTGGTGATTTACCCTAAGGATCACCACATGTCAGGCAACGGGCAAGGTTCAGAAGGCAGGGCCTTCATGAATAACCTCAGCCGTGCTGTTGGCCTCGCTCTGCTTCACGAACCAGCTGTCCAGTCAACTGAGCTAAACCGATTCCCACTCTTGCACAAGAGGTGTGTGTGGACTTTTATTAATTCTGTCTTTACTGTATACACAATTGGGATAAATTCACAATTCAACATTCAAAGCTTTATTTTTAAAATAAAATTCTTGTTATTTGTTTATTACAGAATCACATTTCAGAAACAAAAATAATTTTGTTAACTTGTTTATTAGCACCCAAAGTTTTTCTAATCTCCCCCACCACACACACGTAAACACACACGCGCAAACACACACACGCGCAAACACACACACACAAACACACACACAGAACCTCACCTCTTTTGGGAGCAGTGATATGAAATCTCGTTGGAACTGGGGTTCTATAACTTGCATCATGTGCTTTACTTGGGTAGGTTCACAGCTGTCAATTAATTCATCTAATGCAAGTAATCTTTCTGGTCCACTCCAACTCTAAAAGAAAACAAAACCATTTAGTGAAATCATACTTGGAAAGCAACAGACTGCATGTATAAATTAAATAAATTCTGGATGTATGGTAGGGAGTGGTTGGGAAGAGGCAGGAGGATGCATTGAAGACTGGCTGTGGACATGTTCTATTTAACTTACATTCACGCCACACAGTAATACCCATCTCCTCTTCGTATTCAATAGCATTACCATCATTGAAGTCTCCGCCATCAACATCCTAGGGGATAGCATTGACCAAAAGCTTTACTGGACCAGCTGTTTAAATACTCTTGACTACAAGAGCCGATTAGAGGCTGGAAATCCTGCAGCAAATAACTTACACCTGTCCCAACAACATCGAAGCACAATTTAGGAGTGTGATGGAATACTGTCCATTTGCCTGGATGAATGTAGCAACAACAACACAACATTCACAATGACATCAAGAACTACTTTTTCACACAGCAGGTACTGGGAATCTGGAACACTCTTCCCCAAAATGCTGTTCGAGGTTATCCCAAAAATGTTAACAACACTTGACACCATCTAGGTCAAAGCAGCCAGTTTAATTCATCAAATTAAGCATCTACCGGTGCACAGTGACAACAGTACTATCTATAAGATGCATTGCAGCAATTTGCCAACAAATTCGACACCACCTTCTAAACACGCAGCAGTTCACTACCGCCTCTCAAGAGCAATTATGGATGGGTAACAAATGCCGGTCTTGACAATAATTCTAACATCCGATGAATTAATAAAAAGCTTATTTATATGAATACTTTTGCTCTGTTTTTATCTGGGATGCAGGAGGCTGTGAACAATCATAGGCAATGGGTTGGATAGCAATGAGATATAGAACGTAGAACAGTACAGCACAGAACAGGCCCTTCGACCCTCGATGTTATGCCGAGCTTTGTCCGAAACCAAGATCAAGCTATCCCACTCCCTGTCATTCTGGTGTGCTCCATGTGCTTATCCAATAACCGCTTGGAAGTTCCTACAGTGTCCGACTCCACTATCACAGCAGGCAGTCCATTCCACACCCTAACCACTCTCTGAGTAAAGAACCTACCTCGGACATCCCTCCTTTATCTCCCACCCCGAACCTTATAGTTATGCCTCTTGTAACCGCTAGATCCACGCGAGGAAATAGTCTCTGAACGTCCACTCTATCTATCCCCCTCATCATCTTATAAACCTCTATTAAGTCGCCTCTCATCCTCCTCCACTCCAAAGAGAAAAGCCCTAGCTCCCTCGCCCTTTCCTCACAAGACCTACCCTCCAAACCAGGCAGCATCCTGGTAAATCTCCTTTGCACCCTTTCCAATGCTTCCACATCCCTCCTATAGTGAGGTATAGTGAATATACATTGTGACACAAGAAAAGCAGATCAAGTTTTGGCCATCTCTTACTGCTGAATAAAAGAAAGTAGGCCTGCTTGCAGTAACAGCAAAATATGCATTTAGAGAGACTGAACAATAAACGAACATTCCTCACTTTTTTTCTGAACACAGCACAGGGAGAATATGATAATTGACAATAATTTGATATGCAGGACATCTAACCCTTTTACCCATTAGTGATGCCCTCACACGCGTTTTTAAATTTTGCCTACTAAGTTGCTGAATGGGCGAGTTCGTAATGAGGCAGCAGGAACACGCTAGTTTTCAGTGCCAGAGAAGTTGACTTACAGTAATCAACATCACTGCGCTAAAAGGGTGCTTAGGCTGAAAAGACTTGGATTTCTGTGGTGAGTTTACTGCGCACCTATCAGGCATACACAGCAACTTCATATTGTTGAAAAGACCTTTCAATGGTGAGGCAGTTAAACAAGATACTGATCTATAAAGCTTATAGCAGGTGTGCAGTTCAGACAGAAATCTTTGGATTTCCACATTTAACTTTGCACCTGCTTTTATCTGAAGTTGCTACAGCATTCACACATAAATAAAACTGAGTGCTAGTAGCCACGTCATTATTTTGACATGGAGTTAATGGAGGCAACAAAAAGCAACAGAAGGATATTAGAGTTAGAAAATCAGCAAAGGACATCAATAAAATTAAAAGGCAAACTAAAATGAAAGATAAATGTGTAACTTATATAAAATAAGGGCGGCATGGTGGCACAGTGGTTAGCACTGCTCCTTCATAACGCGAGGGACCCGGGTTCGATTCCGGTCATGGGTGACTGTGTGGAGTTTGCACTTTCTCCCATGTCTGTGTGGGTTTCCCCCGGGTGCTCCGGTTTCCTCCACTGTCAAAAGATGTGCAGGTTGGGTGGATTGGCCATGCTACATTACCCTTTAGTGTCCAAAGATGTGCAGGTTAGGTGGGGTTATGGAGTTACGGGATAGGGTGGGGAGTGGGCCTCGGTAGGGTTGGTGCAGACCTCCTTAGAGCCGAATGACCTCTTTCTATACTGTAGGAATCGATGGTTCTATGATGGCAAAGAAAAACAGCAAAACATAAATGTCGCCACAGTCCCAGAGGACCATGGGCTGCCTTCCCCTTTGAGAGCTGACTGATGATGATTTAATCTGAGAGTCACCACACCCCAGGCGAGGTTCAGAAGATGGGCCTTCATGAATGACCTCAGCTGTTAGGGGAATTGAACCTGCTCTGTTGGCATCACATCGCATCATGAACCTGCCGTCCAGCCAACTGAGCTAACCGTGGCTACATTTAGAACAAAACATACAGGATGAAGGTTAGAAAGAAAAATTAAATAGAGTGAGAGGCCAGAGAAAGTGGACAAAGCAAAGAAAGGAAAAACAAGGAACGGGCACTTGCAGTATAAATGAATGAGACATGTCTATTAAATTGATATAAGGTAACTTATACGTATATATACAACTAAGTCAACCTAATTATTCAATTAAATTGCTCCAATTGATACTCAAATTTTCTCAATTAACAGCTGCCTATTTTTAAAAGAACTTTTGAAGCATTATCAGAAAGCAGCTTATGAGCCTATAAACTGATTTCAGAAATCCTCTTCATCCATGGATTATTGATATCAAACTGGATGACTGATAATTATGGAGATTCAATATAGAATGTGCAAACAGCAGCAATGCATTTATGAGTCCGTATTAATCTAAATAAAGGTTAAATTCATTTTCCTCAAGGAACAGGTCACAAATCCAATCAACTTTCTCTTCTTTATGACTGGTTTACTGTGTGCTCATGTTTTATGCACAATGGTGAGATTCTTTAAAGGAACAGGTTTTATGACGACCGCGGCAGTCTGCATCTCAAAGCAATCCACAACTTCTCTGGCTGCCACTAGATTTGTTATAGGCTGAAACAAGTTGGCTATAGCTTTTTCGCTACTAAAAGAAACATACAACTTTGTTAGACTGACAAGGTAACACTGTCACAGAATGCTCCCAGCTCTTGTGCCTCCACCCAGATATTTAAAGCAAAGAGTTGGTGGGGTGGGGGAGGGAGTAAACTGAGGAAGGCGTGCTTCAGATGGAAAGATAGGTGATGAAACTTTCCACTATAATGACAAGAGGTGAATGAAAACTTACATGGCATTATGTGACTTATAAAAGCAACAAGAAAAATTTTAACAAAATAAACACTAGATGGAGAGGTCAAAAACCTAATGCAGTACTGAATTTAACCTTACTCCGCATAAGACGAGTAGTACAGTTTGGAAATAAAGATCTCAAAAATATCAAAACACTAAATTCTAAATCAGGGGTGGGCAAACTACGGCCCGCCAAAGGTATTTCTGCGGCCCACCAAGTCATTAAAAAAAAAAAAAAGATTTAAAAAAAAAAAAATTTTTTTTTTTTTTAAATTTTATTTTTAAGGTTAATGGTGGTGGGCTGTTGAGTTACTTACTGGTATAGGGTGGATATGTTGACTTGAGTAGGGTGATCATTGCTCAGCACAACGTCGAGGGCCGAAGGGCCTGTTCTGTGCTGTACTGTTCTATGTTCTATATGAGGCGCCCAAAGAATCATAACCGGGTGAAGTAATTATTTTACTTAATATACTATGCGGCCCTTTGTGAATTGTGAATTTCTGGATGTGGCCCTTGCACGGAAAAGTTTGCCCACCCCTGTTCTAAATAATGTCTTGCAACATTGTTCGTGGATAGATGAGCACTGTTGCAAACTTTAGTTGGTAGTCTGGACTTTTCCTTTAATGTTACTTCTAAATGACTAGGAATCCAATTAATTTTAGTGGTTTACATGGTGAACCGAGGATGACGTGCCTAGCTTTATTTTTAAAATTGTTTTGTACGAGACAGAGACTGACATCTTGAGCATGATGAATATGTATTGAACAGGAGACGCAGTTAATTCTAGTAATTCTCTTGTGGCACTGCTCAAGGTAAACTATTATTCTTCTAAAATAAGGCTATGTCCCTTTATTTATTTTTTTTAAAATAATTTTTATTGAGAAATTTTGATTTTATACAACATTGACGCACCTTAGTAAAATACCGAAAATAACAATAATATTAACAATCATATACATTCGCCATCCCAATGAACAACCCAGCATTTTCGCTATGTCCCTTTAAAGCAACCAAGATTAAATAAACACCAGCTAACGTCATTCAGCACTTAACTGCTGTTCTTTCAGAGAATTTTGTGAACTGCTAGATGATGAATCACTTTCCAAGGACATTAGCATTTTTATCAAGGAATGCAGATTATATTTTCTGCTGTTGAGATGAATTTCTGGCCCTTTTAAGATTACAAAGTCTAAGGGAGTGAAATTGGATAGCCCCTGAAAATCAAGCAAGGGGATCTTGATACAGGTTGCAGGCTGAACCTGCCGCACGTGCCAGAGATTGCAGGATACGTATTGGACTCATCAACCATCTTGGAATCCATCAAACAGGGATGGAAGCAAGGCATCCTCCATCCTGAGGGACTGCCTATGAAAGGAGCTAAATGAAGGCACAGCACAGCATGGGGCACAGGTTCATGTGAGGCTAGCACCACTTAAAGATTGTCTGCACATAATAAATAACTCCAGATTGCACCTCTTAAAGAGGTTGAGCATCTGGATGCAAGAGGGTTGAAATTGTGTTTAGAAAACTTGAAGACCAAGAAGATGATTCAACAATGACCTAATGGTCATAGTGGATCACCCAAGTTTCTCAAACACTGTTCTGATGCAAGGAAGAGAGAGGTGCTGTTCTCTCAGGGGGTCAGAAAGCGGCAGTGAGAGCAGGTAGCTGTTGGAGTCATTACCAATAGGCTAGCCCCAAGGATTGGATCAGGTACAGGAAGACGTTTAATGGCCTCACAGGTAAGGTAACTATCATCAGGTGCATCTTCATGGACCACATTCTGCCAACGATACCACTAGCCTCACACATTGCTTCGTTTGCCACACATCTCACAGAGGCTGTGTGTGCAGCAGAGATGGGGGGAGGGGGGGGGGGGGGGGGGGGTCAAGGAGACGGTGAACTGATTGTGTCGGTGAGGGATTCACAGTGCTTAAGATTGGAGTAGGTGGTGGATCAGAAGCCGAGAGCAGAATTGGGTGTGAGGGGACATCACAAAGACCAAGGCAGAGTGGAGAGGGGTGTTACAGAAGCAACAGTGGAGCAAAGAGGAGGTCACAGAAGTCAGCAAGGCAAGGGCTGTGAGTGGAGTGGAGGAAGACACAAAGGTTAACAGTGCAAAGGTTAATAGAGATCGTGAGCAGAGGGTGATGGGGTCACACAGAGGCAGGGTCGAGTGTGACAGAGGCTGAGGTGGAGTATATAGAGAGAAACTGTTCCCACTGGCAGAAGGATTGCCTATGAGCCAGGATGCTTCTGCTAATTCTGTGATGTTGCAGTCCCAAAGCTATCCCAGGCACCCTGCAAGGTCATCTGCAGTCATACCTCGTGAAGGTTAGGGGCCTTCCCCCAGTCATGGTATATTCACTGTGGTAGCACTTCTTAGGAGCACAGGTAGGCAAAGGCACCCTCTAGACATGCACAAAGAGAGTCCACAAGGGTCATTAGGTGAGCTTTGTATACAAAGCTGGATATTTTTCGGGGTAAATTTGGTATGGAATGGTTGCTTTTTGGTCATTTTCATTTCAGGACTGTGGCCATGAGGATGTTGCAATGGTCTGTGTGACGGCAATGGTGTGGGACTCTTGAACAATGAGGCTTCAGGGAAAAGCCACATGCAAGCTCCTTATGCCATCTCTGTTCAGAGGATCGACAATGCTCTCCTGGCATAGAGATGGATGGCAAACTGTGAGATGTTAGTGATACTGTCAGTTTTAGCCTGGGTGTATCCAGATGCAAAGAAAATCAGGGCCACAGTCAAATTTATGGTCACTGGTGGCACTATTGTCACGCTGCTGAGGTTGCAGGTCTAGTTCCAAGAGACTGTACAGTTCTTTGACTACCACCTTAGTGAAATGCAACCATTGAACACACTACCTCTGGTGTAGGCAGAGGTATCAGTGCTCCCGAAAGACCCTGAATGGATGCATTCCCCCGTTGAAAGTCTCTCCCCCTCTGTCAGAAACTTGTGATCTTTGCTGCCTCTCCTCCATATTTATCTGATACTGCTCAGGTGATTACTACTGTAGCTCCCAATGTCGGGAGAAAGTAATATTTTCAGAGCCCTTGCAGTACCAATCAAAACCTTCCCTATGTGCAGCACCAGTAGTTGAGTCGGAAAATTTATGGACCTTCAAGCGGCTATTGGATAGGTACTTGGATTAGGGTAGAATAAGGGAGTGTAGGTTAACTTCTTAAGGGCAGCACGGTAGCATTGTGGATAGCACAATTGCTTCACAGCTCCAGGGCCCCAAGTTCGATTTCGACTTGGGTCACTGTCTGTGTGGAGTCTGCACATCCTCCCCGTGACTGCGTGGGTTTCCTCCGGGTGCTCCGGTTTCCTCCCACAGTCCAAAGATGTGCAGGTTGGGTGGATTGGCCATGACAAATTGTCCAAAATTCTATGATTAACCTAGGACAAAAGTTCGGCGCAACATCGTGGGCCGAAGGGCCTGTTCTGTGCTGTATTTCTCTATCTCTATCTCTATCACCACTTATTGCAGGATTTACCAAATGTCTTCAACACCTACAAATACCCAATATTTGCACAAGCTCAGCAAAAGTAATCAGCAACTAATCGTCAAGTTGTTCATGATCGCTGACTGGGAGGGTCATTTGTGCTGCTCAATGCACATTGTTTAAGAGAGAGAGTTGACTAGAGCAGCAAGGTCCAAAAGGACGCATCAGGCATCACAATCAGTGTTAGTTACTGACTGACATCATAATTTACCTCCACTGCATGCTAAGGGAACATGAAAAATTGCATTGTCACTGGCAGTTTCAGAAGCACTCAACATTTAAAGTCATTCTACATCTGCGGTAAATTGTGATATCTAAAGAAGGCTGGATATGGGCACTTGGATGATCACAATATTATTTAGCAAAGTCAACAAAGGTTTATGAAAAGGAAATAATGTTTGACACATTGAAGAGTGTATTTTTGGGGTCTAAATGATAGCATAGGTAAGGGGAACCAATGAAGACAGCATTTTCTGGATTTTCATGAGTAGCAACAAAGGAATATAGGCAGGAAGAATGGAAAAACATTATTTTGAGCTGGGATTCAGAGGGTTTTGGGTGTCCTTGTATGCATCAAATAAGTCAACAGAGATACAGTAAGCAATTAGGAAGGCAAATGGTATGTTATATTCTTTATTGCGAGGGGTTAAAGTATAAGAGTAGGGAGGTTTTGCTGCAATCATATGGGCCATTGGTGAGACCACACCTGGAATGCGATGCAGTTTTAGTGTTCTTATTTAGGAAAGGAGAAACTTAATTTGGAACTGGAAGAACAACAGTTCATTATTCTTATGAGGTGAACAAGTAGAATGGGCCTGTAGTTCTCTGGGGTTCAGAGGAATAAGGTGACACCATTGAAGCACAAGATTTTTTTTTTTAAAAAGAGGGCTTGACAGGATGAGGAGTTTGGCCCCCTGGCTAGACAGTCTAGAACTAGGGGTTAGGTTGAATTGAAGAGAATCGTATTCACTCAAGGGCTTGTGAATCTTTAAGATTCTCTACCGTAGAGGATTGTGGATGCTCAAGAGTATATCCAAAACTGAGATTGATAAATTTTTGGGCAATCAAGGAATAAAGGGATTTAGGGATAGGGCCGGAAAGTGGAGTTCGTACAAAAGTTCAGTCATGATTTTAATGAATGGCTTTTTGTCAGATCACCAACCACAAACATTAAAAAATATATATTTTATTCAGGACATTTTACATTATGTGCAACCCTCATTCAACGTTATTCAATTTTCATAACAAACAAACTCACCATCCCATCCCGTTTTATTTTTTGCAACCCCCTCCCCCACTGATGACCATCAATTCTTGAAGGCGATAAACCAGCCTCCAACCTGAATAGAGCCCCTCCTCCAAACCCCTCATAACATACTTAATTTTCTCCAGATGCAGAAACTCGGGACATATCTCCCACCCTCGCCATCGCATTTGGCGACTCGGGGGCCAATCACCCGAGCAAACTCCTCCTCTGGGCTATCAGGGAGGCAACGGCCAATACATCAGCCTTTCTCCCTTTCTGCAATCCCGGCTCATCAGATACCCCAAATATCACGATCCACAGGCCTGACGCCACCCCTACCTCTGAAATTTCTGTCATTATCTCAAAAAACGACTCCCAGATCTTCCCCGGTTTTGGACAGGGCCAGAACATGTGTGTGCGTGGTTAACCGGCCCCCTTGAACATGGCTCACATCTGTCCACCTCCAGAAACAAAACACTAATTTTTATTATTTAAAAAAAAATTTAGAGTACACCATTACATATTTTTTTCCAATTAAGGGCTAATTTAGCATGGCCAATCCACCTTCCGTGCACATCTTTGGGTTGTGGGGGTGAAACCCACACTGACATGGGGAGAATGTGCAAACTCCACACGGACAGTGACCTGGCGCCGGCATCGAACCCGGATCCTCAGCGCCATGACGCAGCAATGCTAACCACTGCGCCACGGTGCCGCCCTGAAACAACCCACTTGTGTGCTTTGGTCATATGTGCTCTGTGCACTACTTCAAACTGAATCAGACTCAGTATCGCACATGAGGAAGTAAGGATTATCCTATGCAAGGCCTCACTTCACCACCCCCTAACAAGTGCGGCGCCCAACTCTTCCTTCCACTTTATCTCCTCCAGCGAGGTTTCACCCTCTCTATCAATTACCCATAGATATCCAAAATCTTCCCCTCCCCTATCTCATCCTGAGACACTACCTTTTCCATCAATGAGGCAGGTGGCAACCGAGGAAACGTAGTCAGCTCCTTCTGCACAAAGTTCCTAACATATAAATACCTGAGCCAGTTTCCACCTGGGAGCTGAAACTTTTCCACCAGTTCCTCCAATCCATAAATCTACCCTCCACAAACATTTCCCCCTGCCCAAGCGGAGCCTCCAGCCACTGAACTTTCTCCTCATCCCCCAACGGGAGTCTAAACCATCCAAGAACTGTTTGATGGCGGAGTCCCTCTCCTGGAGTTCTGACCTGGACATCACCCAGCAAAAGGTCTCAAATACCCTATTTACCTTTCCTGGGTCAGAAACCACTCCGCACCCCAGGGTCCTTTATTTGCACCATCTCCCTCGAGGTCACCTTCCGTCTCAACTGGTGCGCTAGTAACCTACTGGCCTTCTCCCCATATTTGTAGAACGCCCCTAGTACATGAGGCAACTGGTCAACTGAATACCCCATCGATACCAATTCAAATTCCATCTGGAGCTTCTTCCTCTCCTTCAACAACCCCACCTCTGGGGTAGTGAGTACTGCTGGGCCATCAGAAAAGCCTCTATCAACATCGGTCTCTCCATCCTTCCTGCCTTCTCTGTGCGCCTTAATAGAGATCAACTCCCCCCAATCGACTCTTTTAATGCCTCTCAGAATGTGGAAGGCGAGACCTCCTCATTCTTATTAAACTCTGCATATGTTCCTATAGCAGTGGCTATCTTCTCACATGCCTCCTTATTCTTCGCCAACAATGCCACATCCAACCTCCATGGAGGTCGCTGGGCGCAACCCCTCTCCAAACACAAATCCACATAGTGCAGAGCATGATCAGATATGACAATTGCTGAGTATTCCGACCCTACTACCCCCGAGAGCTTTGCCTTACCCACTATAAAAAAGTAAATGTACGAGTAAGCCCAGTGCACACATGAGAAAAGGATAACTCCATCCCTCTCAAATACCTGAATCTTCACGGATCCACCCCCCTCTGTTCCATGAATCCAAGCAACTACTACGCCACCTGCATTATCTTCAGGAATTTTGGGCATGACCTGTCAAGTCTGGATCAATCACACAATTAAAATTCCCCCTATAATTAGCCGATGAGAATCAAAATCCAGGGCCGCCGCCAGCACCCTTATAAACTCCATATCCTCCCAATTAGATGTGTATACATTCACTAAAACCACAGGGCCCTCTCCAATCTTCCACTCACCATCACGTTTCTTCTTCCCCAGATCTCCCACTATGCTACCCACTGAAAAGGGCACCCTCTTATTCGCGTTGAATCCTGAATGGAACACTTGTCCCACCCAGCCTTTCCTAAACTTCGTTTAATCCCTAATCCTCAGGTGAGTCTTGTTTAAGAAAACCACATCCGCCTTCAATGGGCAAACACCCAAGATCTTTTAATCGGTCTGTTCAATCCCCTCATGTTCCATGTGACCAGTCTGCCCCTCTTCTCCTCCCCCCACCCAGATCAGCCATATCCTAGTCTTAAGGGAATATCACAGGGCCTCGACCAGATTCCACGCCCACCCAAGGTGGCCTCCGCCACCTTCCTCCATCCAATAGCTCAACAAAGAAACCTTCCATGTCAGCAGCGCCCCCCCCCCCCCCCATCTCCTCCAGCCCCCCATCCCCACTCCCTCTGGCCCTTCCATGAACCACCCCGCCCCACACCAACCCCTCCCCCGAGATACAAAACCCAAATGCCGTAGATGCGTTATCCCAACCGACAAAAAAACAACTACTCCTCCCTCCCCAAATAAACAGCTGAGGCGTTCTCCCCCACTCCACTTCCATGAACCAGCATCTCTGCTAGCAGGTGGATCCCACCCGGGGCCAAATGCAAGTTACATTTACAAAAAATTACACAACCAATCACCCTACCCGAACCTACTCACGCACCCCTCCAACAATGCTCCCCACCATTCTCACCAATGACATCAAAACACCCAAAAACCCATACAAATAAAACAGGAAAATCCAACAGTAACAACACTAAACACATTACCAAAACCTAGCCAGACAGGTGAACCCACCCAAAACATTCAAATGTCCCCTAGTCTATGTTCCTTGATAAAGTTGTTCGCCTCCTCTGGTGTGTCAAAAAACGGTCTCTATCCTCATACATGACCCACAGGCGAGCTCAATACAGCATTTCAAACCTCACCTTGCTCTTACAAAGAGCAGACTTGGCTTTATTAAACACGGCCCTCCTTTTTGCCAGTTCCACTCCCAAGTCCTGGTAGATTCCATTGGTGTGGCCTTCCCAAATGCACTCTCGTGTTTCCTTTGCCCACCTCAGGATCTTTTCTTTGTACAAGTACCTGTGGAGTTGGATTATGATCGCCCATGGCGATTCTCTGAGCGACCAATGGGCGCAGTCCAATTCAGGAAGGCATGCAAAGAACCCCTACCCCCCCAACAGCTGCTTGAACATCTTTCCCATGTATTCTGTGGGCTTCGCTCCTTCTATGCCCTCGGTGATTCTCAAGCTTTGTTGTCTGGAGGGTTCTTCAGATCGCCAATCTTGTCCTTCATTATTTTCTGACCCTCCGACATCACAACAACCTCTGCCTCCAAGGAGACAATCCGATTCTCATGATCTGAGACTGTCTCCCACACCTTTTGGATTAACAAATTTTACACCTTCAACTGCTGCTCCATCCTTTCCAGAGTTGCCCAAATTGATTTGGTCACTTTTGACAGATCATCCGTGGCCACCTGCCTTTGCTTCTTAAATTCTGTGGACAGAACTCCACCAACTTCTCTGTCATCCACTGAGTCGGCAACGACCATAGATCCCTTTGCCGTGTTTCCCCTCCTGCGCCACGCGTGTCCTTTGAATCCAAAGACTGTCCTTCACTCAACACACTCGTTTGTTTGGGGGGAAGTCACGGTAGCATTGTGGTTAGCACAGTTGCTTCACAGCTCCAGGGTCACAGGTTCGATTCCCGGCTTGGATCACTGTCTGTGCGGAACTTGCACTTTCTCTCCATGTCTATGTTGGTTTCCTCCGTGTGCTCAGGTTTCCTCCCACAGTCCAAAGATGTGCAGGTTAGGTGGATTGGCCATGCTAAATTGTCCTTGGTCTCCAGCAAGGTTAGGTGGGGTTACTGGGTTATGAGGATAGGGTGGAGGTGTGGGCTTAGGTAGGTTGCTCTTTCCAAGGGACAGTGCAGACTCGATGAGCTGAATGGCCTCCTTCTGTACTGTTAATTCTATGATCAATCGTGAAACAGGCAGTTACCGTTTTCATCATCCCACACCAAGAGGAGGAATTCTAGTTCTTCCACTGTACCACTTTTTCACATGCAGAGCACAGTCAAAATGGGCAGAAAGGGCCAAAAAAAAGTCCTCAGGCGACCACTCACTTCATGGCTGTCAACGGAAGTCCACCAACCTGAAACATTAACTGTTTATTTCTCCATAGATGCTGCCTGACTGGCTGGGTATTTCAGTAATGAGTCGCACGGTAGCACAGTGGTTAGCATTGTTGCTTCACAGCGCCAGGTTTGATTTTCGGTTTGGGTCATTGTGCGGAGTCTGCACGTTCTCCCCATGTCTGCGTAGTTTTCCTCCGGGTGCTCAAGTTTCCTCCCACAAGTCTTGAAACACATATTGTTCGGTAAATTGGACATTCTGAATTCTCCCTCTCACCCGAACAGATGCCGAAATGTGGCGGACTAGGGGCTTTTCACAGTAACTTCATTACAGTGTTAATGTAAGCCTACTTGTGACAATAAAGATTATTATTATTAATGGTGTTAAATGATTATAAGGCTGAGTGAAGTGTTGGAGGAAAGAGCTGATAACTGAAATTATATCGAATGCTTACTTGAAAATCTCTCTTTTAAATGGAAAATATCACTTTCTGGTCAATTAAGAGTTACGCAGCACTTCATATAAATTCAATGTAGAAAATCCAACGAATTCCACAAATGCAATTTGAGAGACACAGAAATTCACTGACATGTATATGTATGTTACTCATCACAGGAACAGTTTCTCAAAAAGGCAGGAAATGAGGACATACTATGTAGAATACTATGTATGTACTGAATCTTATCCGGTCACATTAGGGAGCCAATTGTGTTGGGACTGCTTTAAGTCTGGCTGCACATCTGAAATGATAGACAGAGTACACTGCTTTATCTTTAATGTCATCCTGTAGTTATTAGTCTCAGCAAAGGCAGGGAATAATTAAAAAGATCAAAATGCAAATAAAGTTCTCAGTATGTGACAAAATATAGGTAGATTCAAGAGCAGGGAAACAATTCACAAATATTTAGCAGAAAAATATTTTCTCAAACAGAGACAAGTATTTTATTCTCCACAATCTGAAAGTAGTATTATGCTACAAAGTCTACAGACTTATCTTTCCTTAAAATCCACAGTGATACGTATGAACAATACAGTCAAGAGGAATGGCCAGCACAGTTCAGATTTCCCTTTAGCAACATGACATTTTTTGGCTCCTAACCTGGAAAGTCTTCAACCAATCTTGGAGTTCTGGAGGAGGCTGGACAGTTGTGATCCGACGCCGTTGTTGCCCTTGCCCATTTGCAGCTCTTAGGTCGCCAAAGGTGGTAGGTGTTGCTGAACATGGAACCAACCCTGCGGTGCTGTTGAAACAAAGTAGATCATTAAAGCTCACCTTGGTTTAAAACAGAAAAAAAAATTTTCATAAACAATTGGCATTCACAGATCAATACCCCAAAACAATCCAGGGTAAGATGAGTTTTGTTCATGCAAACAAACTAATCTACATTTATATAGCATATTTAACATAGTAAAATGTCCCATTGCACTTCACAGGACTGTAATCAGAGGTGACAGAGATAGGAAAGGGAGGGGCGAGGCCACAGAGAGATTGAAATACAACTGGCTGAGTATTTCAGTTATGATGTTAAATGATTATAAGGGGGGCTGGGTGAAGTGACAGAGGTATAGGGCTGGGCATCATCAGTACATATAAGCACTTTCAGACAAGAAATTAGTAGAGTGAGTTTCCTCATCAACATTGCTCAATACTGCACCACACTAATTATTTTCCTATTGGAGAAGTGCAGAGCCCCAGCAGTAATAAGCTTAAATGATGACAAATGATAATTTTAAAAATTCAATTCAACAGAAAGAAAATAAAGGATAAGATTGCTCATAAAATAAGAACATAAGAACGAGGAGCAGGAGTAGGCCATCTGGCCCCTCGAGCCTGCTCCGCCATTCAATGAGATCATGGCTAATCTTTTGTGGACTCAGCTCCACTTTCCAGCCCGAACACCATTACCCTTAATCCCTTTATTCTTCAAAAAACTATCTATCTTTATCTTAAAACATTTAATGAAGGAGCCTCAACTGCTTCACTGGGCAAGGAATTCCATAGATTCACAACCCTTTGGGTGAAGAAGTTCCTCCTAAACTCAGTCCTAAATCTACTTCCCCTTATTTTGAAGCTATGCCCCCTAGTTCTGCTTTCACCCGCCAGTGGAAACAACCTGCCCGCATCTATCCTATCTATTCCCTTCATAATTTTATACCTTTCTACAATACACCCGCATCCTTCTAAATTCCAACGAATACAGTCCCAGTCTACTCAACCTCTCTTCATAATCCAACCCCTTCAGGTCTGGGATTAACCTAGTGAATCTCCTCTGCACACCCTCCAACGCCAGTACGTCCTTTCTCAGGTAAGGAGACCAAAACTGAACACAATACTCCAGGTGTGGCCTCACTAACATCTTATACAATTGCAGCATAACCTCCCTCTTCTTAAATGATGGGACAGAGGGAGAAGGGAAGACTTGCATTTATGTTCAAACTTTTGTATTCCCAGGATGTCACAGTCAACACATTTTTTCAGAGGCAAATGCAAGCCAATTCACGTCCAGCAAGAACCCACAAATTGGGAAATGTGTTGATGGTTGCAGAACTAATCCTGGCCAGGGCATTAAAAAAAAAAAAAAAATATATATATATCTATATATATAAAAAGGATCTTTCATGCCCACCTGGAGGTGGATCACAGTTTAATACCTCCTCCAAACAAGTGCATCTCTGATTGTGGAGTGCTCCCTTTGCTCCGCACTGTTGCATTAGTCTAACTTGTTTGCTCAAATCCAACATATGACCTTTTAGCTCAAAGATGAGGATCACCATTGAACCAAATGAGCATGCTGATATATGGTGTTAAAAATAAAGGCTGCTGAGATTGTGGGGCACATTGCATGGGATTGAAATACGGCCCCACAGATTGTTAGAATGGAGGCTCAAACCATAACACCACTGAGTTTTATCACAGTTGCAGAAATATGAGTAACTACTAAATTAAAACCATAGGGAGAGAAAAATATAAAGAGGTTTTGTTTTCAGATTTCCCTTGTGTGCTATTGGTACCTATAAAGCTGTCATCAAGTCAATTATCTGTCCTCATATTGTCCATAGTGAAAAAGTTGTATTTTTGGTGAGGGGTGGGGCAGGTAGCAGCTGAGAAAAATATCAAAATAAGTACCCTAATAAAAATGCAAAATCTGAACATTTTTGACAACTAATTCAACATTACTCTATTGAACAGGTGAACCGATAACCTTCCTGTTACCATGCTTCAGCGTATCAATTGTCATGTGAACACAAAGCCTGGCTACCAAAAACATACCGGTCAGAAATAAAAGGATTGAATGGTTAACTTGTCTTTTTAAGATTGTTAAGCAGCCTTTTTCTTGTTGGAACATATTGCTGTCCTATTGATTTGGTAAAGATGTCAGAAGCAAGAAAAGCTGTAAATTACTTTATATGCGTAATCAATTTTCAAAATAACTGAATGCTGGATAATTGTTTTCCTTCCAAGAAACAGGCCTGGAGTGCAATGGTGCCTCCCACGTGTAAGCCACCCCACTTCAAATCACAATGCCAAAGTCCTCAGTGGCACCAAAGAGTCTTCTCTGCAGGGTCAAGTGTCTTACACATTCAAATGATTTTAGTAGTGTGCTTATTCAACCGTGATCTCCATAATTCCAAATAGTGCAGGGAGCAGCAGTGAAACAGTGTGCCAAGAGAACAGCCATCACGGCCAGCCAATCAGGGAGAACCGTGCTGAAAGTCTGCACTGTTTTTACACTGAATTGCCATACTAATTCAAGCTTTAATAGCCCTATATACTGGAAGAGTAGGGAAGGGCCGGAGGGATGATGGGGTGGGGAGAGTTTGTAGCTTGTGAGGGCACACCACATTTACAGCAACATCAATTTAAAGGTTATGCTGCAGGATACCAAAGGACACGCATGAGTCAATTCTAATAATAGTTAACCTATTAACCATCCTTTTGAAACATCTACTTTACAACATTAGTCAATTAATGTGGCTTCCTTGAGCCAGCACCAATACAAATGGGCATGGAAGTTGCCACTGTCAGACCATAATTAGATGCTATCATGATCCTTTGTATGAAAAACAGCATTCAGCCAAATTATTTTTTTAAATAAATTTTTAAAATGTTGCAGAAGGGCAAATATGCTTGAAGCAGATTTCAAAATTCCTATTCTCTCAATTTTGTATTCAAATTCTCAGTTTAAGATTTTAAAATTACAGTATAATTTAGTAGCTGTTCTATTAAAACAGAAATGGAGATTTGTCAGTGGCAATCATCACGGAATTTGTCATTGCACAAGAATCTGTGTATTTAGCAAATTTTTTAACAATTAAAAATCTAGTTTTACAAACTTGCAAAAAAGACAATAATTACAAGAAAATTGATGAAGATTCAACTAATCTATTTTGTGCTGTAGCATTTGCCGTTTAATGAGTGCTTAATCAATGCATTTTAACTTTAAGAGCCTTGCAGCTGAGGACATGTTAGACTAAAATATTATCACATTAGCAAATGTTTTTATTTGCCAAAAATGAAAGCGTTAATATGGATCTGAGAAAGCAAGTCATGAAAACCATCTCTCATGAGGGTATGCCTTGTGTCTATGGGTTAAGATCTGTTGTCATGTCAGTAGTTGTTGCTTGTTACGGCACATGAAGGATTCTGCCCTGTGGCCCACACTGCCAAATTACAATTGGGCAAAAATTAGTACAATTTTCATGCTTTGCATTTTATGCCAAGAAACTGCCACATCTCAGCCTGCTTTTATTTGACTGCAAGGAACATGGACAACATGCAAGACTGAGGGAATAATAGGCCGACAAATAATTGGGTTGTCTACATATCCCATGAATTTCCTTTTCAAACTCAAGTCTGTTATGAACAATCAAGTTCAGTTCACCTCCTAAACAGAAGCATTCGAATATGTCTGCGAGGGTGCAAAATCTTCTTGTGGCATCTAAAGTATTATTTACCTTTTGTACTCTGAACCTTTGCAAGGTTTCTTCCCTGAAGAGAAAGACCGGACCTCAGGGCCAGGGTCCAATTTTCTCTTCATCTGCAAGAGAAAAAAAGTTATTTTTAATAAAATTTTCAAACACTGATCTTTCATTTAGTTACCCAACTATGCTCTACATATTAACTAATGGCCATTGCTGCTAAATTTTCACAATACTAAATTAATCTAGATGGCATTATGTTGGCTGGTTTCATGAGAAGCAATAACTGCATATTAAGCAAACAGTCTTCATTAAAGATTAAGTATTGCACAGCTATCTTAGTGTTCTGTATACTGAATTCATAATGAGGTATTTTAAATATCCATTGTGACTAAAACACATTAATGTTCTATGATATACTGGATTCAGTCCGATTCAGCATTTTTGATCTTCCTTTCACATATTACAAATAAAATCATTATTTAAAAGAGTGGGGCAAGAAATAACTAACCAGCAAAAATGGTTTGTGTATTTGTGTATGTGAGATAAATACAGAAGATTTTTGTGTTTCTTGTATTCTGTACCCCATTTTTTTTTTTTTTTTATAACACATTTAAGGGAAATTCAAAGAGTTTTAAACATGCAGTTATCCAAATGAATAGTTCTGGGGAAAGTTTCAGATTCCCCAATGTGGGAAATTTTACTCTGGTGCACATCTAGCTTTCACAAACAGCCACAGACTACATAGAATCCCTACTGTGCAGAAGGAGGCCATTTGATCCATCAACTCTCTGAAATAGTACTCCACCCAAGTCCACTTTCCTGCCCCATCTCTATAACCCCTTAACCCAACCCTGGACACTAAGGTGCAATTTAGCATGGCTAATGCACCTAACCTGCACGTCTGTTGGGCTGTGGGAGGAACCCGGAGCACCCGGAGGAAACCCATGCAGACACGGGGAGAATCCACACAGCCACCCAAAGTCGGAATTGAACCCGGGTCCCTGGCGCTGAGAGGCAGCAGTGCTAACCATTGTGTCACCGTGTCGCCCATGGCAGCTTTTTAAAATAAAAATACTCATCAAACAAGAGGTCCAGTAAGGCATATTAATTCTTCCTAGGTGACACGCATCAGATACTGAAAATTGTTAATATACAGTGAAGCATTTAACATGGATCTAATTCTTTGTCTAGATTGTCAGCCTTCTGGAAAATTACAAAATTAGTAAAATTGTTACTGCCCTTAGTGACTTGGTGATTAAAATGCAGTTCTAAGGATGATTTTACAAATCAATTTATTCAATCATTGCATGTTTACACCTGACTTCAGATATAATCCATTAAAACCCCTTAAAATCTTCAGCAAAAGATACGAGTCACATAACAAGCTCAAAAGATGTCAACCGCAATGTCAATATTTATTGCGTATAAACGACATTCCCTGGCCATTTGGCTTCTATTTCAAGAAATGTGTTTATTTGCATTTAACCTTCTTAATCTGATTAGGAATATTCTATCTTGAGTTATAACAGAAAAAAATGACCATTTGGGTTTTATATACCGAATTACATTGGTATGTATGAAGATAGTGTCACATCCAAGAAATGTGAAACATACTGCAGCAAAAAAAGTGTTCACTTATAACTCCAATGTGTTAGAAATAGGACTATTTTTCATATCTTGTAAGTGCTTGCCGTTTTTTTGCAACCAGTGAAGCCATAGGAGATTTACTGTACAGTATCACTGTAACCAATACATTCTTCATGCACAGGCAAAAACCTAATTGCGAGTTTATTGCTAGTGTCACTCAGCGATGTTACATAAGGATAGATAAACCATGACATATTCGTGAGAACAGCAATAGTCACTGTGATTTCGCCACTACCACCAGATGATGTGAATATTCCCGGTTACTTGAGAAGCTGCGACAATTTTTGGGGGGGGGCTGCTGTAAAGTCATAGCTCGATCAACCACTTAACCACACGCGGCATAAACCACGGGCGCAGAAACATTTAACCTTAGTTACCAAGAAAACAAACATTTTCATCGACCTTCTATCCAACGCTAATTTTAATCACGGCCACGTCAGATTATTATTTTAAAATAAAAATCTATTGCGGCAGCATGTAAAACAGCAATGATGGCATTTATTGCACACCAGAATCAATGTAACTCATTTCCAGAAGTCAATTGGCAATACTCGATCCTCCCTTTTAAAATGAATTGGATGCAGATTTTGGGTAACAGGTAGCATGATTTAAAACTGAGATTTTTTTTATTGGTTTTGCTCTGGTGAAAATAAAATTCACAATTACTGGTTAATATTTTTTATTCTGAGAGTGAAGATTGTCTCCCTACTTTCCGCTAATTAGCCCTAATGTCTATCGATGAGTTAATACCACAATTTATAAAGTACGGATGAAAAACGCCACAATCTGGCTCCGTTCACTTGATGCACTCCGCAATATATACATATTTTTGTGCACTTACTTTAAAAAAGATCATTTTTAAAGTGCCGTAGAAACCCATCTTTACTGCTGGTTCAAATGCTTGCGTGTTCGCCTGCCGATTGCTGATAGCGTCTTCCTTCAGGTAGATCCTGCGATGTCCCCAATATGGACATGCTCAGGCACGTCAAAGAGTGGGAAAGCGCGCACAACCCAGAAAAGCCGCCGTCTCCAAGCAGCTCGCCGGCAAACCAATTCTCAGACAGAAAAGCTGCACTGGGGCGTCAAGGGAAAACACACACACACACACACACAAAAAGAAAGGGGAGCGGAGACAGGAAAGCTTGCCTCGGAGAATCTGTTCTCCAATGAACAGATTCTGGTGTCTGGCAGATGGATCAAATTGCACTGCGCTCCACCCCCCGCCTGGGGGAGAAAAAAAAAGAAATGGCAGAGTCCAGCTCCCGACAATGTGAGTTGCACGTCAATTAGATGAACAAAGCCCCAAGGAGCCTGTAAGCAGAGGGGGGAGAGCGAAACGGAAGAAGGAATACAGCCGGTTTCATGATTGAATTGAGCTCACCCACCAGCCCGCCTCCCCATCAATTTGCCTGCCTGCATTCTGTGGCCAAGTGGAATGTGTGGAATTACTAATAAGATCTGTACCACCCCAGAGTGATGTCTCTACCGCCACCCGGTCACATTAAATTACGTTTTTTTTAAAAAAGAGAGCATTTCTTTCCTCCATTATTTATTTTGCGGTCTTATGTATGGAAGGACATGTAAATCAGGTCTCGCCCTGTTTATATAATTTCACCTGCCGTTCTTCACAGTAAACATCATGATGCAGGTGGTATGTGGGAGAGAACTGCGGGCTCCCCATCTGCCAATGATCGCCTCCCTTTGCCATGGCAATCTCCGCGTTGAAGTGGCAGAGGTCGCCCACCTACTTTGGAGTTAGTTTTGCTTCAAGCGCGCTCTTGGAAACCCCTGGGAGTCAACTCCCAATCTTTACACGGCAGAGAGGAATGCCAAGCATGCAGGGGTCACGCTGGCTCTTTGAAGCGTCCATAACCCATTGTCGTTAACCTTCTGGTGAGCAATTCCTGATCAACAGTGCCAAGATTTGAGATGGCAGGCTGAAAGCTCCACAACCTTTACAAAACAGGTGTCTACTTGAACCTCAGTAGTTCAAAATCAATTTCACACCCAATTTCTCTCTGCCTTCCTTGAATGAATAGACTTGTTAAAGCATTTTCAAAGTGGCAATCAAAAGCACACTTCATTTTCTGAATAATCTGTTGTACAAAAGTCAATGCAAACATTTGCACAGCAGAGGTTCAGAGACCAACTTTTAGTTGGTAGAACAGAAAGCTTGACCCATGATTATACACTGATGACATTAACCCTTATATACACCAGTGCAAAAACTGTTGAAACAGCAAGAATATAAGCACAGTGAGATTTGCAGTTTTAAAAAACATGTTAAGTATCCACATGTTTTGGGCATGCGCGAAGCTTAAGAGGGTTTTGGCAGGGCTTTGCTAAGGCTATGTCCACAGTACTTAAAACATGGATGGTGTCGAGTCCAGAGGTGGCTGTGTGGTTCCTTGTGTCTAAATAAAGCTCGTAGTCTTAAAGTTGAAGTAGATGCTTTATTGTGAGTTTGTTCTCTCTTCAGTGCTTAACTTTGTTACATCTGTGCTGCTAGTCTGTCTTGCTACCAGCTCCCGTTCCTGTGAAGTGTGTCCTGACTTCCTGTTCGTGTGTATTTATATCTCTCCCGTGCTCCCTCTAGTGCTTGCTCAGTTGTATTGCATCTACACAGATATGCAATCACCACATCCCCCTTTTTACTTTACATATTTTCTGTACAGTGTTAAAGAAAATTGTACAAAACAGTTAGATTACTTATGATGTGTATCTGTACAAGTGATGATGATATTGGATATTTTACAAAGCTAATGAATATTTATGAGTCCAATCTTAATAAAAACGTTTGAGTCCAAACTTGATGAATTTGTTCATTGAGTTTTTTCTTTTTCGTTGTTGACATGGTGATATTGATGCAACTCTGCAGTGAATGTTGTTGGTGTTCTTGTTTTTAAGTAACCAACAAGTCATCCAGAGGTGTTTGAACAGTCAAACCACTGATGTTGACTGACATGGACTTTTTTCTGTGCTTGTGGTATCGATTTAGTGTGTCATCTGCCTTGAAAGCTGGTGTGCTTGCTTGTTCTGGAGCAGATGTGAATTTGTGAGATTCGTTGTCATGCCATGGCATGTTTGTAGTCTTGTCATTGTCTTGCAGTGTGCTATGGCATTGTCCTTCATATGCAGAGTTGTACCATTTTGTACAGGTTGTTGTTTCATTGTTGTTGTTTCTGTTGTTTCGGTCTTTGTTGTTTTCGTTGCTGTTTTTGTCATATCTATCTGTTGTTTTCATTGTCGTTCTTGTTGTTTTTGTTTGAAAAACAAATCATCTTTTTTTGTTTCGGATTTGTTTTCATTCTCTTCACTTAGGGTGGTGCAGACTGCTTGTTCCAGGGTGTTGTGAAAGTTATCTTCCAATGCTGTTATAAGTTGATGATGTGGAGATGCCGGCGTTGGACTGGGGTGAGCACAGTAAGAAGTCTTACAACACCAGGTTAAAGTCCAACAGGTTTGTTTCAAACACGAGCTTTCGGAGCACGGCTCCTTCTTCAGATTCACCTGAAGAAGGAGCCGTGCTCCGAAAGCTCGTGTTTGAAACAAACCTGTTGGACTTTAACCTGGTGTTGTAAGACTTCTTACTGTTATAAGTTGAGGCATTGTTCTGTCTTTTGAGGTAAGAAAATTGGGTTTTACAGCTTTATGTTTCTTGTTTTCAATTTTCGGGCATTTCCATTTTAAGTGAGCGTGGTCTGGGTCCTCTGATGTCATGACGTTTGTGACATCATGCGTGGGGCTCGATTGCGTATGCGCAAATCGATCTTCTTTTACTCTGCATTTTTTTTGTACACTGCGCATGCGCGGCTTGCGCTTGCGCAGAACCATCTTTGAATGGTCCAATCTTTTCTTTGCACTGGGCATGCACCGCTTGCGTATGCGCAGAAGGCAAACGGCTGATTTTAACTGCGCATGCACGGTTTCTGTTTCCTGCACATGCGTAGATGCAGATTTTCGTCTTTTGTTCCCCGGGGACAGTAAAATGTGCTCAGACGCCATTTTACAGTGGATTTCAGCATTTTTTCTTTGTAAAAAGTTGAATTTACTTTTCTTTCGATCTGGACTTTTCAATTGCGATTTTCAGAGTTAACCCTTTCTGTTCTGGTTTTGTTTGTTTGAGTTTTGCATCACTCATTCACTGTGCAATTTGGTCTCTGGGCATTGAATGTCATAAAGCAGCATTGTTACTGATGTTACAGTAATCACATTTTTTCAGTATTACTTCCAATTTGGTGCTGTCTTTACCGTTCAAGTATTTAAAGCAATTATAGATTTTTCTAGCTTTCTGTCCCACTGTTGCGAGTAGCAGCGCTATTTTTGTTGCATCAGAGACTGCGTTCATATCATTTGCTGCGATACATATCTCGAACATGTGTTTAAAGCTTTTCCAGTTATTACTTAAATTACCGGTTGTTTCCAGCTGTGGTGGAGGTCCAAATTGCAGAAAATCAGCTAAGTCTTCCAATGTCTTTCTTGTCATTTTGGTCTTTCTGTCTCTGTAGCTTGTGTAATCTTATAGCAAGCGTTCTGAAGGCACTCCTGGTACCATGTGTTGTTCTTGTGTCTTAATAAAGCTCGTAGTCTTAAAGTTGAAGTAGATGCTTTATTGTGAGTTTGTTCTCTCTTCAGTGATTCACTTAATGTTACATCTGTGCTGCTAGTCTGTCTTGCTACCAGCTCCCGTTCCTGTGAAGTGTGTCCTGACTTCCTGTTCGTGTGTATTTATATCTCTCCCTCTAGTGCTTGCTCCGTTGTATTGCATCTACACAGATATACAATCACAACAGTGGCGATCTTTGGAGTGTCGGCAGAGCCAGGAATCCAGGGAGCGAGAAAGGCTGACGTCCCGGCCTTTGCCTCCCTGGTAGCCTGGAGACGGATACTGTTAATGTGGAGGGTCTCGAAGCCCCCAAAATTAGAGACCTGGGTTAGTGACATGGCTGGGTTTCTCAGTCTTGAGTAAATAAAGTTTATCCTTAGGGTCAATGTTACAGTTCGTCCGGAGGTGGCAGCCGTTCGTCGACTTTCTCGGAAAAAATGTAAATGCCAGCAGAGGCAGAATCTAAGGAAGGAATGTGGGGGTTAGGCTATTGTCTTACTGTTAGGGGTGCGAATAATGGGATAGGGAGGGAATTGTTTTATGTTGCTGTTACTGTTATTATTATAAAAACTACAAATACCCGAATAAAATGTTTTAAAAAAAAAACATGTTAAGATTTAAATTGCTTGCCTAAAATAATATATGTAATGTTTTTGTGAGAGAAAGGGCCTTTTAAACTGCAGACTTTCAAACCTTCATCCAACTTCAAAACCATCATAGATAGTTCTGCTACTGGAGTCATCCACCAGGAGGTTCAGGCTCGTAATAACAATATGTCCTCAACGTTTTCCTATTTACCACGTTGGGAAATGCATCAGATGTTTGGCTATGGTATCCATTATGTAACGAATGAGGACTACTTAGGATATCGGCTTCTGCGACACCTTGTATTTACATGGCACCTTCCATGTAATGAAACTTCCCAAGGCACTTCATAGAAGAGTTATAAAGCAACATTTTACAACAAGCCACATAAGGTGAGCAAAAGCTTAGCCAAAGAGGTAGGTTTCAAAGGCAAAATTGAGGGATTCAGCAGATGAGCTGAAGATGGGGCAAAACCTGGCAGTGTGAAGGAGGTGGAAATGGGTAGTGCCAGTAATAATGCAGACATGTGATGTGACTGAAAGCTCACCTCAGGAGTCAAAGGACACAGAGGTTGTGAACAGTCTGGCACTCGTAAGAAATGGCTATTTGTTTGAGCATTTGATGGCTGCTGTGTAACTACTCAAAGAAGATCCAGTAGGGACTTACGTTGGTGGCAATGCGGAGCTAAGCCGCACGTTCGGCAGCGCCCGTTTTCATAGGACTTGTGGGCTCTTTTAAGGGCCCCAAACGGCGCTGATTCGACGATTCCCGGTGTGTAAAGGGGTCTGGAGCAATACCCCCCGGGATTTATGGTGCGGACCCGGAGTGGGGCGTGGAAAAAAACGGCAGCAGCTCCCCTGGAAAAGCGGGGGAAGGTGGACAAAATGGCAGCCGGTGGAGCCCCCGAGGAGTGGAGGCAGTGGGCGGAGGAGCAGCAGGCGGCCCTTCTGCGCTACTTTACGGAGCTGAGAGTGGAGTTGCTGGACTCTCTGAAGGTTGCGACAAGTAAGCTGCTGGAGACCCAGACAACCCAGGGTGCAGCAATACTCGAGTTGCAGCAGCAGGCCTCGGAGCGCGAGGATGAGGTCTCGGCACTCGTGGGGAAGGTGGAGATGCACGAGGCGCTCCACAAAAAGTGGCAAGATCGTTTTGAGGAGATGGCGTTTCGGTCAAGGAGGAAGAACTTGCGGATCCTGGGCCTTGCGGAGGGGCTGGAGGGGTCGGACCTGCCGGCTTATGTGGCCGTGATGCTGAACTCGCTGGTGGGGGCAGGATCTTTCCATCTGCCCCTGTAGCTGGAGGGGGCCCACAGAGTACTGGCCAGGAGGCCTAAGGCAAATGAACCCCCGCGGGTGGTGCTGGTGCGGTTCCATCGGTTCAGTGACCGGGGGTGTGTGCTGCGATGGGCCAAGAAGGTGAGGAGCAGCAAGTGGGAGAATTCGGTAGTGCGCGTCTACCAGGACTGGAGTGTGGAGGTGGCCAAGCGGAGGGCCGGGTTCAACCGGACGAAGGCGGTTCTCCACAGCAGGCAGGTGAAATTTGGCATGCTGCCGCCTGCGCGCTTGTGGGTCACCTACAAGGACCGGCATCACTATTTTGAGTCCCCGGAGGAGGCGTGGGCCTTTGTGCAGGCTGAAAAGTTGGACTCGAACTAGGGATTGGGGGACTCTGGGGGTTTTTTGTATCACTGTTTAATGCTGTTGCTGGCTATTCTGTTTTTTTTTCTGCTTTCGGATGGTGTTGGTTATGGTTTTGTGTTTTAAGGGGGGGTGTTGGGGTCTGTGGTTGTTTTTTTTGTTTGTACGGGGTTGGTGGATGGGTTGGGACTGCTATTTGGGAGCTGCGTTGAGGGGGTGGGGTGGGGCAGTGGGAAAGCGCAGGCTTTCCTCTGGTTTCCCACGCTGCGGGATGAGGGGGGTGGAGCTAGAGGCAAGGGGCGTGGATATCAGTTCCGTTTTCCCGCGCTGGAGTGGTGCCAAGGAGCTACTGCGGGGGGGGGACCCCATATCGGGAGGGGTCGGAGTTAGGCCGGGAGCTGCCGGGGTCAGCAGAAGTCAGCTGGCTCACGGGAGTACTATGGAGGGAGCGTCGCGGCTAGGAGGGGCCCTAGCCTGGGGGGGGGATACCGGGTTGCTGCTGGATTGGCCAGGGAGGAGTTCGGGGCGGGTCGGGGTGAGGTTCTATCGCCATGGGAAACGGGCCGAATGGGGGGTGCTGGCCAGGGGCGAGCAGTTGATGGGGTATGGCTAGTCGGCTGGGGAGGGGGGGCGGGGTGCTCCCTGATCCGGCTGATCACGTGGAACGTGAGGGGGTTGAATGGGCCGGTTAAGCGGGCCCGGGTGTTTGCGCATCTGAAGGGGTTGAAGGTGGGACCAGCGCCTGCTTTGGCATCTGGACGTGGGGTTGTTGGCTGATGAGGTGTGCAGGAGGGTCCGGGGATGTATTGAGAGGTACCTCGATGCCAATAATACTGGGGAGGTCCGGGTGGGGATGGTGTGGGAGGCTCTGAAGGCAGTGATTAGGGGGAAGCTGATTTCCATCCGAGCCCATAGGGAGAGGGGGGAGAGGAGGGAGAGGGAGAGACTGGTGGGGGAGCTGCTGAGTGTAGATAGGAGGTATGCGGAGGCTCCAAAGGAGGGATTGTTGGGGGAGCGGTGTAGCCTGCAGGCCAAGTTTGATTCATTGACCACCAGAAAGGCGGAGACACAGTGGAGGAAGGCGCAGGGAGCGGTCTACGAATATGGAGAGAAGGCGAGCAGGATGCTGGCGCATCAGCTCCGCAAGCGGGACGTGGCTAGGAAGATTGGCGGAGTGAAGGATGGGGGTGGGAATGTGGTGTGGAAGGGAGTAGAGGTCAATGGGGTCTTCAGGGACTTCTACAGGGAACTGTACCGGTCGGAGCCGCCGGTGGTGGGGGGGGGGGGGGGGGGGGGGGGGGATGGAGAGCTTTTTGAACAGGCTGCGATTTCCAAGGGTGCAGGAGGAGCAGGTGGAGGGACTGGGGGCGCCGATCGAGTTGGAGGAGCTGGTTAGAGGGATTGGCCACATGCAGTCGGGGAAGGCGCCGGGACCGGATGGGTTCCCGGTTGAATTTTATAAAAAATATGCGGACCTGTTGGGCCCCCTGCTGGTTCGGACCTTTAACAAGGCATGGGAGGGGGGTTTTTGCCCCCGACGATGTCTCGGGCGCTAATTTCCCTGATCCTGAAGCGAGATAAGGACCCCTTGCAGTGTGGATCATATAGGCCAATTTCACTGTTGAATGTGGACACCAAGTTGCTGGCGAAGATCTTGGCCACTAGAATAGAGGACCGTGTGCCGGGGGTGATACATGAAGATCAGACGGGTTTTGTGAAGGGGAGGCAGCTGAACACTAACGTACGTAGGCTGCTAAATGTGATAATGATGCCGGCGGCAGGAGAGGTGGAGATTGTGGTGGCATTAGATGCGGAGAAGGCCTTTAATAGGGTTGAGTGGGGGTATCTGTGGGAGGTGTTAGAGAGGTTCGGGTTTGGGGAGGGGTTTATTAAATGGGTGAGGTTGCTGTACGAGGCCCCGATGGCGAGTGTTGCGACAAATGGGAGGAGGTCCGAGTACTTCAGGCTCTACCGTGGGATGAGGCAGGGGTGCCCCCTGTCCCCCTTGCTTTTTGCATTGGCAATTGAGCCTCTGGCCATGGCGCTCAAGGAGTCGGGGAGGTGGAGGGGTCTGGTGCGAGGTGGGGAGGAGCACCGAGTGTCGCTGTATGCAGACGACTTGCTGTTGTATGTAGCAGACCCGGTGGGGGGAATGCCGGAGGTGATGGAGATTCTTTTTTTTTTCTTTTTTTAAATAAATTTAGAGTACCCAATTATTTTTTCCAATTAAGGGGCAATTTCGTGTGGCCAATTCACCTAACCTGCACATCTTTTGGGTTGTGGGGGCGAAACCCACGCAGACACGGGGAGAATGTGAAAACTCCACACGAACAGTGACCCAGGGCCGGGATTCGAACCCGGGTCCTCAGCGCCGTAGGCAGCAATGCTAACCACTGTGCCACCGTGCTGCCCGGTGATGGAGATTCTTGCTGAGTTTGGGAGTTTCTCGGGCTACAAGTTGAACCTGGGCAAGAGCGAGCTGTTTGTTGTACACCCGGGAGATCAGGAGGGGGGATTGGTAGGCTCCCGCTAAAAAGGGCAGTGAGGAGTTTTAGGTACCTGGGAGTTCAGGTGGCTAGGAGTTGGGGGACTTTGCATAAGCTTAATTTTACTAGGTTGGTGGAGCAGATGGAGGAGGAGTTTAAAAGGTGGGACATGCTGCCGCTGTCAGGTAGAGTACAGTCCGTGAAAATGACGGTGCTCCCGAGGTTTTTGTTTTTGTTCCAGTGCCTCCCCATTTTTATTCCGAGGGCCTTTTTTAGGAGGGTGAACAGCAGCATCACGGGATTTGTTTGGGCGCACGGGACTCCGAGGGTGAGGAGGGTCTTTTTGGAGCGGGGCAGGGATAGAGGGGAGCTGGCGCTGCCCAACCTCTCTGGGTACCATTGGGCGGCTAATGTCTTGATGGTACGCAAGTGGGTAATGGATGGGGAGAGGGCAGCATGGAAACGGATGGAGATGGCGCCCTGTGGAGGCACGAGCCTGAAGGCACTGGTAACGGCTCCGTTGCCGCTCCCTCCAACGAGGTACACTACGAGCCAGGTGGTGGCGACTACCCTCAAGATTTGGGGGCAGTGGAGGCGACACAGGGGGGAAGTGGGGGGCTCGGTGGAGGCCCCTCTGCGGGGGAACCACCGGTTTGTCCCAGGGAACATTGATGGCAGGTTCCTGGGGAGGCACAGGGCGGGCATAAGGAAGTTGGGAGACCTGTTCATTGACGGGAGGTTTGCGAGCCTGGGTGAGCTGGAGGAGAAGTTTGAGCTCCCCCCCGGGGAATATGTTCAGGTACCTTCAGGTCAAGGCGTTTGCTAGGCGGCAGATGGAGGGTTTCCCTTTGCTCCCCCCGCGGGGGGTAAGGGATAGGGTGCTTTCGGGGGTGTGGGTCGGGGATGGGAAGGTGTCTGACGTCTACCAGGTGATGCAGGAGGTGGAGGAGGCGTCGGTAGAGGAGCTGAAGGCTAAGTGGGAAGTGGAGCTGGGGGAGCAGATTGAGGAGGGGACATGGGTGGACGCCCTGGAGAGGGTGAACTCCTCCTCTTCATGTGCGAGGCTTAGCCTCATCCAGTTCAAGGTACTGCACAGGGCTCATATGTCTGGGACGAGGATGAGCAGGTTTTTTGGGGGTGAGGACAGGTGCATTAGGTGTTCGGGGAGCCCAGCGAACCATGCCCATATGTTTTGGGCATGCCCAGCACTGGGGGAATTCTGGCAGGGGGTGACGAGGACGGTGTCGAGGGTGGTAGGGTCCAGGGTCAAGCCAGGCTGGGGACTCGCGATATTTGGGGTCGGGGTGGAGCCGGGAGTGCAGGAGGCGAAAGAGGCCGGTGTTTTGGCCTTTGCGTCCCTAGTAGCCCGGCGGAGGATCCTGTTGCAAAGGAAAGATGCGAGACCCCCAAGCGTGGAGACCTGGATCAATGACATGGCAGGATTCATTAAGCTGGATAAAGGGGGGGGGGGGGGGGGGGGGGAAGAGAGAGAGAGAATGTTGAATTTAATTTATTTTTATTTTTAATTTATTTTGTTGTTCATTGGGTTTGGCGGGGGTGGGTTCATGATGTGCGTTGTTACGGGTCTGGGGGGTGTTTATTATTGTTATTATTATTGTTCTGTTGTTATACATTTTTCAAAAATTTCAATAAAAATTAGTTACAAAAAAAAGAAGATCCAGTACCTGCAGATGAAGGAAGAGGCAGACAAGGGTCAGGGTTGGGGGAAGTGAGAGAGTAAGGGGAGAAAGAATGATGGCTTGAATAAGATGTGTTTGAATTTAAAAAGTGGTTTCCCCAAATTCCTGAAATAACAGCTGACACATTAGAATGTGAAAAGGGCAGAAATGAAGTAGCACATTAACTGAAGTGCAAACACTCAAGTGTTCATGACAAATCTCTAATTATAATTCACTATAGCACCTTTAGCTGAAAAGTATCCCAAGGCACTTCACAGACAGGTGCAAGGAGAATAGAATCAGAGTTAGGAAGGAGGTTAACCACCAAAACTTCAGTTGGAACAAACCTTTTCAAAAAAATATTATTTAGGAAGCGACATAGGGTGACTCTGCTGCCAATGGAGAAATGAAGGTCAAATTTGTCACAAGGTCAGAGTTAGAGGAACATGGTTGCTGGTTGGAGGGGGTGGAATTTGGTACTGAAAAATACTTCAAATATGGGGAGTGAAATGACAATGAAGTCATTTAGAGGCAAAGATAAGCATAAGGATTTTGAATGCAACATATTTGTGGGATGGGGAGAAAATATTGATTAGTGATGAGGGGAGGAGCGCAAGTGGGTCAGTATGGAACTGGATGCATGTGACAGTTTTGCACAAGTTAGAGTTGATCAGGTAGAGGAAGGGAGGCCAGGACAGTTGAGTCCAGAGTTGAGGCAGCATGGATGATGTCTTCAATGGTACAGGTTGGGAGTATTGCAGGGTAGAAAACAAACAAAGGCCCAGATTTTCACCACGATGGAGAGTCTGAAAATGGCCAAAATTTCTCACCCCTGAACCCAGCATTCGCCATCCTCGTGGAGGTGGGACTGGAGTCGGGCCAGGGCTCGCGCCTGTGCAATTCGTAGAGGCAGATGGCCATTTAAATCACCAGATATCTCCACTGACTTGTGCTTTTTGCACACCAGCTGTGTGAAATCTGACGTGTGCTGAGCAGACCAGGTCAAACCTATCCCTGACCTTCTATTCTGCCCCACCCCGCTCTCCCAAATATATAATTCATTACATTTTCAGAACTCGAAATGATAACCGTTTCTCTCTCCACAGATGCCGCTAAACCTGGTGAGTTTATCCAGCATTTTCTGCTTTAATTCAAGTTAGAGGAGATCGGTTTTCTGTGCGTTAGATTTGGAAAGTCAAGGTAGCCCCTTGGAGAAGTAAGATGCTCCTATGAAGTTATAGTAAAGTTTTCATTTATTGCTTTAGAAATGCCAGGAACTTAACTCCTATTGTCCTCTTGTGACCCAAGGAAGTGAGAGGGTGGGTCTGCTGATCTACCAGCGGAAGGTTTTTGTGTGACAGGGCACATTTTTATCATTCCTTTTGAGTTCTCTATTGTACCCTGCAGTTTGAGAGGGAGAAGCTGCAATCAGATTTAACAGTATTACTATTAAATAAGGGTAACTACAAAGACATGAGGGAGGAGCTGGCCAGAGTTGATTGGAGAAGGAGCTTAGCAGGGAAGACAGTGGATCAGCAATGGCAGGAGATTTTGGGGGTTATTAGTGAGGCACAACAGAAATTCATCCCAAGGAGGAGGAAACATGCTAAGGGGAGGACGAGGCATCCATGGCTGACGAGGGATGTCAAGGACAGCATAAAGGCTGAAGAAAAAGCATACAAAGTGGCGAGGATTAGTGGGAAACCAGATGATTGGGAATCCTTTAAAAGCGAGCAGAGCACAACTAAAAAGCAATAAGGGGGGGGGGGGGGGGGGGGAAGATGAAGTATGATCTAGTAATATAGAGGAAGATAGGAAGATATTTTTTCAATATATAAAAGGTAAGAGAGAGGCAAAAATAGACATTGGACCACTAGAAAATGTGGCTGGAGAAGTAATAATAGGAAACAAAGAAGTGGCAGACAAGCTGATTAATTACTTTGCATCAGTCTTCATGGTGGAAGACACCAGTGGGATGCCAGATCTCCAGGAGAACCAGGAGGCAGAGGTGAGTGCAGTGACCATTACTAAGGAGAAGGTTCAGGGAAAGCTGAAAGGTCTGAAGGTGGATAAGTCATCTTTATAGCATAGAATTTACAGTGCAGAAGGAGGCCATTTGGCCCATCGAGTCTGCACCGGCTCTTGGAAAGAGCACCCTACCCAAGGTCAACACCTCCACCCTATCCCCATAACCCAGTAACCCCACCCAACACTAAGGGCAATTTGGACGCTAAGGGCAATTTATCATGGCCAATCCACCTAACCTACACATCTTTGGACTGTGGGAGGAAACCGGAGGAAACCCACGCACTCACGGGGAGGATGTGCAGACTCCGCACAGACAGTGACCCAAGCCGGAATCGAACCTGGGACCCTGGAGCTGTGAAGCATTTGTGCTATCCACAATGCTACCGTGCTGCCCTGGACCGTATGGACTACATCCCAGGGTCATAAAAGAGATAGCTGAGGAAATTGTGGAGGCATTAGAGATAATCTTCAGGAATCACTGGAGGCAGAAAGAGTCCCAGAGGACTGGAAGGTGGCTAATGTAACACCACTGTTTAAGAAGGGAGGGAGGCAGTAGATGGGAAATTATAGGCCGGTTAGCCTGACTTCAGTCATTGGTAAGATTTTAAGAGTCTGTTATTAAAGATGAGATCGCGAAGCACTTGGAAGTGCATGGTAAAATAGGACTGAGTCAGCACGGCTTTGTCAAAGGGAGGTCGCGTCTAACAAATCTGTTAGAGTTCTTTGAGGAGGTAACAAGCAGGTTAGACAAAGGAGAATCAGCGGACGTGATTTATTTAGGATTTCCAGAAGGCTTTTGACAAGGTGCCGCATAGGAGACTGTTAAATAATTTTTAAAAAAAAAATAATTTTTATTGAAATTATTACAAAATATAAACAACTCAACTCTATTAACAAAACAACCGTGGTAACACCCCAAGAACAATCCCCACCCAACTTCAAAAGCAACTACAAACAAAAGAAAAAAAAACCAAAGAACACCGAACAACAACAGGGAGAGAGAGATAACACCCGCCACATCCCATAGACCCATGTACACAGTTCTCCCCCCCCCGATCCAAACCCCTCCCTCCCTCCCTCCCCCCCGGTTGCTGCTGCTGCCGGTCTATTTCCCTACCGTTCCGCCAGGAAGTCCAGGAAAGGCTGCCACCGCCTAAAAAACCCTTGTACTGATCCCCTCAGGGCAAATTTCACCTTCTCCAATTTGATGAACCCCGCCATATCATTAATCCAGGCCTCCACGCTTGGGGGCCTCGCATCCTTCCACTGAAGAAGAATCCTCCGCCGGGCTACTAGGGACGCAAAGGCCAGAACACCGGCCTCTTTCGCCTCCTGCACTCCCGGCTCCACTGCAACCCCAAATATTGCGAGTCCCCAGCCTGGCTTGACCCTGGATCCCACCACTCTCGACACCGTCCTTGCTACACCCTTCCAAAACTCCCCCAACGCTGGGCACGCCCAAAACATATGGGCATGGTTCGCTGGGCTCCCCGAGCACCTAGCACACCTGTCCTCGCCCCCGAAAAACCTACTCATCCTCGTCCCAGTCATGTGGGCCCTATGCAGCACCTTGAACTGTATGAGGCTAAGCCTTGCACAGGAGGAGGAGGCATTCACTCTCTCCAGGGGACTGTTAAATAAGTTAATAGCCCATGGTGTTAAGGGTAAGATCCCGGCATGGATAGAGGATTGGCTGACTGGCAGAAGGCAAAGAGTGGGGAAAAGGGGTCTTTTTCAGAATGGCAGCCGGTGACTAGTGGTGTGCCTCAGGGGTCTGTGCTGGGACCACAACTTTTTACAATATACATTAATGATCTGGAAGAAGGTACTGAAGGCACTGTTGCTAAGTTTGCAGATGATACAAAGATCTGTGGAGGCACAGGTAGTATTGAGGAAGCAAGGAGGCTGCAGAAGGATTTGGACAAGCTAGGAGAGTGGGCAATGAAGTGGCAAATGAAATACAATGTGGAAAAGTGTGAGGTTATGCACTTTGGAAGGAGGAATCTAGGCATAGATTATTTTCTAAATGGGGAAATGCTTCGGAAAGCAGAAGCACAAAGAGACTTGGGAGTCCTTGTTCATGATTCTCTTAAGGTTAATGTGCAGGTTCAGTCAGCAGTTAAGAAGGCAAATGAAATGTTAGCATTCATGTCAAGAGGGCTAGAATAGAAGACCAGGGATGTACTTCTGAGGCTGTATAAGGCTCTGGCCAGACCCCATTTGGCGTATTGTAAGCAGTTTTGGGCCCCATATCTAAGGAAGGATGTGCTGGCCTTGGAAAGGGTCCCGAGGAGGTTCACAAGAATGATCCCTGAAATTAAGAACTTGTCGTATGATGAATGTTTGAGGACTCTGGGTCTATACTCATTAAGAGTTTAGAAGGATAAAAGGGGATCTTATTGAAACGTACAAGATACTTCGAGGCCTGGATATAGTGGACGTGGAGAGGATGTTTCCACTTGTAGGAAAAACTAGAACCAGAGGACACCATCTCATATTAAAGGGATGATCCTTTAAAACAGAGATGAGGAGGAACTTTTTCAGCCAGAGGGTAGTGAATCTGTGGCACTCTTTGCCGCAGAAGGCTGTGGAGGCCAATTCACGGAGTGTCTTTAAGACAGAGATAGATAGGTTCTTGATTAATAAGGGGATCAGGGGTTATGGGGGGGGGGGGGGGGGGGGGGGGCAGGAAAATGGGGATGAGATAATATCAGCCATGATTGAATGGCGTAGCAGACTCGATGGGCCAAGTGGCCTAATTCTGCTCCTATGTCTTATGGTACATGCACATGGAAGTGAAAAGACCAATATTGAACAAGTGCACAAATATGCTACATACATTCTATGGCTATATCTAAACGGCAATGGGGAGCATGGGGGTCTGCCTAGCTGTGCAGGAATCGGTTAAAAATGTCTCTCAGACTGTGGCCGTACAGCTCTGCACAGGCAGTCATGGTCATTGGCATATGTGAAGTAGATGAAGGTGTTGAGGAGCTCTTGGCATCTTCAACCTCTCAGTTATCTCCACAGGGGTGACCTACAGGTGGAGTTGATGGGGCTGGCTGCTGGTGCGCAGCTGTTGTCAAATCCAGCAACCGCTCGGTCAAGAATGCGATCACCCTGTTCAGGATACACATCATTTCATGGATGTCAGCGCTCATACTCCAAGTGGATTGCTACAGGCTACTGAGTAAGACAAACACCCTTTAATGGCCAAGATACTGTTCTTGCATCCACTCCAAGTTTTGCTGCACGTGCCTTTCCACGAGACTGGCCAATCTCTCGTGGTCAGAGCTTGTGCGGCTGAGCCCCTGGGTCAATGTGGAAGTCATGATGGAGATGGATTTTTCCATCACAGTCCAAAAGCTCATACTGCCTCACGGAACTCCACCAGATGCCTTCCCATCTGCTGCAGATTAGAAAAATACTGTGCCCCAAAAGCTAACTCCAGAGGCTCCATGTTCTCACCCACTGGAACGTCATGACTTTCCACCCTCATCTGAGGGGAACAGATGTCTCTGACTTTGACACTTCCTCCTGCACTCTGGTGTGGTAACTTTCACCCAGCGTCACTGACTCCATCTATCTGATGTGCCAGTATCGGAGTTGGCGGAGAGTGGATTCGTATGATGTGATGCTGTTTCCTTAGATATCTCCCCCGATACCCGAGGGATGATACAAACCCAGAGGAGGGAAAACTAACCGAAGTGAAACGCAAAATGAGATATTTAGGTATAGCCCTTCTCATGGTGAAAGCATGCTCTGATGCACTGCCTTAACGATGCTCACGCTACCTACATGACTCAAACCCATCACTACACTCCCTCTCATGCCAATATCCCATTGTGCTCAAAGTGACAGCATAATCTTCACTTTTGCCACCATACGTTGAAGAAATCTCAACATTTTCTTTATCATCCACTACATCATTATCAACAGCCAACAGGTCCAGCACCCTGGCAATCTCCAGGACCATTCACTCCATGGAGTGCATGAACCTCAAGTACGCTCTCCCACCCCAGTCCGGGCCATCTCTCTCATGTTCTCTGCCCATTTGTTCTGCAATCACAACGTGAATTTATGACACCCTCATATAAAGCGCATGCAGAGATAATATTCTTCAATACATCTGTGTATTATACTACCAATTCACACCTATTTTGCACACAGCTAAATGAGCTGCTTACAATCCTCAATACAAATGTGCCATGTCTCGTACTTTATCTGCAGCATGGAGATGTAGCCCATTTCTTAATCCTCTGTGTCTATGAGCCAAGCTATTCACCCTGCCAGCAATGCAAAAGGTCACTGAACCTTTTGTGGCACTGAATCCAGGATCTTGTGGTCATAGGTGGCGCTCATTACCTCCGCAATCTGCACTCATGTCTTTTTGCTTGTGGGAGGCAGTTCTTGGCGGCCAACTGTGTAAATGATATCCCTTCATCTTTGCACTTCCTCTACCAGGACATCCAGGTCCCAGTCAGAAAAATGTGGGGCATATGGCCCAGCCCTTGAGATGTGCCATTCTATGAATAAATAAATTAACAAATGAAAATGTAAGGTATGAAGGGTCTTGAGTATCTCTGAAATACATTGCTTTAATTCACTTGTGTCTTTACATGCACTAACATTTCACTTCATCTCATCTATGAATACTCCTAACCATATGGTTGTGAGAAGGGTCCACACAAATGCTTGGTCCATGTATATTGCAGCTACCACTCCAAGACATGTTGTGCTTAAGGACAACTGACAGCCCTATTGGCTTACTAGTCTTACTCTGACTGTTATGCCACTACACTGTGCAAATGTTAAGACAAGGTGCCACACAAAAGGTTGCTGAATAAGATAAAGATGTATGGCATTAAGGGTAAAGTAGTAGCATGAATAGAGGATTGGTTAATTAATAGAAAGCAAAGAGTGGGGATTAATGGGTGTTTCTCCGGTTGGCAATCAGTAGCTCGTGGTGTCCCTCAGGGATCAGTGTTGGGCCCACAATTGTTCACAATTTACATAGATGATTTGGAGTTGGGGACCAAGTGCAATGTGTCCAAGTTTGCAGACGACACTAAGATGAGTGGTAAAGCAAAAAGTGCAGAGGATACTGGAAGCCTGCAGAGGGATTTGGATAGGTTAAGTGAATGGGCTAGGGTCTGGCAGATGGAATACAATGTTGACAAATGTGAGGTTATCCATTTTGGTAGGAATAACAGCAAAACGGATTATTATTTAAATGGCAAAATATTAAAACATGCTGCTGTGCAGAGAGACCTGGGTATGCTAGTGCATGAGTCGTAAAAAGCTGGTTTACAGGTGATTAAGAAGGCAAATGGAATTTTGTCCTTCATTGCTAGAGGGATGGAGTTTAAGACTAGGGAGGTTATGCTGCAATTGTATAAGTTAGTTAGTGGAGTATTGTGTTCAGTTTTGGTCTCCTTACCTGTGAAAGAACGTACTGGCACTAGAGGGTGTGCAGAGGAGATTCACTAGGTTAATCCCAGAGCTGAAGGGGTTGGATTACGAGGAGAGGTTGAGTAGACTGGGACTGTACTCGTTGGAATTTAGAAGGATGAGGGGGGATCTTATAGAAACATATAAAATTATGAAGGGAATAGATAGGATAGATGCTGGCAGGTCGTTTCCACTGGTGGGTGAAAGCAGAACTAGGGGGCATAGCCTCAAAATAAGGGGAAGTAGATTTAGGACTGAGTTTAGGAGGAACTTCTTCACCCAAATTTAAGGGTTATGGTGTTCGGGCCGGAAAGTGGAGCTGAGTCCACAAAAGATCAGCCATGATCTCATTGAATGGCGGAGCAGGCTTAAGGGCCAGATGGCCTACTCCTACTCCTGATTCTTATTTTTTTATGTTTGTATAACCTGGTCAAGGGTTCACAGTGTTAATGCATCCAGAGAAACGAGTGGCAATAGGTCAAGTGGATGGGATAATGGCCGTGCCAATGTTGTTCATTCATCCACTGAGTAGCCAGTTTATGAGATCACTGCATATTATCTACATTAAGTAATAACTTCATTTGAAGCCTACTTGTGACAATAAGAGATTTTCATTTCATTTTAATTAATTTGTGGTGCTTGGACAATACCTTCTCTATGGCTGTGTTTTGGGAATCTACTCAATGGTTTAGTTCAGCATACTTTCAATTAGGAACCATCAATCACATTTCTCCCATAGGGAAAGCCAATGATGGGCCATCCGTTCTAGGATTATCTAACAGTTGGACACCATTTACAGCTTTGACACTCACCCGACCACAACATTTCCTTCAAGGCTCCGGGCGTGTTGTATTCACTAGGACTGACAACTCCAAGGGGGCACTTTTTATATGCACCCAAGTCACCGACCCGCTCGTCCCACCTCTGAACCCTCTCCACTTCTGGGGTCACCGAACCCAACTATTTCAGCCCACATAATCTTACCATAAATCCTATCTGGGGGGGGTGGATATATTTTTAAAGGCTGGGTTTGTAGAGCCAGGCAATCTCCCATCTCTGCGTACCTGACCTGGGAATGAAAATCTTGGTCAAGATGGTTCATATTATGGTGGAACGATATGGGATTGGAAACTCAGCTCATTGCCAAAATACTTGGGTGTGGTGGGGCAGTGGTTAGCACTGCTGCCTCACAGCATCAGGGACCCGGGTTTGATTACGGTCTTGGGTGACTGTGTGCGGAGTTTGCACATTTTCCTCGTGTCTGCATGGGTTTCCTTTCACAATCTAAAGATGTGATGGTTAGGTGGATTGGCCATGATCAATGTGCGGGGCTACCAGGATAGGGTAGGGGTGTGGGATTAGGTAGTGTGGTTTTTTTGAGGATTGGCGCAGACCTGATGTTTCTGCATTGTAGGGATTCTATGGAAGATGACCAAGGTTTGGTGCACAGGAACAGGCCGCTTAAACCTGTTCTGCCATTCAGCTGCGCTGCGACTTTATTTACCTGCCCATGCTCCCTGGACACCTACCAATCTCAGATTTAAATTTAACAACTGAACTAGCAGAAGAGAATCTCCAATTCCAACACCCTTTGTTATGTGGAACTAATTCTTAATTTCTGGAAAGGTTTGGCTCTAATTTTAGATTATGACCCCCAGTCCTAGACTTCACAGCTTGCAGAAATATCTTCTATCTTCCCTTAATATCTTGAAAACTTTGATCAAATTATCCCGTAATCATTTAAATTCCAAGACGTACAACCCTTATTTGTATAATCTCTCCTATTATTCCAGGTGAGCTTCCTATATAGGCAAGAGTTGGATGAGTTGACAAGGCAGAGAGTGACAGAAACTAAAAGTGACAAGCTTTAGTTTTCCTGACTTTCAGATGGAGGAGCTGCAACTTGGTCAGGTGCGAGTTTCAATAAACAGTCCCACACTGTGCAGTTGAAGGATCAAGGGATTTGGCAGAGATGGGAGAGTTGGGCATCACTGACACACATGTGGAAGCTGACTCCATACCTGTAGATAGGAACAGGCTCAAGCTTGAATAACCATGTTTCAAGTTTATCATGGCTGATCTGTAACATAACTCCATCCACTCAGTATGGTTCCATAACCTTAATACTCTGTTAACAAAGCTTCTTAGCCTGCCTCCCTTGTTCTAACCTCTGCTAACTTGCATCAAGTGCCATTCACCATATCTCTGAGCTATAATTGCTTCCGGTTAAGCGATATCTTGATCTTGAAATTTTCAAAACCCCCCATGGCCTTGCCTCTCCCCATCTCTGTAATCTCCTTCAGCCCAACAATCCAGAGATATCTACACTCCATCAACTTTGGCCGCTTTAGCATTCCTGTTTTAATTGCTCCGCCACTTTAATTTGTGTCTTCAGCTGCTAAAGCCTGAAATTCCCTCCTGAAATATCTGTGCCATTCTGCCTCTTGTTCCTCCTTTAAATTGCACCTTAAAACCTACCGTTTTGACCAGGCCTTTTGTCCCATGACCTAATATCATCTCCGAGTCAAATTTTTGTTTTTCATCTTGGGATGTTTTATTACTTTAAAGGTGATGAATAAATGCAAGTTGTTGATGTATGCAATTCTTTCATAAAATGTATTATTCCGTTTGCACCACGGTCATTGCATTTCTATTAATCCTCTCTGCAAAAAAAAGATGTTTCCTTTAAGTCCCTTAGTTACTGATGAACTTAAAATAATTAACCCCGTTCCCACACTATCAGATCTTTAAAATCAGACCTGCATTAAAGCTCCTGAATGTTTTATGATTCAGTAAAAAAGGACAGCTTTTCTAGTCCCATCTAATAACTTTATACATTCACCCTTCAGGGCACCACCCAATCCTGCTCACAAGTTTCCAATTACAGCCTAACCAAAGATTTGCATAGGCTTTGCATTATTTACTTGTGCCGTCTATGACCTTAGTTACAAAATCCAGACCTTGCATGTTTTTTAACAACTTGTCGTACCATTTTTAGGGCTATGTATCAGTAAGTCCTAGTTCTTTCATTCCTTTTAAAGTTTCACCATTTAATATATAATTTTTCTTAATCTTCCTCCAAATGTATCGTCTCATATTTCGTACAAGTGAACCGCAGCATCTGCCCAATCTACTAACTTATGCCTTCTTTACGTCACTTGCAATCCTCTTTAGTTAACAATGCTCTTTACTTTTGTTATGCTTGAAAACGTTGACATTATGTCCCCTATACGCAATTCCAGATCATTGCTATACACATACTAATAAAATGTTTGCAGCACAACCCATGATCTGTGAATGGATACATGTCATTTTTATATAAAGGTGGTAGCAAAATCGAGACATTCCAGAAACTTGCACTAGAATCACCCTGTGGCCTGAAGGTGCAACTACATTCTGGCAGCTTATAATAATAAATGAGAAATGTTAACATAGCATGTTACAATGGTAAATATCATCAGGAAAGAATCCAAATTGTGTGAGCATAAGAAATAGTAGGGGTAGAACAATAGCACTCAAGTCTATATTGCCGTTCAATATGACCATGACTGGGTTTCTGCTTCAACTCCACTTACCTTTTTACTTCCCATTTTTCTTATTTCCCCGACATCAATCATCTACCTAGCTTAGCCTTGAATGAACCAATGAACATCTACAACCCTCATGAGGTGCAGAATTCCAAAAATTCACAACTCTCTGAGTTAAGATATTGAACTTTATATCAGTGGTGAATGCTCGGTCTCCATAATCTGAGGCTGTGCCCTTGTATTTCATATTGTGCAGCCAGGGAAAACACCTCTCTGTCAAGCCCATTCAGAATCTTGCATCTTATACTGAGATAACATCTTTATCCTGCCAAACATCAGAGAGTACAGGTCCAATCTGTTCAACCTCTCATCACACAACCCTTTCATCCTTCACTGTATCACCTCCAAGTGTGCTCCCACCAAAGCCCAAAAGGATTGTAGCAAGACTTCCTTGATCTTGTACTCCAGTCTCCTTGCATTAAAAGCCAACATTCCATCTGCCTTCTTTATTATTTGTGTTGTGTTCCTTGCACAAATTCACCAAGTCTCTCTGAACTTCAAAATTTAAAAGTTTCCACATCATTTCAAAAGTTTCCACACCATTTCAAAAAGTATTGTTTTTCTGTTCATATCACTAAAATTAATAACCTCACAATTCCCTACATTATATTCCATCTGCCAATTTATTGGCCATTCATTTAATTTATCTAGATCTGTGTCCTCCTCACAGCTTACATTCCCAACTAGATTTGCATCTGCAGTAAACTTGCATACATTATTCTCAGTCTCATTGTGAAAGCCATTAATATAGGTTGCAACTGGGGCAGCACGGTGGCACAGTGGGTTAGCCCTGCTGCCTCACGACGCTGAGGTCCCAGGTTCGATCCCGGCTCTGGGTCACTGTCCGTGTAGAATTTGCACATTCTCCCCGTGTTTGCGTGGGTTTCGCTCCCACTGCCCAAAGATGTGCAGGGTAGTTGAATTGGCCACACTAAATTGTCCCTTAATTGGAAAAAAAAATGAATTGGATACTCTAAATTTATTTTTTTAAAAAATAAGTTGCAACTAGTTGAGGCCTTAGCAATGATCCTTGTGGCACATCTCTAATTACAGCCTTCCAACTTGATAATGCTACAGCTATACCAATAATACTCAGTTTTTTGTCTCTCTGGTCAGTGTATCTGTTGGGGGTTCATTTGGTGGGTGGTGCCTGGTGCATGTTGGGCACATGGGACATGCAAGGTTGGAGTGCATGAAGCACATATGGCTGATAACAGTGGTGGCACTGTGAGAGGGGTTAGTGGAGGACATAAACAGCAGAAAACAAGAGAAGTTATTCTCAGTTGCAGAAATAGTTTCCATAAGGAGTGGGATGGGCTTGATGGGAGGGATGTGAGGGTTGGCAAGAGTGGGATGGGGATAGAAGGAATGGGATGGGAGAGGTTTGTGAGATGATAGATTTAGTTACATGTGGAAAATGGTGGGGATAATTATTTGATACAACTTATTATTTGAAAGTTATTCTTGTTAAAAATGAATGTTCACTAGATTTGGAAGCAAATGTTTTAGAAACATTTTCGGGTAAATTAAAAGAATACATCAATGTTGATTCTGCAGATGAAGGTGGTGATAAAAGTTAATACCTTCCAGAGTTTCTACACAGTATAACTCTATAGAATACAACCACACAAACAGACTCAAAGAAGGGACAGAATGGGCACAAGGTAGCACAGTGGTTAGTACTGTTGCTTTACAGCGCCAGGCACCAACGTTCGATCCCAGGCTTGGGTCACTGTGTGTTGAGTCTGCACCCTTTCCCCGTGTCTGCGTGGGTTTCCTCTGGGTGCTCTGGTTTCCTCCCACAAGATAGGTGAATTGGGCATTCTGAATTCTCCCTCAGTGTACCCGAACAGTATGGCCACCAAGGGATTTTCACAGTAACTTCATTGCTTCATTGTTAATGTAAACCTACTTGTGACACTAAAGATTATTAGTTAGGATGTTGCTACGAAATTTCAATCCTAAACAAGTAATTTGTTGTGGAACATGATTGGTAGTTAGCAAGCTATTCTCTTCAATGATCGATGCTGAAATATAACCAGCAGATTTCAAGGAAATGGGAGTGTTTATTCCTCGAATTATACTGAGCTGATGAGATGCTAACCTGCCTTTTCAACTCAGAATATGAAACTCAAATTGAGAACTGCTTTCTCCGATGACTATAAACATGTCTTAACTAAATTTTTATTTATATTCCTAGGCCTGTTTGTAAGTATGGGCAGCTTTATGTAGCTTTTTGCAGTCAGGTTTGATTCTGTTGAAGTTGTTGTTGAAAGAATAACTAAAATCCTGTATTACTCTGTTGCAATAAAGATTCTAATTTGACTGCAAAGTTTTGCAGACCTATGCTAGTTTATCCTACTCTCTGCATTCTGTTTGTTAACTAATCCCCCATCCATGCTTAAAAAAAACACTTTGAGACCACAAGTGCTTGCTGTATGTTGGCCGGGTATTGCATGCCTTTTATATATCGACTGTATTCCCTTTATCTACCTTACCAGTTACAATCCCAAAAAACAAATATATTTGTCAAACACAACTTCCCTTAAACTCTGTCTAATCACATTATGATTTTCTACTGCATTCTACTTCCTTAATAATTGGTTCCAGCACTTTCCGAACAATGGGAGTCAGGGACCTGTATTTCATGTCTTCTCTCTTCCTTTCTTGAATAGTGGTGTTATATTTTCTAATTTCCAATCTGCTGGTATTGATGTAGAATGTAAGGATTTTTGGAAAACCATTCAACTCTACAGCAACCTCTTTTAGAGCCCTATTATGAAGGCCATCAGTTCCACTTGTTACAGCCAGAATACAACCTTTTCTCTCTCTCTCCAGAAATGCTGTGAGCTGCTGTATTTCTGAATCTACAGAGAACCTGAATGAATTAATCTACAGTGAAAACCATTACAGACTGAAGACAGTGACCTCAACCGCAAGCCTAGTGAAGGAAGGTAAAGACAACCATCTGAAACAAAGACTATTATTTTACATAATATTTTCACCCCTTTCTTCCCTGTATTTTTTTGTCTTGTGTGTGTGTGTGTGTGTGCGCGCGCGCGCGCGTGTGTGTGTGTGTGTGTGTGTGTATATATATATATATATATATATATATATACACACACACACACACACACACACACACACACACACATCGATAGATAGATAGATAGAGTGTGGGGTTAAGTTAAAGTGAGGGATAGGAATTCGATAATAGTTAACCAGTTGTATTTGCTGAATATTTCATTATAGCTCTGGTTATAAATAAAAAGTAATTGTGCTTACAGTTACAAACCTGGTGAATGTAATTATTGGACAGCCAAGGACCTAAGGCGTAAGGTATTCTTTGAAGAATTATTGGTGAATTCAATTATGTTGTGACTCCGGGGCAAGAAGGGACTGGAATTGATGGCGCCCTAGCCAAAGGTGTCAGAACATAATTTGGGGGCTTGGATCCGGGATCTTGGAACGGTAGACAGCAACATTTGGGTTACAGTATAAATTAAAAAGAGACACCAGGTTTGTAGCAGGATGGTTCTGGAAGTTGCTATGATTTTTGTTCAGGTTGACGACTTGTCTTTGGTTTATTTAAAAGGGCTTAGAAAAGACAAGCTAATCGAATTGGGGCAGATGAATTAAAAATAGAGATACTAACTAAAGCAGGGGTGGGCAAACTACGGCCCGCGGGCCGCATGCGGCCCGCCAAAGGTATTTCTGCGGCCCACCAAGTCATTAAAAAAAAAAAAAAAAAAAATTTTTCTAAAAAAAAAAATTTTTTTTTTTTTTTAATTTTTTTTTAAAGGTTAATGGGTGGGGGGGCTGTTGGATTACTTTCTGGCATAGGGTGGATACGTTGACTTGAGTAGGGTGATCATTGCTTGGCACAACGTCGAGGGCCGAAGGGCCTGTTCTGTGCTGTACTGTTCTATGTTCTATATGAGGCGCCCAGAATCATAACCGGGTGAAGTAATTATTTTACTTAATATACTATGCGGCCCTTTGTGAATTGTGAATTTCTGAATGCGGCCCTTGCACGGAAAAGTTTGCCCACCCCTGAACTAAAGCTAGGAAGGTAGAGATAACAGGAGTGATTGCTCAGTATTTAAATTAGGACAAAATACCAGGAAAATAGCCAAGGTCATGGCAACCATCAGTAGAATTAGCTAAAATCAACTTACAAATGGAACAATTAGATATCCATCAAAAAAAAAAGCTTTTCAAATGGAAATTGAACTTGTAAAGTGACAGAATTCCAGCTTACGGCACTGGAAATTAAAAGGCAGCTGCCAGGAGCTAGGGGGGAGCTTAATCCTAGAACGGAACCCAGTCGTGATATATGTTTGAATTTATCCAGGCCCTCCAAAAATGTGAAGAAGGAGGTAGAAAACTTTGTTTTAGGGATTTTAAGAAAATAGCAACACAAATTAAATGGTTGAAAGAAAAATAGACAAACTCCAAGCAAAGTAATTTTGTTTTTCTTCTTTTTAAAAAGATTTAGAGTACCCAATTATTTTTTCCAATTAACAGGCAATTTAGCGTGGCCAATCCACCTAACCTGCACATCTTTGGGTTATGGGGGCAAAACCCACGCAAATTTGGGGAGAATGTGCAAACTCCACACGGACAGTGACCCAGAGCCGTGATCGAACCTGGGACCTCGGCGCGTGAGGCAGCAATGCTAACCACTGTGCTGCCCCCATGCAAAGTAACTTGACGGGTGGAGACGGGAAGATTATGCTTCCTTGTCAGAGGGGTGTCTATAAATGATGACAAGGTAAAAAAGGCCATTCTGGGTGGCAAAAGGTTTGGAATTTAAGGAGACAACCGGGACAGATATATGTCAAATTTGAAACCGTTAATCAAACAATTTTGATAGATGGGTGCGAGAATTGGGAGTTGCAACTCCTTATCAGACTCTGAGAGAGGTCATTCTCTTGGAAGAATTTAATATTTCTCTACCTTCTGTGATAAGAACCCATGTTGAAGACCAAAGGGTGAAGACTGCTGGACAAGCAGCAATAATGGCTCATGATTATGAGGTGATCCATAAATTTAAACCTTGTTTCATCACCCCCATAATTTTGAAAAGAGTAGGAAATGGGACAGTGAAAGGAAGGCAGGTAGTCAAGGTAAGGAATGGGTAGCTGGGAATGCTCCGAGATCTCCACCTCAGACCAGGAAGGAAGTTACTGAGGATGAAGGTGAGAGGTGGGATATGTTCGTTCAGCATGTTGGAAGCTGCAAGGTAAGCTCATGGGACTTGTTCGAATTCATAAGGAGGATTCTGAAAAGGGAACAAAGGGGGAGAATATTCCAGGGCAGACTGCCACTTTAACTAGACTTAGGAGACCCGAGTTAAACTCTGCTGTGGGTGCAGGCGTGATGAATGAGATAGATGAGAGATATGCAGGGTTTTTGTCTTGTTGTAACCGAATCCATTACTATTATAAGGGGTACAGATACTACTCAAAACTCTCTTTCTGGAGAATGGTTTGGTTTTCCCTCCAGAAAACTCAATGGAAGCTAAGGTGGAATAACGGAATAAGTGGAGATTATAAATGGAGATTATATCCCATTTCCATTGCATAAAGTACGACTGGAGTGTATTTAGTATCAGGTCCAACAGTTGTTGGAGTGGTTAAGAAATCCCCAGTGGATGCAGTAGACTTACTTTTGGGGAATGAATTAACAGGAGTGAAGGTTGTAGCTTCACCTATAATTACAGAGAGTCCGAGGGAAGTACTGCGGGTAACACTCAAGACCAATGGCAGGACAGGTGGGAATTAGGAAAACACATTGGGCATTAAATGACTGAAAGAAAGAAATGTTGAAATACATTAATCACACATCAAATGCCAAATGGTAGAGAATTAGATTCTGCTGATATTAATCAAATTATCTCTACACAAATGATTCCTCAGAGATGTTTGTCAAAAATGAAATCTAATAGAGAGCCAGACTCTGAGAACTCCAAGACTGAAGGTTATCCTAAGAAAAAGGAGTCTAAATCTAATGGTAATAGCAATGATGAAGACTGAGAGTTCGGAATATGATTTGGGTCTGATTAAGAAGAAATGATAAACAACTGCTCCCGAACTGATCTGTCGCTAACTGATCTTGAACAGATGGCAAGTAATTCTTCCAAAGTGATTTTGCAAACACATCTGTTAACAAAAAATAGAAATTGCTTTGAACCAACAATGTGCTATCCATGATTCTGATAATGACGTGAAAAGTAGTTGCAAGCCACCACCAGTTAAAGGAACAATATCTGTTCAATTCAACACATCCACCATGGAAACTTCCAGCTACAGGTTTACCTTGGTATAATCGAAAGTAGAGAAGAAAAGTTGAAATCTGGAAAGCACAAATGGTATATGTCAGTATTACTAAATGAAGATAAGAACTGTGATCACGAAGACTCAGATGAAGTAGTAAAAGTTGGAAAACAAAGAATGGTCATATAAAGCCAACCAACTCTGCGAAGATTGAACTCTCAGCTTTACTTGTTGCTGAAAGTAACCAAGTGAAGGAACAGAGAGAATGTAAAGCTGGAGGAGTTGAAAAATGCTTATTAATTAAAAATGAACCAAATATTTCCCTCAGCATTGAGGATATTGCTTGTTGTTTGACTGCAGAAGATCCTCGAAATTTGGATAAACATTTATTGGACAATCAGAAAAGACTGGCTGTATTACACAAGAGACAGAAAGAGACTGAAATGCAGAAAAAAACATTTGAGGGCTCTCTCCAATTTGGATAGTCAGAATCCCAACAAAGGGAATCATGAAGAGAGTGAAAGCAAGCACAGTTTGAAGTTATCAGAGGGAGCTCTAAAACCAAAGATGCAAACCTATTAGCAGAAGAAGAACAGAGAGAAAATCTAATGCAGATACAGGAAAAATATAGACAGAGTTGTAGGAAACATCAGGGTGCACTCCGTTAACTAGTCATGATGTAGACATAGGAAACCCGGAACCAATCAAGCCACATCCATTCTGACTAAACCATGAAGACTGGCTCAGTTGGAGACTGAAATACAGTGCATGTTGGATATGTTGCGGAAACGAGCAAAAACACTGTGGTCCATGCAACACCAAGTAGAGCTTGGGAGATCGAAGGCCATGTTAGTGGACAAACTGATGCTGGCTGCCCCAGACTTTTCAGAGCCTGTAAAATGGCCACAGATGTCAGTGACCTGGCAGGTAGGAGCAGTGCTACGAGTCCTTTAGCATTTTGAAGTACCTGTCCGACATGACAATAAATAAAGCTTAGCTTATATGGACCATAATCCGCTTGCATTTATAGATAAGTTTAAAACCCGGAACGCAAGATTATCTATTGGAGTTATTATTATAACAGTTCAATGTTAAAATTGTACACATTTCCAGAAAGGATAATGTGATTGCAGATGCTTTGTCACAGGTTTAAGAGCTGACAAGTAGAGACAGGAAAGGGAACTTCTATAATGGGTATTTCTGATTTATGTTTTGCATACCTCAATGAAATATCCATGCCCTGACGTTCCATTCCTTTTAGGGAGGGAGATATGCAAGGGTACTTCCCCTTTCTTTATTTATTGCCATTATCATTTTTGATCTATGGACGTTCAATGAACATGTATCTTTAAGTCAAGCAGCAGAAAGAATGAGGAATTCAAGAAGTTGCAACATAGTACCATGGTGCTATTTTAGAGCAGCAAAACCCAGACTTTGTGGTTATTGAGAGATGGGGTGGGACTCAGTTCAATTATTTGGCTGGTGGCTCGTATTCTGCCAGGTAACAGGTGGTGATTGGATCCTGCCTGAATGGGGTGATTTCCAAAGACACTGGCCGGGATTCTCCAAGCCCACGCTAGGGTGGAGAACTGCCAGGGCGGCACGAGAATCTCGCCACAACGCACCAACGCTGGGACACGATTCTCAGATGAAAAAGCCCCCAGCGGCGATTCTCCGGCGCTCGATGGGCTGAACTCCAACGAGTCCCGCCGGCGTGGTTCTAATCTGATGCCACCCCGCGGGAGCTCGGACTCGCGGCCACAGTGGCGGTCCTGGGGGTGGGGGGAGGGGGAACCGGACTCTGGGGGAGGCCTCAGAGGTGGCCAGGCCCACGATTGGGGGCCACCGATCAGTGGGCCATCGCGATCGGAGCAGGATCTACCTTCCTCCGCACGGCCCACCATCTCCATCCATGTCGGTGTCGCCCACGCTGAAGTGGGAAGCCGCATGCATGCGCAGACTCGCTTGCGGAAGCCGCGCACACGCGTAGCCTGGGCAGCAGGCTTCTCCGGCAGCCAGAGCTGTGGGACGCATGCCGGGGCTGTGCTAGCCCCTTGGAGAGCGGAGAATCACCCCTGAGTGATTCTAGCCCGTTTTCCGATAGGCGTTGGGACTTAGTCCCCAAAAGGGAGAATCCCGCCCACTCCCTTTCCTTCCGGAAATGCTGTGAGCTGATGTATTTATAAGCCAATGGAGAACCTGAATGAATGGATCTACAGTGCAAACCATTACAGACTGAAGACAGGGACCTCAACCTGAAAACCTAGTAAAGGAAGGTGTGCTTAAAAACAACCATCTGCAACAAAGACTCGTTTTATTCCTTTATATGTTATTTCACCCCTCTCTGATTGTTTTTCTTGTGTGTGTAGATATATATAAATTTATATTTAGAGGGTGGGGTTAAGTTATAGTGGGGGATTAGGAATTAGATAATAGTTACCCAGTTGTATTTGCTGCACATTTCATTATAGTTCTTGATATACAAAGTAATTGTGTCTAAATTTACAAACCTAGTGACTACAATTATTGGTCAGCCAAGGGCCAAAGACTTTGAGCATTTTCCTAAGAATTATTAGTTAATTCAATTGTGTTGCAACTTCGGGTCAAGGGGGGCTGGAATTGACCGCGCCCTAGCCAGAGTGTTGTAACACTTCATCATTTAAAAAAGAAACATTTTAGTTTTAATTGCCCATTTATTCAACTAAATTGAACAGTATTCCAAAAATATTTTGACCCATCACATTGATTGTACAGTGTTAAAGTTGCTGGACTAGAAATATGCCAGGAATGCAAGTTAGAATCCCACCATGTCTATTTTAACCTTAAATTAAAAGTTAGTATCAGTTAAAAAAAAGTGACCATGAAGCACTCGGATTGTCATGAAATCCAAATGATACTAATATGCTTTTGAGGCTCAAGCGAGTTCTTAATGAGTCTAGCCTATAAATGTCACCAGTTAAAGGCGAAGAACCTCAAAGAAAAATGGAAAATTTCAAGAAATCCTTTCAAACAGGAACACATTTAAATTGCACAACTGTTTCAATGCATCACTGGCATTTTGGGGGCAGGGAAGAAAGAGGTATAGGGACAGTTAAAATTTCTGCAATCAGTTTATGTTTTAAATTAAAATACATCATAAAAAATACTGACTATATATTTATTAACATTGTTTTTCCACATTTACAGGTTAATCAGGTGTCGAGTAAAAATACAATAACTAAATTACAGATTTATAGCTGCAGCATCTAAACTTCAAATACCATAATGTAGTGCCTCTAGGATTCACAGAACCACCGGAAGAAACAAATAAAGGCCAAGGCAACAAGGATTCCATTTTTACAATTGGCATAAGCCATTCATTCTTGTATCTAAAGTGCAAACAACACAGAATAATGAAAGCCTAATCCACATTTTCAACAGGAAGCTAGAAGTCCAACATCTGTTGCTGGCGATACACAGAGTGAAACTGTACTCAGAAATTTCACCTGGTTCAATCAAAGAGAACATAACTCACTCTTTCTGGGCCATCCTGTAAAAGCAGGTGAGGTCATGCATGGTGGTAATTCCATTTGTCAACACAAAACTGGGATTTACCAACCCATTGTATGCTGCTTTTCTCTGTCAGGATCCAAAAGAAGGCTAACTTAACCGCCAAAAGGCATCAGTCACTTGCCCAAATGGTGAGTTTCTAATCTCACCTGAGCCGATCAGTAGCATTGGGCTGACCAGCTGCTGGTGTAAAAAGTAACTGGAACAAAATGAAAGGGAAGATTAAAGTAATAAAAACCTGAGCTCCCACTTCGCAAAAAAAATACCAGCTAAGCCTTATAATGGCACAAATGGATCTGTGGTTGACAGCCTTTAGCACAATAGAAGGGGTACATGCTGAGTGATTATGCAGAAATCCACGGGGCATTTTATATTTCAAAACACCAGTTTCCTCAGGAAGCTGAATTGGAATCTTTCAGGTACGGTGAACATTAGTAGGCTATGCTAGAGGACGGAAAACATACACAGCATTGACATAAGTCAATTTGGAATGTGGTAAACTGTACATGGAGCATCACGTTTGTGTGCTGAATACTTCAAAGGTGACAAATATTAGTCTTAGAAGTTTGATAATGATTAATAAATGCAGTATGCTTCTCCAAAGCAGGTGAATTTAAAGAGAAATGTCCTTCCAGGGACAAATTCCATTTACAATTGTGTTTTTAGACAGACATATCTTGAGGTGTTTGGAAAAATGCAGTGGGGACATAATGACCTTTCACATAAAAGATTTTTCTGTTTTATTTGAATGGAGGAAAACAGATTTTATAAAGAGCCATGTCACATAGAAAAATCCAAGATTTCTCCATCAGTACGTCAGATCAGTACTGTAATACTCAAAATTAATGGGTCACCAATCCTTTTTCTATGTACCAGTACTTCACAGCACATTTCTAATTATATTAATGTATAAACACTTACCCACAGTCTTAAACGCTTTCTAGTCTGGGATATTTCCTTAGATTAGTACGTTTTCCTGCTTTGATCAGTTAATTCAGGCACTTAAGACGAGACACTTGACCAAAGTCTGAGAGGCTCATTGTCACTTTAATCTGTGTCTCAATATCATATTTTGGATTCACATAAAAGCTGTTCCTCAGCCACATTTCTTTCAAAGGGTAGTCTAGATTGTACAAATATGTGCATAAAGCTGATGAACTAAACACAGAACGGCAGATCTAAATAACCATGCTATTGAAGATGCAGCTTTGGTGGCAATGACTAAGACTGGATTGTTGCCTGGATACTATTATTTACATAAGGTTTGCACTATGCATGTCGTTGTTTATTTCATTCAGATTTATGTCTTTCTATATAATGATGACGACAAGACAGTTTGGTTGCAAGATAGTTCCAAAGCTCACCTAGCCCAGAAGGTTCCTTTAATCTCCCATAAATAGGTGGTTATGCATAATTGACTCATCGACTAGAGTGCTTTCATCTCACATCTGTCATGCATTTTACCAAGGTCAATGCTGCTGAATCTCCTTACCAAGGTGTGGTGATGGCACTTTTACATAGAATTACATAGAATTTACAGTGCAGAAGGAGGCCATTCGGCCCATCGAGTCTGCACCGGCTCCTGGAAAGAGCACCCTACCCAAGGTTAACACCTCCACCCTATCCCCATAACCCAGTAACCCCACCCAACACTAAGGGCAATTTTGGACACTAAGGGCAATTTATCATGTCCAATCCACCTAGCTTGCACATCTTTGGACTGTGGGAGGAAACCGGAGCACCCGGAGGAAACCCACGCACACACGGGGAGGATGTGCAGACTCCGCACAGACGGTGACCCAAGCCAGAATCGAACCTGGGACCCTGGAGCTGTGAAGCCATTGTGCTATCCACAATGCTACCGTGCTGCCCTTTACGATGAGCCTAACTGAGTAAGGGGGATGCAGTCTGGACAACCATTCAACACATAGTGCAGGGAATCTCTCTAAGGCAGGGTTCTTCAAACTCAAGAGTCATGAGCCGTGGGTGGGTGTAGGGAGGGTCGTGGCGTGATCTGTCCCGCCATTCCTGTGGTGGGCCCTATCATGGGAGATGCGCCCAACAGCCGCTACCGGCTTTTACAATGAGAATTGCAGCCACTGCCACCTTTCAAATGGAGATACATGACGATGCTGTGTCGAGTCTTCCGGCCAGAAGTGGCAGCAGAGAGCAGATCACGCACCCTGCACGCAGAATTGACATGAAGTGCCATCCACGTACGTGCTTCTGGCTCCAAAGCAGGGAGCAGAGTTGCTTCAATTTGTAGATGCTGGGAGGCAAGGCAACTGAACTGTGAAGATCAATGTTTTTCTTAAAATTAAGAGACAGCCAGAGGCACAAATAGGCAGTTTACCTATTGGACAGGATCTCACAGCAGAACCTGGAGAGAGCTGCTCAGTAGAGTCCAGGGCAGGACAGAGCAGTGGTAGTGTTGGAGCTCCAGGGTCTCTGGCTAATGCCCCAAAAGAATAAACTTAACTTGGAACAAAGAAGTATAAAGATGATTTCTTGAGGTATGGTTTTGTCAGTTATGGCAAAGCCAGTGTGAGTTATACGCAGGGAAGTACTGGCAAATGTGAGAAGTTTGAGAATTTGAAAGAGGAGTGGCGTGTGAAAAAGTCCTTTTCAGAATCAGTTGTTAACTTAGAGCTGACTCCAAATTAAAAGACTGCAGCTTACCTGTAATACCACATTAAAAACGCTTCAAAAGCCCTCAAGGCTGTCAGCATTCTGGTGTAGCATCGCACAGGAGTATCCAGTGCGGAGTAAAACACGCATTTTGTTGTGACTGCCCTTCACAACGACCAACAAGTGAGAGGTTGGGTTTTCCTTTTTCATAAAGATGAAGACGGCACAAAGGAACTGTCTAAAGTCTGCACCTGATATGCGTATTGCCCCCTCCACCCGTGAAGGGCGGCCAGCTGCCAAATGTTGGTCCTGGGGAAAAAAAAGTTTGAAAAGCACTGCTCTAAAGGGAAGAATGTACTATTCACTAGCTCAAAGCATGCTGCTAACAAAGCAACCTTGTAAATAAGGTGTGTCTGTTCAACTTGAAGTCGCCAGATGTACATCTTCATATCTGGCGACAAGAATAAATGATCTTGGTGCTGTCGATAGCCCTACACCTGCGAGTATTACATTTTAAGACTGAAGGAAAGAAAACCGCACCAGAATGACTCTTCGGGAGAATAGGCTTATTTAACTCCTTCACAGAGAACTGGAGTCAATACATCAAGTGCCTCAGTTTTATTTCCAGGCAAACAAAATAGGGGAGAAGGAAAAGTGTAAAGCAATTCTCCCAAGCATGTGTGGAAGTCAGGCCTACCATTTTATTTGCAGTTTCATTGCCCCAACCACGCCCAACTCCAAATAATTCAGCCATCTCATGGATTTAGTGATGGGTCATTTTCAGCCCAAATCTCAAAATCCAGAGATTCAAATTTAAGTTGAGGGAGAGTCCCAGGTGAATCGATCGTGGTTTATATTGATAAACTAAAGCAATTGTCATAGCATTGAGAGTTTGGAGTGACCCTAAACAACATGCTGCAAGATTGGTTAGTTTGTGCTGTGAGCAACGACAGTGCTGATTTCTAGCAGAAATCGACGTAAATTGCCATCAGGCAATAGAGTTATCGCTGACCATGGAAAGCGCTGCCCATAGAAAGCACCTGCAGCTAGCCATGGCACCAAAACCACCAAAGCAGCTGGAAACATTCCCAGCCACAAACAGAACAAAAGATATCGCGGAGACAATCATTCTAACCCAAATTATTATATATTTTTTTCCAATTAAAGGGCAATTTAGCGTGGCCAATTCACCTTTGAATTGGTGCACATTTGAAATGTGCATCAATTCAAAGGGGTTTGGGTTGTGGGGGTGAAACCCACGCAGACACAAGGAGAATGTGCAAACTCCACATGGACAGTGACCCAGGGCCGGGATTCGAACCTGGGTCCGCAGCACTGTAGGCAGCAATGCTAACCACTGCACCACATGCTGCCCAGACAATGATTCTTGAGGAGAAATGTTGCTGATGTTGGGGTGGAGGGGAACCGCGCTCCAGATTTGTATGTCATTATTGTCACAATTTTATAAAACAGTGCGGAGCTAAGATTGCAGAGTACAGATCCATATCGATTCTGTTGGTCCACTCCTGGCCACAATGTTTTTGCCTGTGGTCAGTGTACATTCTAAACGAATGGGCATCTTTTGAGGCAAAGTCATCTACATTACATGTTATCATCAAAAGATTAGTCCAAGACATCCGGTGGCGACCATTGAGTGAGCAGTCGCACATTTGGTGGCTCCCGCTCAAGGTGGATTTTTTTGGGTCCTTTCCCCATTCCTAAGGTAAAAGTTTGAGTCGAAAAAGGTGTAGGAGTGCCAGGAGAAAGTGTGACTCCTCTGGTGTAGCGGGTGGATGAATCAACAGACTAGGAGTGGGTCAAGAAGAAGGGAGCTGGTGGAGCAGGAGAGTCTTCGTGTGCCATAGGTCAAGATGGCGGAGGGTAAAGGGTCAGTTCTGCCCGCCTACTGGTCGATGGAGCAGCTCGTGGACTTCTTAAACAAGACTTTCAGCCAGCAGAGAAGGGAAGCCTTGGAGGACCTAGCCAAGGTCGTAGAGCTACTCACAGCAGGGATTGATCGTGTGGAGCAGAGGCTGGAGTCCCAGGGATAGCCGATCCAGAAAGTGGAGGAGACATGGGAGAGCATGAGGAGCAGCTCGCCTCGTTGGTGGGCAAGATGGGGGTGATGCGGGAGACCCAAAAGAGGCTGAAGGAGAAGGTGGAGAATCTGGAGAACCGCTCCAGAAGGCAAATCTTGTGGATCGTGAGGATGCCCAAACACATTGAAGGAGCGAAGGCTGGTACGTATGTGGCCCAGATGTTGGAAAAGCTGATGGGAGGTCAGCACGGTGGCGCAGTGGTTAGCTCTGCTGCCTGCAGCGCTGAGGACTTGGGTTCGTTCCTGGCTCTGGGTTATTGTCCATGTGGAGTTTGCACATTCTCCCCGTGACTGCGTGGATCTCACCCCACAACCCAAAGATGTGTAGGTTAGGTGGATTGGCCATGCTTAATTGCCCCTTGATTGGAAAAATATAATTGGGTACTCTAAATTTATTTAAAAAAAGGAAAAGCTGATGGGGGAGGGGGCCTTTGACCGGCCTCTGGAGGGCGACCGAGCGCGCAGGGTGCTGATGAGGAGGCTGTAGGCGGGTGAGCCACCAAGAGTGATGGTGGTGCGGTTGCACCACTTCTTGGATGAAGAGGAGATTCTTCTGTGGGTGAGGCAGACAAGGAAGTGCACCTGGGAGGGGAACGAGCTCAGAGTGTACCAAGACGTGGGCACAGAACTGGTGAAGAGGAGGGCCGGGTTTAACCGGGTCAAGGCTGCCCTCTTCAAGAAGGAGGAGAAGTTTGGAGTGCTGTAGCCGGCCCGCCTCTGGGTGACTTTTCAGAATCAAGAATATTATTTTGGTACGCCGGAGGAGGAGATGGAAATTTTGAGAGACAATTGACTGGCAAGAGAAGGGGGGCATTGAACTTTGGAGGAGGTGTTTCCTTTTGGTGGTTGTTGGAGAGTTTTTTCTCCGTTGAGATATATTGTTGGGCTTGGTGGCAGGGTGCCTGGGGAATATCAGGAGTGAGTGCACCTTTTTCTGTTCCTTTCTTTTCTTTCGGAGTGTGGACGGATGGATGGGGGTTGAGGGGGTGTGGTAGGAGGTTGGGAGGCCTTGGGCAGGGGCTGCCATGCTAACTGGGTGAGCTAGTTAACGGGAGCACAGTGGAGAGTGGTCAGGTGTTTGATGTAGGGGAGAGGGATGGGATTGTTGTTTTGTTTGGGGGAGGTGGTGAAAAGGCGTAGTTGTTGTTGCGCAGATGGAAAGGGAATGATGACAGTGGAAATCCGAGTTGTGGGCCTGGAGGTTCGTGTGGCACAGGCCGGGGGCTGGCCCAAAAATGAATAGGGTTGCTTGGCAGGTGAAGGGGGGGGGGGGGGGCACACGCGCGCGCGGCGGAAAGCCCCCCCCCCCCCCCCCCCCCACCAGGCTGGTCATGTCGAACATCAGTGAGCTGAATGGGCTGGTCAAATAGTCACGTGTGTTTGCGCACCCGAGGAGTCTGAAGGCGGATGTGGCTTTTCTCCAAGAGTTGCATTTAAAGGTAGGAAATCAGACAAGGCTCAGGAAAGAATGGAGAGGGCAGGTGTTCCATTTGGGACTGGGCATGAAGACGAGAGGAGTGGCGATGCTGGGAAACAAATGGGTGGCTTTCGAGATGGGGAACATAGTGGCAGATTCGGTGGGGGGGTGATTAGTGGGGAAGCTGGAGGGGATACCGGTGGGGCAGGAAGAGGAAGTGGCAATGGCGATAGATGCGGAGAAGGCTTTTGATCGGGTGGAGTGGGAATATCTGGAGGTGTTGGGATGGTTTGTGTTTGGGCAGGGGTTTGTGGATTTAGTTTGGTTGCTGTTGCGGATGAACCAGTTGAGTTCAGGATATTTCAGGTTGCACCATGGGACAAGGCAGGGGTGCCCGCTCTCCCCATTGCTCTTTGCCTTGACAGTAGAGCCATTGGCAATGGCGCTTAGAGTGTCGAGAGATTGGAGAGGAATTCATTGGGGGGATTGATCACAGGGTTTTGTTGATATGGACGAGCTGCTGTTGTATATTTTGCACCTGTTTGGCAGTATTATAGGGATTTTGGAGGACTTTCGTCGGTTCTCTGGTTATAAGCTAAACATGGGAAAGAGCGAGGTGTTCTTGATTGAGACCAGAGGGCAGGAGATGAGGTTGCGGGAGCAGACGTTCAAGGTACTGGGGCAAGTTTCAGGTACTTGGGCATCCAGGTGCAGGGTTGGGCGCAGCTGCATAAGTTAAATTTAGCTCGACTGGTGGAGCAGATGAAGGGGGATTTTAAGAGGTGGGATGTGCTGCCATTGTCGTTGGTGGGACAGGTGCAGACAGTGAAGATGACGGTGCTGCCAAGGTTCGTGTTCATAGTCCAGAACCTTCCGATTTTCATCTCAAAGTCATTCTTTAAAAACGTTAATGCGTTGATCTCGGGGTTTGTGTGGGCGGGGAAGACCCCCGCGGGTCAAGAGGGTTTCTTGGAGCGGGGGCGAGGAGGGGAAAGGTTGGCATTGCCGAATGTAATGAATTACTACTGGGCAGCTAACACTATGGTTAGGAATTGCGTAGTGGGGGGAGGGGTCAGTATGGGGGCGGATGGAATCGGCACCTCGCAGGGGAACGAGCTTAGGGGTATTATTGATGGCACCTCTGTCGTTCTCACCCGCCAGGTAACCTGCGAGCCCAGTGGTGGTGTTGGCTTGAGGGTATGGGGGCAGTGCAGGCCGATTGGAGGGTGCCTCGGTTTCGGCACCAATTTGTGGCATCCATAGGTTTGCACCGGGGAGGGCTGGATGGGAGGTTTTGGGGGTGGCGGCAGGCGGCAGGAGGGGGATTGAGGGGTTTGGGGAATCTGTTTGTGGGGGTACCGTTGCAAAATTAGAGGACCTGGAGGAGGAATATGAACTGCCCAGGGGGAATGAATTTGGGTACTTACAGATTCGGCCTTTCCCGGGTTGCTGATCCTGGGGCTGCAGGATAAGGTATTTCTGAGGGAGGGAGTAAGGGAGGGGAGGGTGTCCGAGGTTTACAAGGAGCTGATGGACTGGGAGGGATCCCCGATTGGAGAAGTTAAACGGAACTGGGAGGAGGCCGTAAGGAGGGTGAATGCATCCTCGTCATGTGCGAGGCTCAGTCTTATCCAGTTTAAAGTGGTCCAAAGGGCACACAAAATGAAAATCGCTTTTTGTCACAAGTAGGCTTCAAATGAAGTTACTGTGAAAAGCCCCTAGTCGCCACATTTCGACGCCTGTTCGGGGAGGCTGTTACATGACGGTGGCCAGGGTGAATATGTTCTTTGAGGGATTGGAGGACAGGTGTGGGTTGTGCACAGGGAGGCCCGAGAATCATGTCCACATGTTTTGGGCGTATCCAAAACTGAAGGGGTTCTGGCAGGGGTTTGCGGACATAATGTTCGAGGTATTGGGGGTGAAGGTGGCCCTGAGCCCAGAGGTAGCGATATTTGGGGTGTGTGAAGACCCAGAAGTTCCAGGGGCCGACAGAGGCCGATGTCTTGGTCTTTGCCTCCCTGATAGCCCGGAGACGAATTTTGCTTGGGTGGAGGGACTCGGAGCGCCAAAAGCAGGATTGTGGGTGAGTGACCTGGCGGAATTCCTGAGATTGGAAAGGATTAAGTTCGTCTTGAGGGGGTCGGTCGATGCGTTCGCTCGGAGGTGGAGGCTGTTCATTGACTTCTTTAAAGAGGATTGAGGTGTCAGCAGAGGGGAAAGGGTCGGTGGATGGGGGCAGGATAAGGGGGTGAAAATGTGTTAGGCAAGACAGGGGGACAGGGAAAGGACGGGAGATGGGGAAGGGCAGAGGACGGGGAGTGGGTGCTGGTTAGTTATGGAGTTGCATAATTTTGCTTCTGCTCTTATTTGTCTTGTTTGTTTGTTTACAAAAATGCCTGAATAAAATATTTTTAAAAAAAGATTAGGCCAATACTTTTCAACTCTTGGAAAGTAATTGTATCAGACAACGGAACCGTTTTCACCAGTGCTGAATTTCAAAACTTGACCAGTTTTAAAAGTATGAAACAGATCAGATCTGTGCCTTACGACCCAGCATCCAATAGACTAGCTGAGACAGCTAGATTGATTGATATTTATTGTCACATGTACCGAAGTATACTGAAAAATATCTTTCTGTGGCCAAGGGAAGAACGTACACAATACGTACATAATAGACAAAAGAAGTGATTGGTTACAGTGCAGAACAAGGGCCAAGCAAGCAATACATGAGCAAGAGCAGCATAGAGCGTCATGAACAGTGTTCTTACAGGGAACAGATCAGTCTGAGGGAGAGTCATTGAGGAGTCTAGTCGCTGTGGGGAAGAAGCTGTTCCTATGTCTGGATGTTGTTCAAACTTTCAAGTCCGGCATAAAGAAACTGTCAGGAGAAACCTTGGAAACCAAAGTTTCATGCTTACTTTTTAGCTACCTTACCACTCCATGTGCAACAACGAGAGTTCCACCAGCGAAAGAACTTCTAATGAAATGCCATCTCAAAATGAGAGTCTGCCTCATGCTTCCAAATTGGCTAGGGGTGGTTGAGATCCAGCTAAGGTAATTAGAAAACAAGCCATGATTCACATAGTAGAGCACAGAAATGTTTGGTGAATGAAATTGCGTATGTGAAAAACTTTGGTCGTGGGCCAAGTTGGATCCCAGGAATTGTCTCTGAGGCTGGATTCTTTTCATACCAAGTAGACATGGTGGGATGGATCGTTCGTAAACCTGTGGACAACTTGAGGAGTGGAGAGACCCTCCAGCAGCCAGTGTATCCACCAAGAAATGTTTTCATACCGGAAGCACTGAAGTACCTGATCGACCGGTTATAAATATAACTGAAGTCTCAGTTGACAAAAATATGGCCAAAGAGGTACCCACTGATACAATTCCTGTTAATGTTGATCCTATGGAAGCATCTCAAACAATAGAATTACACCGCTCTACCACAAACAGAAAACCTCCTCAAGGACTTGATTTATAATTATCAAACCTATGTATATAGTGCGTAATTAGAATTCAGTCGAAGTACAAATGTAATTATTTCTCAGATTTTGGTAGCATTTTCTATTCACCTCATTAAACCCATTTGGTAAATAAGGATTGTAAAATAGAGTTAAGGGAGAGAGAGATGAGAGCTTACCTTCAAACTATTTCTATAAGGCTCTTTCAAGAAGCCTTGCTCATGTAACTCTCAACATCTTTGTCCAAGATGGACAAAATGTACCTTCCTTGAAAATTCAGAGTTCAAGGTGGGTGAGGTTGCATGTTTCTAATCTAATTTCAAACTTCTCATTAGAAAAAAAGAATTTTTTACTTGGTGAAGCTACAATACATTATTACTTGCAAGCCAAACAGTGGAAGCAGCATGCGATAGACAGAGTTAAGTGATCCCACAACCAATGGATCAGATTAAAGCTCTGCAATCCTGCCACATCCAATTGTGAATGGAGGGGGACAATTAAACAACTAATTGGAGGAGAAGGCACCACAAATATCAAGCCCAGTGCATCAGTGCAAAAGACAAGACCGAAGCATTTGCAACTATCTTCAGCCAGAAATGTGAGATAAATTTTCAGCCCCATCTGAAAGTCCCCAGCATCACAGATTCCAGTCTTCAGTCAATTTGATTCATTCCACATAATATCAAGAAATGGCTGAAGGTACTGGATATTCCAAAGATCATGGGCACCTAGCCAAGCAGTTCCAGTTCACCTACAACACTGGCATCAATCTGACAATGTGAATAATTGCCAAGTATATCCTGTCCTAATTACTGCCCCATCAGCTTATTCTTTGTCATCAAAGTGATAGAAGGTGTCAGCAACGGTGCTATTAACTGGCACTTACTCAGCAATAACCTGCTCATTGATGCACTGAATGCGTTCTACCAGGGCCACTTGGCTCCTGACAACAGTCTTGATCTAAACATGGACAAAATAACTGAATTCGACAGGGGAACTGAGAGTGACTTCCTTGACGTCAAGGTAGCATTTGATCAAGTGTGGCATGAGGAGCCCCAACATAAATTACTTTAATGGGAATTGAGGGGAAAACTGTCGACTGGCTGATGTCATGCCTTGCACACAAGAAGGTGGTTGTGATTGTTGGAGGCCAATGATCTCAGTCCAGGTACTTTGCTGCCGGAGTCCCTTCGAGTGGTGCCCTAGGTCCAACTGCTGGTTTGTCAATGAGCTTCCATCCATCATAAGGTCAGAAGTGGGGATGTTTGCAGATGATTGCACAATGTTCAACAGCATTTGCAACTCCTCAAACACTGAATCAGTCCGTGTCCATATGCAGCAAGACCTGGGCAATATTCAAGCTTGGATTGATAAGTGGCAAGTAACAGGCGCGCCACACAAGTGTCGAACAATGACCATCTCCAACAAGAGAAAATCCAACCATCTCCCCATGATATTCATTGCTGAATTCCCCACCAACATCCTCGGTATTACTGATGACCAGAAAGTGAACTGGACTAGCCATCTAAATACGTGGCTGCAAGAGCAGGTCAGAGGCAGGGAGTTCGGCAGCTTTTGACTCACCTTCTGACTCTCCAAAACCTGTTCACCATGTACAAGGCACAAGACAGGAGTGTGATGGAACACTCTGCACTTGACTGGATGAGTGAAGCTCGACATCATCTAGGACAAATCAGCTCGCTAGATCGGCACCCGATCCACCACCTTAAACATTCTTCCCTCTACCGGCAGACAATGGCAGTAGTGTATATGATGTGTAAGGTGCACTGCAGTCACTCATCAAGGCTCTTTCGACAGCACCTTCTAAACTCGGAACCTCTTATCACCGAAAAGGACAGAGCAGCAGATGCATTGGAACACCACCACCTGAAGGTTCCCCTCCAAGCCACACACCATCCTAACTTGGAACTATATCACCTTTCGTTCACTGTCACGGGATCAAAATCTCTGGAAAGATAGTTTCTAAACACTCCCATGTCTGAAATAAAAATGAAACTCGCCATAGTCCCATCGGACCAGAGGTTGTTCTCCCCTTTTGAGAGAGCTGGCTGGTGGTGGTTTAACCAAACTGTCACCACACCTCAGGCAAGGAACAAGATTGAAAAGGCGGGGCCTACATAAATAACCTCAACCGAGGGCAGTAAGGTGGCGCAGTGGGTTAGCCCTGCTGCCTCACGGCGCCGAGGTCCCAGGTTCGATCCTGACCCTGGGTCACTGTCCATGTGGAGTTTGTACATTCTCCCCGTGTTTCCATGGGTTGAGCCCCCACAACCCAAAAATGTGCAGGGTAGGTGGTTTGGCCTCGATAAATTGCCCCTTAATTGAAAAAAATGAATCGGGTAAATTTATAAAAATAAATAAATAAATAAATAAATAAATAAATAACCTCAGCTGGTATGGGACTTAAACCCCTGCTGTTGGACTGTTGCACTGCATCACAAACCAGCTAATTGAGCTATCTGAGCCCCAAAGCAGCACCAAGGCAGGAGCTTAACCATGGACCCTCAGATTAAATGGCGGATGCTCTACCAACTGAGCTACCCGGGCCCACGTCTATGTAGTCCTTGGCAACATCAAGGCCACTTGGTTCAGGCTACCATGTTGACATTTCCAAGTTGGTAGGATGGTTATCTATGCAAGTTCTGAGAGAGGGTCAGGAAATGAGCCTCAGTGTCATGTAAACTAAAAGGCTGACTTCAAACAGGCTGATGAACATGGAAGGAGGCAACTACCCTGATATTTTGTACATGTCCTATATCCATTGGTCACAAGGATTGAATACATGATTGACACTCGATAAGCCCCCAGAAAAGGGTATTATCAAGGGACAGGACAGGTCAGATGGAAGTGCTTATCAGGCAGCTGCCTCCTTCAGGCAGAAGAGGAGAAAGAGGAGGAGAAGGAAGACTGAGGAACATGTTCCCTAACATTTCAACTGGAGAGCAGAATACTGTCATAACAAGCTACTGAGATCAACACACTCTGTGCCAACCGTCTGTTCATTATCAGGGATCGGTAAACTACTCTGAACTGATTAGAGTTGTACACTTTTCCCATCTAATGAATTAATGCAGCATATCTAAACTGTTGCTTAATAAACTAAAGAAGCCATTTTAAAATTACTTACAATCTTAGGTATTTGTCCCCCTGAATCCATGGGGGGGGGGGGGGGGGGGGGGGAGAGATCAATTGATAGCTAGCCATGTAAATGATTCAATTCTTGGTCTTTATTGAGTTAGTACCTTTCAGAAAGGACAGCAGTTCAGATATTCAAATTGGCATGAGCATACAGGATGAGAGCAGAAAGGTTCGTTTAATATCTTATTTCTGACTCCATTAACACATGCAGACATGTGCTCATAGAATTAGCCTTGGATGTGTTTCCTTTAGCAATTACATAACTTAATACTCATGATCAAGAAATATGCATGAAAATGTATCACTTGGGCATATTAAATCATGTCCAAGCAAGTACTGAGTGCATTCAATATAGAGGGGTAGGAAAATTTGGCAGAACAAAGAAAAATGGGTATGTTTGTTGGGCCAAACAGATCCCAGAGGAGAAGCAATCAAATTAAAACATATTACAATAAAGACACAAAACGAACAATGCATTGGAGAGTATATGGGCCTGTCTTCATGACAAGATCTTGGAAAAGCTTTCTATTTTGGGAAGTGATCATGTCATCTTCAAGTGCCTCAAAGGTTCAAGGTTATAATTCATGTCATCGTATTCTGTGTTCAATCAAGTTTACTAGAAGATTTCTAAGCACACTATTCCTTCGAATTTCATTGTGCAATTAGAAAGGTCTCACTGAGAATTAGTACTGCATCATCTATTTTCATTTTTATATAAAAGCATTATTTAAAGCTACACAATCATAGCAAACTCCTGTTTTTCAATGTGGCCATCCTTAGTATAAATTAAAGGAAGCAGTGCTTTGAGGTTTCACGAGTAACTCCATATTTGGTACCTTCACTTTGCAAGTAGAAAGTCCCAGTTGTAAACTTCAAAGTTGCACTTTTTAAAATAATGATTTTGTAAACAACCTGCCTGCTATTCATCAATAAACGACCGTTTAGACCACCAAGTTAAAAATTAAGCATTAAAATGTTCTTAACTATCTCCATGCTAATATAATTCCCTCACTGTGTTTCGCAAGCAGACTTTCTCATTGTCACATTTCACACAATTTTCCTGCTTCTTCAGAAAGTGTTCATTCTTCAACCTTCTGTGGATTATAATTTTCTCTAAAAATAGAATTTGTTCTTCTGTGGTCTAATGTGCATCCTGAGAAATATTTCATTTGTTCAATTCCATTTAATGTTAAAATCACTCAGTACAATAAAGAGCCATTTCAGTAGCAAGCGTGAACTGATTAATGCTTTAATTTAGACCTGTACTTAACTAGTTTCTCCTTCTATTACTGTTGAATAGATTTTTGTAATATGACCAGGATGTGCGCTGATGCTTTCAATCTAAGAATATGATCTTGCAGTTTGCAGTTATACAATAATTCAATTGAAGTGGTATTGGTGAACTCTGGAATGACCAGATTTCTGTCTACAAGGTAGGTCATGATTGTTGAAATATAAATTTCAAAGTCATAATTTATGCATGGGTTGAACCTGTTAAATGAAATGTCTCTCTCACCCTAATTCAGAAGTGTTTGAACCAATACAGGTTATGCTTTTGTGGCTCTATTTTCTGAATTAACTAAAATGTTGCAATTTTCTTCCAATCAGCAAGGTAGTCCTTGTAATTGGCTTTGTTTTTAATTGGTGAACAAGTGGTGGAGTTAGGTTTTATGTGCCAGAATTGCTGGTTGGAAGAATATGTAAATTCACAGGTTAGTTAGATGGGAAACACAGGAATGAATCAGTTTAATCATGGGAAACTCACTCAATTTTAACTTCAACCATGTTGACAAACCACGCAACTGAATGGTATAGAAGACAAATCTATGTTTTTGAATCAGAAACATAATAAAGGAAATGGCTAAAATTTATAACAGAAAAGAGGGTTAATTCTGTTAGGCATTTTTCCCTTCAAAATTTATTGATGTTAACATTGGCAAATTCAAACTGGTTTCTGTTAACAACTTCCATGTTGGGGGGAGGGAGGCAGGGAAGGGGAGGTTGCACTGTATTTTGCTTTAGAAAGTATGCACAATCGGTTTGCATTGTACATTTGATGAGGTAACAGACCAGGTTGATGAGGGTAACACTGTTACTGTGAGGTACATGGACTTCCAACAAGCATTTGATAAGTGGTACACAGCAGACTTGATGTGGAGATGCCGGAGTTGGACTGGGGTGTTCGAACTCAATGAGCAAAAGGAACAGCAGCAACATGGATAAGAAATTGATGAGTGACAAGAAACAGAGTAGTGGTGAACAGTTGTTTTTCTGGATTGGAGGAAGGTTGATAATAGAAATCCTCAGGGGGTAGCAGGACCCTGGTTCTTTCTGATATACATAAACATTCTATACTTGCGTGTACAGAGCTCAATTTCAAACTTTTGACGGGTAACTTCAAAGTATTGTGAATCGAAAGGAGGATAGTGTAGCACCTCAAAAATAAATTGACAAGTTGATCAAATGAGCAGACAAGTAGTGATTTATTTTGTCATGAAGAACGTGGAGAAGCAATAATGTATAAGAGGATTTGAGTACAGGTGTAAAAGACGTCTTTCAGCAATTATATAGACCATGTGGGATGGCATCTGGAGTACAGTGCAGAATTTTAGTCTCATTTAAGGAATCACAGAATAATACAGTGAAGAGGCCCTTCGACCCATTGAGTCTGCACTGACGCATGAAAACACCTGACCTGCCTACCTAATCCCATTTGCCAGCACTTGAATGTTATGATGTGTCAAGTGCTCATTCAGGTACTTTTTAAAGGATGTGAGGGAACGCACCTCTTCCACCCTCCCAGGCAGTGAATTCCAGACTGTCACCATCCTCTGGGTAAAAAAGTTCAAACCGTTTTTCCTCAGATCTCCTCTAAACCTCCTGAAAATGAAATGAAATGAAAATCGCTTATTGTCACAAGTAGGCTTCAAATGAAGTTACTGTGAAAAGCCCCTAGTCACCACATTCCGGCGCCTGTTCGGGGAGGCTGGTGCGGGAATTGAACCGTGCTGCTGGCCTGCCTTGGTCTGCTCACCTTGAACTTGTGTCCCCTCATAACTGACCCTTCAACTAAGGGGAACAGCTGATCCCTTTCCACCAAGTCCAGACCCATCATAACCATGTGCACCTCAGTCAGGTCACTCTCAGTCTTCTCTGCTCCAGCGAAGACAACTCAAGCCTATCCAACCTCTCTTCAGAACTTAAATGTTCCAACCCAGGAAGCATCCTGGTGAATTGCCTCTGTACCCACCCCAGTGCAATTACATCCTTCCGATAATGTAGCGACCAGAACTGCACACAGTACTCCAGCTGTGGCCTCACCAAAGTTCTATACAACTCCAACATTACCTCCCTGCTTTTGTAATCTATGCCTCGATTGGCAAGTATCCCATAAGCCTTTCTCACCACCATATTAACCTGCCCTTCTGCCTTCAGAGATCTATGGACAAGCACGCTAAGGTCCCTTTGTTCCTTGGAACTTCCAAGTGCATTGAAATTCATTGAGTATTTCCTTGTCACATTACTCCTTTAAAAGTGTATCACCTCACATTTTTCAGGGTTAAATTCCATCTGCCATTTTTCTGCCCATTTGACCATCCCGTTGATATCGTCGTATAGCCCAAGACACTCAACCTCACTGTTAACCTCCCGGCCAATCTTTGTGTCATTTACAAACTTACTGATCCTACCCCCACATAGTCATCTATGTTGCTTATATAAATGACAAACAATAAGGGAGCCAGCACAGGGACACTGGCTTGCAGTCTCTAAAGCAGTTATCTGGAAGGATGTACTTGCCATAGAAGGAGTATAACAAAGGTTCCCCAGATCTCAGATAGCAGGATTGTCCTATGAAGATACTAGGTCTATATTCTCTCGTTTTTAGAAGAACAGAATGAAGTCATTGAAGAATACAAAATCTTACAGTTCTCAACAGCGTATGCACTGGATCGATGTTTCCCCTGACTGGGCGGCAGTGGGGCGGCAGAAGGGGATGGGCAGGTCCACAACCAGGGGAGAGAGTTTCAAAATAGGAAGTAGACAGTAGGAACATAGGACTGAGATGAGGTGGAACTCCTTTACTCAGAGAGTGGTGAGTCTTTGGATATCTCTACCACAGAGCGCTGTAGCAGCTCAGTCATTTGGTATATTCAGGAGATCGATAGATTTCTGCATATTAAATATCTTAAGGGATACAGGGATAGCGCAGGAAAATGGCAGTAAAGTAGGAGATTAGCCATGATCTAATTGAATGGCAGACTTGCAGGGCTGAATGGCCCACTCCTACTCAATTTCCTATGTACCTAAAATAAAGAGTACAATTCTAAAGGGGTTGCAGGAGCAGGGGACCTAGATATTTATGTGCACAAATCATTGAAGATGGCAGGACAATTTGAAACAGAGATTATAAAGTATACAACAACCTAGGTTTTATCAATAGGATCATCAGTTCCAAAGCAAGGAAAGTAAGTTAAACATGTATAAAACACTGCTTGGCTCCAAATGGAAGGTTACCTTCTGTTCTGGGCACCACAATTTAGGAAGGAGGTGAAGGCATTAGTGAGGGTACAGTGCAGAAAACATTAATGAGAATGATTGCAGGGATGAAGGGCTTTAGTTACATAGACAGATTGCACAAGTTGGGACTGCTCTTCTCCAAATGAAAAAGGTTTACAGGGGATGGGATCGAGGTATTCAAATCCATGATGGGTCTGGCCAGACTAGATATGGAGAAACTGTTCCCAAAACTCGAAGGATCAAGAACCAGAGGCCACAGATTTATGGTAGTTGGCAAAAGAAGCAATGGAGACATAAGGAACAACCTTTTTACCTAGAATGTGATCTGGAATGCACTGCCCGGGTGTGTGGTAGAAACAGGTTCAGTTGAGACATTCAAGAGAGAATTGGATCATTACCTAAAAAGAAAATTGTGCAGGGCTATGAGAAAAGGCAGGGGGCGTGGCAACATGGGATCAGTTCCACCAGAGAGTCAGTATGACATAAAGGGCTGATTGGCTTTCTTCGGTACTGCAACCATTCTATGATTAATGGCAGCAATCCACGTCTGTCTGTGAACATTTTTGATTGGCACTTCATAGATTTTGAACTATATCAAGCTGCATATTCTCTGATGATAATGCTAATTTTATTTCACAGGATTCACACAAACAGGTGTCAGAGAATGCAGGCTTACAGGTACAGGGGTCATCACTAATGACATAGCCTTACAAAATTTTAAACTCACATATACATATATATGGTGCTTTAATCTGCAAATCAGTGAGGTGCACAATATTTTATAAGGCATGTTGAAGGCCTGAGCAAAGTTTGAACAGTTATTCATCAAATGGGTCATATTCAAGTTGATCCCATTGTATCTTTGACAGAGAGCAATGAACTCAGGGCCCTCATAAGACATCAATGCTGCAAAGCTATTGACTAGCTTTTCAGTTTGCTCATTTCAACCTTATTGCTAGATTATAAAAGGGAACCATACTCCATGAACATTAATGTATGTGCATTTGCAAATACCCATCAAAAAGTTTATTTTAAAGGATTAAAAATCTCAAAATAATTTATGCTGGACTCAAAAACATGTAATCCACCAATGAAAATGAAATCTGTAATGCTAATTTTATCTATCGACTTAACTTAGCACTGCACATATTTCTCGTAATAAATGATTCACAGTTTAGCTCAAAATGTATGCAGCTTTTTTCATACCTCTTGGGGTGTTCAGGAGCATAAATAGACAATTCATTACATACGTGATATAACTTAGTGGTAAAATGATAGGCTGTTAGCCCTAAAACATAAGATTATGTTTTGGAATGGATTGTTTATAAGAACTGCCTTTTCAGTGAACATGAGTAAAGTGTTAAGAGGTGGCCTGAATTGTTACACCCTTATTTCAAGCCCGTCAGCTTTTTTCAACTAAATGATCAGAAAGGAATACCAATCCAAGGCCTCTTTTCCAATATTGTTCCAAATTTTGCTTGAAGAAATTGAGATGTCAGATTTGGCGGCACGGTGGCTAGCCCAGCTGCCTCACAGGCCAGGGACCCGGGTTCAATTCCAGCCTCGAGTTGCTGCCTGTGCAGTTTGCACTTTCTCCCCATGTCAGTGTGGGTTTCCTCCGGATGCTCTGATTTCCTCTCAGTCCAAAGATGTGCAGGTAAGGTGGATTGGCCATGCTAAATTGCTCCTCATGTCCACAAATGTGCAGGTTATGAGGTTACAGGGATAGGGTGGAGGAGTGAGCCTAGGTAGGGTGCTCTTTCAGAGAGTCGGTGCAGACTCAATGGGCCAAATGGCCTCCTTCTGCACTGCAGCAATTCTATGATTCTATTATTTGATTTTCCTTTTACTGTGTTACTAATATGTGAAACTTACTGTGCTTGAATTTTGTATAGTGCAGAAATTAATTTCACAATATGCTCATGACTAATATCACTCATGGGACATATGTATCACTGGAAATGCCAACATTTAATGCTCATTTCCAATTGCCCTTGAGAAGGTGGTGATGAGCCAATTGTTGCAGTCTTTAGTGATAACAGTATTCAGTGAGCTTTGCATAATAGTTTGGTACAACTGAACAGCTTCCTGGTCATTTGAGAGGGCAGTGAGTCAACCACAACTCTGTGGGTCTGAAGTCACAAATTCTGTACAAGGTAAAGATGGCAGATTTCCTTGCCTGAACGACATTCGTGAACCAGGTAGCTTTTTACAGTAGTCCTGGATTTACTTAGTTATGATTGCTGATACCAGATTTTTAAATATTGAAATTCAATTACATTCAGTTAATTAAATAATGTGGTGAAATTTGAACTTCTGTTCTTGAAAATCATATAGTCCATGCCTATGGATTACTAATCCAATAACATTCACAGTGGAAGACACAAATAACATGCCAGTGACTGATAGAAATGAAGCTATGACAGGTGAGGACCTTGAGATGATTGCTATCACTAAGGAGGTAGTGATGGGCAAGCTAATGGGGCTAAAGGTAGACAAGTCTCCCGGCCCTGATGGAATGCACCCCAGAGTGCTAAAAGAGATGGCTAGGGAAATTGCAAATGCACTAGTGATAATTTACCAAAATTCACTGGACTCTGGGGTGGTCCCGGCGGATTGGAAATTGGCAAACGTGACACCACTGTTTAAAAAAGGAGGTAGGCAGAAAGCGGGTAATTATAGGCCAGTGAGCTTAACTTCGGTAGTAGGGAAGATGCTAGAAGAAATAGCGAGGCATCTGGATGGAAATTGTCCCATTATGCAGACGCAGCATGAGTTCATAAAGGGCAGGTCGTGCCTAACTAATTTAGTGGAATTTTTTGAGGACATTACCAGTGCGGTAGATAATGGGTAGCCAATGGATGTGGTATATCTGGATTTCCAGAAAGCCTTTGACAAGGTGCCACACAAAAGGTTGCTGCATGAGATAAAGATGCATGGCATTAAGGGTAAAGTAGTAGCAGGGATAGTGGCTTGGTTAATTAATAGAAAGCAAAGAGTGGGGATTAATGGGTGTTTCTCTGGTTGGCAATCAGTAGCTAGTGGTGTCCCTCGGGGATCAGTGTTGGGCCCACAATTGTTCACAATTTACATAGATGATTTGGAGTTGGGGACCAAGTGCAATGTGTCCAAGTTTGCAGACAACACTAAGATGAGTGGTAAAGCAAAAAGTGCAGAGGATACCGGTAGTCTGCAGAGGGATTTGGATAGGTTAAGAGAATGGGCTAGGGTCTGGCAGATGGAATACAATGTTGACAAATGTGAGGTTATCCATTTTGGTAGGAATAACAGCAAAACAGATTATTATTTAAATGATAAAATATTAAAACATGCTACTGTGCAGAGAGACCTGAGTGTGCTAGTGCATGAGTCGCAAAAAGTTGGTTTACAGGTGCAACAGGGGATTAAGAAGGCAAATGGAGTTTTGTCCTTCATTGCTAGAAGGATGGAGTTTAAGACTAGGGAGTTTAAGACTAGGGAGGTTATGCTGCAAATGTATAAGCTGTTAGTGAGACCACACCTGGAGTATTGTGTTCAGTTTTGGTCTCCTTACCTAAGAAAGGACGTACTGGCACTGGAGGGTGTGCAGAGGAGATTCACTAGGTTAATCCCAGAGCTGAAGGGGTTGGATTACGAGGAGAGGTTGAGTAGACTGGGACTGTACTCGTTGGAATTTAGAAGGATGAGGGGGGATATATAGAAACATAGAAAATTATGAAGGGAATAGATAGGATAGATGCGGGCAGGTTGTTTCCACTGGCGGGTGAAAGCAGAACTAGGGGGCATAGCCTCAAAATAAGGGGAAGTAGATTTAGGACTGCGTTTAGGAAGAACTTCTTCACCCAAAGGGTTGTGAATCTATGGAATTCCTTGCCCAGTGAAGCAGTTGAGGCTCCTTCATTAAATGTTTTTAAGATAAAGATAGATAGTTTTTTGAAGAATAAAGAGATAAAGGGTTATGGTGTTCGGGCCGGAAAGTGGAGCTGAGTCCACAAAAGATCAGCCATGACCTCATTGAATGGCGGAGCAGGCCCGAGGGGCCAGATGGCCTACTCCTGCTCCCAGTTCTTATGTTCTTAACATGCTTACTAATCTATCGTGCCCTCATGCATTCACTTCAAATGTTGAATATTTAGTGGCCAGCACGGTAGCATAGCGGTTAGCACTATGGCTTCACAGCACCAGGGTCCCAGGTTCGATTCCCGGCTTGAGTCACTGTCTGTGCGTAGTCTGCACGTTCTCCCAGTCTCTCTTCCGGGTGCTCTGGTTTTCTCCCACAAGTCCTGAAAGACGTGCTAGTAGGTAATTTGGACATTCTGAATTCTCCCTCAGTGTACCCAAACAGGCGCCGGAATGTGGCGACTGGGGGGTTTTCACAGTAACTTCACTGCAGTGTTAATGTAAGCCGACTTGTGACAATAAAGATTATTATTAAACTTATTAAAGCTAACTCAAATTATCTGATTTTGTGAGATGACAGGACTGTGATTAAAACCATTTTTCAGTTATAGTTCATAGATCACAGATCATAGCATTTACAGTGCAGGAGGCCATTCGGCCCATCGAGTCTGCCCCGGCCCTTGGAAAGAGCACCCCACCCAAGCCCACACCTCCATTCTATCCCCATAACCCCACCTACCCTTTTTTGGACACTAGGGGCAATTTAGCATAGTCAATCCACTTAACCTGCACATCTTTGGACTGTGGGAGGAAACCGGAGCACCCGGAGGAAACCAGCGCAGACACAGGGAGAACGTGCAGACTCCACACAGACAGTGACCCAAGTCGGGAATTGAACCTGGGACTCTGGAGCTGTGAAGCAACTGTGCTAACTACGTGCTATCATGCCACCTTATGGCTTATGACTTGAATCAGCGAGGTTTTGTGGTGCTGTGGGTAATGTCCCTACCTCGGAGACAGATTCAAGTTGCACTCCAGGGCTTGATGGCCAAGGAAGGTGCGTTCATAGCTGATAGCCAATAGCTGAGTATCAACCTGCCAAATCCTTCCAACATGTCAACATGCCTATGACAGGCAGTAAGAGCGGGGGAGAGATTCCTGGTCAACCATGCTAGATGCAAAGTGGTTCCTCTCAGACTAAGCCTCTGGCAACAAGCTAGTGACCTGTTCTTGGAAAAACATTGTTATAGGAACAGATGAAAGTTATAGTGCACCCTAGGCACGGGAAGAGAAACAATAGTAACAACTGGAACCAGTATAGCTACATGCAAATTTACATGGAATGGCATTTATTTACTCTCTGAATATGTGGTTAAAAAAATAGCAGTACGGGTAGCACGGTGGCCTAGTGGTTAGCACAACCGCCTCACGGCGCTGAGGTCCCAGGTTCGATCCCGGCTCTGGGTCACTGTCCGTGTGGAGTTTGCACATTCTCCCCGTGTCTGCGTGGGTTTCGCCCCCACAACCCAAAAATGTGCAGAGTAGGTGGATTGGCCACGCTAAATTGCCCCTTAATTGGAAAAAATAATTGGCTAATCTAAATTTAAAAAAAATAAAAAATAGCAGTGAGATTGAATCAAAATTTACAATCGTGCTCACTTGCAGTGCATGTATGTATCTGATCAGCTCAGCCACCGCATGGAGTATAAATCACATATCTCAGCTCCACTATAATCCTTAGTCTAAATTAAGTCAGTTAAATTGAAGGTCAAATCCAGTTGAGACTTTTGAAGTCCAATTAATCACTGGTACTCAGTGAATCAATGAGGATATTTTCTGCAAAGACAAAGATGCCACGTTTACATTTATAGTTCTCAGTGGCTGTAATTTTGTTTTGTTGGACATGTATATAGAATTCAAAACATTTATAAGAGATGATTCACAATGGACCCTTTCAGTCATTGCTGCTTCCAGATTGATCCTGGCATCAGACTCACTCCCACAAACAGCAGTTGAAGCTAGAACAGTTGATAATTTTGAGGTAGGTGGAGTTTTGTTAAGCAAATATGTTAAGGGATATACGCCCAAGGCAAGTATATGGAGTTTGGTCACAGATCAGCCATGGTCGTATTAAATGGCAGGACAGATTCGAGGGGCTGAATGGCCTACTCCTGTTCCTATGTTCCTTCATATCGTGTGGGCAGAATTCTACCAGATTGTACAAATGAACGTAAACATGTTGGAGAAGTTTCAAGTTTCACTGTGAATGTATCAATTTATGCTGGCAGTCTCCAGTTTTCTTAACAAAGAAATAACATGCAAGAAGAAATAACAAACTTATATTTACAACATGTTTCAAGTCCTCGAGATGCCCCAAAATGCGTCACAGGCAATCAATTACTTCAAAATATTACTGTTGTCTGTCGATTTGCACACATCAAGGTCCCACAACAAAAATGAGATATTTGCTGAGAAATTAATGTTGTTCAGAACACTGCCTGAAATACCTGATCATCCTCAAATAGCATCAAACAGGGTACAGCTTTATATTTCATCCAAAAAACAGCATCCTTGACAGTGCAGCCATCCCTCATTACTGTCAGCCTAGTTTATGTGCCATGTCCTGAAATTATTTTTGAATCAACTGACTCAGGAGGAGTGTTACTGTTATGATTGAAGTATAATCTGAACATTGCAGGTCTCCAGGTAGGGAAGTAGAAGACCATTGATGGGGTGCTTGGTACAGGAAATGACTTTCAGGTAAGTACTCCAAATAATTGCCGCAGGCGATCAACTATGGACTTTGCCCGCAATGCAGCATGTGGCATGAGGAACAAGAGGTCAACACATTTTGGAATGGAGAAGAGGAGGGGCACAAGAGGAGAAGGGGAGAACTGCTGGAATGTTTATGAACATGAGAAATAGGAGAAGTGGCATTTGGCCCCTCCAGCCTGCATCACCATTTAATAAGATCATGGCTGATCTGATTGTGCCCTTAACGCTACTTTCCTGCCTGTCCACTGTTCAGTGAACATTCTCTGAACTCCTTCCAATGCAAGCATGTCCTTCCTCAAGCAAGGTGACTAAAACTGTACACAACTGGGTGTGGTTTCATCAATACCCTGCATAATTGCAGTAAGGTTTCCTGATTTTCATACTCCATCATCCTTGCAAGGCCAACATTCTGTTTGCTTTCCTAATTACTTGCTGTACCTGCATGTGATTCATGTACAAGGAGACCCAGTCTCTCTCCATTTAAATAATAATGATGTGGAGATGCCAGCATTGGACTGGGGTGAGCACAGTAAGAAGTCTTACAACACCAGGTTAAAGTCCAACAGGTTTGTTTCAAACATGACTTTTCGGACCACTTCACCTGAGGAAGGAGCAGTGCTCCGAAAGCTCTTGTTTGAAACAAACCTGTTTGATTTAAATAATAATCTGCTTTTATGTTCTTCTTGCAAAAGGGCAACCTCATTCTAATCCATGTTCCAATTTTATGCCTACTCATAACCTATCCCTTACCTCCTGAAATCCATTACCTGTACATCCCATATCACTTTGCTGACTCTTTTCATCCTCATCACAACTTGGTTTCCTTCCTTTCGTATCTTCAGCAATTTTGTTTTAGAAAGATATTTTATTTAGGCATTTATATATTTACACATCAAACACAACCATAAAACAAAACAAGCCAACAGGGCTGCAAATAATCAAACCAATTAAATACCTAACACCCCACCATTCCCGCCTTCCTCCCCAACACCCTACCTCATTGTTTACCCTACCTCCCACCACTGCTGACATCTTAACTGTTCTCAAAAAAGTCGATGAACGGCTGCCATCTCTGGGCAAACCCTTCCCCTCTCAAGGCGAACTTTATCTTCCCCAGCCGGAGGAACTCTGCAGGTCACTCACCCACACCCCCAGTTTCAGCAGTCCCTCATCCAATAAGATCTGTCTCCGGCCTACCAGGGAGGCAAAGGCCAAAACAACAGCCTCTCTCGCCCCCTGGATTCCCAGGTCTTCTGACACTTGAAAAGATCGCCACTTCCGGATTCGGGACCAACTTGACCTTCAAGACCTCCGACATAATGTCGGCAAACCCCTGCCAGAATCCCCCAAGCTTCGGACACACCCAAAAACATATGGATATGATTCGCGGGCCCACCCACACAATGCCCACACCTATCCTCCACCCCTTCAAAAAACTTGCTTATCATGGCCACAGTCATTTATGCCCTGTGGACCACCTTTAACTGTATAAGGCTAAGCCTGGCACACAACGAGGATACATTCACCCTATTCAAAGCCTCCTCCCACACCCCAGCCGCCACCTCTCTCCCCAGCTCTTCCTCACACTTACGTTTCACTATCCCAATCCATCAACTTATATATTTCTGACACTTTACTCTCGCCTACCCCTGTTTTTGACACCACCTTGTCCTATAGTCCCTGGGGTGGCAAGTGGGGAAAAGATGGTACCAGTTTCCTGACAAAACCCCTTACCTGTAAATACCGGAACTCATTACCAGCAGGCAACTCAAATTCCTCCACCAACCCCATCAATCTCCAGAAGCTGCCCCGAATTAATAGATCCCCAAACCGCTCAGTCCCTGCCCGTTACCACCCCCAAAACCCCTGTTCAGCCCCCTCGAAGCAAACCTATGATTACCCCAGATTGGTGCCTAAACCGAGGCCCCCTCCAGCCTCAGGTGCTGCCGCCTCTGTCCCCACACCCTCAGGGCCGCCAACACTACCAGGCTTGTGGAGTACCTAGCCAGTGAGAACATACACGTGCCGGCAACAATGCCCCCAAACTCAAATCTTTACAAGAGGCTGCCTCCATCCGCTCCCATACCAACCCCTCCCCCACTACACACTTCCTAAGAAAGCCCAACAACGTCTCTACGTCTTACGGAAGCTAAAGAAATTCGGCAGGTCTGCATCGACTCTCACAAATTTCTACAGATGTGCGTTAGAGAGCATCCTATCTTGCTGCATTACAGCCTGATATGGCAACTGCCCGGTCCAAGGTCGCAAGAAACTGCAGAGTGTGGTGAACTCAGCCCAACACATCACATAAGCTTGCCGCCCTCACATTGATTCTGTATACACCTCCCGCTGCCTCAGGAAGGCAGAAAGCATTATCAGAGACCCCTCACACCCAGGCATTGCCTTCTTCCAGACCCTTCCATCAGGCAAAAGGTACAGAAGTCTGAAGACCCGCACATCCAGACATAGGAACAGCTTCTTCCCCACAGTTACAAGACTCCTCAACGACTTCCGCTCAGACTGATCTGTTCCCTGTAAGAACACTATTCACGACATCCTGTGCTGCTCTTGCTCATGTATTTGCTTTGTTTGGCCCCTTGTTCCACACTTTAACCAATCACTGTTTGTCGATGTACCATTTGTCAATGTTCTCTGTTGATTATTCATTTTGTCTACTATGTACCTACTGTGTACGTTCCTTCGGCCGCAAAAAAATACTTTTCACAGAACTTCGGTACATGTGCCAATAAATCAAATCAATCAATCAAACCATGGGTATATTTACTTCCCAATAGTAATTCGACATATTTGGAAGAGTTAACCCCCGCCTGACCTCGTTCCAGCAGTACGTTCTTTACCCCCAGGGTTTTACCAGCCTAAAAAATCCCCAAAATCAGTGCATTCACACGCCTAAAAAAAGACTCAGGGATGAAGATCGGGAGATTCAGGAACACAAAGAACAAAGAAAAATTACAGCACAGGAACAGGCCCTTCGGCCCTCCAAGCCTGCGTCGATCCAGATCCTCTATCTAAAACTGTCGCCTATTTTCTAAGGATCTGTATCCCTCTGCTCCCTGCCCATTCATGTATCTGTCTAGATACATCTTAAATGAAGCTATCGTGCCCGCCTCTACCACCTCTGCCAGCAATGCGTTCCAGGCACCCATCACCCTCTGCATAAAGAACTTTCCACGCATATCTCCCTTAAACCTTTCCCCTCTCACCTTGAACTCGTAATCCCTAGTAATCGAGTCCTCCAATCTGGGAAAAAGCTTCTTGCTATCCACCCTGTCTATACCTCTCATGATATTGTAGACCTCAATGAGGTCCCCCCTCAACCTCCATCTTTCTAATGAAAATAATCCTAATCTACTCAACCTCTCTTCATAGCTAGCACCCTCCATACCAGGCAACATCCTGGTGAACCTCCTCTGCACCTTCTCCAAAGCATCCACATCCTTTTGGTAATGTGGCGACCAGAACTGTACGCAGTATTCCAATTTTGGCCGAACCAAAGTCTTATACAACTGTAACATGACCTGCCGACTCTTGTATTCAATACCCCTTCTGATGAAGGAAAGCATGCCCTATGCCTTCTTGACCACTCTATTGACCTGCGCAGCCACCTTCAGGGTACAATGGACCTGAACACCCAGATCTCTCTGTACATCAATTTTCCTCAGGGCTTTTTCATTTACCGTATAGTTCGCTCTTGAATTCGATCTTCCAAAATGCATCACCTCGCATTTGCCCGGATTGAACGCCATCTGCCATTTCTCCGCCCAACTCTCCAATCTATCAATATTCTGCTGTATTCTCTGACAGTCCCCTTCACTATCTGCTACTCCACCAATCTTAGTGTCATCTGCAAACTTGCTAATCAGACCACCTATACCTTCCTCCAGATCATTTATGTATATCACAAACAACAGTGGTCCAGCACGGATCCCTGTGGAACACCACTGGTCACAGTTCTCCATTTTGAGAAAAATCCCTTCCACTACTATTCTCTGTCTCCTGTTGCCCAGCCAGTTCTTTATCCATCTAGCTAGTTCACCCTGGACCCCATGAGACTTCACTTTCTCCATCAGCCTACCATGGGGAACCTTATCAAATGCCTTACTGAAGTCCATGTATATGACATCTACAGCCCTTCCCTCATCAATCAACTTTGTCACTTCCTCAAAGAATTCTATTAAGTTGGTAAGACATGACCTTCCCTGCACAAAACCATGTTGCCTATCACTGATAAGCCCATTTTCTTCCAAATGGGAATAGATCCTATCCCTCAGTATCTTCTCCAGCAGCTTCCCTACCACGGACGTCAGGCTCACTGGTCTATAATTACCTGGATTATCCCTGCTACCCTTCTTAAACAAGGGAACAACATTAGCAATTCTCCAGTCCTCCGGTACCTCACCCGTGTTCAAGGATGCTGCAAAGATATCTGTTAAGGCCCCAGCTATTTCCTCTCTCACTTCCCTCAGTAACCTGGGATAGATCCCATCCGGACCTGGGGACTTGTCCACCTTAATACCTTTTAGAATTCCCAACACATCCTCCCTCCTTATGCCGACTTTACCTAGAGTAATCAAACATCTATCCCTAGCCTCAACATCCGTCATGTCCCTCTCCTCGGTGAATACTCGTTAAGAATCTCACCCATTTTCTCTGACTCCACGCATAACTTTCCCCCTTTGTCCTCGAGTGGGCCAACCCTTTCTCTAGTTACCCTCTTGCTCCTTATATATGAATAAAGGGTTTTGGGATTTTCCTTAACCCTGTTTGCTAAAGATATTTCATGACCCCTTTTAGCCCTCTTGAATCGTTTCAGATTGGTCCTACATTCCCGATATTCTTCCAAAGCTTTGTCTGTCTTCAGTCACCTAGACCTTATGTATGCTTCCTTTTTCCTCTAAGCTAGTCTCACAATTTCACCTGCCATTCATGGTTCCCTAATTTGCCATTTCTATCCCTCATTTTCACAGGGACATGTCTGTCCTGTACTCTAATCAACCTCTCTTTAAAAGCCTCCCCCATATTAAATGTGGATTTACCTTCAACCAGCTGCTCCCAATCCACATTCCCCAGCTCCTGCTGAATTTTGGTATAGTTGGCTTTCCCCCAATTTAGCAGTCTTCCTTTAGGACCACTCTCGTCTTTGTCCATGAGTATTCTAAAACTTACAGAATTGTGATCACTATTCCCAAAGTAATCCCCGACTGAAACTTCAACCACCTGGCCAGGCTCATTCCCCAACATCAGGTCCAGTATGGCCCCTTCCCGAGCTGGACTATTTACATACTGCTCGAGAAAACCCTCCTGGATGCTCCTTACAAATTCTGCTCCATCTAGACTTCTGACACTAAGTGTACCCCAGTCAATGTTGGGAAAATTAAAATCTCCTATTACCACCACCCTGTTGCTCCTACATCGTTCCATAATCTGTTTACACATTTGTACCTCTATATCACGCTCGCTGTTGGGGAGGTCTGTAGTACAGCCCCAACATTGTTACCGCACCCTTCCTATTTCTGAGCTCTGCCCATATTGCCTCACTGCTCGAGTCCTCCATAGTGCCTTCCTTCAGCACAGCTGTAATATCCTCTCTGACCAGTAATGCAACTCCTCCACCCCTTTTACCTCCCTCTCAATCCCACCTGAAGCATCGATATCCTTGGATATTTAGTTGCCAATCATGTCCTTCCCTCAACCAAGTCTCAGTAATAGCAATAACATCATACTCCCAGGTACTAATCCAAGCCCTAAGTTCATCTGCCTTACCTACTACACTTCTTGCATTAAAACAAATGCACCTCAGACCACCAGTCCCTTTGCGTTCATCATCTGCTTCCTGCCTACTCTTCCCCTTAGTCACGCTGACTTCATGATCTAGTTCCTTACAGGCTTTAGTTACTACCTCCTTACTGTCCACTAACCTCCTCATTTGGTTCCCATCCCCCTGCCACATTAGTTTAAACCCTCCCCAACAGCGTTAGCAAAAGCACCCCCATGGACATTGGTTCCAGTCGGGCCCAGGTGCAAACCATCCAATTTTTAGTAGTCCCACCTCCCCAGAACCGGTCCCAATGTCCCAAAAATCTGAACCCCTCCCTCCTGCACCATCTCTCAAGCCACGCATTCATCCTGCCTATTCTTTTATTTCTACGCTGACTACCACGTGGCACTGGTAGCAATCCTGAGATTACTACCTCTGAGGTCTGACTTTTTAAACTTGGTTGTAATCTCTACATTCTCTCTACATTCTGCTTGTAGGACCTCATCCCGTTTTTTACCTATATCATTGGTGCCTATATGCACCAAGACAACTGGCTGTTCACCCTCCTCCCCCTTCAGAATATTCGGCAGCCGATCTGGGACATCCCTGACCCGTGTACCTCGGAGGCAACATACCATTCGGGAGTCTCGTTTTTTTCGACGACAGAACCGCCTATCTACTCCCCTTACAATTGAATCCCCTATGTCTATAGCCCTTCCACTCTTTTTCCCGCCCTTCTGCACAGCAGAGCCAGTCACGGTGCCATGAACCTGGCTACTGCTGCCTTCCCCTGGTGAGCCATCTCCCCCAACAGTATCCAAAATGGTATACCTGTTTTGGAGGGAGATGACCGCAGGGGACACCTGCACTGCCTTCCTGCCTTTCCTGCCTTTTGGTCACCCATTCCCTTTCTCCCTCAGCAATCCTAATCTGTGGTGTGACCAATTCGCTAAACACGCTATCCACGACCTCCTCAGCATCGTGGATGCTCCAAAGTGAGTCCATCCGCGGCTCCAGAGCTGTCATGCGGTCTAACAAGAGCTGCAGCTGGACACACTTCCCACACGTGAAGGAGCCAGGGACATCAGCCATCCCTGAGCTCCCAAATTGAGCAAGAGAAGCATAACAGGGGTCTGAGATCTCCTGCCATTTTTAATCTTAAATTTAACTTAATCCAACTATAATATCAAATAATAGATAAATGAAAAGGGAAAAAAAAAGAAAAATTGTTAGCAATCACACGATTAATAAAAAATAAATAAATAGAAAACCCTTACCTTACCAACACACCTCAGGGAAAAGAAAAACTACTAACCAGTCACCAGCCAATCACTTACCTGCTGGCTGTGACGTCACGGTTCAACTTCTTTCTACTTCTACCTGCCCTCGAGTCTCCCTCTTGATCTTTACTTGGCTGGGATCCTTACAGTGATTGTTTTTTTTGGTTAGATGAGGAGGTAGGGAGGGAAACAGTGAATAAGTGTTTGGGCTTTAACTGTCACTTGACAACAGCTCCTCCACAAACCACCTTCTGGATACAGTGACCACAATGCACTGATGCAAATATTCCCCGCAACAGCCAATCAAAGAACAAAGGACAATTACCCCAGAGAGAGAAATAAAACCTAGGTCAGAGCCCAATGCACTCACCCACGACCCTCCCCCATTTCCCAACAACCCCCCCCCCCCCAACCCCAAGAAGAATGAATCAAAAAGAGGGGGGTTCCAAAAAAAGAAACCCCCAACCTTGTCGGACATGGGGTCAGGGATAACCAACGTCCCCAAACATCTCAATATCATCTCAACAAGTTCAATATCATCTTCAGTAAATTTGACCACAATACAGCTTGTCCCTTCATCTGTTTCATCTTTTAGCTTGTAAATAGTTGAGACCCCAGCACTGATCCCGGAGATACTTAAATAGTTACAGTTTGCCATTCTGAAAATGACCCATTTATGCCGATATTCTGTTTCCTCGTGGCTGCTAAGGTTAATGCATCTCCCCCAAGACTATAAACTTTTAGCTTGTGCGGTAATCTTTTATGTGGCAGTTTATTAAATGCTTTTTGGAAATCCAAATACATTACCTGTATTGTTTCCTCTTTATCCACCTTGCTGGATATAGCCTCGAAAATTCTTAAACATGATTTCCCTTTAAAACAACTAATTGATTTTGCATGATTGTATTATGATCTTTCCAATCTTCTGGGACTTTTCCAGAATCTGAGGAGAAGATTACAACCAACTACTTGGTCAGCCATAAGTTCCATCAGTACTTTCATTACATTTACTTTAGTGGTCATTTTAAGTTCCTTCCCTCTCATTTGCCTCTTAATTTTCTACTCTTTTTGGGATGCTTCATGTTTCCTCTATGGTCAAAATGGATACAAAATACTGGTTAAAAGCTTCTGCTATTTCTTTGTTTTGGATTATTAATTCCCCAATCTCACTCTCTAAGGAACCAATGCTCGATTTAGCTACTCTTACTTGTAAATGTTTTTACTATCTATTTTGATATTTCTTCCTAGTTTTCGCTCATATTCAAATCACTCCCTCTATTTTGTTTTTTTGGCATCCTTTGTTGTTTTCTAAAACATTTTCAATCTTCTGGCCGACAACTAATTTTTGTGCAGCATTTTAAGAGTTTGATACCTCACTTAACTTCCTTAGTTAGCCACAGATGATGCATCCTTCTGGTCGAGCTTTTCTTCTTCAGTGGAATATATCTTTGTTGAGAGGTTTGAAATATCTTCTTAAACGTCTGCCACTACTTTTCTACCGTCTTACCTCTAAACATATTTACCCAGTCCAGTTCAGTCATCTCAGTCGTCATACTCCTGTAATTGCCTTTATTTAGTTTAAGACACTGGTTATGGGCCTACATTTCTCACACTCAAATTGAATGAAGTTCTATCATATTATGATCACTCCTGCTGGGAGGACCCTTTACTCAGAGGTCTTTAAATAAGCATACACTTTAGGCTCCAAAATAGCCTGGTCCGTGGTAGTTTCCAAATGTATGGTTCAAGAAATTGTCCCATATACACTATGAACACATCCTCCTGGTTACCTTTGCCAATTTGATATGTCCTATCAGTGTGAAGATTAAAATCACCCACTATTATTGCAGTAACTTTCTTGCAAGTCCCATTATTTCTTGATGGCTACTGTGTCCTACTATGTAACTAATGTTCGGGGGTCTATAAACTACTCCCACCAGTAACTTATTTCCTTTTCTTTTTCTTATCTCCACCCAAACTGATTCTACATTTTGATCTTCTAAACTTAGATAATTCCTGCTTGCTGTACTGATCACATCCTTTAGGAAGTCAAATACCCGTGAATATTTTGGTCACAGTTATGGTCTAGAGCTCATGAAGATGATGAGATAAATCCAATTTTGTAAGAGCTGTACAAGTAACAGAATACTTTTCTTAATTGCTCTAATAGGACTGGAAGAGATGTGGATTATAGATAAGGGGACTTTAGTTTGAGGGAAATCTACGCTGGCAGTAAAACCATATTTACAAAGTTAAAAAACGCTGAATCAAAGTTTTGGTGGGCAATAGACTAGTTTAAGAAGATTCCACGTAAGAAGAAAGATTGGTTGTGGGATGAAGGGACAATTACAGGTCCTGATAGCTGTTCAACCCAGAAATGGTTCATAAGGTAAGCATGTCAAAAAGAGAGAAGTAATGATCTCAAAAACAAAAGAAACAAGTTTGCAGCATCAATGGAAGATATAAAAGATTGCAGTGTAGTGAGGAGTAAGATTTGAAGGATATTATACTATATCCAGATAAACTTCAGCGTTTTAATATTTTTCAAACAATTTAAAAATGCATAGATTAATTTTGAATAACACTTGTTGTGAATAAGTAGGACACAGTACCACTAAAGCACATCCTTGAACTTTTTGTTGAATATTTTAATGCAAATCTTTGGGTGTAGGCCACAAACAAATCTTGTAATCCAGCCACAGTACTGGCTTGAACTTTTAACCAAAATTCGAAGAATAAGATTGCAATTAGAATCCCTACAAAATGTACATTTTTCTAGCCAAAGGCTGAGACACTGGACAAATGCACTTCTATCTAAATAATAATGGACTCCAAAATAAGAATCCAGATAACCTCCTTTTAAAATGAAACATTAAGCAGGAGTTCTACAGCCTTCTGACTTTTCCAATAGGTTTGTTGATTAAAAATTTGAATTTTCAGTGCGAATAGCTTGGCTAGTTTTGTCCAGCTCATAATAAAAAGGTTGCAATTGGTGCACTACATGTTGTTTTATTAGTCACTCTCCACTGATAGCAATTTAAAAAAATGAAGGAACGAAGCAAAGAAATTTGGCTGATAATATGATTTTACTTCCAGGTTTTAATATTTCTAACTTTCTCTATATGGTATGGTATTTCTCTGTACATATTGACCCATCTCCAGAATTACTTTCTTCATAATTGAGAAAGGGAATCCACAAAACTGCATTGCAAAATCTATGCAGCAGACCTCAACTTCAAAAGACTGATTCTTAATGTAGTCTGTTAGCTGTATAATCACTTTCAACTGCAGACTCCATCTGCCACCGCCAGTGTTACTTCAATGCTTCTTATCCAGACAGACAGTGTTAGCCACTGCCTGCCACTTTACTCTACAGGCCAGCTGTATGGTAATGAGTGGAAACAGCTGAAAAACACTGCAGAGCAATAAGCCCAGTATGAAGCACCCTGAATAACACTCACATTCAACAGACCCTTAATGTTATGGACCCAAGAGCTATTCAGGAAAATAATAATATGCTTGCTGCATACAAATGTATCAAGAAAAAATGAAAAATATAAACATTAAGAGTGCAATAAATGTCAGAGGAATGCAACATTTAAACTAGTTTTACAAGAAACTTTGTTCAAATGATTCCATTTCAGATCTTAATTTATAATTAGCCTAAAAAAACACATCTTTATGGTAGTTCGTACTAAATATTTTTACTTAAAAAATATATTTTGTAAAATAGTTTGATAAGTTAGGAATAACCACTGGCGTACAAGTAGGGAAAATAAACAGGGAATAAAGGAGGACAAAGACAACTCAATAACTCAACGGCAAATAAAATGATCTACTCTGGAGTTTGACTTTTGCAGATCCCTTTAACTAGAAATCTAGCCTTGCAGTGGGTACCTTCAACTGAACCACAGAAGCCAAGACATTCCAGACAGCTTTACCATGTCTGACTTAATTGACATTTTACATGGAGTAGACAGACTGATGATAACTGGCAATGAGTGTTGGTATAGCGCCTGCCCAGTGTCTCCATTATAATCTCAATACTAAGCAATAGAAGTTTCAGACAGTCATGAAGCAGTAGCTTCAGTTTTCATTTCCCACCTCTGCAGACAAAATATGTCCTCACATCTTTGTGACGTACTGAGACCATAGATCCCAAGATAAACTGGGTTATGTTTATAACAACTTAGCACCATCAAGTACCAGGAGATGAACAATTTTCCCATTAAGTAGGCCAACGGGAATGGTAGTTCTGGATTAGTACTCCAGAAGCCCATTTCCACCATAGTAGCTGGGTCTAAAGTTAATTAATAGGTCTAGCAGGGAATCTTGTGGCGCAGTGGGTAAGGTCCCTGCCTCTGGGCCAGAAGCTCTGGGTTTGAGTCCCACTCCAGGACTTGATGGTGCATTCACAACATGGCCAAACAGGTTGATTATCAACCTGATGTTTCTTCCAATATGCAGGCAGTAAGATGCTTAATGTGGAGTGGCGTCCGTCAAACTATAGTCTCTGTAGTCCCTATTCCAGGGACATCTGCAGAAACAGATGTACGCATGTGCTTTGTCTACCTCATGCATCTCTCGGTGCATGAAGAGAATAAAGAATAATAAATCTGCAATAAAAAGCTAGTCTTAGCAGTAATAGAGTCACGATGTTGTGCCGAACTTCTGTCCTAGGTTAAGCATAGATCATAGAATTTTGGACACTAAGGGCAATTTATCATGGCCAATCCACCCAACCTGCACATCTTTAGACTGTGGGAGGAAACCGGAGCACCCGGAGGAAACCCACGCACACACGGGGGAGGATGTGCAGACTCCACACAGACAGTGACGAACTTTCGAAGCCGAAATCGAACTTGGGACCCTGGAGCTGTGAAGCAATTGTGCAATCCACAATGCTACCGTGCTGCCCTTAAGAACAAATTAATCTACACTCCATTAATCTACCATAATTCATGTACCTATCCAATAGTCACTTGAAGGTCCCTAACGTTTCCGACTCAACTACTTCCACGGGCAGTGCATTCCATGCCCCCACTACTCTCTGGGTAAAGAACCTACCTCTGACATTTCCCCTATATCTTCCACCATTTACCTTAAATTTATGTCCCCTTGTAATGGTTTGTTCCACCCGGGGAAAAAGTCTCTGACTGTCTACTCTATCTATTCCCCTGATCACCTTATAAACCTCTATCAAGTCGCCCCTCATCCTTCTCCGTTCTAATGAGAAAAGGTCTAGCACCCTCAACCTTTCCTTGTAAGACCTACTCTCCATTCCAGGCAACATCCTGGTAAATCTCCTTTGCACCTTTTCCAAAGCTTCCACATCCTTCCTAAAATGAGGTGACCAGAACTGCACACAATACTCCAAATGTGGCCGTACCAAGGTTTTGTACAGCTGCATCATCACCTCACGGCTCTTAAATTCAATCCCTCTGCTAATAAACGCTAGCACACCATAGGCCTTCTTCACAGCTTTATCCACTTGATTGGCAACTTTCAAAGATCTGTGAACATAGACCCCAAGATCTCTCTGCTCCTCTACATTGCCAACAACTTTACCATTAACCCTGTATTCCGCATTCATATTTGTCCTTCCAAAATGGACAACCTCACACTTGTCAGGGTTGAACTCCATCTGCCACTTCTCAGCCCAGCTCTGCATCCTATCTATGTCTCTTTGCAGCCAACAACAGCCCTCCTCACTATCCACAACTCCACCAATCTTCGTATCATCTGCAAATTTACTGACCCACCCTTCAACTCCCTCATCCAAGTCATTAATGAAAATCACAAACAGCAGAGGACCCAGAACTGATCCCTGCGGTACGCCACTGGTAACTGGGCTCCAGGCTGCATATTTGCTATCCACCACCACTCTCTGACTTCTATCGGTTAGCCAGTTCGTTATCCAACTGGCCAAATTTCCCACTATCCCATACCTCCTTACTTTCTGCATAAGCCTACCATGGGGAACCTTATCAAATGCCTTACTAAAATCCATGTACACTACATCCACTGCTTTACCTTCATCCACATGCTTGGTCACTTCCTCAAAGAAGTCAATAAGACTTGTAAGGCAAAACCTACCCCTCACAAATCCGTGCTGACTATCTCTAATCAAGCAGTGTCTTTCCAGATGCTCAGAAATCCTATCCCTCCGTACCCTTTCCATTACTTTGCCTACCACCGAAGTAAGACTAACTGGCTTGTAATTCCCAGGGTTATCCCTATTCCCTTTTTTGAACAGGGGCACGACATTCACCACTCTCCAATCCCCTGGTACCACCCCTGTTGACAGTGAGGACGAAAAGATCATTGCCAACGGCTCTGCAATTCATTTCTTGCATCCCATAGAATCCTTGGATATATCCCGTCAGGCCCGGGGTACTTGTCTATCCTCAAGTTTTTCAAAGTTCCCAACACATCTTCCTTCCTAACAAGTATCTCCTCGAGCTTACCAGCCTGTTTCACACTGTCCTCTCCAACAATATGGCCCCTCTCGTTTGTAAACGAGACTGGGCATGAGACAGGTGGTGAGGGAACAAACAAGAGGGGAAAAACTTGAATTCACCTTCAACTATCTACCTGTATCAGAGGACAGTGGGATAAACCATCCAACAGTCCTTTATGAGATGAACTCCCATCTTCACACTGAGAACACACTTCATAGTCTTATATGGCATTGGTGTGATATCCAGTAATCTCATTACTAGAGATTTCTGATCACATTCGTGAAGGACAATGAGCTCACTGGAAACAAACTGAAAGGTGTGGTATTTGTTGGAGTATTGTACTGTAACAACACCACAACAGAATTTATTACATTTGGAGCCAGAGATGTCTCCACCAGGAGGTGGACCCCTTGTCCTATTCTAGAAGACAAGAGATGAAGAGAAGCTAACTACAGAGAACTCCCGGCTGGCCCATTGTGTTGGCATGTTCCTGCCCCACCAAACCTATTTTCTCTTATCTTGATTCCACCCTCACTCCTCTGGTCCATTCCCTCCCTACCTACATCCGGGATTCCTCTGATGCCCAGTGTCATATTGACAGCTTCCAGTTCGTGGGCCCTAACCGCATCCTATTCACCATGGATGTGCAATCCCTCTACACCTCCATCCCACACCAGGATGGCCTGAGAGCTCTTTGTCTCTTTCTCGAAAAGAGGCCTGGACAATTCCCATCCACACCCACTCTCCTCCACCTGGTTGAACGCGTTCTATCTCTCAACAACTTCTCCTTTAACTCATCCCATTTTCTCCAAATCAAAAGTGTAGCAATGGACACCCCCCCCCCCCCCCCCCCCCAACTCCTTTACCGATACGTTGATGACTATTTTGGTGCTGCTTCATGCTCTCGTCCTGACTTGGAAAAATTCATCAACTTCGCTTCCAGTTTCCACCCTTCCATCACTTTCACCTGGTCCATCTCAGACACTTCCCTTCCCTTCCTTGATCTTTCTGTCTCCATTTCCGGCAATAGACTATCCACTAATATCCATTGCCAACCCACTGACTCCCACAGCTATCTGGACTAAAGCTCTTCGCACCTACACCCTGTAAGGACTCCATCCCTTTCGCTCAGCTCCTTTGCCTCCATCACATTTGCTCCGACGATGCCACTTTCCAAAATGGTGCTTCGAAAATGTGTTCCTTCTTCCTCAACTGTGATTTCCCACCTACAGTTGTTGACAGGGCCCTCAACAGCGTGCGGTCCATCTCCTGCACCACTACCCTTGCCCCCTCCCCATCGTTCTCACATTTCACCCCACCAGCCTCCGTATGCAAAGCATAATCCTCCACCATTTTCGCCAACTCCAGCGTGATGCCATCCCCAAATACATCTTCCCTTCATTCCCTCTGTCAGCATTCCACAGAGACCATTCCCTCCGGAATAATCTAGTCCTCTCCTCCACCATACCCAACACCTCTCCCATCACCCATGGCACTTTCCCATGCAATCGCAGAAGGTGTAACACCTGCCCCTTTACCTCTTCCATGCTTAACATCCCAGGCCCAAAACACTCACTTCCAGGTTAAGCAGCGTTTCACTTGTACCTCTTCCAATCTGATCTACTGCATTTGCTGCTCCAAATGTGGTCTCTATATCGGAGACACCAAACGCAGACTGGGTGATCGCTTTGCTGAGCACCTTCAGTCTGTGCGCATTCAGGACCCTGACCTTCCCGTTGCTTGCCATTTTAACAAAAGACCCTGCTCCCATGCCCACATGCCTGTTCATGGCCTGCTGCAATGTTCCAGTGAAGTTCAACGCAAACTGGAGGAACATCTCATCTTCCGGTTAGGCCTATCGGTCTCAACATTGAATTCAACAACTTCAGATGATTAGCTCTACCCCACTTCAACCCCTTTGTTTTCATCCCATTTCATTTTATCTGTCTTTTACCATTTATTTCTACTAAAACATTCACACAAGTTAGCAGCAGAAATTTACCACATCTTTTGCATGGAATACAAGTGCATTGAGAAAGAAATGGCTGGGCATGATTGCACTACTCATGTTAATTAGATTTAAAGGCAGCATTTAAAGAGTTGTTTTAAAGAAGTTCACTTCAGTTCGCAGTTGGTTTTAACTTGCACTTATTTCATTAACTGTATTGCCACAAGTTGCTAGTTTGAAGTATGCTTTATTCAATTACTAGTTTTGAGTAAATGTTCCAAGAATTGCACTGCAAATTATTAAAACTAGCTCATGTATATTTTTTCAAGGTGCTTGAATACATTTCTTGCATTGGCACTTTCCTTACAATTACATAGATAAACAATCAGCATCCATTTTGAGCTCAAGTTCTCCTGCTATGAAGAACTCCATATACATTACAAGATTTACAAGAATTGTAACATTATTTGCACATCAGGCTATTCTGTTCCTTTTCCAAGTTAGAATCAAGAGAGAATATAGAGAGGTCTTAAGGTCCTACAGTCAGATTTTCAGGCGCCAGAGAGGAAGTTACAAAATAGGATCTTGAAGGTAGCAATCTCTGAATAATTCCTAGTGTCGCGCATTAATGAGGGAAGAATAGGAAGATATTATTGAAAAAAGAGATAAGCGGTTGAAGCTTTTTGTCTTGCACGCGTCAGAACAGATATGCAAGAATATCAATTGTAAAAGGGAAGAACAATTTATATTGCAGGAGAAGCGAGTGCTGATTAGTCATAGAATTTACAGTGCAGAAGGAAGTCATTCGGCCTATCGAGTCTGCACCCTGGAAAGAGCATCCGACCCAAGCCCATACTTTCACCCTATCCCCGTAACCCAGTAACACCACCCAACCTTTTTGGACACTAAGGGCAATTTAGCACGGCCAATCCACCTAACCTGCACACCGTTGGACTGTGGGAGGAAACCGGAGCACCCGGAGGAAACCCACGCAGACACAGGGAGAACGTGTAGACTCCGCACAGACAGTGACCCAAGCCGGGAATCGAACCTGGGATCCTGGAGCTGTGAAGCAGCCGTGCTAACCACTATGCTACCTTGCCACCCCCCCCCCCCCCCCCCTTAGTGGACTAGCAAGTGGACTCTGATTTGTAGAAGCATTATCACGGAAGATCAAAAGGATCACTTGTAGGAAGATAGGGAGGTTCAGTGTGTAGATTAAAGCATGGCTCAGATAGAAGGTCTTCCAATTCTTGGGAAATTGAGACTAGTCGTGCAGCAGCGAGATTGCTATTCAAAAGGGATGGGCTGTGCCTCACCAGCCTTTGTGGGGAAGTTCACTAGTGTTGTTGGGAAAGTTTTGAAGAACATTGAAATAATGCTTTTATATTCAAAAAATGATTTTTGAATTTACTGGCTGGAAACACGTAATTGTTGTTTTAAATATAATGACCAAAGCCACATTCCAGCGACTTGAGATCATGGCCAAAGATGGTTACACATTTGCACCAATGTACCTTTTGCATTCCAAAACTATTGAAATTGAAATGGAGACAATGTGCTTGCAAAGCCGTATGGAAGAGGTTTACATAGAATTTACAGTGCAGAAGGAGGCCATTCGGCCCATCGAGTCTGCACCGGCTCTTGGAAAGAGCGCCCCACCCAAGGCCAACACCTCCACCCTATCCCCATAACCCAGTAACCCCACCTAACACTAAGGGCAATTTTGGACACTAAGGGCAATTTATCATGGCCAATGCACCTAACCTGCACATCTTTGGACTGTGGGAGGAAACCGGAGCACCCGGAGGAAACCCACGCACACACAGGGAGGATGTGCAGACTCCGCACAGACAGTGACCCAAGCCGGAATCGAACCTGGGACCCTGGAGCTGTGAAGCAATTATGCTATCCACAATGCTACCGTGCTGCCCCATCCCATCAGCAAAGTGTCCAGATCATCACCTGGGTACTCAACTGAGTGGAGACAACCATTAAACATACTGTAAATACTTGGATAATGGGATCCTGGCAATGGGACCATGGCAGAGAGGGATTCTTAACCATGTTTTAATCAAACTACAATTGGAATACACAGAGCATGACCATATTTGGGTTACTGAGCAGTTAGAGACAAGATAATCCATTGTATTTAAGCACCTGCTCTCGCTGCAGCACTGAGAAGTAACTGAGACACTGAAGGAACAAGACCAGAGTGTGTTCCTTTCACCTCCATCACCGCTCTCTGCACCCAAATTACAAGTTTTTAACCCAATATGCTAATTTGGATGATTCTGAGAGATATTTAAAGAAAATAATTCAATATGTTGGTAGAAACGCTACAAGTTCCAGGAGAACAGTTACATTGTCTACGTCTTTAAACTACCTCAATGACAGAAGATGTAGAACAGAGTGAAAGACAGCAGCTCAACCAGATTCAGCCTGAAGTCAGCTAAGTCGACCTTCAAGAGCTTAATATTCCTTTAATTCTATTGGATTCTTGAATAAATCTATCCTCCCACTTTGTAATCTGTGTGTGTGGAAACCTCCAGCGTGTATGGGTGTGTGCGCTAGAGAGAAAGTCAAAGCTCTGTTTTATTATTTTTTAGATCAGGTTAAATAAAATTATTCTTTTTTTTTTAAAAAGCTCAAGAAAACCTGTCTGAACATGTATGTTCACAGCATGTAAACAGATAAATACTCTCAGAATTGACAAGTTTATGTCCATTTTGAAAAACAAATTGTTGGAAGTCAAACAAGGATAGAGAAAAAACGAGGAGAGCCATTTGATCCCTTCTCACCTGATTGTAACAAGTTTCAAATCGTGAGTGTGGTGGGACATTATTGGAGAAGAAATATTGTGCGGCATGGTGGTAGAGTAGTTAGCACTGCTGTCCCACAGCTCCAGGGACCGGGGTTCAATTCCGGCCCCACGTGGCTGTCTATGTGGAGTTTGCACTTCCTCCCCCAGGTCTGTGTGGGTTTCCTCCGGGTACTCCGTTTCCTTCCACAGTCCAAAGATGTGCAGGTAGGTGGATTGGCCGTGATAAATTGCCCCTTCGTGTCCAAAAGTTTAGGTGGCGTTACTGGGATAGGGTGGAGGCGTGTGCTTAAGTAGAGTGTTCTTTCCAAGGGCCGGTGTAGACTAAATGGGCCGAATACCTCCTTCTGCACTGAAAATTCTGTGATTCTATGTGTAGGTTAGTTGGATTGGTCATGCTAAATTGCCCCTCAGTGTCCAAAGTTTAGTTGAGATAATGGGGCTAGAGGAATGAGGCAAGGGAGTGGTCCTCGGTAAGGTCCTCTTTTGGAGGATCAGTGCAGACTTGATGGGCCAAATGGCCTCCTTAGGCATTGTAGGGATTCTATGATTCTAGGGGACTAGTACCAGATTAAATAGCAGCCAACTGAGAAGGATTATAAAGAACAGAAAAAGAGGCTTTGACAAAGAGTCATTGGACTTGAAACGCTAGCTCTTTTCTCTCCCTACAGATGCTGCCAGACCTGCTGAGATTTTCCAGCATTTCTCTTTCGACAGGTTTACAATACATGTCTACAATGTAGTGAATAAGGTTGGTGAGCTAAAAACGCAAATGGCCTTGTGGGAACGTGATGAAGGTGCAATGAAAGAAACGTAGCTTAAAAATGATAAGGACTGGCCGCTTAATTTTCAGGGACACATTGCTCAGAAAAGATGGGGAAGGAAAAAAAGGAAGGAGGGATGGCAATACTAATTAGAGAAGACATTGCCGTTTTGGAAAGAGTGGATGTCCTAAAGGGGACAAAGACAAAATTTGTTTGATTTGAGAAGTAAAAAGAGTATGATAATGTACTGGGGGTACATTTTGAGCCTCTGGAGAGTGAAAATGAAAAAGAAATGAAAATCGCTTATTGTCACGAGTAGGCTTCAATGAAGTTACTGTGAAAAGCCCCTAGTCGCCACATTCTGGCACCTGTCCGGGGAGGCTCCTACGTGAATCGAACTGTGCTGCTGGCCTGCTTGGTCTGCTTTAAAAGCCAGCAATTTAGCCCAGTGAGCTAAACCAGCCCCTTGTGAGAAAGGTGCAGGACAAAATCTGCAGAGAAATCACAGTGATGTACAAGAACCATAAAGCGGTGATATTGGAGTACTTCAGTTAACCAAATATTGATTAGGATAGTATTAAAGTAAGGGTAAAAAAGGGAGAGGAATTTATGAAATGTGTTCAGGAGAACTTCCTTGACCAGCATGTTTTCAGCCCAACTAGAAAGGGATTGTTGTGTCTGATGAAGAATGAGGTGGGTCAAGGGAATCAAGTGGAAAAAGAGTGATTTACATATCAAAGTTTATATTATTAATAGAGAAGAGCAAGAAACAATCTAAAGTAGAACATCTAAATTGTAGGAGGGATAATTTCACTGTGATGTGAAGGAATCTAACCAAGTTTAAATGCAACTAAAGACTGAAAGGAAAATCTCTAACAGAACAATGGTGATTTTTAAAGAAAGAGATGCTTCAGGTATTGGCTAAGTACATTCCAACAAGTGCAAAAGGAAAAGGTTTGCACTGAGTGCTGAATTTGGGTGCATTTGAGTGCTATAGTGAGAGTTTGGTGACTGAGGGAGTTAGGTGAGGAGGGAGTAAGGTACTCCTTTTCATTTCATTTCCTACATTTCCTCAAAGAGCATGAAGGGAGCCGGGAGTTAACAGAGAGTACAGCTGACTGGGAGCCGAGTCGGAGGGCGGAGTTCCAGTTGGTCCACAGTGCAGCTGTATTCTGTAAGGTAAGAGGGGATGGAGGCTAGGGCAGTTGCATGCTCCTCCTGTTGGATGTGGGTGGTGAGGGATACCACCGGTGTCCCCGCTGACTATACCTGCGGGAAGTGCACCCAACTCCAGCTCCTCAGAGACTGTATTAGGGAACTGGAGCTGGATGAACTTTGGATCATCCGGGATGCAGAAGAGTTACAGGTAGGTAGCCACATCCAAAGTACAGGACAAGAGCAGCTGGGTTACAGTCAGGGGAAAGAAAACGAAAGGGCAGACAGTGCAGGGATCCCTCGTGGCCGTCCCCCTTCAAAGCAAGTATACCATTTTGGATGCTGGTGGGGGGGGGGATGACCTACCGGGGGAAGGTCCTCGCGACCAAGCCTCTGGCACTGAGTCTGGCTCTGGGGCTCAGAAGGGAAGGGGGAGAATAGAAAAGCAATAGTAATAGGAGGTTCAATGGTTAGGGGAATAGATAGGAGATTCTGTGGTCGCGAGCGAGACTCCCGGAAGGTATGTTGCCTCCTGGGTGCCAGGGATGTCTCGGATCATGTCTTCAGGATCTTTAAGGGGGAGGGTGAGCAGCCAGAAGTCGTGGTGCACATTGGTACCATGTTAGACTTGTTAGGAAGGTAGATGTGTTGGGAACTTTGAAAAACTTGAGGATAGTCCTCCGGGCCTGATGGGGTATATCCAAGGATTCTATGGGAAGCAAGAGATGAAATTGCAGAGCCATTTGCAATGATCTTTTCGTCCTCACTGTCAACAGGGGTGGTACCAGGGGATTGGAGAGTGGCGAATGTCGTGCCCCTGTTCAAAAAAGGGAATAGGGATAACCCTGGGAATTACAGGCCAGTTAGTCTTACTTCGGTGGTCGGCAAAGTAATGGAAAGGGTACTGAGGGATAGGATTTCTGAGCATCTGGAAAGACACTGCTTGTTTAGAGATAGTCAGCACGGATTTGTGAGGGGTAGGTCTTGCCTCACAAGTCTTATTGAATTCTTTGAGTAGATGACCAAGCACGTGGATTAAGGTAAAGCAGTGGATGTGGTGTACATGGATTTTAGTAAGGCATTTGGTAAGGTTCCCCATGGTAGGCTTATGCAGAAAGTAAGGAGGCATGGGATAGTGGGAAATTTGGCCAGTTGGATAACGAACTGGCTAACCGATGGAAGTCAGGGAGTGGTGGTGGATGGCAAATATTCAGCCTGGAGCCCAGTTACCAGTGGCGTACCACAGGGATCAGTCTGGGTCCTCTGCTGTTTGTGACTTTCATTAATGACTTGGATAAGGGAGTTGAAGGGTGGGTCAGTAAATATGCAGACGATACGAAGATTGGTGGAGTTGTGGATAGTGAGGAGAGCTGTTGTCGGCTGCAAAGAGAAATAGATAGGATACAGAGCTGGGCTGAGAAGTGGCAGATGGAGTTTAACCCTGACAAGTGTGAGGTTGTCCATTCTGGAAGGACAAATATGAATGCGGAATACAGGGTTAACGGTAGGGTTCTTGGCAATGTGGAGGAACAGAGAGATCTTGGGGTCTACGTTCTTAGATCTTTGAAAGTTGCCACTCAAGTGGATAGAGCTGTGAAGGAGGCTTATAGTGTGCTGGCGTTCATTAGCAGAGGGATTGAATTTAAGAGCCGTGAGGTAATGATGCAGCTGTACAAAACCTTGTTAAGGCCACATTTGGAGTACTGTGTGCAGTTCTGGTCACCTCATTTTAGGAAGGATGTGGAAGCTTTGGAAAAGGCGCAAAGGAGATTTACCAGGATGTTGCCTGGAATGGAGAGTAGGTCTTACGAGGAAAGGTTGAGGGTGCTAGACCTTTTCTCATTAGAACGGAGAAGGATGAGGGGCGACCTGATAGAGGTTTATAAGATGATCAGGGGAATAGATAGAGTAGACAGAGACTTTTTCGCCGGGTGGAACAAACCATTACAAGGGGACATAAATTTAAGGTAAATGGAGGAAGATATATGGGGGATGTCAGAGGTGGGTTCTTTACCCAGAGAGTAGCGGGGGCATGGAATGCACTGCCCGTGGAAGTAGTTGAGTCGGAAACGTTAGGGACCTTCAAACGGTTATTGGATAGGTACATGGATTATGGTAGATTAATGGAGTGTAGATTAATTTGTTCTTAAGGGCAGCACGGTAGCATTGTGGATTGCACGGTAGCATTGTGGATTGCACAATTGCTTGATGATCAGGGGAATAGATAGAGTAGACAGTCAGAGACTTTTTCCCCAGGTGGAACAAACCATTACAAGGGGACATAAATTTAAGGTGAATGGTGGAAGATATAGGGGGGATGTCAGAGGTAGATTCTTTACCCAGAGAGTAGTGGGGGCATGGAATGCACTGCCTGTGGAAGTAGTCAAGCGGCTTTTGGATTGGTACATGGATTACGGTAGAATGATGGGGTGTAGATTAATTTGTTCTTAATCTAGGACAAACATTAGGCACAACATTGTGGGCTGAAGGGCCTGTTCTGTGCTGTATTTTTCTATGTTCTATGAACGAAAACAAAGGCCTCTTTGGATGACAAGGGAGATACTGAATCTAATAAAATGAAAAAGGAGGGCGTGTGAGGCACGTCAGGTAAACTCTTAAGAACCTGGTCAAATACAATAAGTTGAGGGGGGAAGAGAAGTGCAAAATGGCAGGGAGAGAATATGAGAATAGAAAGACAGTCTGCATTGAACATTTCCAAACTTTTTTATTGGCAAGTAAATGGGTAGTTAAGAGGTGAAGCTAGTCATATTAGAGACACAAAAGGGTGGTATGCACTTAGAGGCACAGAGCAAGACTAGAATATCACTGAGTACTTTCTATCGGCATTTAGAATCATAGAATCCCCACAATGCGGAAAGAGGCCAATCAGCCCATCAAGTCCACACTGACCCCCCAAAAGGGCACCCTACCTTGGGCCACACCCCTACCCTATACATAACCCCACCTAATCTTCAGATACTTAGGGGCAATTTGGCATGGCCAATCCACCTAACCTGCACATCTTTGGACTGTGGGAGGAAACCGGAGCACCCGGAGGAAACCCACACAGACATGGGGAGAATGCGCAAACTCCAAACAGACAGTCACCCAAGGCCAGAATTGAACCTGGGTCCATGGCGCTGTGAGACATCAGTACTAACCACTGTGCTGCCCCTAGAGAAAGGAAGTTGAAAATATATAGGTAGAAGTTGAGGTAGTAAAGGGTGGGATGAAGTTGAGAGGCAGGGATTATTGGAACGGCTAGCCATATCAAGAGTGAGCAAGTTGCCTGGGTTGAATGGCTTGCATCCCAGATCACTAGGAAAGGGAGAGAGAAATACTGGAAGGGCTTCTCATAATCTTCCCTAGACACTTGGGAGGTGCCAGAGGATTGGAGAATGGAGAGTCTGATATCCTTATTCAACAAAGGGTCTAGAGACTATCCCTGCAGCTCCAGACTAATTAGTTTAACTTCAATGTTGGGTACGGTTTTAGAAGACTTAAATCAGAAAATAAAATCAACAGGTACTGCAGTGAGTTGTGGTAAATAGTTATTTTTCAGAATGGAGGATGGTTGACAGTGGAGTGCCCCAAGGGCAAGCGCTGGAACCATTGCTTTGGATATTTCAAAGTAAAATGTCAGAATTTACTGATGATGCCAAATTTGTAGAAGTGGCAAAGACCAAGGATGATACAACTTGACTGCAAAAACCAGGCGAGCAGAATGGATAAGACGGAATTTAATACAGAGAAGCACGGCGTAAGGGATAATGAACTAAATGGCACAGTTCAAAACAGTTTCCAGGAAAGAGGGATCTGGAGTTGCATATGCAAAAGTTTTTAAAGGTGGCAGGACATTTTGAGAGTAATTAGCTAAGCAGATGGGATTGAGAGCTTCATAAATAGAAGCAGTGTACAAAAGTAGGGAAGTTACGTTCAACTTTTAGAAAGCTCTGGCCAGTCCACAAATAGATTGCTTCATCTTCATGTTGCCATACTTTAGGAAAGATGCAAGGATTCTTGGAGAGGGTGCAGAGATTTACCTGAATGGTTGCAGGAATGAGGGATTTTAGTTATGTTAGGTTGGAGAGGGTGGGGTTATTTTCCTTGGAGTCAAGACATTGAGGGGAGATTTGGTAAAGTGCACAAGATTATAATAATAATAATCTTTATTGGCACAAGTAGGCTTACATTAGCACTGCATTGAAGTTACTGTGAAAATGATAGATTTAGACAAAGTAGACAAGAAAAATCTGCTCTGTGCAGCACTGTGATACAGTGGTTAGCACTGCTGCCTCACAGTACCAGGGACCCGGGTTCAATTCTGACCATGGGTGACTGTGTGGAGTTTGCATGTTCTTCTTGTAACTGCATGGGTTTCCTCCGGGTGCTCCAATTTCCTCTCACAATCCAAAGAGGTGCAGGTTAGGTAGATTAGCTGTGCTAAATTTCCCCTTAGTGTCCAAAGTTTAGGTGGGGTTATGGGAATACGGTGGGGCGTGGGCCTAGGTAGAGTGCTCTTTCGGAGGGTCGGGGGGGCAAACTCAATGGACGTACATTCTCTGCTATAAATTAGTCTTTTTAATACACTGCTTATTCCATAGCTAATTATTGGGTTAAATTTATATTGGAACAGATCATCATTTCTAGATTCCATGTTCAGACCTGTTGGAGGGGTGAGGGGTAGGGGGCTGATTCAGATCAGCAGCACCTTGGAATGGGGAGGAGGAGATTGGAGTTAGGACTACCTTTTCGCAGAACAAAATGAACAGCGTTTTTCTATGAAAGAGAGGAGTCCCGTTTCTGTGTAGTATTTCTAGAGATCATGTCCAATAGGTTTATTACAGTGCCATTTAGTGTCAACAGTGGGTATTACGGCCTTGTAACAAAGTCAGCTTCAAAATGACTTGCCACTGGCTTTAAGAGTCAGTAGATTCTGCAACAAAAACTAATTGAATTTAAGATCTGTACAATTGCACCTTTAAAAGTCATATATGAAATATACAAAGGCAACATGGCATCAAAGCATATTGTCTAAATGGTGAGAGATTTAGAAGGATTTTGGGTGTCCTAGTGCATGAATGACAAAAGGCTAGCATACACGGTACAGTAACTAATTAGGAAAACTAATAGAAAGTTATTGTTTATTGTGAATTGATTGCAAAAGTAGGGAGGTTATGCTTCAGTTATACAGACCACTGATGAGATCACCACTGGAATACTGTGTATCTTATTTAAAGGACTATATAAATATGTTAGAAGTAGTTCAGAGAAAGTTTATCAGGCGAATACCAGGAACAAGCGGATTGACTTATGAGGAAAGGATGGACAGGTTAGGCTTGTATCCACTGGAGTTTAGAAAAGTTGATTGAAATCTTTAAGATCCTTGACAGGATGGACGTGGAGAAGTTATTTCCTCTTGTGGGAGAATCTAGAACTAGGGGCCACCGTTTAAAAGAAGGGGTCGCTCATTTAAGACAGAGATAGAAGACATTTTTTCTCTCGGAGGGCAGTGAGTCTTTGGGACTCTTCCTCAAAAGGCGGTGGACGCAGAGTCTTTGAATATTTATAAAGCAGAGTTAGACAGATTCTTTTTTTTAAATAATTTTTATTCAAGTTTTTCAATAACAAATTTTCTCCCCACAATTTAAAACAAACAAGGCATGTTTCCACACCAACACAAGAATAGAACTCACCCCCCCAAAATAAATAACAAAAAACCAACAGCAATACAAGAAAGAAGAAAATAACATAGCAAACCCACCGCCGCAAAAACAAACCCCCTAACCATCCCCAAATCCACCCCCAAGTTGCTGCTGAGACCGACCACTCTCTACCCCTTCGCCAGGAAGTCGAGAAAGGGCTGCCACTGCCAAAAGAACCCCTGTACCGACCCCCTCAGGGCAAACTTCATCCTCTCCAACTTAATGAACCCAGCCATGTCGTTGATCCAGGCCTCCGAACTCAGGGGCCGCGTATCCCTCCACTGTAACAAAATCCTGCGCCAGGCTACTAGAGACGCAAAGGCCAGAATGCTGGCCTCTCTGGCCTCCTGCACTCCCAGCTCCGAAGCTACCCCGAAGATCGCGAGCCCCCAGCCCGGCTTGACCCTCGACCCGACCACTTCCGATAAAGTCCTCGCCACCCCCTTCCAAAACCTCTCCAAGGCCGGACAAGCCCAGAACATATGGGTGTGGTTTGCCAGGCCACCCGAACACCTCCCACACCTGTCTTCCCCTCCGAAGAACCGGCTCATCCTTGCCCCTGTCATGTGAGCCCTATGCAGCACCTTCAGCTGAATTAGGCTGAGCCGTGCGCAAGAGGAGGAGGAATTCACCCTCTCCAGGGCGTCCGACCACATTCCATCTACAATCTCTTCCCCTAGCTCTTCCTCCCACTTCGCTTTGAGCTCTTCCACTGAGGCCTCCTCCTCCTCCTGCATCAGCTGGTAAATAGCCGAGATCTTTCCTTCACCGACCCATGTTCTCGAAAGCACCCTATCTTGCACTCCCCTTCGCGGCAGCCGTGGAAGATCCGCTACCTGCCTCTTAACAAATGCCCTGACCTGCATATACCCAAAAGCGTTCCCAGGGGGGAGGTTCCACTTCCCCACCAGCTCCTCCAGAGTCGCGAACTTCCCATCCAGGAAGAGGTCCCCAAATTGTCTATGCCTGCCCTGTGCCAACTCACAAATCCCCATCCCGTTCTCCCCGGCACAAAACAGTGATTGCCCCGTATCGGGGCCCAAACTGAGGCCTTCACTTCCCCCCTATGCTGCCTCCACTATCCCCAGATTTTAAGGGACGCAACCACCACCGGACTCGTGGAGTACTTTGCCGGGGGGAGTGGAAGTGAGGCCGTCACCAAAGCCTCCAGACTCGTACCTACACAGGACGCCACCTCCAATCTCTTCCATGCGTCACCCTCCCCTTCCGTCACCTACCTGCGAATCATCGCCACGTTCGCCGCCCAATAATATCCACACAGGTTGGGCAGCGCCAGGCCCCCTACCTCCCTTCTTCGCTCCAAAAATACCCTCCTTACTCTGGGGGCCTTCCGCGCCCACACGAACCCCAGAATCGACTTATTCACCCTTCTGAAAAAAGCCTTTGGGATCAATATGGGGAGGCACTGGAAAAGAAACAAAAACCTCGGGAGCACCGTCATCTTAATCGACTGGACCCTGCCCGCCAACGAAAGCGGTAGCGTGTCCCACCTCCTAAACTCCTCCTCCATCTGCCCCACAGCCTCGAAAAGTTAAGGCTATGCATGGCCCCCCAGGTCCCAGTCACCTGGACCCCAAGATACCTAAAGTTCCTTTCAGCCCTCTTCAATGGGAGCTCACCTATCTCCCTCTCCTGATCCCCCGGATGCAGGACAAACAGCTCACTTTTCCCCACATTGAGCTTATAGCCCGAAAAGTCCCCAAACTCAAGTATCTTCAGCACCGCTGGCATCCCCTCAGCCGGATCCGCGACATACAACAGCAGATCATCTGCGTACAGCGACAACCGGTGCTCCTCCCCACCCCTGCACAATCCCCCTCCAACTCTTCGAGTCCCTCAGCGCCATGGCCAGGGGCTCAATCACTAGCGCGAAGAGCAAGGGAGACAAGGGGCACCCCTGCCTCGTCCCCCTGGAAAGCCGAAAGTCCGCCGACCTCCTCCCATTCGTCACCACACTCGCCACGGGGGAGCTGTACAGCAACCTCACCCAGCTGATGAACCCCTCACCAAACCCAAACCTCCGTAACACCTCCCACAGATAACCCCACTCCACCCTATCAAAAGCTTTCGCCGCATCCATGGACGCCACTATTTCTGACTCCCCAGCCGCCGGCGCCATCATCATGACATTAAGGAGCCTCCACACATTGGCATTCAGTTATCTCCCCTTTACAAACCCCGTTTGATCCTCATGAATCACCGTCGGGTGGGGCAGCACGGTGGCCTAGTGGTTAGCACAACCGCCTCACGGCGCTGAGGTCCCAGGTTCGATCCCGGCTCTGGGTCACTGTCCGTGTGGAGTTTGCACATTCTCCCCGTGTCTGCGTGGGTTTCGCCCCCACAACCCAAAAATGTGCAGAGTAGGCGGATTAGCCATGCTAAATTGCCCCTTAATTGGAAAAAATAATTGGCTAATCTAAATTTATAAAAAAAAAATGAATCACCGTCGGGACCACATCCTCCACCCTCCTGGACAGCACCTTTGCCAACAACTTGACATCTACATTAAGGAGCGAGATCGGCCTGTAAGACCCACACTGAAGGGGGTCCTTGTCCCGCTTCAGGAGGAAAGAGATAATTGCCCTGGACATCCCTCCACCAGCTCCTCCAACTCGATTGGGGCCCCTAAACCCTCCACCCGCTCGTCCTCTACTCTTGGGAACTCCAGCCTATCCAAAAAGCGGTCCAACCCACCTGCTTCCCTGGGGGGCACCGCCCGGTACAGCCCCTCGTAAAAGGATCTGAACACCCCATTGATGTCCTTTCCACCCCGCACCAAGTTCCCTCCTGCATCCGTGGCTCCCCACATTTCTCTAGCTGCCTCCTGCTTCCGGAGCTGGTGAGCCAACATCTGACTTGCCTTCTCCCCGTACTCATATACCGCCCCCTGCGCCCTCCTCCACTACGCATCCGCCTTCCGGGTGGTTAAAATGTCAAATTCCGCTTGGAGATTGCGCCGCTTCCTCAAAAGCCCCTCCTCCGGGGTATCTGCATATCTCCGATCCACCCTTACCATTTCCTCCACCAGCCTCTCCCTCTCGACCCTCTCCGTGTGCCCGAATAGATATCAGCTCCCCTCTGACTACTGCCTTTAGCGCTTCCCAAACCACCCCAACTGGCACCTCCCCGTTATCATTGGTTTCTAGATACCCCTCTATGCCCCTACGGATCCGCCCACACACTTCCTCCTCTGCCAAAAGCCCTACATCCAGCCTCCACAACGGGCGCTGATCCTTCCCCTCCCCCAGCTCCAAATCCACTAAATGTGGGGCATGATCAGAAATGGGTACCCCCACTACTCTCGGGATTTGCGCCCTCCTAAGCACCAAAAAAATCAATCCGGGAGTACGCCTTATGAACATGGGAGAAAAAGGAGATCTCCCTACCCCCTAGCTCCAAAAACCTCCAAGGGTCCACCCCCCCCATCTGATCCATGAACCCCCTCAGCACCGAGGCCGCTGCCGGCCTCCTGCCCGTCCTAGACTTCGAGCGATCCAGAGCCGGATCCAGCACCTTGTTAAAGTCTCCACCCAGGATCAATTCCCCTGTCTCCAGGTCCGGGATCAGGCCCAGCATTCGCCGCATGAAGCCCGCATCGTCCCAGTTGGGAGCATAAACATTAACCAAGACCACCTGCTCCCCTGAAGTCTCCCACTCACCATCACATATCTACCTGCACTATCCGCCACCACTTTGGATGCAACGAACGACAGGCTCTTACCGACCAAAATTGCCACCCCACGGTTCTTCGCATCAAGCCCCGAGTGAAACACCTGTCCCACCCAACTTTTTCTTAGCCTCACCTGATCCGTAACCCTGAGGTGCGTCTCCTGGAGCATAGCCACATCCGCTCCAAACCCCCTCAAGTGAGCCAAAACCCGGGATCGCTTCACCGGACCATTCAGCCCCCTCAAGTTCCATGTGACCAGCCGAACCCGGGGGGGTCATCCCCCTCCGCCGATCAGCCATAGCTCTTCCTCAACCCGCCACTCACTAAGGGAACCCCCCAAGCCCGCTCCCCACGGTGGCAGATCCCCCTCCCAACCCCCCCTTCACCATCCATTCCCTCAGTCCCTGCAGCAACAACCCGGTACCCCCCCCATCTTCCTCCCCCACAAACCCCCCCACCCCCCTAGCTGCGTTACCCCATAACATTGTGCTTCCGTGAGTCAGCTGACTTCTGCTGACCCCGGGTACTCCCGCCATAACCACGACCCCCCTCCTCCCCGACGCAACACAGTCATCAATTCCTCCCTACCAGTGCCGCCCCCGCCCCCAATTCCTCTGGCGTGGGAAGAAAGCCCGCGCTTCCAACCCGAGTTCCGCCCCTCAACCCAACACGCGGGAAAAAGACGGACACATGACCCATCGGGACCCCAAACTACTCCCCAAGCCGCCAGTGGACAAAACAAAAAAAAACACCACAGTAAATAAACAACAGCCCAGAAAACAACCCCGAAAAAACCAAAATAGCGAAAACAAACAGGCAACATCAATCAGCAAACACAGCCAATATAAACGACAGGATACCTAGGAGGGAAAAGCCTCCATACAAAGTACATTTTTTCCCCAGCCCCCCAGTCCTCAGTCCGAATCCAAGTTCTCTGCCTGGACAAAAGCCCAGGCCTCCTCTGGAGAGTCAAAATAGAGCTGGCGGTCCTTGTAAGTGACCCAGAGGCGAGCCGGCTATAGAAGGCCAAACTTCACCCCCTTCCTATGAAGCACTCCCTTCGCTCGATTGAAGCCAGCCCTTCTCTTCGCCACCTCCGCTCTCCAGTCCTGATAAATCCTAACGTCCGTGTTCTCCCGCCTGCTGCTCCTCTCCTTCTTCGCCCATCTCAACACGCACTTCCGGTGGACCAAGCGGTGAAAACGGACCAGTACCGTCCTGGGCGGCTCGTTCGGCCTCGGCTTCCGCTGCAGCACTCGATGGGCGCCCTCCAGCTCCAGGGGACCACGAAACGACCCCGCACCCATCAGCGAGTTTAACATTAGGACCACAAAGGTCCCCAAATCCGAGCCTTCCAGCCCCTCCGAGAGGCCCAAAATCCGCAGATTCTTCCGGCGGGAGCGGTTCTCCATCTCCTCCATCCTTGCCAGCCATTTCTTGTGCAGCGCCTCGTGTGACTCCACTTTCACTGCCAGGCCCAAAAGCTCATCCTCGTTGTCTGAAGCCTTTTGCTGCAGCTCCCGAATCTCCACGGCCTGGGCCGTCTGAGTCGCCACCAGCTTGTCCAGCGAGGCCTTAAACGGCTCCAAGATCTCAGCTTTGAGCTCCTTGAAGGAGCGCTGAAGCAGCTCCTGCTGCTCCCGCACCTACTGCTTCCCCGCCCGCCGCCATCTTGCTTTCTCTGCCTCTCGCCTTCCTCTGCTGTAAAGCCGACTTTTGGACCGCTCCACTGCGAGTCCAGTCCATCCACCAGCCGCTGGGCACACTGGCTGTTTCTCCCCCCGGGGGAAAGTCGAAACAGTGCCGTTGCGGGCTCTTAAAAGAGCCTTAAAGTCCAAAAAAAGTGGGAGCTGCCGAACGTGCGGCTTAGCTCCGCATCGCCGCCACCGGAAGTCGTTAGACAGATTCTTGATCAACAAGGGGGTGGCAGATTTAGTGGGAATAGGCAGGATTGAGATTGAAATCATATCAGCCATGACCTTATTGAATGGCAAAGCAGGCTCGATGGGCCTAGTGTCTACTCCTGCTCCTAATTCATATATTTGTTTTGAAAATATTTTCCATGGTGTTCGGCAGGCAAGTACATGCTCATTAAAGGTCAAGACAAATTTGAGTCACTGGGAATGCATGTCGTCTATTTAACAATCTGGAAGTTAGAGAATTGGATTAACATTCATTATTCTAGAAATTAATACCAAACCAATACTATTCCAGAATTAGCTCATGATTGCATATGACCAAAATTAATCTGTAGCTCAATAACAATTTACATGCATGTAATGCGTTTAATGTAGAAAGCCATCCCAAGATGCTGAGCTACAGGGGGAGATATTGGAAGTGGTGTGGCAAAGGGAGCAGTGATGCACAAAAGGTCAGAGTTGCAGGAATTCATATGATCATAAAGATTTACAGCATGAAATGATGCCATTCAGCCCATCATGTCTGTGCCGGCTGACAAGGTGCAAACCAGCCTAATCTCACTTTCAAGTTCTTGATCCATGACATTGTAGGTTACGGCACTTCAAGTCATGTCCAAATACGATTTGAGAATTCTGGTCCCTATCACCTTTCAGGGAGTGGAGTTCTAGATTTCCACCCTCTGGGTGAAGATAATTTCTGCTCAAATCCTCTATAAATATCCTGTCTCTTATCCATCTATGACCCTGATTATGGATACCTCAGCCAAGGAGGATAGAGCCTTCCTATCCACTCTTTTGAGACCCAAGTTTATGTACTTCAGTTAAGTCTTCCTTTCACTTCCTCTGTTCCAAAGAAAACAACTCCAGGCCTTCCAATATTTTCTCAACTAAAATCCTCTAGTCCATGCAACATCCTTGTAAATCTCCTCTATACTCTCTCAAGTTCAATTACACCTTTCCTATAGTTGGGTGGCCAAAACTGCACACACTACTCCAGCTGTGGTCTTATGTTCAATACAGTTCCAGCATAACTTCCCTGATCTTATATTCTATACCTTAGGTAATAAGAGTATCCCATATACTTTCTTGACCACCTTATCTACCTGCCCAGTCATCTTCAGAAATCTGTGGACGTACATTCTAAAGGTCCCTTTGTTCCTCTATACTTTCCAGTATTCTACCATCTTACCTTGTTAGACTTCCCCAAATGCATTACTTCGCACTCCATTCGCCACTGTTCTGCTTACCCGAGTAGTCCACTGATAACTTCTTGCCGTGTACAGCTTTCTTCATGGTCACTCATATGCCCAATTTTTGTATCGTCAGAAAACCTCAATCAGACCCACTCTATTCAAGGATTCTATGGGAAGCAAGATATGAAATTGCAGAGCCATTGGCAATGATCTTTTCGTCCTCACTGTCAACAGGGTTGGTACCAGGGGATTGGAGAGTGGTGAATGTTGTGCTCCATTCAAAAAAGGGACTAGGGATAACCCTGGGAATTAAAGGCCAGTTAGTCTTACTTCGTTGGTAGGGTAATGGAAAGGGTACTGAGGAATAGGATTTCTGAGCATCAGGAAAGACACTGCTTGATTAGAGATAGTCAGCATGGATTTGTGAGGGGTAGGTCTTGCCTCACAAGTCTTATTGAATTCTTTGAGGAGGTAACCAAGCATGTGGATAAAGGTAAAGCAATGGATGTAGTGTACATGGATTTTAGTAAGGCATTTGATAAGGTTCCCAATGGTAGGCTTATGCAGAAAGTAAGGAGGCGTGGGATAGTGGGAAATTTGGCCAGTTGGATAACAAACTAGCTAACCGATAGAAGTCATAGAGTGTTGGTGGATGGCAAATGTTCAGCCTGGAGCCCAGTTACCAGTGGCGTACCGCAGGGATCAGTTCTGGGTCCTCTGCTGTTTGTGATTTTCATTAATGACTTGGATGAGAGAGTCGAAGGGTGGGTCAGTAAATTTGCAGAGGATACGAAGATTGGTGGAGTTGTGGATAGTGAGGAGGGCTGTTGTCAGCTTCAAAGAGTCATAGATAGGATGCAGAGCTGGGCTGAGAAGTGGCAGATGGAGTTTAATCCTGAAAAGTGTGAGGTTGTCCATTTTGGGAGGACAAATATGAATGCGGAATACAGGGTTAACGGTAGGGTTCTTGGCAATGTGGAGGAACAGAGAGATCTTGGGGTCTATGATCATTGATCTTTGAAAGTTGCCACTCAAGTGGATAGAGCTGTGAAGAAGGCCTATGGTGTGCTAGTGTTCATTAGCAGAGGGATTGAATTTAAGAGCCGTGAGGTGATGATGCAACTGTACAAAACCTTGGTAAGACCACATTTGGAGTACTGTGTGCAGTTCTGGTCGCCTCATTTTAGGAAGGATGTGGAAGCTTTGGAAAAGGTGCAAAGGAAATTTACCAGGATGTTGCCTGGAATGGAGAGTAGGTCTTACGAGGAAAGGTTGAGGGTGCTCATTCGAACGGAGAAGGATGAGGGGCGACTTGATAGAGGTTTATAAGATGGTCAGGGGAATAGATAGAGTAGACAGACTTTTTTCCCCGGGTGGAAAAAACCATTACAAGGGGATATAAATTTAAGGTGAATGGTGGAAGATATAGTGGGGATGTCAGAGGTAGGTTCTTTACCCAGAGGGTAGTGGGGACACTGGAATGCACTGCCTGTGGAAGTAGTTGAGTCGGAAACATTAGGGACCTTCAAGTGGCTTTGGATAGGTACATGGATTAAGATAGAATGATGGGGTGTAGATTAATTTGTTCTTAATCTCGGACAAAAGTTCGGCACAACCTCGTGGGCCGAAGGGCCTGTTCTGTGCTGTATTTTTCTATGTTCTATATATACCACAAAAAACAAAGGACCTCATACTGAGCCCAACAGATCCCCCACCAGCCATCAACCATTAATTATCCTTATTTCCTCCCTCTTGAGCAAATTTTGGATCCAGGTTGCAACTTTGCCACCTGGGCCTCATGCTTAAAGTTGTCCCACTTAGAATGGCACTTTTCAGAAATAGAATTATAATTCCAACTTTAAGTGAGGACTTGTGTATTTCATTTTGAGAGTACAAAATTACACACACTATTTCTTATCCTCACCAATTAATTTCTAGGCAATGTTTTAGACATTGTTACTCATTCCCCCTTAAGGGGTCAGTAGAATACAGATATTTGAGCCTCCCTCAAATGGTTCATTCAATGTGTATGCCCATTGGACAACAGTCATTAACAGAAATGAAAACAAGGGGCGGGGTTCTCCAATAATGGGGCTATGTCCCCACGCCCGCGACTAAATGCGCCTGAGTCACTCTGGACTTAGCTGGAGTAAGTCCGCGATGATTCTACCATTTTCAGGGGGATAGCAGGGCGCCGGAATGCTCCTCGCAGCTCCGGCTGCCGATAGGGGTCCCTGCACTTCCGGTCGGGAGACCGGGCATGCGCACAACGCTGGCCTGTGTCGGCCTCCCCACGCGACATGGCCGCCCCACACAGCGGACTGGCACCAAGAAAATAGCAGTGTCCCCCCCCCCCGCCCCCACCGAGATTGTGCGTGCCCACGGATCAGTGGCCCCGATCAATAGCCTGGCGATCCTGGGTCTGCAGCCGCCATGCCGACTACCCGCTGGGTGGAACCATGAGAAACCCACACCGGCGGGAACTCGGCAAATTGCAGTGGGAGAATCGCCGCGGGGGCCTTTTTCAATGGCCCCTGACCGACACCATGTCGACCGCCGCGCCCGATTGCTGCCGATTTTCCAGGGACCGGAGAATCACGGGAGCGGCGCGGACTCGATCTCGGGTTTGACGCCCATTTTCCCTCCCCACGCCGATCGTGATTTCGGCTCGGAGAATCCCGCCGAAGGGGTGCTGAAAATCTCAGCAGTTCTGGTAGCCCCTGCGGAGACGGAAACAGAGTTAACACTGAATCCAATATGACTCTTCCTCAGAACTGAGTTCCGATTGAACTCTTGTTTCTCTGGATGCTGTCAGAGCTGCTGAGTTCTTCCAGCACTTTCTTTTATTTCAGATTTCAAGCACTTTGCTTTTACTTTAGTCATTGATAGGATGCCATTTAATGTACATCTACCTAAAAGAAAACTGCCTGAAAGAAAATACTATGCAAGTCACAGTTAATGTTTCAAATCATTGTCAGATTTTCCAGTATTGATGTTAAAGTGCATTTTCGTTCTGCATGATGTTCCCTAGTGACACAAGAACATTCTGTACAATCATCCCAATAGATGTACAACAACTGTATATCCAGAATAATTTTAAATACTTATTACTCCTTTGTACTTCGGAAGCAAATAAATAGGGCCAAAGTACAAAGTAACAAACACATTCATGAGGGGAGAAAAAGCCTTTGGTTTGAATAATCACATATTTTAACGTATATTTTCAAATACTTCTTGCGTTTAGATTTGAGATCATTTAGAAGAGAAGGAATACAACAGGCAAGAAGTAAAAACTTAGTTTAAAAAAAAAACCAAGAAACCAAAATTCAGAAACAAAACTACAACAAATGCATATTATATGTATTTTTAAATTTCCCACCTTTGAACTATGATGCCGGGTCATTGCAGGAAAATAAATAATATGATAATCTTTACAAAACATTATTACATATAAAATAGAAAACAGGAAATGTAGACATTTCAGTTTTAATGTGTTGCAGGTTGATACAGGTACTACCATTACATTTGACTTTATTTACAATAACCTCTTTATATGCCCTGTGAACTCACCTCATCAGCCATTAATGTTCAGTTTTACAAATAGAGCCATTTATTCTCGGAGGTTAGACAATTAGCTCACGCTATGTAGTGATTTACAGACAGCACAAGTTTACCACCCCTCCCCCCTTCGTGTTAGGTCACTAAGGAGCTTTCAAGAGGTAGCCAGAGTAACTTATGCCTGAAAGTACCAGTCTTCAATCAGTATGTCTTCACCACACACGTGACTTGTGTTAGCTTAAAAATATTACAAAATGGAGTGACATGAAATGGCCACTAGGAGATGCAGTAGAGCTGTAACCTAAAACTTTTGTGAAGCACAATGAAACCTTCGTGATTTCTATCTAAACTGGAAACTGGTGTGTAAAAACTATTCGCAAAAATTAATAAGTTCCCAACCACGTGCATTTTTCACAGTACAAAATAAAAGTTCAAATAGAAAATCTGTACTATTGACAATTAATATGTCAGGAAAACTGGTTTAAATATTTTTCAGATCTTAATTATATCTCAACTTATTTACTAAATAGCAACCATAGGATAGGAGCATCAAAAGGTCCACTACTTCAGTAACTACAAGATACTTGTAATTTGTTTACAGCTTTCTCAACAGGCCCCTTCACTTCACAAGATTTCTGCAGCTGAACCTTAAAGTTGACCATTTATTGTACTTTTTCTCATTCTTCCACTGGCATCACCTCATATTCCTTCCCATTCTTTCATTGAACATCGATCTGCTTGATCTAATAAAGTTAAAATTAGGGGAGGAGGGGGGCGGCACCTGGTGCACTAGGACTATGGCTCTGAGGGCCCGGGTTTGAATCCAGGCCTTGGGTCACTGTCCGTGTGGAGTTTGCACATTCTCCCCGTGTCTGCGTGGGTTTCACCCCTCACAACCCAAAGATGTGCAGTGTAGGTGGATTGACAACACTAAATTGCCCCTTAATTGGAAAATAATAATAATTGGGTACTCTAAATTTATATTAAAAAAAAGTTTGTGGAGGATTAGTGCTGGGACCTCAGCTACTTACAATCTCTACTGATGACTTGGACAAAAAGACAGAGTAATGCATCATAGTTTGCTAACAAAACATTGCTACGTGGAAATGTAAGTTGTGAGGAGTGCATACACTGCAAAGACATGTAGACAGGTTAAGTGAGTGGGCAACAAGGTAGCAGATGGAGTACAATGCAGGGAGTTGTCAAGTTATTAACTTTGGTCCAAAGAATAGAAAGCCAAAATTTAAAATTAAAAAAAAACTTGTAAATGTTGATATTTAGAGAGACTTAGAATGCTCACACAAGGGACATAAACCATTAGCATACAGGCACAGCAAGCAATTGGGAAGACAAATGGCATGTTGGCCTTTTTTCAAGGGTGCTAGTTTACAGAAATAAAGCAGCCTTGCTACAATTGTAGAGGACTTTGGTGACACCAAACATGGAGTAGTGTGTGCAATTTTGGTCTCCATATTTAAGGAAGGATCCAGTTTCAATGGAGGCAACACAACAAAGATTAATCCCTGGGATAAGGGTGGCTGTCCTATGATGACTAAACTATATGTTTGAAATTGTAGAAGGAGGGGTGATCTCACTGAAACCATACAAGAGTCTGAAGAGGCTTGATAGGGGAGACACAAAGGTTGTTTCCATTTCCTGGGGAATCTAGAACATGGGGAAAGGGGATGATCAGTTAGGACTGAGATGAGGAGAAATTTATTCCCTGAAAGAATTGTGCTTCCTTGGAATTCTCTAACCAGAGACACTCTGGATGCTCCATCACTGCGTACACTTAATGATCATAAGTGTAGTCTTAAGTCATTTCACCAAAATGACTTTTGGTGTCTTGGGAATCAGGTAATATGGGAAGTGGGCAGGAAGTTGAAGCCCAAGATCAGCCATAACCATATTCTTTATTTTTTTTTATAAATTTAGATTACCCAATTATTTTTTTCCAATTAAGGGGCAATTTTAGTGCGGCCAATCCACGTACTCTGCACATTTTTGGGTTGTGGGGTCGAAACCCACGCAGACACGGGGAGAATGTGCAAACTCCACACGGACAGTGACACAGAGCCGGGATCGAACCTGGGACCTCAGTGCCGTGAGGCAGCTGTGCTAACCACTAGGCCACCGTGCTGCCCTGTAACCATATTCAATGGAAGAGCAGACTTGACAGGTCGTATAGTCTACCCCTGTTCCTATCTTGTGCTCTACTCTAGAACTTAAAACAACATTAACTGGTCATCATTGGATTGTTGCTTGTGGGGCTCTGCTGTATGCTAATTAATGCACACATGATTAATTCCCTCCCTATGTACTTTTGGCACTGCTTCAAAGATTACTCAGATGTATGACCCTTCAGTTTTAGATATACAAGCAGAATTAGGCCTTTTGGCCCATCGAGTCTTTGATCCAATGATCATGGCCGATATGTTCCTCATCCCCATTCTCCTGCCTTCACCCCATAACCCCTGATCTCCATATTAATCAAGAACACCAGATTTGTACTCGAGATACTGTTACCTACAGGGCTACAGACCAAGAGATGAACTGTGAAATCAGACAGAATAGTTCTTTCTTCGAGCATCAGAACAAGAAACAGGCAATTTAGCCTCTCGAGCCTGCCCCACTGTTCAATATGATCAAAGCTGATCGCATCATGGCCTCAACTCCACTGCCCGTTCTCCAAAACCCTTCAACCCATTACTAATTAAAGATCTATCTAACCCCTCCTTAAATTTACTCACTGTCCCAACATCCACTGTACTCTGGGGGAGCGAATTCCACAGATTCACAACCCTTTGTAAGGAGAATTTTCTCCTCATCTCCGTTTTAAATTTGCTACCCCTTATCCTGAGACTATGACCTCTCATTCTAGAATGCCCCACAAGAGGAAGCATCCGCTCCACCTCTACTTTATCCATACCTTTTATCATCTTGTACACCGCAATTTGATCTTCCTCATTTTTCGAAACTCTAGAGAGTATAGGCCTAAACTGCTCAATCACGCTTCATACGACAAACCCCTCAGCTCTGGAATTCACCTAGTGAAACTCCTCTGAACTGCCTCCAATGCCACTACATCTTTCCTCAAATAAGGGGACCAAAACTGTGCACAACACTCCAGGTGTGGTCTCACTAATGCCTTGTATAGTTGCAACAACACTTTCTTACCTTTATACTCTATTTCTTTAGCTATAAATGCCAACATTCCATTTATTTTCTTTATTACCTGCTGGACCTGCATGCCAGTTTTCTGCGATTCGTGCACGAGGACTCCCAGATCCCTTTGCATCGGAGCACCCTGAAGTCTCTCCCCAATTAGATAAGTTGCCTTCCCATTTTTCCGACCGAAATGCATGACCTCATACTTATCCATATTAAACTCTATTTGCCACATTTTGGCCCACTCACCTAACCTATCTCTATCCATTTGTAAGATTCTTATTTCCTCTTTGCAACTTACTGTCCCACCTATTTTTGTGTTGTCTGCAAATCTGGCTATAGAACCTTCTATCCCTGCATCCAAGTCATTAATGTAGATTGTAAATAGTTGGGGCCCAGGGACCGAACCCGGTTGCATCCCACTAGTTACATCTTGCCATCCAGAAAAAGACCCATTTATCCCCAACTCTGTCTCCTGTCCGTTGGCCAGTCTTCTATCCAAGCCAATAAATTACCCCCAACCCCATGTGATCTAGTCTTGTGTATTAACCTTCTGCACAGCATCTTATCAAACGCCTTCCGAAAGTCCAGATATACTACAACTACAGGATCCCCATTATCCACGTCGCTTGTTACATCCTCAAAGAACTTTAGCAAATTAGTCAAACATGACTTTCCCTTCATAAAACCATGCTGACTCTGATGGATTACATTTGACTTTCCAAATATCCTGAAATTACTTCCTTCATAATTTAGTCTAACAATTTCCCAACAACAGATGTTAAATTAACTGGTCTGTAATTTCCCACATTCTGCCTCCCTCCCTTTTTGGACAAGGTCATTACATGAGCATTTTTACCATCCACTGGAACCTAATATACTCAATCTTTATTGTCACAAGTAGGCTTACATTAACACAGGTTACTGTGAAAAGCCCCTTATCACCACATTCCAGCGCCTGTGCGGCACAGTGAGGGAGAATTCAGAATGCCCAATTTACCTAACACCACGTCTTTCGGGACTTGTGGGAGGAAACCGGAGCACCCGGAGGAAACCCATGCAGACACAAGGAGAACGTGCAGACTCCACATAGGCAGCGCCCCAAGCCGGGAATCAAACCTGGGACCCTGGAGCTGTGAAGCAACAGTGCTACCCACGGTGCTACTGTGCTGCCCTGAACATTTCCCATGTCCAGAGAATTTTGGAATATTATCACCAATGGATCCACTATCTCCGCTGCCACTTCCTTTAACACCCTGGGATGTAGGCCATCAGACCCGGGGGACTTGTCTGCCTTCAACTGTTTGCCTTTGTTGAGTACTGTTTTTGTTTTGATGCTGATGAGTTCCACCCTTCCCATTACCTCTGAATTGCCCATTCCTATAGGAATGGTACTATTGTCCTCCATGTGAAAACTGGGGCAAAATATTGATTTAGCATCTCCACCATTTCTGTGTTCTCCACTATTAACTCTCTGGTTTCATCATCCAAGGGACCAACTTTCACCTGAGCGACTCTCTTCCCTTTTATGTACTTACCGAATTTTTGCTATCCTTCTTGATATTTTGCCCTACTTTTGTTTCGTAATTTACCTTAGCTATTTGGATTTTATTGGATGAATTTAATGTAAACATTTCAAAGTTAATTTGTGGTGGGTTTTCCCACCGGCTCTGCTGGCGAGTTCCCCACCACTATCAAACAACACTTCGTAACTATTTTGGACCCTGGGGAGTTTCTCACCGGTTTAGCCCACACTTTGGATTTTTTTCAGCACTGGGGAGAGATTGGGCTGCTATTTTGAAAGGATGCCCCGATCTCTAAGTGAGCTTGTGGGTTCCCCACACCCCACCCGTGGGCAGTATTACTCCCCACACATATGGGCATTAGCCCCCCCCCCCCAATTCAACCTCCCAGAGGCCTCTACTTACTTGCCGTGCACCCACCCTCCAACCTCCTTTCATGGGCATGACACCCCCATGGGCCGTGACCCTTGGTGGTGCCATCCTGACACCCTTGCACTGCCATCTTAGCAGTGCTCCTGCCAGCTTGACAGTGGCAAGGTGCCTGCGTTCCAGAGGAAAGGCCAGAGAGCCAACCTGCACTATATCTGGCCACCCAGGGGCCTCCGATTGACCGGGAGACACACTCTCTCTCTTCACCCACCCCAGGTGTCATTCCACCTGCTCCATGTTTGTGTGGACCAGTACTGAATGGCAGCCTCCCTCTGGAGGCTAGTAGATCCTGGGTAAGCTCGGCTAAGTAGGTTTAAACCCTACTTAGGCTTGTGCCGTTTGGTCATGCCCCTTTTGGGCGAGATCCTGACTTCGACTTGGCTATAACCCGCGAGGCATGAAGGCTGCTAGGAAGCCCATGGGTAGCCTTACCCGGGATCTACCGACCACATTGTGCATTGCGACCGGTAGATCGCGCCCATTTAGTATCCCTTTGTTTATGTTTGTAAATTTCCCAATTTTCCAGCCTGCCACTGGCTTTGCAATATGGTATACCTAAGTTTTTGTCTTTATATTGTCCTTGACCTCGTTTAGTCATGGATGTTTTTAATCCCTCTTACCATCTCTCTCGGAAATATATTTTAGTTGTGAGGAATTAGTATCCCCTTAAACAACTGCCACTGCTCATCAGCTGTCCTACCTTTTGATTCCTGCCCACTCTGCTTGAGCCAAATCTGTCCTCATGCCTATGTAATTACCTTTGTTTAATTCCAGAATGCTGGTGTGGGACTCCACTTTCTCGCCCCCAAACTATTTATTGATTTTAAAGGCGACGTGGTCTTTTGCCAATGCCCTGTCAATCCAGGATCACACATTCAATGTTAGCTCTGTGTATGGCCAACGTATATGATGCCTTTAATAAAAAAAATAAATTCAGATGCATTTCGGAGCTAGGAGATAAAAAAAAAACTTAACAGTTATTACAGTTACAACATCACATCCAGAAAAAGCAGATTAAAGTTTGTAATATTCTGTAGGTAGAATATTACCCACTCGAGCAGCTTTTTAAGCAGCCCAATCGAAGACAAGGTTTAATTACAGTTAAATATAGCCTGTAAATTCCAATTGTCACTCAATCATGAATTAGCAAATTAAATGGTTAAAGATTAGGATTTGGAAATTTTCTAATTGGGGTTTGAAGTCTGATGCATTTTAAAAATTCAAGTCAGGTAGTATTTGCAACTCCTTTAATCTTTTGCAATACATTTGTATTGGATGTTTACTGGCAGAATAAGCTTGACTTTTAAAAACAAAATACTTGTAAAATTTACCTTAAAATTTCCCAGTCTACAGCTGGGAACTGGAATTGATCTCTCCATTCTTTAATTACTCTACATGCAGAATTTATTTTGCCAAGATGGACATTGAACAGAAAGGTTGAGAACAGAGTGTGGTCAAATGTAGAACATGAGTAGTGAAGGTAAATAGCAGATACATTTAAGGAAAAGCTAGATAGAACTGCTAAGTAGGAGCATAAACACAGGTACAGGGAAGTGGGTCCAATGGGCAGCTTATCTACTGTAACGTTTATATAAATGTGTTTTACCTACTGATTACCCCACAGCCCCAAGTGAAATGTGGTTTACTTTATAGAAATTCATACAAAGATGGTCACATTGATGTAGTAATATTATACTCCTCCCTTCTCAATGAAACAATGTTCAGGTTCCTTGCAATTTATATACTTTTTATGGTTTTTCATTTCATATTCATGAATCGAACTTAACCACCGGTTTCCTATTCCCAAAAGGATGACTTGTTTCTTGACCCAAATTTTCAGAACTTGGGGAATGGACTTTGACTCATCTTGACCAGGGTGTGAGACAACATTTTGTTTTAAAGACTGATCTTGACCATGGCTTCTTCTATTTCCTGGTCTGTGAGACTTCAACTTGGATCTGATTGGGCCTGGTTTTAGGCATGACTTTTGTTAGTGTAACTATTGGTACTCTACTCGTATATCCCAACTATCCAATTCATCAGACACATTTGTGTCTCCCCAACCTCCTCTTTCTTTCTGAACCACTGAAGGTAAAAAGTGATCTCTTCACAAAAGCCTAACTTTCCACTGCAAACATCTTGACCAAATATGTTCAAGGAGCACACTTTTTCACAACTCTTCCTGTTAGCCCCTTCAACCACTTGTGACATTGATCCTTTAACTTACACTGAGTGCTGAGTGCTAAATGTGGCTTCAGCACTGAAAACCTCAATCCAACTGTTTTCAAAGAAACAACTCAAGCTAGTGTTCTGCATTTCTAATGAGAGGTGTTATTATAAACAAAACAATTGCTAGTTGTGATTCAATGACAACAGATGTTTCTTCCAATTTATATTGAGCAACTTCTTTACAAGAGCATACTTACAAGAGCATACTTAACAATTTGAAGTAAAATCAGTGGAATTTTACCTCACATGATTTACCCCATTCATGAACTGTACTAACTCTTTTCAATTGAGGCCCATCGTTAACAATTCCCTCTCTGAACACAAAGTATCTGGAGTTTTGCTAGTTGTTGATTCATTGGGAACCCCTGAACCAACTTAGAACGGCTATCACAATGAATAGCAGCTGGCCTTCAAATTCTGCAAAATCTACGTGGAGCCTCTGCCAAACTAGAGCTGGCCATTTCCTGGTTGCAAAGGTACCCATGGCAGCTTGTTCTCTACTGCAGAAACATACTCTACACTGTTTGACTGTGTGTTCTGTTTGTTACCTAGGCCTGGCTACATGATCGTTCAAGGCTCTTTGTTGCACCCATTCGCAAGTGTTATCATGTAAACCACACATCAACGATCTGTACCTTTCAGGAATTACAAATCTGACTCCTCATACAACGCAATCTTTATCAACTGATAATTCAATCTTACACATGAAAAGTGGCCTAATATCTAAATCCAGTATCTATGTTGGCCAGCCATCGAGATACAATTGCACATTCTTGTCAACATGTTATCCCTACTCGTTGTTCTATCAATGGCTTCTGCAGTGACAGGCGATTCAAAAGTGTGAAAAGGAAAAAACACCCTCCCTGTTGGGGTCAAGCTCTGATGGGGATGGCAATCTGGGCATCACATCAGCATTACAATGATCTTCCGATTGTACATCATACCATATTTATAAGCAGACAAGATCAAAGCCCATCCTTGCATTTGGGCTGCAGTTAAAGTAGCTACTGGAGATTTTGGATTCAAAATATCCATCAGTAGCTTATGATCAGTTTTGACTGCAAAATGACGACCAGACAAATATACAAATTCTTACTCCAAAAATCAAAGACAATGCTTCACTACCATTGCTCACAGCCACCGAGGCAAATGCAATCAGTCTTTCCTCATCATTATCCAACACAAGAGATCACAGCCACACATGCGCATGGAGCAACATCACATACTAGCTTAATCTTTCTGGTCACATTTTAATGTAATGCTTTGCTCTGTCCAATTCCACAGAACATCTTTCCTCAAGAATTCATTCAATGGATGCAACAAGGTTAACAAATTTAGAATGAATTTAACTTAGCAATTCACTCAGCCCAAAAAGATCCGATCAGGTATATTTTTAGAATGTGGCACATTTCTTTTGGTTGAACCTTGCTCTTGGTAGGATGTAACCCATCTTTGTTTATTCTGCGATGCAACTACTTTAATGGGCTTTGAAACATGTGTACCTTCATCTGAACTTGTTTTTCCAAACGGTGCACCTTATTCAGCCCATCATTATGGGTATGCCTTTTGGAGCTGAAGTATGCCATCCAAATCAGTTTTGAGTGGGTTTGAGTAGGGTGATCATTGCACGGCACAACATCGAGGGCCGAAGGGCCTGTTCTGTGCTGTACTGTTCTATGTTCTATGTTCAAATAGCACACAAGGGCTAAGAAACACCAAATGTCAGCTTATGAAACTGAAGTCGATCCAAATGTGCATTGATATTCAAATATGACTTACACTCATCATTTAAGTCAAACGCAGATGGTCATTTCTCAGATCCAACTTTAATGTTTCCTCTTGTAGGAGAATCTAGGACGAGAGGGCATAATCTCAGAGTAAGGGGTCTATTAAAGACAGATAAGGGGGGGGGGATTACTTCTCTCAAGAGGGTAATGAATCTATGGAATTCTTTACTACAGACAGCTGTCGAGGCTGGATTAAGTATGTTCAAGGCAGAAATAGACAGAATTTAATTAGTAAGAGAATCGAGGGTTATGGGAATAAGATGGGAAAGTGGAGTTGAGGACTGAATCAGATCAGCTACATCACTAAATGAGAGAGCAGTCATGTGGCCTACTTCTTCTGCTCTTACGTCTTATTGTCTATTATGCTGCTAACCAGTTCCTTCCCAACAAGGATGGTTTTTCACCATTGACCACGATGGGCATTGCTCGTTGTAGGTGACTAGAACTATTATACTTCCAATTATGGGAATCATCTCTCCTCCATAACGGCGTAACTCTACTGCCGATTTCTCCAACTGATATTGTTCAACTTTTCACGATACAATGATTCAGAATCACACCCACTGATGCACCTTCGATGGCCTTCATGATTACCAGAACTCCATCCAGTACTATTTGGACCAAACTGCCCTGTGAATTTCCACCAGGCAGCCAAGTGCTTCAGATGGTATGGGTCTCAATCAACCCAATTTAACTGGCAGCCAGGAATCTCACAATCCCATCTCATCACCAGACTGTGAAATATATGCTGGTCAAAATCAGTGCGCAGCCCAGAGTTTAGTAACCACGCTAAACCTAGTTCAATCCTGTTTGGTTTATATACATACATACACAAATGGCCTCAAAAGGTTGTTATTACAAGACAATAATTTATGCGGTTTAGATTCTTCAGCCCGTCCCAATTTTCTTCAGTCTCCTTGTGTTTTATAAACGTGATCGAGTTTGTTGATGAAGTAATGCATAAGGTTGTGTGTGTTTGATCTGAATTTGGGCTTTCAAAGAGATAACCAAAAAGTAAAGACTGTGGAATTAAACAGATAGCGCAAATGGCATCAGCTGTGGGACAAGAGGCAGAGAGTAGTGGCAAGCAGTTGCTTTTCTAACAGAAATATACACTGGCATCCCACGCTAGGATCACTGCTCTTTTCATACATGTTAATGACCTGGACTTGGATACCTGAGACATATTTTCAAAGTTTGCAGATTATACAAATCTTGGAAATGTAGTAAACAGCAAGAATAGCAGCAGACTTCAGGATGACACCAAGACTAGTGAATTGGGCGCACATTTAGCTCAAGTGTGAAGTGGTATGAAGAATGAGGAGGGAAATAAAAACTAAATGGTGCAATTTTAAAGCTGGAGCAGGAATCAGGGGGTTTGCCCATTTTAAGCAGCTTATGTTTGATGCTTAGTACAGGTAATCGTTTTAACAAAATAAATTACAGGTTTATGCAGACTCAATAAGCTCACAGGAGTGACTGTGTTAATAGATGCAGCATGTGAAAACTACTGATGAAAGAATGAAGACCATTTCAGTATACGATAATGGACCCTACAGGTGCAGACATTTTCAACAGAGGCACTGGACTTAAGGTAGTTAAGATAGTCATAGAAAAACCTTACATTCCAGATCTTGTTAGCAATTTCCAGAAAAGCATTGGAGAGTTTGAGAGGGAAAGAGATATAGCAAGGGGCATGCACAAATTCTACGACACCAGGGAAATAAATCCAAACAAAAACAAACATCATTTAGAAAAGGCTATTTTTACTGGAGAAGCAGTGACAAAAACGTGGTCAAGTGAAAACTAAAAGCCCTATTCGAAACACGAGCGAAGCTCAATGAAAGAGGCAAGCATGTTACTGCCCTTATATATGGCATAAGAAATAGTCAATGCAGTTGTGTGCAGCTCACAGTAGCTGTCTTGCAACCCCTGCCCTCCTCAACTCCATAAAAAATTAAGGGAAATAAACAGAAAATTAATTCATACGATATTTCTCGCACAAAGTGAAACTATAAAAAAAGATTAATATTGTTTGTACTATTCTTGGAGAAACTGCAAACTATTTTTGACTCATTGGTTGCATTTCAAACTCAAAAGTACAGAACGTCCAGTTCATGCCTCCACAAAGAAGTTAATAACTTTTTCTCTGCCTAGCAATAGTGCCAAGGCAAAAATAGCACATTATAGCTTATAAAATTTTAATTAAAATCGAAGCTTTACATCAACACTCCTCTATTTTGCAACTAACTAAGTACCTCTTCGGTCATCTTCACAATGTCAAACCTACTCTTCCTTGTCTCACTTAACAACAAATGAAGCAATGTTCTATCTATGTGCTTGCTTGTGATTGGTGAACCGATGCCTGGGTTACGTACATCTTGTGACCATTATTAGACTGTTAACAATTCCTTGCATTTGAAGCATTCATCTAAGCCACAGGAAATGTCAGTTTCATTCCAGCAACCTGTGTGAAATAACATCTAACAGACCACACACAGACTAAAGCAGAATGTTCATTAGTAGTTTAAGCAGGATCAAAGTTTCCCAAGGTAGAATTCAGTGTCAATAATTTATAAATGGAACAAATATATTTACAATAAATGTTCTGAGGTCATGCCACACTGACTGGTGATTCACAAAAACCTTTGGTGTAGTACGTGGTGAGTCAGAAACAGACGCAATGTTCAGGCCAAATAGAGATACAGGGTTTCAGTGATAAATGGGCCAATGCAGTGGAAGAGGCAAGAAGAGGAGGAGAGGGAGCATGGGGTCAACAGGTGAACAACAAGGAAGTGTGGTGGTGGGAAAAAGTGAAAGAGGTGAATGGGGAAGGAATAGTAGAGAGGGTGGGAGTGACAATTAGGAGCAAGACAGGAAAAAAAATACTCACTTGCCATCAAGTCATATGTTGAAATGTAGACGCTTTTGGGGGGGTTCTAATCATCAACCTACTTGTGCATAGTATGAAGAAAACCTCACATTTTATTGGAATGTTACACACTGATTTTCTTCTTTTAAAGCACAATTAAACCTGATCAATGGCTAATGTGCAGCAAAGCCTACAGGACAGGTCATACCTGTCATAATGTACACACAGGTATATGATGGTGCACACACAGACAGGCAGTGATTGACACACAGGATGACCAATGAACACCCAAAACACAGCAGCCAATCACCAGACAGGACACGACCACTATAAAGCCAGAGGGCACCAGTTTTCCCGCTCTCTCGGGATCCAACCTCTGAGACAGTCTTTCTCTCTACAGCCGAGCTATCCACATCTTTAACTCCCTCACCTTTGCTGAAGGCGAGGACAAGAAAAAGTTTAAAACAGTCCTGCTGAAGTTCGACAGCCACTGTGACATCGAAGTCAACGAGAGCTTTGAACGCTATGTGTTCCAGTAGAATCTTCAGGGTAAGGATGAACCTTTTCAGTCCTTCTTAACCCATCTCCATATGCTCGTGCAGTTCTGCAACAGTCAGAGCCCGTGAGCAGCAACTAGAACTTACACCATGTGGTAGTAAGATAGTCTGGTCAGGTTAGCTTCAGGTCTCCAGTCAAGTCAGCATAGTGTCTACCCACAGTTAAAGTATGTATGATAGTTAAGAGTTCAATAAAATCGAGTTGCATTTCTTCAAGTGTTGGAAGCCTGTCTCTCTCCCTGCTGCAGTAAACACAGTCCTCAAGGAGCCAGCTTACCCAACACATCAATACCCATTTCACTCACAGTTTTCTTAATCACTGTGGTGAGCTATGTATGGCTGTTGTATATATTATTGTATTTACTCACTGTTACTGTTGTTGTGTTGATGTTGTTGTTGGCTCCACCCCTCTGAGAAGGTATATAACCCATCGATCCGGGACAGCCTCTCAGTGCGGGAGAAGCTACTAGTGGGCACACTCTAGTTGATTAAAACCACAGTTCTTGTTAACTACCGTTTCGACTGGATTGATTGGTATCAATTTAATCAGCTAGAATTTTTTTAAACATGGAAGCTGTTTTAAAACCAGAACGCCTCGATCTTGACCCGCAGGCGCCGGAGGCTACGGCAATATTTCAGCATTGCTCAATTGCTTTGAGGCCTACCCCAGCTCCTTCGCCGCTGAGGTCTCCCAGGAAATTAAACAGCGTCTCCTCAATGCCCGAGTGAGCCACAGGATTTTCCAGCTCATCAGAGATGCGGCCTCATACACAGAGGCAGTGGAGCTGCTCAAACGACAATTCGTGAGGCCAGTGAACGAGGTACTCGCTCGATACCTCCTGACCACGCGGCGTCAGCGCCAGGGTGAGTCACTGGCTGAATACCTACGTGAATTGAGAGTACTCGTCCGCAGTTGTAGCTGCATGACTGTCACAGCAGTCGAGCACGCGGAGCTGATGGTCCGGGACACCTATGTGGCAGGTGTCCGGTCCAGCTACATCCAGCAGCGGCTTCTAGAAAAGGGGGCCTTCGACCTCGAGGAGACTGTGAAGCTGGCTACCTCGCTGGAAGTGGCCTTCCAGAGCCTGGATGCCTCCCGTCCGACCACGCGGCATCCTCGGGGACGTCAGAGGCGCAGCCATCACCCAACCCTGGCGTGCCTCATTCCTGCGCTGCGCGGCAGCCGTCCAGCTCCGGAGGACCATGCTGTTACTTTTGAGGTCAGGGCCAGCACCCCAGGCAGCGTTGCCCGGCTCACAACTCCACGTGTAACGAGTGTGGCAAGAAGGGGCACTACGCTAAAGTATGCCTAGCTAAGCCTAAAAATCAAAATCAAAAAACCAAAACCCTGTCAAGCCCAGTCTGAGAATCTCAGACCCCGCAGCGTGGCATCGTGCCTGCCTGGAGTGCCCTCTGCTGACGCGTCACTTGCCATGTGCAATCCATGGGGGCAGCTATCTTGTCTGACGTCATCGACGTCGAACGCCATGTGCAATCCATGGGTGCAGCCATTTTGTCCAACTTTGTCGACGCCGCCATTTTGCAACCAGAACAACACTCTTCGCCATCAACTCAGCTCCATTCAACTTGACCAGTCCCGCCCTTGCCACCTTGAAAGCTCGATGATGGCTCTCAGCCTCAACGGTCAGGAGATGTCCTGCCTCTTCGACTCCGGGAGTACGGATAGCTTCGTCCACCTGGACATGGTAAGGCGCTGTTCCCTCCGGGTCCTCCACGTCTCACAAGTCATATCCCTAGCTTCCGGATCACACTCCGTGCAGATCCGGGGGTACTGCATCGCCAACCTGGCAATACAGGGTGTCGAATACGGCAATTTCAAACTCTACACCCTCCCCCATCTCTGCGCCCCTCTCCTACAGGGTTTAGACTTTCAATGCAACCTCCGTAGTCTAACCCTGAAGTTCGGGGGACCCCTGCCCCCTCTCACCGTCTGTAGCCTCACGACCCTGAAGGTCGCCCCTCCGTCGCTCTTCGTGTACTTCACCCCAGACTGCAAGCCCGTCGCCATCCGGAGCAGACGGTACAGTGCTCATGACAAGGCCTTCATCAGGTCCAGCGACTCCTGAGGAAGGGATCATTGGGGCCAGTAATAGCCCCTGGAGAGCACAAGTGGAAGTCATCAGGACCGGGGAGAAGAACCGGATGGTATTCAACTACAGTCAGACGATCAACCGGTACACGCTGCTTGATGCGTACCCCCTCCCTCGCATATCTGATATGGTCAATCAGATTGCCCAGTATCGAGTCTTCTCTACGGTGGACTTGACGTCCGCATACCACTTGCTCCTTATCCGGCGGGAGGACCGCCAATACACCGCCTTTGAGGCAGATGGCCGTCTCTTCCATTTCCTCAGGGTCCCCTTCGGCGTCATCAAAGGGGTTTCGGTCTTCCAACGAATGATGGACCAAATGGTCGACCAGTACGGGCTGCGGGCCACGTTCCTATACTTGGATCATGTTACCATCTGCAGCCATGACCTGCAGGACCACGACGCCAACCGTCAAAAATTCCTCCGCACCGCCCGACTCCTTAATTTGACATATAACAAGGAGAAATGTGTTTTCCGCACAACCTTGAGTCGAAGGTCTCAACGCCAGCCCCTACACTACGACGTTCACAGCGGGCAATACACCCTTCTGTGAGACTGAACCTGCGAGTCCACTTCACCCCCGCCGGATTTTTTTTTTTTTAAACAGGGGGTGAATGTGGTGAGCCACGTATGGCTGTTGTATATATTATCGTATTTACTCACGGCTGTTGTATATATTATCGTATTTACTCACTGTTACTGTTGTTATGTTGATGGTGTTGGCTCCGCCCCTCTGAGAAGGTATATAACCCATCGATCCGGGACAGCCTCTCAGTGCGGGAGAAGCTACTGGTGGGCACATTCTAGCTGATTAAAACCACAGTTCTTGTTAACTACCGTTTCAACTGGATTGATTGGTATCAATTACAAATAAACTGAAGAGGCAAAGCAAAAGCATCTGGAGATTTCAACAGTCAGTTATTGTTGAGGATGTTCATTATGTGGCATTCAGCCATAAAAGAGAGTCCCATGGTTGGCCAATGATTAGTGTGCAACCGAATAGTGTGCCAACATAGTTGGAGACAACATTCCACAGTTACAAGGTTGATGTACAATAAATTAATTTGAAATAATTTCCATGCCTGAATGAAATACAGAAACAAAATACTGTGGATGCTGGTATTCAAGTTCTGATGAGAGATGGCACCGGAACGAGGTGACTCTCTGTGAGCTCTCCCCAACAGATCCACTTTTTACTCCCTTTTCTTCCAGTCTGGGAAGACTGTCCTGCAGTCAGCAGGGGCTGGTTTAGCACAGGGCTAAATCGCTGACTTTGAAAGCAGACCAAGACAGGCCAGCGGCACGGTTCAATTCCCGTACCAGACTCCCCGAACAGGCGCCAGAATGTGGCGACTAGGGGCTTTTCACAGTAACTTCATTTAAAGCCTACTTGTGACAATAAGCGATTTTCATTTCATGTACTTAATGATCTGTTGAGCTGCTCACAGAAAAATACTTTCCACTGTACCTCGGTACACGTGAAAATAAACAAATCCAATCCAATCCAATCCATTGATCTGAAATGTTGACTTTGTTTCTTTCTCCACAGGTGTTGCCTGACTTTCTCGAGTATTTCCAACATGTTCTGCTTGTGGAAATGTCACAGCAGTTTACTCACTAGCCTAGAATCTGCTGGGGATGATTTCAGAGTCAGCCCTGCTTTGCTTCACCACAGAAAAGACTTTCAGACTATCAGTGGTAAAGTCAACTTCACCATGCCAGAGATAGTAAACTTAGCAACATCCCAAGATCTGCATTGGTAAATTTTTTTTGAAAAAGATCCCTCATAATATAAGAAAGTTGACTTTAAAATGGCTCGGGCAAGAAAAATGAATTACACACCATGTTTCAGGTATGTAACAGCACGAATGACAAATGTTCCCCAATACAGAATGACAATAATAGTGTTTGAAACGCATGCAAAAAAATTCAAAAAGCCCCAAAAGGCAGGTTTTGAAAGGAAACTTGAAATGGATTTAAGGCAAGAGGAACATTACCTTGCTCACCTGAAAAAAACACATTTGGTATCATAAAGCAATCAAATTTGCCTATTTTCCCCAATATGAGCCAAGATCATGGCCAAGACTGACAAGTGCAAACATTTGAAAGGAGAGAAAGAGGTAATAAACATCAATATCTTGCAGTCAATCCTAGCTAATCACCATGCATGCCGTGAGATCAGAAACTGTTGCTGCTACTACGGTTTCACAAGTGCAGTAACTGAGCAAAAGCCTCCTGTTGTAGTTGAGAATGTAACAGAGTCTGATAAGGATGCCAACTAGACATGAGCATCCAATTCCAGACATTAACTTCCATGAACATATGAAGGCTTGTGCCAAACTTATAAATACAATATCTGTGATGAAAAAGGGGCCAAAAGTATGGACAAACCAGACAAGCACTCAAGCAATGCACTGGCAATAGTGTACACAGTTTAGATTTTCTCCAACATTAAATGATGCCAAAGTGCTAAGTGCCTCAGCACACCACAGACTCCTCAAAGAATAAATGACTAGAAGAAAACTGCCAAAAGACAGATAGTCGATTTTTTGATTCAAGCTTTGCCTTACCTACTGTACTGTAATTCCAGAAATCATGCCATCAATGCTCAATCCTGTACCGTATATGTTGTACACTACCTTGCAAATGTTTACACCAGTTTTACTGCTGTGCTGTAATACATTTTAAACCAGTCTAATAAATGAAATGCTGACACTGCAGCACATACTGTTTAAAATCATTTGAATAAATCAATTTATTTTGATGCACCGTTGTGAACTACTATACACAACCTGTAGTAGTTTATCAGTATCGTCAATGCGTACACAGTACACAACAGGGTTCTTAGCAAAATCATTATGTTTTAAAGTCAGGTTTGTGGGATCCCCTCAGCTTTGGAACATGAATTTTCCATTGTACAAATTATTCCTGAAACTACTATTACATAAACATCTGGACTTACTGTGTGATACACATTATACAGCATGAGCTCTAATTTTTTACAAATTTGCACTGGTCTTTGGCACATGACATAATATAGTCTGTAAACAGTTCATGGCTCACTGTAAACTGGTGTCATGAAGCAGCCTCTAGAACGCAAACAAATTCTATGTAAGGTTTTGTATCTTGTGATTAAATCAAACTTGGTTTTGCTATCTGCTCCAAAATCTGTTGAAGCCTGGAAAACCAATAACCAAACTCTTGAAAATGAAAATAAAATGAAAATCACTTATTGTCACAAGTAGGCTTCGATGAAGTTACTGTGAAAAGCCCCTAGTCGCCACATTCCGGTGCCTGTTCGGGGAGGCTGGTACGGGAATTGAACCGTGCTCTTGGTCTGCTTTCAAAGCCAGAGATTTAGCCCAATGTGCTAAACTAGCCTTCATGATTGCATTGTTTGTCAAATACCAAACTAGCAATGAAACAATTAGATAATCTGTTCTTTAGGTGTTGTTCGAAGGATAAATATTGGCCTGGACACAGTGGAGAACCTTCTTACTCTTCAAAATAACACCAGAGTCTTTAATGTCCAGCTGAAAGGGCAGAGGGTGTTCAATTTGATGTCTCACCTGAAAGACACCAGTTCTGACAGTGTAGTAGTTTCTTAGTACTGCAGGGAGTGTCAGCCCGGATTTTGTGTTTAAGTTTCTAGTTATTTTATTTGATTTCATATAATGTGCCCTTGCACTGGGAAAGCTACTTATGCTTTTGGTAATTGTGCAACAACTCCTTCAACACATGAAAGCTGAACATTAGATTATTTTCAAAAAAACATCTGTTACAACCCAAATAGAAACCAAAATAAATATTTTAATTCTCAGTGACTGACTGAAAGGGTCACATGACAAGATTAAACTTTAACTTTTACTGTAACTAATGAACTAAAAGTAACTAAACACCATTTAGTGAGCAACCAATACACTAAACTACATACCTCCTTCAATTTGTAGCACTACCAAAATTCCCATGCCACAGAGATACTTTATACCCTGTTCTCCGTTGAAGGACAAGTCCAACATCACACTCAGCTTCCAATAGGTTTGCATGTCCACGTTTTGCAGACTTGTATCATCTAGTGACTACCAAAAGATGTTTTCCTCAGGTTTCAGTCAAGTTCTAGCAGATTTGCATTAGGCCTATTTTGGTTATTCTTTCCCCCTGGGCCATGCCAGGATAGATCATTTGGATTCCCCAGATTGCCATGCGATGCATCTCATTAACTAGAGACCGTGTTCCCTCTCACATTCTACCTGTTTGTCCACACAAAAGGACCCACTTTCCACTTTACTGAGCACATTGGTTGCAATGTTTTGTCTCGATCTGTGAGGCATCTGTCTCACTCTAGATTTTTTTTTTAAACCCAAAACTTGAAAATGAAAGTCTACCTACAGTCAGCATAGCTGTTCTTTCCATCGTTTACAGGTATGAACATCTTACACCCTCTCCCCTGAAAATCAGCCTGGGACCGCTTATTCCTACAGCAACCAGACTTGCTGTCAGGCAGAATTTGGAGCAGTGCACATGACTCCTTTCATTTTCCCCATTATACCTTTGTAGCCATCTGGGATGGTCACTTACAATAAGGAACATGGATGGTTGCAAAGCATAACGGGAAAAATGGACAATGCAAGGTTCAGGCAGGCTCAGAGCCTGAATGTATATTTGTGAGAGAAGAATCCAGATGATATTGAAACTCCCAACTGATTAGCATTTTGATGGCCCATCTCAGTCAGACAAAGGACTGATACTCGAGCGACCGATACAATCCCAGACATTTCGGCGCCACTCTCTGTCCTCAGGAAGCGTAAACAACAGGGTCAATGGCCGCTTTGGACATGCCCAGCCATCAAGATACCCTTAAACCATTGTTCTGATAGTAGGTCTTCGATAGACTACAGAATTCAAGTCAGTGCTCTATGCTTGTAAGCTAAAGAGCTGTCTTTATACCTAGTTAAATTCCATCACTATCCCCAGGCAAAACTGGGGTCACTAAGTTTGTGTAATTGTAGCGTTTTCCTCACACGCAGCCTTGCAGCTGAACAGGGGCACTTTAGCGAACAATTGGGTGAAGTCAGCCATTTGCCTCGGCAACCTGTAGTGTCAGCATCTTCTATATAAAGCTCTACATTTTGGTTGAACCTCCAAGGCCTGCAGGCTCAATCTTGAATTCACCACATTCAAACCTTGGTTCTCCCCACTGTGTGCCAAGTTCCGAGTCTGGATAGGTGATTCCTACATGGGAAATGTGCACTCCATATCAAACAAAGATATCTGGATGTCTAAGCAGTTTGGCTTGGAAACTCTGATAACTGATTGACCAAGAACAGAATTCAAATTTATGTATATAATGTCAAATATAATTATACACCCACAGCTCTTCACAGGAGATGATAAAACAAAGTATGACACTGAGCCACTTAAGGTGAAATAGGTCAGATGACCAAAAGGTTGGTCAAATAGGTAGGTAAAGAATATCTTGAAGGAGGAAAGCAAGATAGAGATGCAAAGTAGTGAAACGAGAGTATTCCAGAACCTAAGGCAGAAGCAACAGAATGCATGCCCACTAATGGTGGAGCAATTAAAATTGGGGATACTCAAGAGGCCAGAATTAGATAAACACATATCTCACATGGTTGTGGGGTTGGAGATAGGGCGGCATGATGGCTAGCACTGCTGCCTCACTGCACCAGGTACCTAGGTTCGATTCTGACCTTGGATGACTGTCTGCACATTCTCCCAGTGTCTGCGTGGGTTTCCTCCGGGTGCTCCAGTTGCCTCCCATAGTCCAAAGATGTGCAGGTTAGGTAGATTGGCCAGACTAAATTGCCCCTCAGTGTCGAAAGGTTAGGTGAGGTTACGAAGATGGGGTGGGGGAGTCGGCCTGGTAGCGTGCTCTTTCAGAGGGTCGGTGCAGACTTGATGGGCCAAATGGCCTCCTTCTGCACTGTATGTATTCTATGGTTCTTTCTATGATTCACACATAGGGAGGGATGAGGCCAGGGTAGGATTTGAAAACAATGAAGAATTTTAAAATCAAGATGTTGCTTGATCAGAAGTCAATGTAGATCAGCAAACATAGTGATAGGCAAAGGGGAATTGGTGAAAATTAACACATGTCAGAGGATGAATGACCTGAAGTTTCAAAAGGCAGATTAATATCTGGATGGCTATAGATCGAGAGAGGGGAATGTGCAATACAACCTGGGTGCCCTTGCACACCAGTCACTAAAAGTAAGCATGCAGCTGCAGCAGAGGTGAAGAAGGCAAATGGTATATTGGTCTTCACAGCATGTAGACTAGAACACAGGAACAGGGATATCTTGCTGCAATTATATATGGCCTTGGTGAGAGCACACTTGGAATAGTGTGCGCAGTTTTGGTCTCCTTATCTGAGGAAGGATGTTTGTGCTATGGAAGGAATGCAGCGAGGGTTTACCAGGTTGATTCCTGGGATGGCAGGACTGACGTATGAGGAGAGATTGAGTCGGTTAGGATTATATTCGCTGGAGTTTTAAAGAATGAGGAGGGATCATGATTAAAGAATGATCATGGCTCGGCACAACATTGAGGGCCGAAGGGCCTGTTCTGTGCTGTACTGTTCTATGTTCTATGTTCTATCACATAGAAACCTATTAAATTTGAAATTAGACAGGGTAAATGCAGTAAGGATGTTCCCGTGGGTAGGAGAGCCTAGAACCAAAGGTCACAGTCGAAGGATTCGGGGTAAACCATTTCGGACAGAGATGAGGAGATATTCTACACCCAGAGTGGTGCGCCTGTGGAATTCTCTACCACAGAAAGCAGTTGAGGCAAAAACATTGTATGTTTTCAAGGAGTTAGATATAACTCTTCGGGCTAAAAGGATCAAAAGATTTGGGGAGAAAGCAGGTTACTGAGTTGGATGATCAGCCATGAGCACAATGAATGGTGGAGCAAGCTCGAGGAGCCGAATGGCCTACTTCTGCTCTTCTACATTTCAATGTTTTTATGTTTATGGAGGGTAGAATGTGGGAGATCAGTCGGTAGTGCATACTACCTGGTATTAACTCAGCAATAATATACTTACTGATGCTCAGTTTGGATTCTGCCAGAGCTACTCAGCTCCTGATCTCATTATTGCCTTGGTCCAAACATGGACAGAAGAGTTGAACTGCAGAGGTTCGAGTGACTGCCCTTGACATCAAGGCAACATTTGATTGTGTGAGACATAAAACATCCCTCGGAAAACTGAAGTAGTGGGAATCAGGAGGGAAACTCTTCACTGGTTTGAGTGATATTTAGCACAAAAGATGGTTGTATTTGTTGGATGTTATTCATTTCAGTCCCAGGACATAAATGCAGGAGTTCCTCAGAGTTGTGTTCCCAGTCCCAATCATCATCCGTTGCTTCATCAATGATCTTTTCTCCATTAGGTCAGAAGTGGGGATGTTCATTGATGACTGTATAGTGTTCTTCACCATCTGCGACTTCTCCGATACTGACGCAGTCCATATCTATGTGTGGCAAGACCTGGACAACATTCAGGCTTGAACTGATAAGTGCAAGGCAACATTTGTGCCATCCAAGTGCCAGGCAGTGCTCATCTCCCACAAGCGAGAATCTAATAATTTCCCCATGACATTCAATGGCATTACCATTGCTGAATCTCACTAACATCCTTGGGGTTATCACTGGCAAGGAACTGGACTAGACTCACCATATAAATACTGTGATTACAATGGCAGGTCAGAGGCTGGGAATCCCATGGATGACTCCCCAAAGTCTGCCCATCATCTACAAGGCAGAATCAGGAGTGTGATGGAATGCTCTCTACTTGCCTGGAAGTGCAGATCCAACATACTTCAGAAGTTCGAAACCATCCAGTGCAAAGCAGCCACTTGATTGCATCCCATCCACCATCTTCAACGTTCATAACCTCCACCACCGACACATGGCGTCAGTGTGTACCATCTAGAAGATGCACTGTAGCAAATCACCAAGGCTCCTTTGGCAACACGTTACAAACCTGTGACCTCTACCACCAAGCAGGACAGGGAAGATGATGCATAGCAACAGCATCATCTACAATTTTCCCTCCAGCCTTCACACCATCCCGATTTAAAACTATATCACCATCCCTTCAGTGTCACCAGATCAAAATACTGGAACTCTCCTCCAAACAGCAGTGGGTGCTTCTGTACATGGAGTGCAGAGGGTCAAGAAGGTAGCTCACCATGAAAATCTCAAGGGCAATAAATGGTGGTCTAGCCAGCAATGCCCTCATCCCATGAACAAGTAGATAAAAATTTATTACATTTGGCTTTTTTTTTAGGTTTGAACAGTTTGAATATTGTGGGCCTGCAACTTTGGGTTGATTGAAGTGTTATCTCAACGGCGAGTAAATCATAAATCACAAGAAATGATAGCTTCCTCAGTTTTAAATTTGTGCATGTTCATACGAATGTGGGTTAATCTTTTTACACTTGATATACAAAAATCTATGGCACACAGCGATGCAACCTATCTAGACAATGCTGGACATCTTTGGCCCAGTTACCCAAGCCTAAGCAATTAAACCGCTTATGTTAAATGTCAATTCCCAGTTTTGTGAGTTGAACTAAACACTCTCGATCAAACTTGATAGTGTTTCTCTGTACACCCCCAAAAATTTCTCCAACGATGCTGCAGGAGAGTTTAATCAATTTTCTATTGGATTTGGTTATGGTAAGTTAGCTACTGGCAGCCCAAATTAAAGTTGACTACATTGGCGAATGGAAACAGCCATTGCAAAAACTTCTTAAAACTGGTTCAGAGAGCTTAACAGACAAGTAACCTTGTATAAAAATAGATTTATGAGTACAAGGGAGGCTAAACAGTACGGGAAATGTAGCCTTGTAACATTTAAATCGGCCAATGAACTTTTTCTCAAACCATAAACCAGAATTCAAATGTGGGGTTGGAGAGGGATGGGAGGCCTAAGTTCCACATCATCACTGTTTTGCAGATGTCAGCTTTGATCTGAAACCCTTTTGAAAGCATTAAAACTATTTATATTTTAACACACACAAGACATAACTATGTATGGCATGGCATGTTGAGTAATTTTTTGTCCCTTGGACAGTTCAGAACACCAGCTTAGATAGAATGGGACACAAATTAAGATTAAGTGGTTCAGTAGTGCTAATTCCTATCAATGAACAACATTTTATATTTTAAACAACATCAAAAATAACAAGCTGGACATTTAGGTTTAAAGGATGCTGCCTGTACTCTTACGGAAGTGATGAGTTTGAATTATTATATAGTCAACTAAGTGGAAAATCATTGCTAGAATGGTTTTGGTACAAATCGGGAACGATTATCAACTCAATCAATTTCTGAACCAACTTAATAAATGTATTTCTTTGCTGAGTAAATGTTATCAACCTAATTAATCATCGAACCATGTTGCCATTTCTTACAGGTTTCTGAATGTGAACTTAACGTACCAAGTCTAAGAACTCAACTTTAAAAGCTTATTTGTGTAGATCTAGTCTTAGATTTTGGATTGTGGATGGGTGAACATATATTGCCATTTTAAATAAACTAACAATGAAACTCACTGCAATGTTAGCATCATCCCACTGTTCTGCAAAGATATGCAAAAATCGCAGCTATTTCAGTCAGCTGCTATAATGTATCGTGGGATACTTATGATCTCCTAATGCAGGTTATTAATAGAAGAGAATATCAGCAAAGTGAGTGGCTGTGTAGTCGATACGCTTTGGTGGTGCATTTTAAAATTGTAGCAACAGCTCAAGTTTACCAAGAACTATATATATGAAAAACTCTATGAACCCAAAAGCAATAAATTGTTCAATGCCTATTCTATATCAATTTCATTAAATAAGAGAGCATGTTTTTCACCCATTACAACAGAAGTTTAAACTGGTTAGATCGACTGTTCATAAATGCTCGCAGCACAATTGCAGTACAAGCAATCATCACTGTTAAAGCAGATTTTAGAAATATAAATGCCATCATGTTAGACATGACTGTATACTCCACAATCTTCCCTCGCTCCCATTACACAACTTCTTAAGTTCCAGTCGAGTTGTCAGCACATACATTCAATGAAAAGGACAGCGACAAATATGTAAATGTTGCTGGGATACAAATGTTAATTATATTTAATATACTTCTTCAATATTAGTAACTATAGTACAGCAAACTGAAAAAGATTTCAAACCATTAGCATTGGGCTAAGTTTTTTTTGTTTTTCATTTTGGCCAACCCCCCAGTTGACACATCGATAAAATGCTTTCTAAACTGCAACATCTAAAAATGAGAGTAACCCTGAAGATATTGTACCTAATATTCATATTCAGTAGAACAATATAATTTTTCACCATATAAAATGGACATATTGGGAAAAGGTTACAAATGTATTAGTGTCCTTTACAGCATTATAAATATATTAGATCTTGTGACAGATAGCACAGGACACAAATAAACAAAAATTAAAGGTATTCTTTAAAGCCTCCCATACACAAAGATTCAGCGCATTTACTGAAAGTATAAGTTTTATTACATGACTGCTATTTTCAAATATAAAACATTGTTCATGCCAACAACATTAGTTGAAAGGGCAAATAAGCATTACTAGTTTTACCAAAGACGGCCTTGATCAAATCTTGGGGCAGATATTTATTTTATCTTTTGAATTAGCATGAATATAAATAGTGACTTCTTCAAGTTGTTAATTCTATAATGTTGATCGCTATTACAATTGCAAATATATTGTTCATGATCAGCAGTATCAACAATGTAGATTTTAGATTTGAATAAGACATTAATAAGTACTATGGTACAGAGTATCCATCCACAAAACAAAAAAATCTCAGCTTACTTTAGACCTAGAAATTACAGAATCTAAACATGGGTTTTACTTCCCCTCCACCCTCAACAGACACTGCTGTTAAACTAACATGCTTCTGTTTATCACAAGTCTCTAGACTTGTAGGGTAGTTATACAACACTCATGTTTCTCAACATAAATTGCACTGCAACAAAGTACAGGTTACTACTAAGCAACAGAAACAGTTTTACAGCAACAACACTTGACTCACCCGTCTGCGACAGCAGGGAAGGCCCTGGGTGATGATATTGATGGCGATGTTCATGTTAAACATTCTGAGCACCGTATGGTGCGATAAAGGTTCTTTCTCGCTCATCAAGTAAGCAAAAACTGAAGCATAGCTTGAAATTGTAACATTTTTATGCTGATGTTTAAGGATTAATTATTTGATGTGCAATAAAGTCCTATTTTGTAAGCCATTGTGGCTTTTTATATCTAAACACTGCAATAAGTAAAAAGGGCAAGGGAATCCGAGGGCCTGCTGCCTTTCTCAAGATCTTCTCCCAACAGCTACAAAGTTCAACCCACTCCCCAGTCAATAAGCTTTGAAGTTCAAATTCTCAGCACAGCCAAACACAGGCCGGCATGACTATAAACTACTTCTGTAGCTGACATCACTGGGGATGATTGCCAATCCTGCAGCTGATATAGCTTTAAGCATGCCATCCACAAGGGCCACCCTTCTAGCATACAGTATTTTGGAAAGCTAGGTTGATTACCCAAGGAATGCATACTCCCTGGTTAGGTTTTAAATTCCTACTGATATGTGATATCAACATGTGATTGTCCAATCCAAAGCCTGCACATGGCTCACCCAGGTACCAAACACCGTAGCACAGACTGTATAGCGTCTAGCTTTTTCAATGTCAGTGAAATTTAGGGGTCAAATGCAGGGAAAATGAAGTTCACAAAACATAATTAAGGGTATATATCTGACAATAATGTAACATCATGCATATATTAGAAACCAAAGACAAATAGATATTTTGAAGGACAAAGCGAGAGTCATCTCCTATCAGCTCTTTTCATCGCACGTTACTGAACTAATTGTAAATAATTTGAAAGAATATATTTTCAAAAATCAGAAATCTGTTTAGAATAATCACAGATACAACTGAAAACACAGCAAACAGCTGTATAGCTTTTCATGACTCGCAGCTCTCCAGAAAACCACCTGTTTAGTTCTAGTCTTTTGCTCTTTCCTCATCTGATCTATAGGTGAACTCAAACCAGTCTTTGCTAGATCTTTTAAAGTGCATTGTAGAGTGATTTGGTAGCATCAGTTATAACCACGAAATGCTCGTGACATCTACAACCTAACTAATTTAGCAACATAATAACAATCTTTAATAATAATAACAATCTTTAATAATAATAATCTGTATCGTCACAAGTAGGTTTACATTGCAATGAAGTTACTGTGAAAAGCCCTAGTCCCCACATTCGGCGCCTGTTCGGGTACACAGAGAGAGAATTCAGAATGTCCAAATTACCGGACAGCACGTCTTTCAGGACTAGTGGGAGGAAACTGGAGCACCCGGAGGAAAGCCATGCAGACACGGGGAGAACAGACAGTGACCCTGTCGGGAATCAATGGTGGGATCCTGGTGCTGTAAAGCCACAGTGCTAACCACTGTGCTACCATGCTGGCCCATTACATCCCAGTAATGACATTGCATTTTTCAAACTTTTTTCTACGAATCTCACAGGGGACCCAAGTTTAAAGCTGAACGAGTTACTAGAGTAATTTAAAACTTTAACATTGCAAGAAAGGTATAAATCATTCTTCCTTGCCCCCCAGAACTAAGTTCTGTTGCTTAAATGGGGTGTAGCAATGAAGATTGGATGCAGAACACCTCCCCCACCCCTAGGGCTCCTGGTTCGGTTGTGGTATGTCATGCCAAAAGGACTCATTTAATTTCGCAATCTCAGAAAATTTCAACCGAAAGGCATCCTCCAGCTGAACTCAATTTTCCTCGATTTGGAGTGGGAAAAAGTCAGCCAGATATTCCTGCTCCTGAATGCAGGGTATTATTAAATGTTATCTTACTTCATATTGTAGCAGTATTGCCTTTAAATCAATAAATCTAGGGTTCATGCTCCACTGTTTAGGTCGGCAAAAATGGTACAACTGCATTCCTTGCTTCTCCTCAAAGAGTTGTTTTTATTCTGTGGTTAGCATTCCTTCTCCAACTAGTTAACTGGTACAATTATTTTGCTGTACATGACACTTTGTGTCAATTGCCTACATAACATTAATTTACTTCGAAGAGTCATACAGACTCAGAATATTAACTGTTTCTCTCTCCGCAGGTGCTGCTGGACCTGAGTTTTTCCAGCATTTCTTGTTTTTATATTTTCTTGTACGTTCATGGCATGTGGGAGCCATTGGCTAGGCCAGCATTTATTGAGAGGCCCTAATTTCCCTTGACAAGGCGATGGTGAGCTGCCTTCTTGAACCGCTGCAGTTCCTGTGGTGTAGGTAGATCCACAGTGCTATGATGGAGGGAGCTCCAGAATTTTGACCCAGTGACAGTGAAGGAATGGCCATATGGTTCTAAGTCAGGATGGGGAGCGACTTGGCTGGGAACTTCCAGGTGTCCCCATGTGTCTGCTGCCCTTATCCTTTTAGATTGCAGCCATTGTGGATTTGGAAAATGCTGCCAAAGGAGCATTGGTGAGTGTCTGCAGCGCATCTTGTAGATGGTACACACAGATGCCACTATTAGTCAGTGGATGGAGGGAGTGAAAGTATGTGGAAGGGTGCCATTTAAGCAGGCTGCTTTGTCCTGGATGGTGCCAGTGAGTTGTTGGAGCTGTATCCATCCAGGCAAGTGGAAAGTATTCTACACACTCCCGATTTGTACCTTGCAGATGGTGGACAATCTTTGGAGAGCCAGAAAGTGAGTACTCGGCCCACGATTCCGAGCCTCTGATCTGCTCTTGTAGCAACCAGCATTTTTATGGCTACTCCAGTTCAGTTTGTGATCAACGGTAACCCCTATGATGTTGATAGTAGGGAAAGGTGGTGGCATAGTGTGTTATTGACATTGGGCCAGTATTCCAGACATCTGGGTAATGCTCCCGGGGCCAGGTTCAAATGGTACTATGGTAGAACTCGGAATTCAATAAAACTCTAGATCAAAAAAATCTAAATGATAACCATGGAACAATTATCGTAAAAACCCATCTGGTTCACTGATGTCCTTTAGGGATGGCAATCTGCTGTCCTTTCCAGGTCTGGTCTACATGCGACTCCAGATCCACAGAAATGTGGATGACTCTTAAATGCCCTCTGAACAAGTGTAGCTATGACTGTGCCTGTAGTCAGCGATGCCCAAATCCCATGAACAGAGTTTTTAAAAATTCAGCGATGGTAATGCCATTAAATATCAAGGGCCAATGGTTAGATTCTCTCTTTAATTTTTTAAATGTTATCTTGGCCGACACTGAGGCTAATTTTATCCTCATACATTGTTACCACACCCTGGGCAGGTGTGCGGTCAATTCCAGCCCCACTTGGCCCGGAGTCAAAACACAAGTGAATTAACCAATAATTCTTATAAAAGATTCTCGAAGTCTTTGGCCCTTAGCTTCCCAGTAATTGCAGTCACCAGGTTTGTATGTTGAAACACAATTACTGTTTATTTATAACATAAATAAAGATTAAATATGCAGCAAATGCAAATGAATAACATCAAGCTAACCTACTACCCCTTTAACCATCTTACTCTCTACCCACACACAAAACAGACAATCACAAAGGCAAGGGGGGGGGGGGAGAAAGAAGGGGTGAAAATAATAAGGGTGATGGTCAAAATATAAGAGCCTTTGCTTCTAAAGGTGTATTCTGTGGCAGGCCTTCCTCACAGCACGCTTGGTTGATCAAAGTCCTTGGTTTGCAGCTGGTAATGGTCTTTACAGAGTCCTTCATTCAGTACAGTACTTTCAGGCAGCAGGCTTCTGGAGAATCACTTGAGGCCTTTTCAAACTGGGCCTTCAGCTTGAGGTGCAGAGTCAGGCCTATTTCTTTCTTGAGACACTATCTCACATCAAACCCTGCTTCCAGCTCATGGTTTGACTTCAAGCATCTGCAGTCTTGAGAGAATGACACTCCGACTTACTGGAAATAGCACAGTGGCCTTATGGAGAAAATTAGTCAGATCTGTTTGGAGCAAAATAATTGGAACCCTCCACCCAAGCTGCAGAATCAAAAGTAAAATCACAAACACAACCCTTGAAACTCAAACATTCCAGTGGGATCAGATCCAATCACCACATGTTACCGGGCAAGCACAGGCTTTTTGGTCCAGTCACTGGCCACCAGCCAAATCAAACCTGGTCATTACTGACACTGGCCAATCGGCAATCACCAGTCTAAGTCAGCACAGCCTTCTGGATCCTGCCGTTTTTAATTAAAGGTACAGGCTGCTTTGCCTTAGAAGTCACAGTTCCATTAAACATCCCTGGATAGCACTGGGACTACGGCGCTGAGGACCCAGGTTTGAATCCCGGCCCCGGGTCATTGTCTCTGTGGAGTTTGCACATTTGCTCCGTGTCTGCGTAGGTTTCACCCCCACAACCCAAAGATGTGCAGCGCAGGTGGATTGGCCACGCTAAATTGCCCCTTAATAGGGAAAAAAAAATAATTGGGTATTCTAAATTTATAAAAAAAACATCCATGGATCAAAATAAAACGGTGAAAATAAAAGAAAGGGCAAATAAGGGAATAAACGGGAACGAACAGGAAGGACTCCTGCAACACCCACTAAAATTACATAGCCGGGAAGAACTACGTAAGGAATTAAAGTTGCCAGCTTTTATTTGGCATTCTTCAACTGCTTAACCAATCCATGTTTCAGTTAAAAGGATTGAGTGTGTCCAGGCTGTCAATGGAATTTGACTTTCAGATCTGTGATGGATTGGCCCACCTGTTAGCAATTTGGGCAGTTGTTCTGTAGGTACTCAGCTGCTTGTGGTGCCACAAATATTAAATCTCCATTTATTGAAGCTCAAGGATTTAATGAGTATTTAAAGTTAGTAGATACTTTAAAAAGCCAACTCTGCTTCCTATCAAGGTATTGTGTCAGATGTTTGTGCCCCTCTCCTTCAAATAAATGGTACTTGCATTGGTACAATCCCTCCAGAACAATAATCTCGATCCAGGTCAACACCTCAGTGCAGCACTGAGGTTGCGCTGGAGTGAAAAGCAGTGGTGATAGAATGACTTTTTTCATTTTAATGACATAATTAATGAACTGAGTTTTTAAAAAATGCCAGAGCACAGTGGGTTATCACCTCCCTGCCTCGACAGTGACCTGCTAACAGTGGCGACACAGTCCCAGCACCCTGGAATGATGTTACATATCCTGGGAGGGTGTGAAATGGGGAGGTGGGGCATGGGGAATGTAGCGATGATTGACCATGCCACGTCCCAAGTGATGTGGGCGAGTATGATGGCCTCCCTGGCCCTCTGGGGTTGCTGGATCCTCGCCGCTACCCATGTCCTCCAGGCCCTGCTGTGCCAAGTTGTAGAGGACACAGCAGACCACCACAACTCGGGCGACCCTCCGAACGGTGGACCACAGGAGCGGTCAGAGCATCGGAACCGGATTTTGAGCAGTCTGGTACACCGCTCAATGACAGACCGTATGGCCACTTGGGCCTCATTGTCTTGGGTCTCCGTACTGGTGCCAATAGCCAGGTCCTCAGTGGGTACCCCTTATCCCCCAAGAGCCAGCTGGACATCCTTGGTTGGTCCTCGAAGAGGCCGGGAAGGTCTGACCACCACAGGATGTAATTGTCGTGCACACTCCCAGGGAAGTGTGTGCACACGTGCATGATCTACATGTGGTGGTCACACATGAGCTGTATGTTCAGGGGGATGGACTGGGCACTGGTTCCCACACCATTACAGTCGCCCACCTTCCGATCGTGGACATGCTCCCAGAACGGTGTCCCATCCCCTGCGTGGTCGGATAATGGCTGCAGCATCCGTGGTGTAGCCTCCCGCAGTGTTCAGGTACAGTATCCAGGCTTCGCAGTCTGATTGGGATGCTGGGCAAGAACTCCCACATGCTACATGACCCGTCCACCCACAGGAATCAACTTGGGATGAGTGAAGTGCTCACTTAACCACGATTGCCAAATCAGCAATAGCCTTCAGCCACACGGCCAGTGGCCTCAGCGGTCGGTAGGGGTTATGGGCAGTCGGTGGGGCAGACAGGGACAAGGGTTGCCCCCAGACACACGATCCAGCTATTGGCATGGTGGAGCCGTGTGCGATTGCCACCACCTCCCCCACTTAAATGGCGACCCACCCCATCCGAGGCAGGCCCAGTGCCCCCGGGCTCTTTCTCGTGAGCAAAGATGGCTATCTCGGCTCCCCGCAAAAGCCCTTCTTTAAAAAGGAGTACTAATCATAGCCGCGTAACCACTTGCTGGGGAGGCCGCCGAATCTCAGGAGCCCTTTGAATATGGGGTGGCTCCTGTTAATTGTGTGTAGATCGGGCTTAAGTGGCGATAACTGGCTTCTAGCCAAGTTACGGCAGGATCCTGAATTCACCTACGGGAGCGGGCCGGTTGCATTGCAAACCATTTGGCACCCGGCATGGTTCTCGATTTTGGCCTCTCCCGCTATTCACCGACCTCGTTCCACTCGAGCGAGAGCGTAACAAGGCCAGAGAATTGCGCTCAGTGGGTCACAACCCACAGCCAACCCCTTGGCCTTGTCATCTCATGCGGCCTTGCTAATTCTAATGTATCATCACACTTAAGACCATCTTTGATTACTTTCTTGTATCACTCTCAATGCCCCAACTCTGTTCCCTTCTGTGCCTACTCCTGGATTATAATATCTCCCAGTGCATTTACAGCTGCACTTTCTAAATCCAACACGCCTCATTCACAATATTTCTAAATCTATGGATTTGTTCAACCTCATCTTCACCAACATTGATGACATAGTCCCGACTAAAATCATTGTTATCTGTATGCTGCCCCTCAATATAATCTGAAAACAGATTTAGTTTCCACATATACACCGACAACACCCATTTCTACCTCACCACCACCCCTTTTGAATCTTCCACTGTTTCTAAATTCAGTTTGTTTGTCTGACAAAGTACTGAATGAGCAAGAATTTCCTCCAATTAAATATGGAGAAAACAAAGCAGACTTCATTCAGTCCCTGCGACAAATCCCAATCGTTAGCCACAGGCTCAATTCCTCTTCCAAGGAACTGTCTTGAGGCTGAACCAGGTTGTTCATAACCCTGGTGACATATCTGACCTCAAGATGAGCTTCCACTCATATATCGACACCATGACCTAGATCCCATATTTCCACCCCTCCTAGTGTCTCATCTCAGCTCATCTGTTGCTAAAACTGTCGTCCATGCCTTTGTTACCTCTGGACTTAACTATTCCAAAGCACTCCTGTCTGGCCCCCGAGTCCAAGTGGGGGCATCAGAGTCTGTTGCCCGAGTCAATATTTGCACCAAGATCTGTCCACCACCAAGCACGCCTGTGCTCACTGACGTTCACTGTTTCCTGTTTAAACAATGTTTTGGTTTTAAAATGTTCACATTTTAAAAATCTCTCTTTGGCCTTGCCATATCTCTGCAATCTCCTGCCCATAACTCTCAGATGTCTGTGTTTCATCTAATTCTGATCTCTTGAGCATCTGATTTCATTTGCTCCACGAATTGTGGCCGAATCTGCAGCTGCCTAGTGCCTGAGTCTCTGGAATCCCTCGTTAAATCTCTCTGCCTCATTTTCTCCTTTAAGTTTTCTTCAAAACCTACCTCTGTCATCTTTCTTTATTTAAAAAATAATCTTTATTGTCACAAGTAGGCATACATTAACACTGCAATGAAGTTACTGTGAAAAGCCCCTAGTAGCCACACTCGGCACCTGTTCGGGTACGCAGAATGTCCAATTCACCTAACAGCACATCTTTCGGGACTTGTGGGAGGAAACCGGAGCACCCGGAGGAAACCCACGCGGAGACTGGGAGAACGTACAGATTCCACACAGACAGTGACCCAAGCCAGGAATCGAACCTGGGACCCTGGAGCTGTGAAGTAACAGTGCTACCCACTGTGCTACCGTGCTTGCCCTTTAATGTCTCTTTAAGTGGCTCGCTCCATACCGTATCAAATTTTGCTTTATAACTCTCCAGTGAAGCAGCTTGAGGTATTTTGTTACAGTAAAGGCACTATAAAAATAATTTTTCTGGTGCTATTGTGGCATCAGCTTCAACAAGTTTGCTGCTGACACAAAGCATTACCTCTCCATCACTTCTCACAAATCCTCTACTGTTCGTGTTGCTAGGCTGCTTGTTCAATAGTCACTCATGAAAAAGTTGCAATTTACTTACTATGAAGTCTAAAGTCATCATATTTGGCCTTCCCCTGAAACTAAAGTTCCCTTAGCACCCATTGCACCCCCTCCCCATTACTGTCCGAAGATGAATCAGAAAATCTGCAATTACTGTGTCTGATCTGAACCAGAGTTTAACTACTGATCCCACATCCAACCCAGCACGAAGGCGGTCAACATCCAACTCTGTGAAGTTACCTGCTTCCACCCTTGCTTTAAACCAATTACTCAAATTCTCACCGTTGTCACCTCCTGGTAACTATTTCAATGCCTTCTTGGAAGACCTTCCATCTTCTACCATCTGTAAACTTGACATCATTCAAAATTACACTGCCCATATTCAATCGTGCACCAAGTCCTGCTCACTGAAATGCAATTCTGACTCCTCATGCCTATAATTTAAAATTTGCATTTTCAACAAAGTCTGCACCCTTTCCTTTCTTGCCTCAAAACGCCTCCAGCCCCATATAAGTTTCAAGGACTAAATATTCTTCCAACTCTGGCCTCTTAGGCATATCCCACTACCTTTGCCCCATTAGTGGCAGGCATGTTCTGAATGCCTGCCCCAAAAACCCTCAATTTAAAATGCTCTTTAAAACCCACTTCTTTGAGTAAACTTTAAGGTCACTCCTAATATTGCTCTGCGCCACTTTTTATCCGATTACACCTCTGAAGCACCATCGGATGTTTTTTTACATTCAAGATGTGATATAAATGCATGCTGTTGCGGGCAGATTGAATAATGTTTTAAATTAATTGCATTTGTATAATTAATGTATATATAATCTTACCAACTGTAACCTATATGTATTAGTCTCAAAAAGGTTGCATTTTCTACTTTTTGGATAGTGATAGCAACAATTGGGATGCATCCTTCAAGATTGAATGCATAATGTACTACAATAACAGGCCAATTGTTAAAGGTAATAATGCAAATCGGCACAACATCAAGAGCCGAAGGGCCTGTTCTGTGCTGTTCTATGTTCTATATGAAGTTCACCTCCCTCTCAATAAACAGAGAAATCATGCCAAAATGTTAATAGCTGTCACCAATGACAGTGTACACACAAAGCTGCTATGGCATAACAGTCACAGTGTGTCAAATAATTTGTGTCCCAAAATGTTTTTGAGGAATAATAATGTGCTATACAAAAGTAACTCATGCTTTTGCACTTCAAATTTGCCTTTATCCCACTATTTACAACAGATATTGTACAGCCATTCTTCATTTACTCCACCTGGGGGACAGGCAGCCTGGCCCCATTCATTTGGTTTGTCCAACAGGGAAAAATGTATTAGCACCCACTGCCGTATCTCAGAGGGGCCAATGGGACAGTCCGAACTGGAATGTAGCCACCTCAATTAATGAATTTTCATTTTTTTAAAACAGTTTCAAATAGCCCATCACTGCCCAGGAATGATGTAAATTTAAAATGTGAAAATTATGTTAAGGAAATTACACATTTACTTTCAAAGTCAGCATTTGGGGCCTCACGGTAGCATGGTGGTTAGCATCAATGCTTCACAGCTCCAGGGTCCCAGGTTCGATTCCCGGCTGGGTCACTGTCTGTGTGGAGTCTGCACGTCCTCCCTGTGTGTGCGTGGGTTTCCTCCGGGTGCTCCGGTTTCCTCCCACAGTCCAAAGATGTGCGGGTTAGGTGGATTGGCCATGCTAAATTGCCCGTAGTGTAAGGTTAATGGGGGGATTGTTGGGTTACGGGTATACGGGTTACGTGGGTTTAAGTAGGGTGATCATTGCTCGGCACAACATCGAGGGCCGAAGGGCCTGTTCTGTGCTGTACTGTTCTATATTCTATATTTAGTGTAAAAACAGAATTATTTACAATATTGCAATCTTTAAATCGCAAAAAGCATCAACTTCAATGACACAATAGGCGTCGAACCTTTTAAAAAAGGTTTCGGGCCAATTAATATTATAGGAACGGCACACCTTTTATTTATTTTAATTAGATGATTGAGAACCTAATAAAACATTAAAAGACACATGCTATCATAGTGCACCTTAGTGGGGGGGGGGGGGGGTTAAGCTCACTTGGCTAGACAGCTGGTTCCTGATGCAGAGCAAAGCCAGCAGCTTCAATTCCTGTACAGGCTGAGGTTATTCATGAAGACCCACCTTGCTCCTCGCCTGAGGTATGGTGATCCTCAGGTTAAACTAGGGGCTTCTCACAGTAACTTCATTGCAATGTAAGCCTGGTTGTGGCAATAAAGATTTTAATAAAGTACAGTCAGCTCTCCCCCTTAAAGGGGAAAGCAGTCTATGGTCATCTGGGACTATGGAGACGTTACCTTATCTTTAATGCAATATAACATTTCCAAGGTGTATCACATGAGTATTGCAGATCAAAATTTGACACCGAACAACTAAGGAAATACTAGGGCTGACGACCAAAAACTTTGTCATAGAGGTTAAAGGAGGAAAGAGAAATCGAGGCAGAGGTTTAAGGAGGCATTTCTTGAGCTTCGGGCCCAGTCTGCTGAAGGCATGGTCATTAATGATGCAGCAATTAAAAATAGGGATGCGCAAGAGGCAAGAATTATTATGAGTGCAGGTATCTCAGAGGATTGTGGGCTGAAGGAATTACAGCGATAAGGAAGGACGAGGCCATGGAGAAATGTGAAAACAAGGACAAGAATAATATCAAGGTGTCGCTTGATTGGGAGCCAAAATAGGTCAATGAGGACACAGAGATCAGGGGTAAAGCGACATTGGAGGAGTAAGCAGACTTGGAGGTGCAGGAGGGTTTTGAATGGTCTCAAGGTTACCAAGGGTAAAAATCGGAGGCCAACAGCAGTACTTTGAAATAGTAAATACAGAGGTAACAAAAGCATGGATAAGGGTTTTAGCAGATGAACTGAGGCAGGAGCAGTTGGGCAATTTTGCCGAGATGGAAATAAGCAGTCTTAGTGGTTACACATTTGTGGTCAGAAGTTCATTTTAGGGTCAAATATGTCACTAAGGTTCCAAACAGCCTGGTTGAGCCTCAAGATAGTTATCAGGTAGAAGGATGGGAGTTTGTGGCAGGAACCAAAGGCAACAGCTTTAGCCAGGCCAATATTTATTTGGATGTCAGGCAAGCAGACTGATAATTTAGCAATGGTGGAGCAGTCGAGAAAGGTAACGTTAGGCGTCATCAATATACATGCAAATTCTAATGCTGTTTTCAGATGATATCACCAAGGAGCATCAATCATGTTGGTGAAAAATAAGAAGGGGGACAATGAACAGATTGTTGGGGAATACAAGAGTTAACAGTGTGGGATTTGGAAGAGAAGCATTACAAGTGTTACTCTGGTAACGATTAGGCATTTCAGGATGTTTATTCCGTGGAATTTTTTTCAGCAGCCCTCTCATTCCCTACATTAATACAACTTTCTTTTTCTTAACTGTAACTTACTTCCACTGTTAAAAACGTCCAGTCGGAAGATTGTACCAAGGCCTTCACTGTCATTATGACATTTTACTCACAGCACCAAGCATCTCCTTAAAATACTGAGCAGTAGGTCACTCATTTTTGCTGATGTTGGTGTAGGACCAATGCTAAATGGTGACTTTACTAAGGAAGTATAGATTAGATGATTCATAAAATTTTTCACTGCCTTAACATTGTTGCAGCTTTGCATACAAAAGCAACATTGCCTTCATTGTGCATCATTTCCCCTTTAGGCCTTATTGGATCAGATGCTGTTCCCTATATCTGAGTCTCTCATCTGGGCTTTGGACTGGAAGAACATAGAAAAATACAGCACAGAACAGGCCCTTCGGCCCACGATGTTGCGCCAAACTTTTGTCCTAGATCAAGAACAAATTAATCTACACACCATCATTCTACCGTAATCCATGTACCTATCCAATAGCCGCTTGAAGGTCCCTAATGTTTCCGACTCAACTATTTCCACAGGCAGTGCATTCCATGCCCCCACTACTCTCTGGGTAAAGAACCTACCTCTGACATCCCCCCTATATCTTCCACCATTCACCTTAAATTTATGTCCCATTGTAATGGTTTGTTCCACCCGGGGAGAAAGTCTCTTGACTGTCTACTCTATCTATTCCCCTGATCATCTTATAAACCTCTATCAAGTTGCCACTCATCCTTCTCCGTTCTAACGAGAAAAGGCGGAGCACCCTCAACCTTTCCTCGTAAGACCTACTCTCCATTCCAGAAAACATCCTGGTAAATCTCCTTTGCACCTTTTCCAAAGCTTCCAAGTCCTTCCTAAAATGAGGCGACCAGAACTGCACACAGTACTCCAAATGTGGCCGTACCAAGGTTTTGTACAGCTGCATCATCACCTCACGGCTCTTAAATTCAATCCCTCTGCTAATGAACGCCAGCACACCACAGGCCTTCTTCACAGCTCTATCCACTTGAGTGGCAACTTTCAAAGATCTATGAACATAGACCCCAAGATCTCTCTGCTCCTCCACATTGCCAAGAACCCCAAGTGGCAGCATTGGAACTCCAAGCAACAATCACAACACCAAATTAACTACAAAAAATTAACTACAATAAAATGAAAATTTAAAACGCCAAGGTGTGCTGGAAAGAGGTTCTCTCTGTGGAGTTTCACTGCCTCAAAGAATGAGGAAAAATCATACGTGAATCATAGAATTTACAATGCAGAAGGATGCCATTCAGCCCATTGAGTCTGCACCGGCTCTTTGAAAGAGCACCCTACCCAAGCCCACACCTCCACCCTAACCCCATCACCCAGTAACCCCACCCAACACTAAGGGCAATTTTGGACACTAAGGGCAATTTAGCACGGCCAATCCACGTAACCTGCACATCTTTGGACTGTGGGAGGAAACCGGAGCACCCGGAGGAAATTCACGCACACACGGGGAGAACATGCAGACTCCGCACAGACAGTGACCCAAGCCGGGAATCGAGCCTAGGACCATGGAGCTGTGAAGCAATTGTGCTGACCACTATGCTACCGTGCTGCCCGTGAAGCAAGTAACTTGACATTTACCTCATTCAACCAAACTCAACGTGAAACAGATGTAGCATGATATAGAGGAGGCAGTCCAGTCAGTCCATCTTATGCCAACTCTACACCATCACAGTATCCAGTTGTCATCGCAATGATTCTACAGATGTTGCTTTGAACTGGCGTACTCAGAGCCATTCTGTCTTTTCACCGTCCTGTGAAGACAATCTATTTGGCTCCCTCTTTCTCACATGAGTGCAGATCAGGTCTTGTGTTTTTTCTTCAGCCTACATGTCAAACTTAACTTGAAACATTGCTCTGGACTCATTTTTTATTCACTTTGAATAATCAAATGACTGTGTGGAGTTTGCACTTTCTCCCCATGTCTGCGTGGGTTTCTTCCGGGTGCTCCGGTTTCCTCCCACAGTCCAAAGGTGTGCAGGTTAGATGGATTCGCCATGGTAACTTGCCCCTTAGTTTCCAAAAGGGTAGGTGGGGTTACTGGGTTCCAGGGATAGGGTGTAGGCGTAGGGTGCTCCTTCTGGCCTCCTTCTGCACTGTAAATTCTACGATTCTATGAATTCAGGAGATTCGTGTCTGAACAGCTGTCTCCACCACCTCTCAAAGCCTGTCAAACTGTTTTCCCGCTCTAACGGGGAGTCCACCAATCAGAGCCTGATGTTGTTTTGGATTGCCTGATGAGGGAGCCTAGCTGCAAATTTTGAGCTACCAAGGCTCTGATTCTGTTTCCATGGTGTATCCACCATGTCAGTCACCTTTCCATGTGGGGCCTTTCCCATTGGCTGGGGCTTCACGCTGCAGTGCTATATGTTAATTTAAAGTTCGCCTCTGGCCACACTATTTAAATGCAGGAATTGAAATGAATTGCGAAAATAGTTTAACAAGGATTAATATGCTACATGTGGAGGTACTCATTATTTTTTCTCCACAATTTTTTTTTTTACTTCAATGGACATAGGGACCACCTGCAGTACCTGCAGACAACAGTGGTCCGTGGACCACAGGTTAGGAACCACTGCAATAGATAAGAGTTCAGGAGGACACAGACAAACTGGTGAAATGGGTAGATACATGGTAGTTAAAATTCAATAGAGAAATAGAACATAGACCATAGAACAGTACAGCACAGAACAGGCCCTTCGGCCCTCAATGTTGTGCCGAGCCATGATCACCCTACTCAAACCCACGTATCCACCCTATACCCGTAACCCAACAACCCCCCCTTAACCTTACTTTTATTAGGACACTACGGGCAATTTAGCATGGCCAATCCACCTAACCCGCACATTTTGGACTGTGGGAGGAAACCGGAGCACCCGGAGGAAACCCACGCACACACGGGGAGGACGTGCAGACTCCACACAGACAGTGACCCAGCTAGGAATCGAACCTGGGACCCTGGAGCTGTGAAGCATTTATGTGAAATTATACATTTTGGGAGGAAGAATATGGGACTAATTGTACATTTAATGTTCAGTTTTAACAACAAATAATTTTAAAAGGGGCACAGAAACAGAGACCTGGGAGTGTGTATACATATATATATATATATATATATATTATACATATATTAGAAACAAAATAAAAGTCACCTGACATGTTACTTCCGTTTCTTTTGCCAATCACCTAAAATGTATGTCCTCGGGTTACTGACCCTGAAGCTGCTGAAAACAGTCTCTCTTCGCTTAGTCTAAAAAGAAATTCATGATTTTGAGCTCCCCGAACCTTCTCTTTTCTTTGGAGAAAAATCACAGCTTCTTCCTGTCTGTCCATGTAACTGAAGTCCCGCATCTCTTGTACCATTCTCATCAATCTCTTGTGTTCTCTAAGGTCTTGATATCTTTCCTAAAGTGTGACGCCCAGAATTAACAGTGTCTTCCATCTGAGGCCTAATCAGCATTAGAGTCATAGAGATGGTGTGGTGGTTGGAGGTTAATCATTTCAGCTCCAGGACATCACTACAGGAGTTACTCAGTGTAATGTCCTAAGGCCCAATTCAACTTCAGCTGCATCATCAAGGTCAGAAGTGGGGATGTTTGCGGATGACGACACAATATTCAGCACCATTCGTGACTCCTCAGATAATGAAGCTGTCCATGTTCAAATGTATCAATATCTGGACAATATCCAGGTTTGGGCTGACAAGTGGCGAGTTACATTCATGCCGCACAAGTGGCAGGCAATGACCATCGCCTACATGAGAGGATCTAACCACGGCCCCTTGACATTCAATTGCATTACCATCGTGGAATCCCAAACAATCAACATCCTGGGGATTACCATTGATCAGAAACTGAATTGGACTAGCCATATTAATACTGTGGCTACCAGGGCAGGTCAAAGGCTAGAAATCCTAAGGGAGTAATTCACTTCCTGACCCTCCAAAGCTTCTCCACCATCCACAAGGCACAAGTCAGGAGTGCAATGGAATACTCTCCACTTGCCTGAATGAGTGCAGCTCCAACAACACTTAAGCAGCTTGACATCATCCAGGACAAAACAGCCGGCTTGACTGATCCCCCTTCCAGAAACATTCAAACCCTCCACCACCGACGAAGCTTGGCAGCTGTGGGTGCTATGTACAAGATGCATTACAGTAACTCACCAAGATTCCTTAGACAGCACCGTCCAAACCCATGACCATTATCATCTAGGAGGACAAGAGCAACAGGTAACTGGGAACCTCGCCATCTGAGGTTCCCAATCCAAGTCACTCACCACCCTGACTTGGAAATATAGCGCTATTCCTTCACTGTCGCTAGGGCAAAATCCTGGAACTCTCTCCCTAACAGAACTGTGGGTGTACCTATACCACAGGGACTGCAGCGGTCCAAGGAGGCATCTCACCACCACCTTCTGAAGGGCAACTAGGGATGGGCAATAAATGCTGGCCTAACCAACAGCTCCTATATCCCGCAAATTAATTTTTAAAAAGTCAAATTTTGGGGCATTCTGGTTGACCTCAGCAGAAGGACCAGAAGCAGTAGGAAGCATTACTTTGTGAGTAAATAGTTTATGAAGGTGCAGCAAGCCGATGGCAAGCTAATGTAACCCAGAATCTAAATGCTCAAATCCAAGGTTGGTAACTTGTAAACATGAATTCTAAAAGTTGGATCAGGTCTTAGCCATGGTTCAGTGGCTGTACTCTCATTTCTGAGTCAGAAGGGCATGCGTTTAAATCCCATTCCAGAGACTTCAGCTTGACAGTCCTAGTGCTGTACTGAGTGGACAACGCTGTCAGAGATGCACTCTGCACGCGAGATGTTACCCAAGGTTTCAGCTGCCTTCTCAAGCAGAACCCAGGGCACTTTTCAAAAAGGGGTGGAGAATTCTTTGTGTCCTGGCCAATATTTATTCATCAACTAACATCATGAAACAGCTCACAAATGATCTACCTTGTTTGCTTGAATAACACTAACCACATTTCAAAAGTAGTTAATTAGCAGTGAGAGTACTTTTGATTTAGCATTGATAATGAACAGGAAGACAAGGTGGTCAAATTCTCTCTTATTGGGGGATGATCATTACCTGGCACTTTTGCAAATGTTACGTTCTACTTATTAGCCTAAGCCGGAAATGTTGTTCAAGCGTTGCTATATGAACATAGACTGCTTCAGTAATGGAGAAGTGCTATAAGTGCAGTGAACATCCCTGCTTCTGACCTTATGTTGGAGGAAAGATCACTGATGAAGCAGTTGAAGATGTTTGCACCTGAGACTCTACCCCGAGGAACCCTGCAGCAATGTAACGAGGTTGAGATAATTGGTGTCCAACAACCACAATCAATTTTCTTTGAGCCAGGTTTGTCTCCAAGCAGTGGTGACGTTTTCCCAATTCCCAGTGACTTCAATTTTGATAGGGTTCTTTGATATCACAGTGGATCAAATGTGACCTTGTCACTAAGGGCAGTCAACATCATCTCACCTTTGGAACGTCGTTCTTTGTCCATGTTTGGACCAAGTTTGTACTGAGATCTGGAGTTGAGGGCCCCAGCAAAATGCAAATTGAGCATTGATAAGCAGGTAATTGCTGCGTAAATGCTACTTTATAGTGTTGTTAATGAAACCTTCCCTCACTTCGCTGATGGTTAACGTTAGACAGATGGGGTGATATTTGGTCGGATTGGATTTTTCCTGCTTTGACAGAACATACTTGAACAATTTTCAACATTGGCAGGGAGGTGCCAGTTCTGTAGTTGTATTGGAATAGTATAGCTAAGGGCATGGCAATTTCTGAAACAGAAGTCTTCAGAACTACATCAGGGATGTTGACAGGACCCACTTGGCACTTTTGACGGAATAAGGGGGAAAAAAACAAACAAAAATGTACATAAGAGTTATAACATGAGCAAAGAGGAAATTGTTCAATAAAGTGCTTATTTCCTAAGTACAACATTGCTGTCTTGTGCATGACATTGTAATTTATTTGTACATGGAGGTGGAAGAAACTGTTGACGACATGAATGATGGCAATTTCTGTTATCCCACACTCTCCACCAAAGATAAACTGTTAATGACTCAGCAAGTCAATGTTAATGGTCTGATGGATGTATTCAGTACTTAAGCTGTAAAATGAGATATTCAGATTTCATTAAGGATTGCATCCTTGTTTGTTACTGATGGGGAATCTCATTCAACTCACTTTAGTTCTTTAAACCAAAGACATCCTAAAAGTGCCCTATTTTAGTATCTAACTGTCTCTAAACCAATTAATTCAAAGCGCTTGCCTTCTCTAATCTTCCTTGGTGTCTGTTCCATACTTCGACGACTCTGTGTAAACAATTTCCTGTCATTCATCCTAGATTTGCTTTTTGCTGATTTGAATATTTTCCTTCTTTAGCTACACTGGCAATTCAATTTGTGGGTATCTAATTTTGACTGCTTCCTTTTCCTCACCTGTATATTGCCATTTGGCACATCATCCATCAGCATGGCGTCAGCTTCTACAAACATAAAGATACCAAGCTGCACCTGCCCAACCCTCAAATGTTTTAGGATTCCATCCGCTCGTCTGCATTTTCTCCTTCAAAACTCATGTAAGTCTACCTCTTTGAGAATAAACTAATTCAGGCGCTGGGAGGATGGTGTAGTTAACTGCACAAAAGGTTGCAGAGAGGAAGTAGAACGAGGAGGAACCATGTACCATGGTCACTGTGTCTTTGAGCATGTGAGTTGGCTTGGTTATTAATTGAAAAAATGAAGGAAGCAAAATAAGAAATAGAAAACTCGAACTGGAGGATTTCAGGCGCTCAGTAATGTCTGCATCTTTTGCTCTCTCAGATGCCCATTTCAGCACAGACTGTTTGCAGTCATTGATAACATGTTCAATAATCTGCCTCTTCATCCAAAGAATAAGCTGATAAATCAGACCCATTGTGGCAAGTGGTTAGCACTGCTGCCTTGCAGCGTCAGGGACCTAGGTTCGATTCCGACCTCAGGTACCTCTCTTTGCGGAGTTTGCACTTTCTCCCAGTGTCTGCGTGGGTTTCCTGCCACAGTCCAAAGATGTGCAGGTTAGGTGAATTGGCCATGCTAAATTGCCCCTTAGGGAAGGACGTCCGGTGGTGGCTATGAAGGAGTAGGTCGCACATTTGGTGGCTCCCGCTCGGGTCGGAACTTTGGACCTTTTCCCCTGATTTTGTGTCGGATCTGAAGTGGAAAATTGATGTTGGATACAACTGTGACGAGGAATCCGACATCAGTGCATGGAGAAGCAGTCCAGGAGTGCTCGCAAATGAAGATATAGGCAAATGGAGAAGGCTTGAGCTGAGGCTGCAATGGGAGAAAGCATGGCGGAGGCCGGAGTTTTGGCTCGACGACCCAGCGGTCGACAGAGCAGTTGATGCAGTTTATACAGGAGGGCTTCGCCAAGCAGAAACAGGACTGCTTGGACCCAATTAAGGAGTTGATTGCGTGACTGGAACTCAGACTGGATTCTCAAGATCTGGCGATTCAGAAAGTGGAGAAGGCACTGACTGAGCAGGAGGAGCACCAAGCTGCACTGGAGGTGGAGGTGGGGATGCTGAGAGACCAGCAGAAAAGGCTCCAGGAGAAAGCGGAGGACCTAGAGAATAGGTCCCGCCGGCAGAACATGGGAATCGTGGTTCTCCCGGAGGGATCCGAAGGAACGGACGCAGGGGCATACATAGCGGCTATGTTTGAGAAGCTACTGGGGGAAAGGATGCTCACCCGACCCTTGGAGGTGGACAGGGCGCACAAAGCGCTAGCGAGGAAGCCGCGTGTAGGTGACCTCCCGAGAGCAATGGTGGTGATATTCCACGTACCTGGACAAGGAGTGCATTCTTTGGTGGGCCAGGCAGATGCGGAGCTACAAATGGGAGGACGGTGTCCTGCGTATATATCAGGATCTGAGCGCGGACGTGGCCAGGAGAAGAGCAGGGTTCAACCAGATAAAATCGACCCTCTTTAAGGTAAAGTTTGGACTACTGTACCCGGCCCGTCTTTGGGTTACGCATGAAGAGCAACATTTCTATTTCGAGTCGCCTGAGGAAGCAATGGACTTCGCTAGAAGGAATGGGCTGGTAGCAGACTGAGGTGTTTGGACTGAACTTTGCTGCAGTGCTCATGTGTTTTGTTTTCTCTTCTTTTCAGTTATTTTTAATAAAAAAAGAAAAGTTTTAGTCTTTGGATGTTACTTGTAATGCCTTCTGTATTGATTTGGGGTCTGTGGACGAGCTGCTCGAGTTAAAATTTGTATTTGCACTGATGGGGGACGGAGGTGTGAAGGTTAGATGTTTGATCTTCCTTTTGATTTTGAGTGCTCCCTCCAGGCTGATCACATGGAATGTAAGGGGGCTAAATGGGCTGGTTAAGAGGGCATGTGTGTTCGTGCTTTCGAGGGGACTGAAGGTGTACGTGGCAATGTTGCAGGAGACGCACCTCAGAGTAACTGACCAGGTCAGACTAAGGAAGGGATGGGTCGGAGAGGTTTTCCACTCGGGGCTGGACTCCAAGACTAGAGGGGTCGTGATCCTGATTAATAAGCGAGTGTCATTCGAAGCAGGAAGAATAGTTGCGGACGTGGGGGGGTCGGTACATTATGGTGAGTATTCAGCGATCACGATCTCGGATCATGCCCTGCACTGGGTTGACCTACAGGTGGGCAAGGAGGGTAGCCAGCGCCCGCACTGGAGGCTGGACGTGGGACATTTAGCTGATGAGGTGGCGTGTGGGCGGCTGATGAAACGTATCCAGAAGTATCTGGAAGTCATCGATACGGGGGAAGTTTCGGCTGCGGTGGTCTGGGAGGCACTGAAGGCGGTGGTTAGAGGGGAGCTGATATCGATACGGGCCCACAGGGAGAAGGCAGACAGAGCAGAGATGGACCGACTGATAAAGGAAATAGTACAGGTCGACAGGAGGTATTCGGAAACCCCAGAGGCAGGGCTTCGAAGGGAACGAGAGAGGCTACAGGTGGAGTTTGGCTTGTTAACTACAGAGAAGGCGGTAGAGCAGCTGAGGAAGGCGAGGGGTGCGATCTATGATTATGGGAGAAGGCTAGTAGAATGCTTGCGCAGCAGCTTAGAAAGTGGGAGGCGGCCAGGGAGATTGGGAAAGTAAGGGACAGAGATGGGAACCTGGTTGGAGATTCAGCTGGGGCCAATACGGCGTATGAGTAATTCTACGGAGGGGATGAGGCAATTCTTAGGGGGGCTGAAATTGCCGGGGGTTGATGAAGAATTGATAGAAGGGCTGGGGGCCCCGATCGGGTTGGAAGAGATAGCAGATGGGCTGAAGGCCATGCAGTCAGGTAAAGCCCCGGGACCAGATGGGTACCCCATGGAGTTTTACAGAAACTTCTCTGGGATGCGGGGGTCACTGCTGATGAGGACATTTAATGAGGCAAGGGAGAGAGGGGAGCTTCCCCTGACGATGTCACAGGCCACTATCTCATTGATCCTGAAGCGGATAAGGACCCGGAGTTATGCAGATCCTACAGACCGATCTCCCTACTAAATGTAGATGGCAAATTGTTGGCTAAAATCTTGTCCTCAAGGATTGAAGACTGCATCCCGCACATGATTGGGAAGGGCCAGATGGGATTTGTTAAGGGGAGGCAGTTGGCGGCCAACGTAAGAAGGCTGTTGAATGTTATCATGATGCCCCCAGAGGGTAGGGACGTGGAGGTCGTGGTCGCAATGGATGCAGACCGGGTGGAATGGGACGATCTGTGGGAGGTACTGGGGCGGTTTGGATTTGGGCGGGGCTTCATGAACTGGGTCAGGCTGCTGTATCAAGCGCCCGTGGCAAGCATTCGGATGAACAGGCCGACATCGGGCTATTTTAGTGTGCACCTGAGGATGAGGTAGGGATGCCCCCTCTCCCCGCTGTTGTTCGCACTGACCATTGCGTTGAGAGCCTCAAACGGCTGGAAGGGGCTGGTCCGGGGAGGGTGGAACACAGAGTCTCGCTTTATGCAGACGATCTGCTCTTATACGTGTCGGACCCATTGGAAGGAATGGGAGAAATTATGGGGATTCTGCGGGATTTTGGCCGGTTTTCGGGCGACAAATTGAACAAGGGGAAAAGCGAGATGTTCTCGATCCAGGCAAGGGGGCTGGAGAGGTAATTGGGGGAGCTGCTGTTTAGAGTGGTAGGGGTAAGCTTTCAGTACCTCAGTATCCAGGTGGCACGGGAACGGCTGCACAAGCTAAATCTGGCCCGGCTAGACCAAATGAAGGAGGATTTTTGAAGGTGGGACGTGCTACCGCTGTCACTGGCTGGGAGGGCATAGACAGTGAAAATGACGGTTCTCCCGAGATTCCTGTGTGTATTTCAGTGTCTCCCCATCTTTATTCCTTTGTCCTTTTTTAAACGGGTCAACAAGGTGATCTCGAGCTTTGTATAGGCGAGCAAGACCCCGCGAGTTAAAAAGGGGATGTTGGAGCGCAGCCAGGGGCAGGGCCGGCTGGCACTCCCGAACTTCAGTCATTATTACTGGGCGGCGAATGTAGCCATGATTAAGAAGTGGATGGTGTGTGCGTGTGGGTATGTGTGTGTGTGTGGATATGTGTGTGTGTGTGTGGATATGTGTGTGTGTGTGTGGATATGTGTGTGTGTGTGTGGATATGTGTGTGTGTGTGTGGATATGTGTGTGTGTGTGGCAGTAGCGGCTGCATCTTGAAGGGCGCTGGTTTGGGGGCGTTGGTAACGACGCCTCTGCAATTCCCACCGGCACGCTACTCCACCAGCCTCGTGGTTGTCCCGGCCCCGAGAGTCTGGGGGCAATGGAGGAGACATGTGGGAGCATCGGTCTGGTCCCCAATTTGGAATAATCACCGGTTTGCCCCGGGGAGGTTAGATGGAGGGTTCCGGAGATGGCAGAGAGCAGGAATCGAAAGGATGGGAGATATGTTTATAGATGGGAGATATGTTTATAGAAGGGAGCCTTCCTAGCTTGAGGGAACTGGAGGTGAAATTTGAACTGACAGGAGGGAATTAATTGAGGTACCTGCAGGCGTGGGACTTCCTATGCAGGCAGGTCTCAACCTTCCCGCTCCTACTACCAAGGGGGATACAGGATGTAGCCACCTGGGGTGGCCACTGCCCAACACAAAATGGAAGATTGCAAGGAATGCAGGGAAAATGGACATGTTGTAAAGCAAACAGCTTGCAAAGCGATTGTATATTGGGACGACTGCAGAAACCAGTTTTGACTGTTGCAGAAACCAGAACTGTGAAAAGAAACCAGTTAACATACTAATGAGGCGATACCGGGCGATCCCCAGATACAATGGAAACAAGTTAAACACAGATCGATACATTGAATGGAAGGCCAGACTTTCGGTGCCAGAGAAGCCCAAAACAATAAGTCCCAAGAACCGCCCCAGCGACCGAGGAACTGCCCCATGATTGGGGGGTTCAAACATAATCGATTGGGAAGAAACCCAATCGATTCCAAGCAGGTAAGGGAGTCCGCCCAAAGGGGCGCGGATCCCCTGGGACCTATAAAAGACAGGTCCCACACATGGTTCAGTCTCCTGTCTCCTACTCCAGCCTGCGGACAGCAGCCACCAACAAGTAAGTGCCTCCCAACGACCGCTACCAGAGATAGGCACTCCTGAACTCCTTTTTAATTGATGCCAACCTGAAGTCTGCAGACCAGAGCAGAGCAAGAGGCCTTGTCCCCTGACCCAGCAGTTCCTTCGAGATAAGTATTAGTTGTTTAGCGGCAGGAGTAAGTTTAATCCTTTTAGCGTGTGCATGGGTAGTTATTATAATTGTATTATAATAAACTCTAGTTGTTTGGACTTACTAATTGGTGTACGGTTTTATTGCTTTGAACTTCACCTTGAAGCTTGTGGCGGTGTCTTAACGGCACCTGGCGACTCCAGAGCTTAGAATAAGAAACAGAGCCAAATTGAGTGTTAAGCACACTCACCCAGAACGAGCAACACAAGACAGGGTAGTTTCCAGAGTATGGGTGGGAGAAGGGAGAGTTTCGGACATTTATAAGGAGCTTATGGGTCAGAGGAAACATAGACTGAGGAGCTGAAACACAAATGGGAAGAGGAGTTAGGAGGAGAGTTAGAGGATGGTCTCTGGGCGGATGCGTTGAGTAGAGTTAACACGTCCACATCATGCGCCAGGCTCAGCCTGATGCAGTTCAAGGTCGTTCACCGGGCTCACATGACAGTGGCCCGGATGAGTAGGTTCTTTGGGGTGGAAGACAGGTGTGCAAGGTGTGTGTGAGGACCAGCGAACCATGTTCACATGTTTTGGACATGCTCGAAGCTTAGGGGATTCTGGCATGGTTTGCGGATGTCATGTCCAAAGTGTTGAAAACAAGGGTGGCGCCGAGTCCAGAGGTGGTGATTTTCGGGGTGTCGGAAGATCCGGGATTGCAGGAGGAGAAAAAGGCAGATGTTCTGGCCTTTACCTCTCTGGTAGGCCGGAGGCGGATATTATCAGCTTGGAAGGACTCAAAGCCCCCGAAGTCGGAGGCCTGGCTCGATGACATGGCTAGCTTTCTCTGTCTGGAGAAAATCAAGTTCGCCTTGAGAGGGTCAATGTTAGTGTTCGCCCGGAGGTGGCAGCCGTTTGTCGACTTCTTTAGGGAAAATTAACCGTTAGCAGAAGGGGGGTGGGGGCTCTGGGGTTAGTTTAGTGTCGAGTAGGGGTTTGAAAATGTGGGACCTGTGAGAGAGGAAGATGGCTTTTGCACTATGTTTATATTTGTATGTACACTGTTTCTGTTACTGTTACTGTTATAAAACCACAAATACATCAATAAAATGTGTATTTTTAAAAAAAATTGCCCCTTAGGGTGAGGTTGCAGAAACAGAACGGAAGATTGGGCCTCGGTGGTGTGATTGTTCAAAGGGTCAGTGTGGACTTGATGGGCCGAATGGCCTCCTTCTGCACTGTAAGGATTCTACAATTGCAGGGGCTGTTTAGCACAGGGCTAAATCGCTGGCTTTGAAAGCAGACCAAGGCAGGCCAGCAGCACGGTTCGATTCCCATATCAGCCTCCCCGAACAGGCGCAGGAATGTGGCGACTAGGGGCTTTTCACAGTAACTTCATTTGAAGCCTACTTGGGACAATACGCGATTTTCATTTTCACTTTTCATTTAAAACCTTAAATAGGTTTCAACAAACCAAAAACAACTACTTTAGGGCATCAACTCCCTATAAAAAAAGTCTTCCAATATTTTGATGTTCCAACTTGAATTGGTTCTGGCCCCAAAAGAGCTAAGGAATAACAATCTATCACATTTCTATGACTCCAACAGAACCACAAAAAGAGTGCTTACTGCATGTGAGCAAAGAAACTTGAGTCACTGGTATTGAAGCATCTGAGCTGAAGCAATTGCAATGCAAAAATGCCTTAAAGCTAAAATATTGTGAAAAATGTTGACATTATTTTCAACCTCAGAACTGAGCTTCAAATTCCAGCTAACTGTCAAGACTGCCTGGATTCACCTCCACAACACTGTCTGTGTCCAATCAAATCCTTACAAAATTTTTCTACTGTTCTTTTTGGCTTCTCAGCTTTATTAAATTAATTGCAGGGTATCTATATCCTGTCCCACGATAATCCCTGTTTTGTCATTATCCACCCTACTGCCCTTGCCGTCTTGTTCCCCTGTGCTTAAAATTCAAAATAGTCTTCAAAGTCCTCCATAGCCTCAATTCACACTGATGTAAAGGAACATTACCACAGTCTAGAGGACAATCTTTACCTCCACATATATTTGCATCAAGTCCGACTGCCTCCTTGTGTGCATCTCTCCTTCACTTTGCCCTTGAATCACCTCTGACAGCACCATTTCCTTCCTGATCTCTTCACCTGTCCTCATCTCTGAAACCTCTCTAAATTCATTTTTTAAATGTAAACCCTCTATCCATGACTGTATTCATTCCTCACCATTATTTTATTCTCTTCTCTCCAGTTTTCTACATACACAGACTATTTTATAAAATCCAAGTAGTTAATGTGGTATTAGGGTTTGGCACAGAAAGGGTTAGTGTGGAACTAGGCACAGTACTGCCCACACTGTGAGGTTAAGGGACACATAACCAGTCCAGAAAGAAACTTGTACCGGATGGAGGCATTTCTAGAGGCTAATCTGGAGACAGCTCCTTGCACTGTATATGTGCTTTGTTACTAGTAGTTGTTACAATTACTGTTAAACTCAAGACTCCGAACCTCTATATGAGACTTACTGAACTACAAACATAATCTTACACCATGGCGGCAGCTATTGGAACAACCCAAAATCTCACAGACACTGCAGAAGAAATGTAAAACCTGGAAGATTGTAAAAACAGCTTTCTAAGCTGACGAAAAGCACCAGAAGTGATGGCACAGAAGACAACCAGAGAAAAGCTCCAGAGCAGGATTGGAGGAAGGCAGAAATAAAACCTCCATATTGCAACAGAAGACTCCATTGAATCCCATGGCAGTCTAGCTTCAATACCCAACGAGTACAGAGTCAAAGGCCTAGCTGGGGTGAGCTAAAACAACTTAGTTCTTGGCCAGCCAAGTTTAAAAAGGCCTTCCAGACAGCAGAAGTCAGAATTGCATTTTAAAAAGCACACTAACAGCCCAGGTACGAGTTGGCATCTGACCATGAGGTGGCCAAGCTCGCTCCGAATGAAAATAAAATAAAATAAAATAACAAATAGTTGGCAGTTAAAAGATACAGCAACAGTCAGGAATTGACAGTTTCACGGTCCTGAAATGCTTAGATACTGCAGGGAAGACCCAAAACTCCCGATCCAGGGAGTCTGCTAAAAATTAAAAAACATAGATCACAACCGCCATTACTGCAGGTGTTCATCAAATCTTCACGTACGGGATACCTTGTTGAGAAGTGTATGCCATCCTGGATTTTCTTGTAGCATTTAAAGCTGCACACTTTTTAATTCTAAATGACCATGGATCAAAAATATAGACCAGTTTGGACTCATCAAGGCCCATACTAGCCACAAAATTGGGAATGTTGAAGAAGGAGCTTCCATTGATACATGATTGCTTCAGGTCTAAACAAAAAGACAGATCACCAGGTTGACATAGTGCTTTATTTAATAGGTTAAATAAGGCTGACAATATGATAGCCACATGCAGAATCAATTAATCCTTAACAAAATCTGATGAGTTCTAAAATTATTGAACAATTTAATATGAGCAACAAGATCCTTGAATGAGTAAAGTTTAACTAACGTGTTGAACAGACTGGATAACTTGTTGACTTCTTCATTATTGACCTGTACAGAAAGGCTAAAGTATGTGACTAGTGACTGGACATCCTATCTAATCAGGGACAGAATTGTTGTCGGAGTGTCAACCTGCACTCTCAAGACATGTTTCAAGCTAAGCTGAAATGCATTTACAGCATAGGTCCATCTTAACAGGTGAAATCAGCCATGGTACAAAGCAACGCCTATTATCCGGCTTGTAAAAGCTGTGGCGTCACAGTAACACAGTGCTTAGCACTGTTGCTTCACAGCACCAGGGACCCGATACCCGGCCGAGGACACTGTCTGTGCGGAGTCTGCACGTACTCCCTGTGTCTGCATGGGTTTTCTCCGGTTCCCTCCCACAAGTTCCGAAAGACGTGCTTGTCAGGTGAATTGAACATTCTGAACAGGCACCGGAGTGTGGCAACTAGGGGATTTTCACTGCAACTTCATTGCGGTATTAATGTAAGCCTACTTGTGACACTAATAAATATTAATTAAAAATTAAAAGAGCGAAGGAGCAGGAACACTCCAGGCCAAGGGAAGCAATACCAGAATCGACCACTAGAGGGTAGGCAACCACGCTAGCACTGTGGAGTCAAGGAACAAGTGTGATCATGATCAATGTCCAGCAGTCTAAGCACAAGAATTTCAATTACAATCACATAGGACATATCAGCGATGCAAATCGAACACAAACAGATAAACATATAATTGTGATTCACGAGGTTGAGGTACCACACCAAGAGGAAGCACAACCATGCTTCTTAATTGAGGTCAAAGATTAGGGATTTTCATTCTGGAATGCAGCTATCTCGGTTTATGGTCATTTCTCAAACTGTAAATTGGGCACAGGTGCCAGTATTACAGTCCTCTTGGAGAAGCAACTGTGGACCTTTGGCTACGAATGATCAGACTTCCAGTTAGAAGCAGGATTCTAGGACCATTTAAGTTATTACAGCAAACAAATTTTAAAATGCCATGTAGATCATCCATAACTCGTCTTTTCTCTTCTCAGGAGAGTTGCCATTGTTGCTCTGAACCTTCTTAGAATGGAAGAAGTCAAACCACCTCTGCAACTTCCTGAGAGCCCCAACAGAAAATATACCCTTGACTGGGAGTTCAGTGTTGAATTTACTTCACTTTTTAGAGCGGTTTGTCCATTTCTTTGCAGGTGCAGAAGGATCCTTGTTGATCAGACCAGTCAACCATTCAGATGGTTATCACAACGCTTTGAGTAGAAGAGGGCCAAGAGATGAAGCAACAACAAGAACCTGAAGCTCCAGCTCCAACTAGGCACCACAACACAGATGCTGCAACCTGCAGCCAGAACAACCATTAGCCAGATGATGCTGGAACAGAGGAGCAGCCATTAACAAACCGCAGCTTCTGTCAGTGAGGCAAGGAAGCAACCCAATGAGAATTCTGTTGTACAGAAAGTAAAACTGCAAGACGAGCCCGTCGATAATTCAATAGGAAGAGAAATCTTGCATCGACAACACCAGATGAGAAGTTGAAAAAGAGCACTTCAACTCCAAAGAATAAAAAAAGAGAATTAAGATCAACCAACCAAATGACACAATGACCACATTCAAAGCAACTTCCTATTCAACAAGGTTGGCCCAGTAGAACAGAGTCTACCACTCCTCCAACTGTTATAAAGACAACATTTGGAAGAATTATAAAGCCTCCAGACTTTGTGAACTTGTAAACACAGAGACTTGGGCGGTGGCGGTAGTAGAAGTAATGTTGGATGAACAGAAATGCATTGTAAATACATTGGATACATTGAATAAAGACTAGGAGGAGAGGTGTCGCATAAAGGTCTGGCATAGAAAAGGTTATGTGGGACTGGGTGTAGTACTGACACACTGTGATGTAAAGGAACATTCGACCCGAGTCTAGAAGGCAGTCTCATGTGGCCAAAGACGTGTGTAGAGGCAAGCATGGAGACCACACCTAGTTTAGACCTTATATTGTATATATGTATTTTGTTACTAGTAACTAATAAAAACTTAATGATAAACTATTCAAGACTCCACACTTCTTCATGACACCAACTGAACTACATACATCTTACAATAGTTAAGGTATTTAGACTTTCAAGAAATGTGCATTGACTGGTGGTTTATCCAATAATAAAAAGGTTGTCCATGTATAGAAGAAATAACACCGCACACGAAAGCCAAAAATGATCAAACATATTTTGATGTAAAACAGAAAAGTACCGTTAAGCTATATAAATGCCCTTATTCCACAAACCTCCTGAAGGAAACAAATCCAGTGATACACACATTACTAATCTAGATGTGTTACCTTAAGTTGGAAGTTCTTAAACAATAATTAATATGATTTCCGAAGCAGTTGCTGAAGACAACATTAAACATACCAGTAAGACAGTGATATGTTTCATCTGCTTTTTCCTCAATTACTAAACAAACGCAGAAACAGGTCCTGAAGTTTGGTCTAATGCAGAAAATCCTTATATCTAAGCAGATTTATAACCAATTATATTCAAAAATGACTGGTCAGGAGGTTGTTAACAGTATAAACTCAACAAAATAAGACTGAACATCAGGAGAAGCCTAGGTACACGGGTGCTTTAATGAATATCCTTACTGGTGAATGTCAGCTGCCATTCCGACATGTAGAACAAAGACTAAATCACATAGTTGAGACAGCTCACACTGCCATTTGTCCAACCCACATGTCAAACAGTCAGCAATTGCTGCACAACTTATAACTTGGCAAAATAAATTCCAGAGAGTTCCTTTTCCCCAAAGAGTAATTAGGGGACTGTTGGGGGAAACATAATTGAGAGTTAGCCGTACAAGCTTTTAGAAGCTATACTTCCAGCTGTGTTTTGGCCTTAAGTTAATACACATTTTGTACAATTCAGAAGTTTCACTCCATCACAATCAGTACATGGGGAGACGGTGGCACGAGTAATGTCACTGAGCTAGTAATCCAGAGGGGACATGGGCTCAAATCCCACTATGACAGTTGATAAAATTTAGATTCAATTCATAATTCTGGAATATGAAGCTAATCTCAGTAATGGTGACCATGAAATTATCAATTGTTGCAAAAAAGTGCAGGTTCATACTGTGGCAGTTCCCAGAGATGACCATAGCTTTTGAATAATTGATTAACACACTGATGTGCGCACACACTTTTCCCAATATGGAGTTACTGAATAATGATCAAATAACAACTCGTGGCAGTAGCAAAGAACCACTGAATATATTACCCATCTAGAAATGCTGAGACCACTGTACAACCACTCCATGAAGATGTGTAATTTAACGCAAATTGAGGATTAAACTTGAGACTTTAATCTTTATAGAACATAAGCAGAAGTAAGCCATTTGCCTTCTTGAGCTTGTTCTGCTCTTCAATAAGATCATGGCTGATCTGATTCTGGCCTTAACTCCACTTTCCTGCCTTCTCTCCGAATCCTTCACTCCCATGTCAATCACACACCCATCCAACACAATCTTGAATAAATGAAATGACCCAGCCTCTGCTGCTCTTTGGAAGAGAATTCCAAAGACTGATGACGCTCGGAAGAAAGTCCACTTGGTCTCCGTATTAAATAGGGCAGCCTTGTTTTGAAACTGTTCCCAATAAATCTCGACTTTCCCATGAGGGTAAACATGCTCTCAGTATAGACTCTGTCAAGCCCCCTCAGAATCTTATATATTTGAAAAAGATCACATCTCAATCTTCTCAACTCCAATGAGTATACAACCAACCCACTCAACCTTTCCTCATAAAATACTGCCTTCTTCCCAGGAATCAGCTGAGTGAACCTTCCCTGAGCTGCATCTGATGCAAGGATATCCCTCTAAGTCAGACAACCAAAACTGCAAGCAATACACCAGATGCGTTCTCACCAATAAATACTCTGTCCAGTTGTAACAAGACTTCTCGACTTTTATACTTCTCCTCCTTCTAATAAAGACCAACATTCCTTTTGCTTCCCTAATTACTTGCTGCATCTGAGAGTTAATGTCCACAGGACAAGGACATCCAGAACCCTCTGCATCATAACATTCTGCAGTCTCTCTCCATCTACATATAATTCTGCTTTGCAATTCTTTGTGCCAAAGTGGACAACCTCACATTGTACTCCATCTGTCAAATTTTTGCCCATTCACTTAACCCATCTATATCCCTTTGCAGATTCCTTGTATCTTCCTCAATTTTCTTCCTATTTTTGTATAGTCAGCAAATTTGGATACAATATTGTTGGTTTCTTCAACCAAATCACTAATATCAATTGTAAATAGTTGAGGCCTCAGCACGGTTCCCTGTGGCACGACAGATGCTATAGCTTGCCAAGTTGAAAACATGTTTATCCTGACCTTCTGTTGCCTGTTAGTTAGCCAGTCCTTTGTCAATGCTAGCATATCACCCCCAATGCCATGAACTCTTATTTTATGTAGTAACCTTACTGAATGTCTATTGGAAATCCAAATACACAACATCTACTGGTTCGCATTTTCTACTTTGCTTGTTACATTTTCAAAGAATTCTAGTAAATTTGTCAAACACGATTTCTCTTTCACAAAACCATGTTTCCTGATTGTATTATGATTTTCTAAATGTCCTGCTACTACTTCCTTAATAATGGGTTCTAGCAAATTCCTAATGACGGATGTTAGGCTAACTGGCCTATTGTGTTCTGCTTCGTTTCTCCTTTTTTGAGTAGAGGTGCTACCTTTATGGCATCCAATCCGGTGGGACTTTTCCACAATCTAGAGAATTTTCTGAGATTACAACCAATGCGTCCACAGTCTCTGCAGCCACTTCTTTTCACTTCGTTGCACCATTAGGTCCAGGCGACTTGCCAGCCTTCAGTGTCACTCGTATTCCCATTATTTTTCTCTCGTTATCTTGTTTTAAGTTTCTTCCTCCATTTTGCCTCCCGACTTTCTACTATTCTCAGGATGCTTTTAGTGTCTTCGACTGTGAAGACAGTGTTATGGGATACAAACTTCAGGGTTAATATGAGGTACATGTGAATTAACAGGCAAACTGTGGTTGAAAACACAATGCACAATAAATGGCGGTGCGACCAAAACAGATTTCTCAACAAACCATACAAACATCAGTAAACGCAGTCAACCAATTTTGTTGAAACTCTGTCTCTTTCATAAGGAATTCCAGTCTTCACCTTTGGAGATTGAAACTTAGAATTTTCTCCAAAAGGCGCTTCCAGTCTGCACAAATGTGGAAATTCCAGAGGCATGTGCCAGAAGCTGTAGTTCCCAGCCTCCAATGACGTGGCAAGCCTGGATCTCATAACAATCAATACAAAATACTTGTTTAAAGTCTCTGCCATTTCCATGTCTCCTATTATTGATCCCCAGTCTCCTCTTTTATGGGACCAATGCTTACTTTTTGTGTACTGGTCTGTCTTTGAAGTTTTTGCTTGTTTTCTTTAATCCTTACGAATCTCAACCTTTATGTTAATACTGCAACACCTGATTACGTTTTAACACTGAGGAATTTCCCCTTCTAATGAAAGCTTAATCTTTCTAAGCCTTGGTGTTCCCAACACAGCAAGAAACAGATGCTTTTCTAAAGAGAGATCCCCCTTCAACCATGGAAACAAGATAATGAGTGTGTTCACCCCATTATGTGCAGGTGCAGAGCAGCATGAGCACAGAGTTGGCTGGGGAATTGTTTCTGGCATAGGTAGAAGAAAAATACACTGAAGGGGGTAAGAAATATAATTAGACGACCACCCTATCGCTCACACAAATCTAGTGTAATTCAATTTCGACTTGCACATGAAACAATTCAATTCAGTGACCATTAACACCACATTCCGTACAAATGATCTTAACCTACAAGTTCACTACCTACAATTTCTCAAGCTATGGTTACGATTAGCTAATGTAGTTAGAGTATACTGGACCAGCACAGGTTTCCAAATGAAAGAAGTAGAAAATAATTTCTTTGATAGTCCCAAGTACCCTTAAGTCAGAAACATAGGCTAATTTGCACACCGACATCTATTTTCTTTACTCAACTGTCTGCAACAACTGGAATACAAAATATTTAAGCAATGCATCCAAAAATCCCCACCACATTTCCCCATCCCTGAAATTAAATTCTATTAAAGGCCATAACCAGAAAGAATGCGAGCAATGTTCATGGAAACTTTACTCCACAACAACTTGAATACAGACTGACATGATCTTATGCAAATCATTTATAAAGGTCTCTTGACAAGAGATCATAGACAGAAGTTTCTGAAATAGAAATTAAATTACAAATATACATAAAATGAGGAATGTTGCTGAAGAGAGACAGGTTTTAATCTTGCATTCATTGGATTGGATTTTGTTTATTGTCATGTGTACCAAGGTACAGTGAAAAGTATTTTTCTGTGAGCAGCTCAACAGATCATTAAGTACATGGGAAGAAAGGGGAATCAAAGAAAATACATAATAGGGCAACACGAGGTACACAATGTAACCACATTACACCGGCATCGGGTGAAGCATACAGGTGTGCCGTGGTAACAGCGGGGAAGAGCTGTTTTTGAGTCTGTTTGTGCATGTTCTCAGACTTTTGTATTTCCTGCCTGATGGAGGAAGTTGGAAGAGTGAGTAAGCCAGTGGGAGGGGTCTTTGATTATGCTGCCCGCTTTCCCCAGGCAGCGGGAGGTGTAGATGGAGTCAATAGATGGGAGGCTGGCTCGTGTGATGGACTGGGCTGTGTTCACGACTCTCTGAAGTTTCTTGCGGTCTTGGGCCGAGCAGTTGCCATACCAGGCTGTGATGCAGCCAGATAAAATGTTTTCTATGGTGCATCTGTAAAAGTTGGGAAGAGTTAATGTGGACATGCCGAAATTCCTTAGTTTGCTGAGGAAGCTTTCCTCAGTTCCTTAGTTTGCTGTTGTGCTTTCTTGGTCATAGCATTGACGTGGGTGGACCAGGACAGATTATTGGAGATGTGTACCCTAGGAATTTGAAAAGTAAGAATACCAAATGTCAAATGATCACAACAATTTCTATTATAGGAGACAAGGGTGCAGATTGGTTGGCGAGTCAACTGATTGGTCGAGGCATTTTTAAAAATTATTTTACGGAATGTGGGCATCACTGGTTACGCCATTATTTATTGCCCATCCCTATTTGCCCTTTTGAAGGTAGTGGTGAGTTACCTTCTTGAATCGCTGCAGTCCTTGAGGTGTAGGTACACCCATGTGGTGCAGGGAGGGCGTTCCAGGATGTTGCCCCAGCAAGTGAAGGAGCGGCGGTATATTTCCAATTCAGGGCGGTGAGTGATTTGAAGGGGAACCTCCAGGTGGTGGGGTTCCCAGGGATCTGCTACTCTTGTCCTTGTAGATGGTAGTAGCTTTGAGTTGATTTTCATGGAGAAAGCAACAAGGAACTATAACTCCCAAGCAATTCAGAAAAGGTGCAAGGTTTGAACAGATTTTTTTTATTTTCAGAGTACAGGTCACTGTGTATCAATGATGTAACTTTTACATCAGCCAAGTTTAAATGAGCCAAGTTGTGAGCTCAAATGATTATCTTAAATTGATTATTAGTGAACGCAGGATTGTTCAGAAGAGGCATCTATGAAGGATTGTTCAGAAGGCACTGCACAATTGCAGGATCACATCTAACAGCTTTGAGAAAGAGTCATCCAGTCTCACAATGTTAGCTACCTTCTCTCTCCAGAGATGCTGTTAGATGCGGAGATTGTCCAGTATTTTCTGCTTTCTTTCCGATTCCAGCATCTGCAGTAATTAGCTTTTATTACATCTAAGAGTAGATATTTTGTTTTGGAGTATAGTCTGAACTCCGTCTGTTGCAAACAATCAAAGGGACATGCTGTTTTACGCGATCAGCCGATCAATGGGACATATGGCATTGCACTGGCATTAAAATTCATAGGCAATGTTGCTCGATTGTGTGATAGGCAGAACATTTTTTGGATTGGCGGTAGCATCCTGTTAGTGAAAAATACCAGTTGCATAGCTACTGTATAACAGTAACCTGAAATGGCTTGCTTAACCTGTTCAAACTTTTGAGATACTTTGCTTTTCCATAGAAATTTGAAGTAGACCAGGCACTTTTCAGTCTTCCGCCAATTTGCGAGTTTGACTGAAACACAGTAAACAATGACCCGATCAGAATAGCAGGATAGCTTTGAAGCGCTCCATTTCTGCCTCAAGATGGGAAGGTGAGCAAATACCTAAGGCCCAACTTACAAGATTGTGGCAAGGTTAATCTTATAGTACATGGAGCTATTCAAACCCCAATATACAAGTTGACTCATGACGGTAGGCTTGTAGCAGACAGTAGTGGAAAACACATTAGTGGATAGTGCATATTGGAAATATGCATGGGGTAGGAGATTAGGACTCAAGCCACCAAAAATGCATTTTTGTGGAAACCAACAAATGTGTGAGCCAGCGCTGGACCAAGAAGGGATCCCAAGGCCACACTACCTATTTGAGCATACATGGTGTCATTAAAACTGAACCTGACTTGTGCAAGTTGCTAAATTCACAAATTCAAATTATTACAGATTCTCAAAATGATGATGCACCTGTATTGTTATAATGTAGTGACAATGTATAAATGTCAATGACTTCTTCAGCGGCACTTAGTTAAATAGGCTCACAATGTTGAACGAGCACATAAACAAGGTGTTGCTACTGTATCATGCCTTTTTTGAATTACCCATGAGTCTCCATGGCAACACCTCAGATTAGAATCTATTTGCCCAATCAATCAGCACCCTTTCTCCTGTAGTATAAATTGTGCTCGTTTGAAATTTGGCACTTTTCCTTATGTTCTGATGAGTGAAAGATGAACAATTTTGACACCATGCCTGTTTATGACAACAATCAAGTTCTGTACTACCAAGAGATTGTTTGTAAAAGCAAGAATTTTAGCTGGCGAAATCACTTAACCATAGTGATAAGATTTCACTAGTTCCATCAGCAGTGAAAGATGCTGGGATAGATGTGAGATATTGAATATGGAACTAATGTAATCATTGGTGGTATTCACATTTATGACCTTTGTGCAATGCCATCAAGGGCAAAATAATATGACCACGCAAATAAAAGACAAGCAGTTGTGCGGTGGGAGCAGCTGAGCAGAGACAGAAAGGCGCTCGAGTGAAAAGACATCCAATAAGAAATCAGAAACATATCGGTATCTTATTGTTTTGAAGTATGCACTATATCCCTCACAGTGTTGATAAGAGTTTTCTTTTACAACCACCTACACGTCAAATTAGCTTTTGTAAGTTTGTACAATCATCTGCACTTCCATCTTACGCTATTCCAGTGTAAGAATTGCAGACTACAACTGTGGATCACTATTACTTTGGCTGGTGTGTGCTCTTGAAATAGTTCAATGAATAAATTTACTAATTGATGTGGGTTTTGAGTCATACAAACCAAGGTACAGCCAGGCTGCTTAGAATAGAGTTAGAAGATTTTGATGATAGCAGTGCAATTAGTCTTGGCAGCCTTCGGCTTGGAAAGGAAAATTAAGTAAGCCATGCCTTCTCTGGTTCATTATCTATGTCGTTATGTTGGAACAAGCAGGTCTACGGTTTATGATGCTCTCATGATGGAATAGCCAGCCAAAATCAAGGTTCGTTGTCAAAAGCCAAGTACCGATGCCCATTAAAGATAATATAGCATGAGATGGCATTTTCAAGTTTACATGAAAAGCATGCTTGGCTCCGATGTGCCATCTGGAGAAGAACACGTACCACATGTATTGGGAGGGGAATGTGGACAAGGTAGTGTACCCAGTGCACCTGTAAATTAAAATGTACTGGTAAAATAAGATTAAATGGTCAGAGAGATAGAGGTAGAGAAAGAATGGTGGTTTTAAACTCTCCTGATTCTCATATCATTGTTAGTTTCATCACTTGTCTTTCATTGTTCTTCCGTAGTTGGACCCAAAATCTGTGGTCCTTTCTTTTATCACCAATTTGCTATATTTTTCATGAATATCAATTCAATTGAAGAGTAAGGTTCCACTTGTGCGAGGAATACTTGCATTGCTGAAATAGAATTGTAGGAATCCCACCATGCAGCACCTGTTACATGGACAGATCATTTCATGTCACACTTTCCATAATTTTATATTTCCTTACATTACGTTATTAAAAGGAAATTGAAATGCCACAGGCAGCATTTTGAGCTTCCAATAGCACTCAAATCATTTGTCAAAACATTTGCAAGTTAGTTTTATAGATCCCCACAATTTTTCATACAGTGTAACAAGGTACTGCACAGCGGGTAGAGAGGTGGAAGAGACTAAGAAAGTGAGAAACCAAGAGACTCAAATCATACAATCTGATCAGGTACCACATGTATTGGGAGGGCAGCCGTGGGCAGCACGGTAGCATGGTGGTTAGCATAAATGCTTCACAGCTCCAGGGTCCCAGGTTCGATTCCCGGCTGGGTCATTGTTTGTGTGGAGTCTGCACGTCCTCCCCGTGTGTGCGTGGGTTTCCTCCGGGTGCTCCGGTTTCCTCCCATAGTCCAAAGATGTGCGGGTTAGGTGGATTGGCCATGCTAAATTGCCCGTAGTGTCCTAATAGTAAGGTTATGGGCGGGGAGTTGTTGGGTTACGGGTATAGGGTGGATACGTGGGTTTGAGTAGGGTGATCATTGCTCGGCACAACATCGAGGGCCGAAGGGCCTGTTCTGTGCTGTACTGTTCTATGTTCTATGTAACTATATTTCCTTATCATATGCTTAAATCTTGCTCAAATCATGCTCAAAGATTTTAGGAAATAATTTTTCCAACAAATATGCATTTTATCTCGAATTAGAATTTTTCGCAGGTCACCTTTGAACATTAGTCAAATGCAGTTATTTTCAAAATGCTCAAATTTAAATCAATATTAACATTTTGAACACATTCCTCTATTCGTGAATACGTAACCAACGGTTAATTCCCATATCTATGATCAGTGACAAATCTGAGTTCCTTCCTCTCTTCACTGCATGTTAGTTGAATATCAAGTCCCATCAAAAAAAGATCCTACCCACAAACTAACTTCTGCAACTGCAAACCAAGAAAATAGCATATCTTTTAGTTTTACATCAAGTACATAAAGACACAATTGATTACTAAAAGATTACTAAAAGACCCATGTGTTTAGCAAAACATTTTCTAAGCATACTCACTAGATTACTAATCAACAACATAATCTGATGATATCCCAAGGAAATTAATATTGAATCAGGGACAGGAACACACTCAAAATTAATGTAAGCAAAGTAACAAAAATGAAGATGATAATGGCAGTAACAAACTAGGATCAGATAGTTTCCACCGCCAGAGTGGGAAAGGAAGTAGATGAAAACATTGCAGATGCCCAAACTATAATCTTCCAAAAGTCTCACAAATTGGGACTCACAAAATGGCAGCAGAGGGAAACTCGAGAATTGCAGACCAATTAGCCTGACATTTGTTGTCAGGAAATTACTAGAGGCTATAATTAAGGGTAAGGTGGCCGAACACCACGAAAGTTCAGCTGACCAAGGGCAGCATGGATGTGCAAAGGATGTGCCTCATGCTTGTAACTCAACTTTTGAAGAGTGTGCAGAGAAATGTCTATGAAACTTATTTGTTCTGCCTTGCTGAAGGATTTGATAAAATCCCTCAAATAAACCGTTAGGGACATTGAAACTCATGAAACTGGAGGCAAATTATTGATCGGAGCAGGAAATCAGCAGAGTAGCAGGAGGAGAAAAGAGTTGGGATAATGGGAATTAACTCTAATTGTCAGCATATGACAGTGTCCCACAGGGATCAGTGTTGGGGCCTCAACTATTCACCATATTAATGAATGACTTGGACGATAGGGTAGAAAACCACGTATTCAATTGTGCCAATGACACAAAGATAGGCTGCATTGTAAGCAATGTAGATAGAAGTATACAATTACAGAAGCAATGTTGATAGATTAAGTGAATGAACAAACTTTGGCAAATTAATTTCAATGTTGGCAAATGTGAGGCCATAGGATAGCACGGTACTTTCTAAATGTTAAAAATCTAGAAACAGTGGAGGTCCAGAGATTTGTTGACCAAATCATTAGATTAGAATTTAATTAACAGGTACAAAAGAAATCATAAAAACCATGCCGAATTCTGGGCACCGCACTTGAGGAAGAACATGGAAGGCTTTAGATTAGAGACAGTGTATAAAAAGTTCACAAGAGTGGTTCCAAGAATGAGAAATTTCAACTGCATGGATAGATTGGTAAGCAATGGTGACATGAGAAAACATTTTTTTCACCATGCCTGGTTGGGATGTGAAATGCTCTGCCTCTGTGGAGGCAAATTTAATCAAGACCTTCAAAAGAGATTTAGATTATCTGAAGCAAAGAAAACTGCAGGGTAACTGTGAAAATGCTGAGGAGTGGGACTAGGCAAGTTGTTTTTTCAGACAGCTGACATAGACACGACAGGATGAATGACGTCCTTTGGTCATATAACCATTGTATAATATTAATAGAATGTTGACAGTTATAATCTACAGAGGACTAAAATACAAAGGGATAGAAACTACAGCTATGGAAAACTCTGGTTAGACCATACCTTACACACTATGGACAGGCCTGGGCACCGCACCTTAGAAAGGATGAGCTGGGCATGGAGGAAGTGCAGTACATATTTGCCGGAATGATACCTATACTCAAAACATTCGGTTACAAAAAGAGATTACACAGCTCGGATTGTATTCCCAGAAATTTACATGGTTAAGGGGTTATTTGATCGACATTTCCAAATGTTATGGTGAATCAGATAGGGTAGATCAAGATAAACTATTTCCATTGGCTAGTGAGTCTGGTATGAGGGGGCATTGTCTAAACGTTACAACTATAGGAGTGAAATTTGGAAACACTTCTCTACAAAATGTGTGGTAGAAGTTTACACACATGACAAATAAATTTTTAGTTTAAATCGGGCAAATTCATTTTTGTGATAAAAGGTATTAAGGGATATAGGACAAAAGGGGAATATATGGAGTTCATGGATCAATTGAATGAGAGACAAATACGATGGGCTAAATGGCCTAATCCTGTTCATAGATTCCATTTATTAAACACTACATTTGGCCTTGGCACGCTTCTGAGCTGGCTATCCAATACAATGACTCCATGGCACGGACTGATTTATCATAGGCAAACTTCAAAGATTGAATATAAGAATAAGACAAGGGCATACCTTTTCGGCATGATTTTGATGCAGAGACGGAAGTGCATAAATAAGAGTTTGCATGATTTGGAGGAACAAAGTAACCAGTGGGAACCAAATAGCTGCTCTTCTTTAGAAATATGTTTGTGCATTTTTCAAGGAATTACTGAAAAATAAAGACAAAATACTCAACTAAAAGGTTTAATCCTTTTATGGGCTGGTTGAAAGCTGCTGTGCTTTTTGGACTGCCTTCATCATTTTATTCCAGAGAGGGGCTCTTCTGTTTGTACTTAGCTCTTTTGGCTGATTTTGCTTCACAAAAATATTTAAATGTGTACTAGGAGGTGACCATGGAAATTGGTCTCATTGGTTGTCATCTTCCAAGATTCTGTAGATTCTGGAATGGTCCCAGTAGCTTGGAGAGTGGCAAATATAACAGCACTATTTAAGACAGGGCAGAGGGTGAAAACTGAGAATTACAGATTGGTTAGCCTATCAGTAGTAGGGGAAATGCTCGTGCCTATTATAAAGAATGCGAAAACAGGACACTAAGAAAATATCAACAGGGTTAGACAAAGTCAACATAGATTTATGAAAATGAAATCATGCTTGACAAACCTATTGGAGATTTTTGGGGACGCGAGTAGAAGAGGCAATGGTGAACCAGTGGACGTGGTGTATTTGGATTTGCAGAAAGTTTTTGATGAAGTCCCAAATAAGAAGTTAGTGTGAACAATAAAAGTGCATGGGTTTGGGTAATATATTGGCATGGATTGAGAATTGGTTATCAGACAGGAAACAGGAGGAATAAGTGGGTCTTTTTCGAAGTGGCAGACAGTGACTAGCAGGGGATTACAGGGATCAATGCTTGTGGCCCAGCTATTCACAATATACAGTAATGATTTAGATGAGGGAACCAAAGTGATATCTCCAAGCTTGCTGATGATACAAAACTTGGTAGGGATGGGAATGGTGAGGAAGATGTCAAGAGGCTACAAGGTGATTTAGACAAGATGAGTAAATGGTCAAATACATGATAGATGGAGTTTAATGAGGATAAATGTGAAATCATATATTCTGGACAGATAAAAATGACAGAACATTTTTTATATGTTGATATATTGGGAAATGTTGACATACAAGGGGACCTGGGTGCTCTAGTACACCTTCGCTGAAAGCAAGCAGTTAGGAAGACAAATGGCATGTTGGCCTTTATTGGAAGAGGATTTGAATATAGGAAAAAGGAAGTCTTATTGCACCTGGATAGGGTCTTGCATCCTGGAGTAGTGTGCGCAGTTTTGGTCTCCTTATATAAAGGATACGCACGCTGTAGAGAGAGTGTAACAAAAGGTCAACCAGACTGATTGTCAGGATGGTAGGATTGTCATATGACGAAAGACTGGACCAGCTAGGCATGTATTCACTGGAGTTGGAAAGAACAAGAGAAGGGGAATCTAATCAAAACAGAAAATCCCACAACTTCATTTGAGTGGCAATCTCTGGTAGATAGCCACTCTTGATGGACTTACCCATGTTTAAATTGCAAAACCTTTGTCTTGACCAAGCTTCCCCACTCAGGCTGGAAAAGGCATGCCCCCTGTAAACGGACGGGGTGTCCCATGAGAGGCTGGGTCTGGGTGTTTAAATAGTTGGTTTGGAATGAGAAGTGAATTTTTTCCCCAAACAACTCTTTAAAAAAAATGTTATTCCTTTCTCAGAGTTACAAAGCAGAAGCTCAGAGTGGGCAGAGGTAGACTCCTAATCCATCTGCTTTCTTGCTCCAAATACCAATTAAAATTGAATCCAATTCATGGTCATCACCAGAGAGACATACCAGATCCATGATGACAAGAACAGGCATTACACTTGATCTCATGCTTGATCTTGGCCAAAAAGCGATCCCTTACAACTTGCAAGGTCAGAATATGGGGTAGGTCATTCAGGACTGAGAGGAGAAATGTCTTTACTAAGAGGGTGATGAACCTTTGGAATTCTCTACCACAGAAGGCTGTGGAGGCCAAGTCACTGAATATATTTAAGAAGGAAACATAAATTTCTAAGCACTAAAGGGGAGAGCGCAGTAGTATGGCATTGAGATAGATAAGTCATGACCACCCAACCTCAGACTCTCCAGCCCACTCAGAAACCCCCTCATCTCCCACTCCTCCTCCAGTGGCTCCGACCTACACATTTCCCTACAGAACTCCTTGAACACTTTATTAATCTGTTCCGGAGCCACCACCAACTCCCCCGCCTTGTTAAGTGAATTGGACATTCTGAATTCTCCCTGTGTGTACACAAACAGGCGCCGGAATGTGTTGACTAGGGGATTTTCACAGTAACTTCATTGCCGTGTTAATGTGAGCCTATTTGTGACAATAATAACAATTATTATTGTCCTGCACCCTAACTATCTCCCTAGCCACAGCCTCCCTTCGTAGTTGACCTGCCAACATATGCCCGGCCTTCTCCCATACTCATAGATAGCTCCCCTTGCCCTTCTCAGCTGACGCAATGCTTTCCCCATGGACAATAGGCCAAACCTCACTTGCAAATCCTTCCTCTTTGCCAGGAGACCTGGGTCTGGGTCCCCCGAGTACCTCTGATCCACCTCCAAAACCTCTTGCATCAGTCGTTGGTGTTCCTCCCTCTCCTCCCTATCCACCTTAACCTTAAAGAGTTCACCACCACCCTCACCATCACCTTCAGATCCTCCCAGGCTACACACCGCGAGACCTCCCCCGTGCAATTAAACCCCTCATACTCCTCAATCATCTTCCCTATCTTGTTGCAGAATCTTCAGTCCGCCAATAACCTCAGATCCATTCTCCGCCCCGGCCTCTGGGCTGCCCCCTTCTCCAAAATTACATCTATCCAATTCGGAGCATGATCAGACATCACAATTGCGGGGTACTCTTGTAGCCACCGAAGTTGGCCATTCCCTAAATACAAAATGGAGGAGCGCAAAGCTTACAGGTTAAAATGGACAAAGTTTGCAGCACAAGCAGGCTGCACCAAGCCAATGTGTATTCTGTCTGCTGAGAGAGCAGACAGCACCGAAACAAACATTCCGCATACTAATGACGCAATCTCCGGGATAGTTAACATAGTAATGGAACGATCCCAGGGACAATGGACACAAATGGGGAAGTGATTGCAACAGTGTATGGGAAACCAGACACCCCGGCACCAGCCGGGTTCGAAAACAAAGCATCTGAAGGCCCACCCAGTAGCCAAGGAACAGCCTCAGTATTGGGGGGATTCAAACATATCGATTGGGAAGAGACCCAATCGATTCCCAGCAGGAAAAGGGTCCGCCCAAAAGGGCGCGAAGCCCTGGGACCTATAAAAGACAGGTCCCACACTTAGTTCGTTCTTCTTAACCAGCCCTCCTCTCTGGACCAGCATTTCGACCAGCTTTTGCCAAAGAAGACCTTGAACGAGAGAGAGGAGAGGTTTGGGACAGCAGCCGCCAGCAATTAAGTGTCTCACAACGATCGCTACCAGAGATAGACACTCCTGACCCCTTTTTAACCCGTACCAACCTGAAGTCTGCAGACCCGAGCAGAGCAAAAGGCCTTGTCCCCTGATCCGGCAGTTCCCTTGGAGATAAGTATTGGTTTATTTAGCGGTAGGAATAGTTTAATCCTCTTAGCGTGCGCATAGGTAGTATTATAATTGTATTATAATAAACTCAGTTGTTTGAACTTACTAATTGGTGTATGGTTTATTGATTTGAACTTGACCTTGAAACTTGTGGCGGTATCTTAACGATACCTGGCGACTCCAGAGCTAAGTAACGAAACAGAGCCAAATTGAGTGTTAAGCACACTCACCCAGAACGAGCAACACTCTGACCTCCTAACCCCAGCCAAAAGCGCCTTTCCCACCACAAAAAAGTAAATCCTCAAATACACCTTGTGTAGCAAAACGAATACTCTTGATCTCTTTGGTGCAAAAACTTCCACTGGTCAACTCCTGCAATCTCCCTCATGAGCCCAGCCAACGCCTTCCCCACCAACCAAGTTCAAGTGCCAACTCTCATCTCAGTCCCCCTCCTTCAGCCTTAAAGAACGCCTCCGCCGCTTTAAAATAAAAATCCCTCTAGCTGTGCATCACTCCCAGCTTCGCAGAGTAGACCACTCCAAATCTCATTCCGCTGACATACAATGCCGCCTTCACCCATCCAAAGGCCATCCTCCTTCTCGCCAGCTCCGTCGTCAGGTCTTGGTATATTCGTATACCTGAGCCTTCCCATTTCACCTCTCACCTCTGCTTTGCCCAACTCAAGACTTTCTCCTTCATGGGAACCTGTGTAAGCAGATTATAACCAGCCTTGGTGACTCATTTGCTTTAGGCTTCAGCCTGAGCGACCGATGTGCCCTGTCCAACTCGTAGCGGGAGGGTTCTTCCCTCTACTCCCATCAACTCCGCAAACATCTTTGCAAGTACTCAGTCAGCCTCCACTCCCTCAGACAGGCCCACGATTCTCAAATTTTGCCTCCTTCATCTATTCTCCAGGTTCTCCATCTTAGTTAGCTCTGAGCCGTTTGTTGGCCTCCGCCACCCTCTGCAGCTCCTCACTCATTCATCCATTGAGGTGAACTGGTTGCGATGTTGCAACATTGTCTCTTCCACCCCTTTAGCATTTCGCCTTGCTCCGCACTTTAACTGATGTTGTCATTACTGCCGCCTTTACCAGGGTAATTGTCTTCTCCACCCACTCATTCATCGCAGTCTTCAGCTCCCTCCGAAGCACCGCCATCAGCTTGGCAAACAGCCTCTCAAACTCCACCGAGGTCAGAGTTACCACCGTGAGGGGAGCGGTCCCACCCGATGACCCAACCCCCGCCATGTTTCTTCCGACAGGAATCTCAGTCTCACTCGACGGTGGACATTCGCTCACAGCCTTCTTTCAGCACCCTCCTTCTGATCTTCGACATTTCACAGCTTCCTTATAACTTCCCGCATCAACTTCTTCACAAACTACCCATGCATAAAAGTCAGAAAACGGAGACTTTAGCAGGAGCCAACTAACATGCGATGGCACAGTAGCACAGGTGATTAGCACTTTTGTTTCACAGCACCAGGGACCTGGGTTCCCGGCTTGGGTCACTGTCTATGCGGAGTCTGCACGTTCTCCTCATGCCTGCGTGGGTTTCTTCCGGGTGCTCCAGTTTCCTCCCCGAAAGATGTGCTTGTTAGGTGAATTGGACATTCTGAATTTCCCTCTGTGAATCCAAACAGACGGCGGAGTGTGGCGACTAGGGGATTTTCACAGTAACTTCACTGCAGTGTTAATGTAAGCTACTTGTGACACTAATAAAGGTTATTAATATTAACTATATGCTGCCATCAGAAGTTCCATTTTCTAGGTTTCTAAACTGCCTCCAATACAATTACCAAAAACCATGCACACAGTCTAGGTGCAGTCTCATCGATGCCTTGTAGAGTTGCAGCAAGACGTCCCTACTTTTATAGTCTATTCCTTTAACCATAAATGCCATGAATTGTAAGGAATCTTGTTGAATGACATGCTGTGGATCCAAAATCCTCCAAACTCTAAAACTTCTCAACTCGGTCCTACATATAAACGTACCTGCCACCGAGCACTTTTTACATTCTGCACGCCTGAAAATGATTACGCGTGTTCTTTAAATTCCAAGATCTCACTCCTATAGTTTGTGACCCATTGGAGCATCAACACATCAACTGCTTAAATCTTTCTTTCACTTCGGATACCCTGAGTTCGTCAGATTTCATGCAGTTTCCTACCATCACATTCTCCATGACCTTAAATTTGAAGACACATTGCAGCAACTTGGTCTTGCTGTCGACTAACCGATTGAATTGGTTCATTGTCACGTGTACCGAGGTATAGTGAAAAGTATTATTCTCTCTGCAGCTCAAATAGATAATTCCGTACCTGAAAAGAAAATGCATAATAGGGCAACACAAAATTCAATAATTCAATGTAAATTCATAAACCAGGCATCGGGTGAAGATGTGTGAAGAGAGCAGATCAGTCCAAAAGTCTATCAGTCCATAAGAGGGTTGTTTAGGAGTCTGGTAACAGCAGGGAAGAAGCTGTTTTTGAATCTGTGCATGTTCTCAGCCTTTTGCATCTCCTGTCCGATGGAAGGAGTGAGTAAGCCAGTTGGGATGGATCTTTGATTATGCTGCCCGCTTTCCCAAGGCAGTGGGAGGTGTAGACAGAAAAAATGGATGGGAGGCGGGTTTGTGTGATGGACTGGGCGGTGTTCACGACTCTCTGTAGTTTTCTTCCAGTCTTGGGCCAAGCAGTTGCCACACCAGGCTGTGATGCAGCCAGATAGGATGCTTTCTATGGTGCAACATATTTTCATTTTCCATGGTTAAATGAGATTAGAACTCCAATGGCTCCTCAGTGTAAGAATTATTCCAAATACTAATTCACCAAACGATCCCTCCAACCACGCTGCAGACAGTAAATCTTCCTTAAACACGGGTCCCACTCTCATTTTTATTTACATTCATCTCATATGTGAAGCATACAATCTAGTCCAGAATCTCCTTTTACGGCTCCCAATAACTTAACTTTCTCTTTGTCAGTCCACTGCCCATATACAACCTCTAGTTGAGGGTGAAATAAAACAAAATTAATTTAAGATTCCTTCTCTCCACCCAGGCTTGGATTTGAAAGAATTAACATTTGTTATGGTTAAAGTGTTCAGCATGAAAGGGAAGAGATAGATTTCTAGAATCTGCTTTTGCGATGGAGGAGATCTGGGAGTTCTACAAGCATCTCAAAGAATTGAGGACTAGTGCTGTGAAACTGTGAAACCAATAGAAAATAAAAGGTGCTTTTCTTTCGACATAAGAAACACAAGAAACTGAAAATTCAAAGAAAGAAGATGCTCATTGACCCAAAAGGATATAGTGATTTAGCCATTGTACCACAGGCATGCAACAAAGGAATTCATTGAATATAGAGTGTAATCAGTGAAGGAGTGAACAGGGTCAGAGGATTCACTGATATGAACTACCAGTAAGAGATGATGATTTATCACAGAATCGTTACGGAGCAGAAGGAGGCATTTGGCCATTGTGTCTGCAACGGCTCGCCGAATAGGTATCACGACTGAGTGCCATTTCCCTGCCTTTCTTCCTGTACCCCTGCACATTGTTTCTATCCAAGTAATCATCTAATGCCCATTTGAATGCTCAATTGAACCTGCCTCCACCACACTTCCAGGCAGGGCATTCCAGATTCAAACCACTTATGTGAAAAGGTTTTTTCCTCATCACATTTGCTTCTTTTACAAATCACTTCAAATATATGCCTTCTCGTTCTTGATCGTTTTACGAGTGGGAACAGCTTCTCCCTATCTACTGTCCATTCTCCTCATGACTTTGAACATCTCTATCAAATCTCCTTTCAGCCACCTTCTCCCCAAGAACAACAGTCTCAACCTCTCCAATCTATCCTCAACTTATGTTTCTCATTCCTGGAACCATTCTTGTAAACACCTCTTCTGAACTCCCTCCAATGTGTTCACATCCTTCCTATAGTGTGGTGCCCAAAACTGTACACAATATTTCAGCTGGGGTCTAACTAGTGCCTTGTACAAGTTCAGCATAGTCGCATTGCTCCTGTACTCTATGCCAACAAAGTCCTGAATACTATATGCTTTATTAACTGCTCACTCAACCTGTCTTGCCACCTTCAATGACCTAAGCACATATGCATCCAGGTCGCTCTGCTTCTGCATCTCCTTAAGAATTTTATTTTATATGGTCTCCTTATGTTCTTCCTACCAAAATGCATCACCTCACATGTCTGCACTGAACTTCATTTGCCACCTATCTGCCCACTCCATCAACGTGTCTATGTCCTTTTGAAGTTCTACACTGTCCACTTCACAGTTCACAATACTTCCAAGTTTTGTGTCATCCACAAATTTTGAAATTGTCTCTTGCATACAAAGATCTAGATCATCAATATATATCAGGAGAAGCAAGGCCCTTTCTGTTACCCCCTCAAAACCCCCCAGCAACTTAGTTAAACACAATTTCCCCTTTAGAATTCCATGCTGGCTCTTCCTAATCAGTCCACAATTTTTTAAAGGACTATTTGTTTGGAAAGCAACAGTTATACAGGATTCCTGAGGCAATTAAGCACAATCATGTGATATTCTTCATTACTATGCCCAATTCTGAATCAGAAGATAGTTATTTAACTGTATTATATAAAACAAAATAATTTGTCAGATGTCAAATAACTTGGGCTGCATTTAGCCAACTTCACTCAGCTGAATATTTAATACAAATATCAAAATTATTTTAAAAGTACACTTTGTTTTAATTCCTTTGAACAGAATCCAAGATTACATTAGAACATAGAACATAGAACACTACAGCGCAGTACGGGCCCTTCGGCACTCGATGTTGCGCCGACCTGTGAAACCATCTGAAGCCTATCTGACCTACACTATTCCATTTTCATCCATATGTCTATCCAGTGACCACTTAAATGCCCTTAAAGTTGGCGAGTCTACTACTATTGCAGGCAGGGCGTTCCACACCCCTACTACTCTCTGAGTAAAGAAACTGCCTCTGACATCTGTCCTATATCTATCACCCCTCAATTTAAAGCTATGTCCCCTCGTGTTGGTCATCACCATCCGAGGAAAAAGACTCTCACTGTCCACCCTATCTAACCCTCTGACTATCTTATATGTCTCTATTAAGTCACCTCTCAGCCTTCTCCTCTCTAACGAAAACAACCTCAACTCCCTGAGCCTTTCCTCGTAAGACTTTCCCTCCATACCAGGCAACATCCTAGTAAATCTCCTCTGAACCCTTTCCAAAGCTTCCACATCCTTCCTATAATGTGGTGACCAGAACTGCACGCAGTACTCCAGGTGTGGCCGCACCAGAGTTATGTACAGCTGCAGCATGACCTTGTGGTTCCGAAACTCAATCCCCCTGCTTATAAAGGCTAGCACACCATATGCCTTCTTAACAGCCCTATTAACCTGGGTGGCAACTTTCAGGGATTTATGTACCTGGATGCCGAGATCTCTCTGTTCATCTACACTACCAAGAATCTTGCCATTAGCCCAGTACTCTGCATTCCTGTTACTCCTTCCAAAGTGAACCACCTCACACTTTTCCACATTAAACTCCATCTGCCACCTCTCAGCCCAGCTCTGCAGCTTATCTATGTCCCTCTGTATCCTATAACATCCTTCAGCACTATCCATAACTCCACCGACCTTCGTGTCATCTGCAAATTTACTAACCCATCCTTCTACACCCTCTTCCAGGTCATTTATAAAAATGACAAACAGCAGTGGCCCCAAAACAGATCCTTGCGGTACACCACTAGTAACTGAACTCCAGGATGAACATTTGCCATCAATCACCACCCTCTGTCTTCTTTCAGCTAGCCAATTACTGATCCAAACCGCTAAATCACCTTCAATTCCATACTTCCTTATTTTCTGCAATAGCCTACCGTGGGGAACCTTATCAAACGCCTTACTGAAATCCATATACACCACATCAACAGCTTTACCCTGATCCACCTGTTTGGTCACCTTCTCAAAAAACTCAATAAGGTTTGTGAGACATGACCTACCCTTCACAAAACCGTGTTGAGTATCGCTAATCAACTTGTTCTTTTCAAGATGATTATAAACCCTATCTCTTATAACCTTTTCCAACATTTTACCCACAACCGAAGTAAGGCTCACAGGTCTATAATTACCAGGGTTGTCTCTACTCCCCTTCTTGAACAAGGGGACAACATTTGCTATCCTCCAGTCTTCCGGCACTATTCCTGTCGACAAAGACGACATAAAGATCAAGGACAAAGGCTCTGCAATCTCCTCCCTGGCTTCCCAGAGAATCCTAGGATAAATCCCATCTGGCCCAGGGGACTTATCTATTTTGACATTTTCTAAAATTGCTAACACCTCCTCCTTTTGAACCTCAATTCCATCTAGCCTGGTCGACTGAACCCGAGTGTTCTCCTCGACAACATTGTCTTTCTCCAGTGTAAACACTGACGAAAAATATCCATTTAATGCTTCCCCTATCTCCTCTGATTCCACACACAACTTTCCACTACTATCCTTGATTGGCCCTAATCTTACCCTAGTCATTCTTTTGTTCCTGATATACCTATAGAAAGCCTTAGGGTTTTCCTTGATCCTATCCGCCAATGACTTTTCGTGTCCTCTCCTCGCTCTTCTTAACTCTCCCTTTAGGTCCTTCCTGGCTAACTTGTAACTCTCAAGTGCCCTAACTGAGCCTTCATGTCTCATCCTAACATAAGCCTTCTTCTTCCTCTTGACAAGTGCTTCAACTTCCTTAGTAAACCACGGTTCCCTTGCTCGACAACTTCCTCCCTGCCTGACAGGTACATACTTATCAAGGACACGCAGTAGCTGTTCCTTGAAAAAGCTTCACATTTCGATTGTACCCATCCCCTGCAGTTTCCTTCCCCATCCTATACATCCTAAATCTTGCCGAATAGCATCATAATTGCCTTTCCCCCAGCTATAATTCTTGCCTTGTTCTGTTCAGTGCAATGGCTCATCTGGCCATGCTTGCATCTGAAATTTAAACATTTTCCAGGACCGCAATATACCAAATTACAGCAAAGGAAAACAGGAAACCATTTACACTCTTACATTGAAGTTTCAATAAATTGCACATACCAAATTGGCATTTACCATCAAGTACACCATAAGCTATAAATGTTTGTGAAAACACAGTAGGAAATTACTTTAATAGGTACCTGTGACTTCCAATGGAATTATGTTGGGGAAGACATGCACAAGGAGGTTCCTGCGAGAGTACTGCACTTTTAGCCCTTTTCACTTAGTTTCAGGAGTTATTTTCATTTGAAAACCCACATATTTAATGAGATAAGAAACCCACATAGGTGAAATGTCCAGAAACGCCAGGGGAAAAAACCCACGGTAGAAGTTTGGCGACAGAGTCAGAGGTCTCCGGGGCAAGTGGAAAAAATGGCAGAGGCAGCCTCTGGGGCTCCGACCACTCCACTAATGGCCAAGATGCTTACGAGCACCTTAGCATCAGAATTTGACAAACACTGGCGGGTTGTGTCGGGGGACCTCCTCAAATCGATGGAGGAGGCCTTGGCTCCCACCTTGGAATTGGAGACGACCAACAAAACGGTAAAAACACATGGGGCCACAATAAAAGGCATGGAGGTGGCCCTTTCGAGGCACAGTAATCAGATTGCCTCTCTGGATATGTCTCTGGTGTCCATGTGAACAAATCGCTGAAGGCCAAAGTGAATGATTTGAAGAAACATTCCAGGAGGAAAAATTGTGGGGTTGCCAGAGGGGATAGAAGCCCAACTCCCACAGAGTATTTTAAGATGATATTTGGGAAGATGGTGGGGGAAGAGTGGACCCACATCTCCTCCGGCATTGGACAAACCACCCCGAATGGTAATTGCGAAGTTTAACAGCTTTAAATGAAAAGAGTGGGACCCGAGATGGGCAAGGGAGCATCGAGACTACAAATGAGAAAGCCACACCATCAGGTTTTACCAGGACATGCGAGCAGAGCTGGCGAAGAAGAAGGCTTATAACTTCCAACAAAGTCAAGGCCGCCTTTTACAAAAGTGGAGTCCGGTTTGGGGAGGTGTGTCCAGCGCGACTAAGAGTGACTTTTGATGTAAAGGACTATTATTTTGATGCGCCGGGAGAGGCAGATTCCTTTGGAAGGAAGCATGGGCTGGATGAGGGGTGATTCACGTGCAGCAGGTATACTCACGGATCGACGGTTTTGTGCTGGCTAGGGGTCGTCTCCTTTTTGTGGAGGTGGCAGGTGACTCGACGATTGTGTTTTCAGACCTTGTCCCATATTCGCTTGAATTGGCATTAGAATCAAGTCCCTCCCAGCATCCGATAGCATTATTAGTGGACAAGAGATTTTGTCAATGTATGTTCACTGACATTGCGGCGTAGATGAAATTTAATAAAAGTGAGTCTATCGCCATCTACACTGACGGAAGCATGAGGTGGGGGGTGGGTGGAGAGAATTTCCTGCTAAATGCACACAATGAAGACTGCGAGGGTGGAGCAGCAGAGGCTGGTGGACTCCATGCTTGAGATGGACCACCAGTTCTCATGTGGCCCTGCCACTGGAGTTCTCGGCAGGGAGAAAAAACCTGCAGTCACAATTTGAACTATTATCAATAGATAGGGAGTTGGGCCAGCTGCGCGTTCAAAGGGTTTGTTTTATGAACATGTGGAAAAGGCCAGTAGCCTCTTAGCCCATCAGCTGAGGCGTCAGATGACTTTCCGGGAGATCATACAGGTATGTGACTCAATGGCAGCCTATTTTCCGCCCTGCCTTGGGTCAATGCGAATTTTGAAACGTTTTATTGGGATCTACATCGATCGGAGCCTCTGGCGAGGGTTCAGTCTTAACTGATTTTTTTGGATGGATTACACATCCCAGTTGTGGAGGGCGAGAGGAGTGAAGAGTTGGAATCTCCATTGGGCCAAAGGAAATTATCAAATGCATTGGTTAATGCAGGCTGGTAAAGCTCCTGGTCTTGATGGCTTCTCCATTGAGTTTTCTAAGTAGTTTGTGGAGCAATTGGTACTCCCAATTTGAGATATGTTTAAAGACTCCTCATCCCTGTATTCGTTGCCGTTTACACTTGCACAGGCCTCTATTTCTTTGATCCTCAAGAAGGACAAGGACCCGACTCAATGTGGATTGTATCGATCCATAAAAGGCGGATATAGAATTACTTGCTAATGTGCTGGCACTGTGGTTCAAACTCTGCCTCCCAGAGGTGATCGCGGAAGACCAGACAGGCCTGGTTAAGGGCCAGCAATTGTCAGCCAATATACGTCATCTGTTAAATGTTGACCTTCCCCCTTCTCGGTGCCCGAACCGGAGGGAATTGTTTCCCTAGACGCTGAAAAGGTGTTTGATAGAGTGGAGTGGGAATATCTCGGAGATTCTTGAGAAGTTTTGTTTATAAGTAATTTGTTTACTTTGAACCACTTTTCTCCCCAAGTCCTTCCTTGTCAAGAGCAGGAAGACTTCAAGAATCCATAGAGCATTGCTCCAGAAAGTTAGTCAGGTGGCTTAGCTTTGCCCAATTTATTATGCTACTACTGGGCAACCAATATTCAGAAGATACTGTTGTGGTTCAGTGATCTGGGTTCCATATGGGGGTAGATGGAGGACTATTTCTGCAAGGGTTCTAACCTTGGTGCAATAGTAGCCTTTTTCTCCGGTAAGATTTTCCCTATTTTTTTCTAAATGAGTACCTGTTAAATGTAGACTTACTTATCTTGCAACTCCAGGGTCACATCTGAATCATAACATCTTATACGCAACTTCCATTTAACGGTATTCATATTACCAATTTATAACGGTATGGTAACAATTAGTCATCAATGTTTCTGCTCCTATTGGGCTATTTCACAATTGCATTTTGAAACAGAAAAATTGGGCAGTATTTTAGCAGACTCTTTCTTAGCCATGTGTGCAATTCAATCCACCCCCAGCTATTGAACAAAGACTTTTTACTGGTTCAAGCCACCATTGCCTTAATTAATTAAAGATCTGGTTTAACTCTAATCATATCTTTATGAATTTTTGAAATTATGAAAATGTTTAATCCAACATGTTCAAATAAAACGGTTAAACATTGAGCAAGTTAACAAAGTTCAAAGCCTTTGCCAACAAACATCCAACTGGAGGTGAAAGAAAACATACCATTAAGATTTTTTAGGAAAAGGCTGGTCAAGTCAAAGGCAAATTTAAGATTGGCTAGCATCAAGCTTCAACTTGAAAACAAAGATAACGGCTTTTACCTATTCTTGGGATGTAGAAACTGGATTTTTGCTCGCCCCATATACAAGATGGAAATTACATGAAATTCAGTAAAAACTGTGGTCATTCTTATATGTGTCAGAAAGTTAAAGCAAATGACTTTTCAAATAAGTGCATAACATTCCAAAATTAATTTTCCTCTTTAGGTATGCTTTTACTTTGTTCTTTAGTTTTTCCCATCTTGCATCTTCCAAGAGTTTTTATTTTAGGCACTTCAAGTTCTTCAGCTAAAAAAGGTTGCGGCCCTGGACATTGGCCTATCGCTAGTTTTGCAGAATTTTGCTACATAGATGTTACTGAGATTACCCTTACTCATCAGTACCTATTTGCAATATGTTTACAACACTAATTGTGCTTACAATAGAACAGGCACATCATTTAACTTTTTATAGAATTGCATCATACTATAAATCTAAGTGATTCCAAGACATCAATATAATGTTTAGTTCAGCTTTACACGATCATAAACAAATGCTCACTTACTTGATTCTTAGTTAACTGTGCCAGAGGCTGTTGGATGGAAATATCAATGTTATAATTTTGATCGGTTACATCATTTCCATTTGTGCTATCTTCTTCTCGACTGCTTTCATCAGATTGTTCAAAATCATCACTGTCTTGGTCCATTTCCTCTTCACCATCCTCTTGTTCCTCCTCTTTATTCTCTTCCTTGGCCTCTGCTGTGATTTGGTTGTTGTTTTCTTCTTCCTCTGCTGTAGCAACTTGGGCCTCATCACTGGTGCTGCTGCTTGCCTCAGCACCACTGCCATCAGGATTTCTTACACAATGCCCCTCTTGCTCCTCAACTACTCTGTTCATTTGCTCCTCCTCTCCATGACTCAATGAGGCATTACCTCTGAGGGATCCTCCAGTTCGACGTCTCTTGCTGCCCCCAGACAGCAATTCCTGGTTCATTTCCAACAGCCAGCTTGCTACCTCTTGAACCTTTACTAGATTGGCAGATGGTGTACAAGTTGCTGCAACCTGAGAACAGGATATGAGATTAAATTAAAAATTGCACTCCACCGTCACACTTCTAGAAGTTTTAACTAACGCATTCACTAGTTTTTAAGTTGATATAACTTAAAATCAAAACAATTTCTTTGTATACAAAACATTGCAGCAAATGCAAATTCTATTCTGATTATTTGTTAAATTATGTTTGGTTAATAACAGTTATGGTCTTAGACATACAGTACAGCAGTGGGCTAAACACAGGGAGAAAGGCAAGAACAATTCAATTTTTTTTTCATTGATATACAAAATGAAATATTTGCATTTCAAATTTCCAGCATCCGCTTTGAAAATAATTGCAAGCTTTGCTAAGATTTAGTCCAGAGAAAATCTTGCCAGACAATTGGGAATGCAGATATTTGAAGTTTGAATCTTTCCAGAATTAAATTCATAGTAAAGTCTACTTTAAAGGGTTTGCATTAATTAGCATTTCAGAACAGAAATAACACTATCATGGAACAAATTACATTTGTGTGCAAATATTTCAACAATATATTTTCATGTAAATGACTAAAATGCAGGTGCTGGAATAGAATTTATTGGTTAACCTGCCCAATAGGCTATTATTATTATTCACTTTTGCTATAATGTTGGTCCTTTTCTCCCCAGGTATTAATGTTTCTCAGGTTACAGTTGACCTCCAGCACTTCACCATGTGATTAGTTTTCACAGCTGAAACTACAACAGAGTGCTGGTAGGCTATCAAAATATTGAAGACATTACAAGTCACAACTGATTCTATCCTTGCAAGACATTTGGAGCAGGGATGATGCCTTAGCAATAAGGAGTAGCAGCCAGACAAGTGATTTTCTTCTTAACTCATGATACTGTGACCAATTCTAACATCATCTATAACTAACGTCACTGAGGTCAGCTAACTCAAACCTTGGATCATCTTGGTTTGTACAAGTCTGATATAGCAACTTTGTTCTTCCCTGAACAATAAAAGGGATCAGTTAGAAGTGTCACTCAAATGTTTTTTTTCCCCCAAATTGTGAATCTGTTTCCTATTCCTATGCTTCAATGGAAATATGTGTTCAGATTTCAATTTGTACACATGTTAAAATATTACCCCATATATTGGAAACAAAAATGCTAATCATCTGGTAAATAACAGTGCAATTCAATTTCCACTTTCCCTAGCATTTTATAAAATAAAACATCTAATGCATGAAAACTGTAAACATTTCATTCCTATAATTCCATGTTCCAACAAAGCCTTCTGTACAACTTGGGAATGGAAGTGTCAATATCTGCTGCAGTGTCAGTTTCAAATACATGAATAATTAATTTATCTGAATGTTGAGTACAGCACCTAGGAACAGCAAGGATAAGGATTCAAAGCTTACCGTATTCACCCCAATCAAATATCACTTAATACTATAATATAGCATGCACATGGAGCAGTATTAAACATCTGGCTTCCAATGGTGGATTACGTATACACAGTACAGATCTCCTCCAATAGACACAAATAATAATCATAAAGATACTGAACCTGCATACCAGAGGAGAAGCTCTGATCTATGAAAGCATTTTTAAAAAATCCTGGAAACTTTATAAATTGAAATAAGAAAATTGTACATTAAAATAATGCACAATAATGATTTTAAAATGTGTGCTATACCACATGGGAAAAAGTAATTATAACCAACTTCCTCAGTTTGTGATTTACAGAATACAGATTTGCAGTGAGCTCATGTTTTATTTACAAACTAGCTTACAAAAGTTACTAGTTAGTTTGGTGGAGGCTGCGTGAAAACACAACTGTGATCCACCTGGGGATGGGTCCAATGAAATATTGGTACTCGCCTAGGGCAAGATAAATGTGCAATTTAACTTGTCAGCATGAAAAATGAAGTGATCCATCATTGCAACCGTATTATACCAAAAGAAAACTATGCTGTTAGATTCTGAAATTAAATCTTTTCCCATTTCAATCCTTCTTGTCAAGAGTGTGTTCAGTTTCCTATTTACAATCATACTACTGCCACAAAACCTAACATTTTGCTCAAGTTGCAATATGCGAAATAAAGCATCTAATCAGCTTAAAGAACAAAGAACAATACAGCACAGGAACAGTCCCTTCGGCCCTCTAAGCCTGTATCGGTCATGATACCACCCTTGCCCAAAACCCTCAGCACTTCTGAGTGCCGTTTCCCTCTATACCCATCCTATCCACGAATTTGTCGAGATGCCTTTTGAACGCCATTAATGTATCTGCTTCCACAACCTCCCCTGGCAGCGCGTTCCAGTCACTCACCACCCTCTGTGTAAAAAGCCTGCCTTGCACATCTCCTCTAAACTTTGCCCCACAGACTTTAAACCTATGCTCCCTGGTGACTGACCCCTCCACCCTGGGAAAGAGTGCCTGCCCATCCACTCTATCCATGCCCCTCAATCTTGTAGACCTCTATCAGGTCGCCCCTCAACCTCCATCGTTCTAATGAAAACAATTTGAATCGATTCAACCTCTCCGCATAACTAACACCCCCCAGACCGGGCAACATCTTGGTAAATCTTCTCTGCACCCTCTCCAAAGCCTCCACATCCTTCTGGTAGTGTGGCAACCAGAATTGTGCTGCAATATTCTAAGTGCAGCCATACGAAGGTTCTGTACAGGTTTAAAAAAAAATAATCCAATATATTACCTAACCAACAATTTTAGCCTTGGATATCACAGTCAAAAATAAATCTTGAACATGCCTGACAAATTATTTGTTTCCATGACAACTGTTCAAAGAGAATGGGAATACTTTTCAGAAAACTTCAACAATAATCAGCAATTTTCCTTGAAGATTTTTTAACAGTGTAAATGTTTGAAGAGGAGAACCTGATAAAACAACAAAAGGATTAAGACCTTGATGGTCAGTGCAATATATAGCAGAATTAATAAATGTCAGATATTTCGGACATAATCTTCGCTGTTTCAACAAAAAAAAATCATTTTTATAAGACAATTTTAGCCTTAGCCCAGGAAATGGAATCAAATGCATGCCAGTGCTTCTTTTTACCTCATCAATACACTTGAAATTATTTCTGTGCAATAAGTGAAACAAAGTAGAGCATAATTTTCACAATTTAAAAAGAAAATCCACTATGACTCACCTGATAAAATGTAACACTTGTTAAAACCCTGGATAACAAGAGAATATTACAGCTTATTGTTTCAGTTAAATTAACTTCTCTACCCTCTCTGCCTAAGTTACAACTTTCTTTTCTAATTAGCTACAATGCAGTTAAAAGTGTTTCTGACAGTTTCATCAGTATAAATGCAATATACAAAATTGCACACCTATTCAAATTGCAAAAATGGCAAAAAGCCTGTATGTACCTATACATTCACTGAATAAAAGACATATTGCTGTTTTTATTCCAACTGTTTTTGGACACTATTTTGTGTCCCTCAAAATGCTCCACAAGCATTTAAAAAAATATTTACCAATGGCATAATACGAAAAACATTTCACTTAAAACATTTAAAAAATCAGAAGTTCCTCATGACAGACCCTGGCTTTAGTGAGCAGTGCCTATTGCAAATTGCAAATGAGACACAAGAGTATGTTATTAGCCAAAGTATTTATTAAAAAAATTATAAGGACACACAGAAAGACAAAAGAGCAGCATCACATTTTAATCACTTATAACCACAGTGAGCCCTGGACTCAATAAATAAAGTGTGAATGAATTTACTTTCCAACCAATATAGTATCAGCATTCCAACGGGAGAGAATTTTAACTGAAAGGTTACCTGCACATTCCAATCAATAATAAAGACTAAACAGCCCAGCTACCCTTCCCAGTAGGCATCAAGACTTATGCAATCCTCCTTCGCTCAGTGTAGAAAAGGATCATCAGATTTCCTTTTCCTAATCATTGCACGCTTCTCAGTAGGAAGACGATTGCCACATCTAAACCCCAGAAGCATCTAGATCAGCAAAGAAGCAACCAGTCTCATTGTGCCTTTTTAACAGCCATTGCATCGTGCTCAGTGTGCATCTGACTAACAGCCTACCCAGCATGCGTTTCACCACATGAAGCATACTGACAGGTTATCTTATTGCAACTAAAACCTCATTTGTGTGCTGTATGAAATATTTATCAATGCAGCAGTTCTAACTAAACCAGGTATTGCAACCAGAAAGGAAACAGCACTTCTGGTGTGGGATGTTAAATATTAGTGTTGTGTCTACGAAGGATCAACATTTTTTTTTAAAAGACAGCTGTGCAGAGTAAAGTAAAAATGTGCTTTTTATAATCGATAGAAGTGAGGTTTTGAAGTGCAATTCAGTCTGTTATATGCTCATAAGTCTCACAGAACTCCTGAGAGAATCAAAAGCTGCAGGAGAAAATTGGACAATATGGGTAGCCACTCTAAACAAACATTGAAATCGTTATTAAAAGCTATTGTTCTTATGCCACTGAGAAGAGGACTTCAATTCCTGCAGAAGTACTCTTAATTCAAAACTTCCAATTAACTCTTTTAAAAACCATTTCCACACTTTTCCCTACAAGTGTGACTATAGTAAAAAAAAAATTGGTTGTCAAGTACATTGGGAACTCTTAGATTGGTTGTGCAAGGTACTATATAAATGCAAGTCTTCTTTTTACATTGTTAATTTCATAGTTGATTGTCTAGCATAAAGACAGATTAGTTGCAGTTACCTTGAGCATGAAGATCAAAACCAAACTTGAAACAATATGATGCCCATCATACAACTTAGCTTGGCTCCATAACAATGGTTATTCAGTTTATGAACCTTTCTTTTACTGACTTATATGGGGTTTGAGAGGCTGAGGGTCCTATGTAATTAAGGATGAAGGTGTTCATGCAGCCGCCTCCTAATCCCTTTAAACATCTAATGCCTACTATCACTCTCAACTGGATATGACAGAATTGCAGAACTTTGATCAGATCCACTGGGCCGGTGCAGACTCGATGGGTCGAATGGCTTCCTTCTGCACTGTAAACTCTATGATTCTATGTAAATCAATACGTGAAATGTAGTCAAATGCACCATACTCTGAAACAAAGTGGCAATATAGGGCACGATTCTCCGAAATGGAGACAGAGCGTTCACGCCGCCGAAGCGGGTACGGGGACTACCGATTCTGGCCCCCACAGGGGGCCAGCACGGCTCTGGAGCGGTTCACGCTGCTCCAGCCTCCCTTTCCGGCACCAAATGGGCGCAGTGTCAACCCGCGCATGCGCAGTTGGGCTGCGCCAACCTGCACATACACAGTTGGGTCGCGTCAACCTGCGCATGCGCAGGGGACTTCTTCAGCGCGCCGGCCCCAACGCAACATGGCATGAGGGTTCAGGGGACGACCGCGCAACAAAGTAGGCCCGGGGGGGGGGGGGCGAAAGAGGCCGGCCCGCTGATTGGTGATCACGGGCCAGACCCCATCGGAGGCCCCTCCCCCCACACAGGCCGCGCCCCCCCCCCCCCCCCCCCCGATGCTTCGCGCAGAGTTCCTGCCGGCAGCAACCAGGTGTGGACGGCGCCGGCGGGAATCTGCCGGAGAATTGGCGGCCCTGCCGCGTACAGCAGCTCATGACGCCGCTGTGTCACGACGCCGTGTCAAACGCGCCAGTGCAAATGGCGCCAATTCTCCGCACCTTGGAGAATCACGCGCCGGCATCGGGGCACGGTTGCGGCGATTCTCCGGCCTGGCGTGGGGCTCGGAGAATCGCGCCCACAATCTCTGGATTTCTCATTCAATTCTCCCATATGCTCTTGAATAAAACAAGCCTTAGAATCTGCTGTCAAACAGCGCTTTATCTTGGATACCTTCACCAAGAATTCATTTCCAAGATTTCAATCACTCCTTTCAATGTTTCTCTGCCTTGGATTGCCACATGCATTCAAATTTCCACACAATCTCTCAGGTACCCAGACATGCCAACAGAACAGCACTGATTCACAATATGTGCTAAGATGTCATCAAACTGTTGATTTACCTCGGATGTCTGGCTTCTTACTTAAATCTGGTTCTTGCACCTGTCTCTTTAACTTAGTACTATCTTTGCTTTTCACTTGGGTGGCACGGTGGCGCAGTGCTAGCACTGCTACCTACGGCGTTGAGGATCAGTGTTTGATCCCAGCCCCGGGTCACTGTCCGTGTGGAGTTTGCACATTCTCCTTATGTCTGCATGGGTTTCACCCCCACAACCCAAAGATGTGCAGGTACATGGATTGGCCACACTAAATTGCCCCTTAATTGGAAAAAAATAATTGGCTACTCTAAACTTTTTTTTTTTAAATCTTTGCTTTTCATTTTAACTTCACGCAACAGGACCTTATTCAACTTTTTGTTATTTATTCCTTTAACTTAACTGTCTTCGTTTTTGTCCCACTCCGTTTTCTGGACTTCCTTTTGTTCCTTCAAGAACAAAATCTCTCCTGTAGCTTGCCTGTCCTGAGCCCAGCTTTAAACTCAAAAGAACTAGTTCCCAAGTCCAGAAGGAATACGTGTTCAATTCTATCATCACACTTTAGAAAGGACCTGAAGACTTGAGGGGGGTACAGAGGAGATTTGCTAAAATGGTTCCAGGTATAAGAAATTAGTGTGTAGACCTGGAGAAGGTCAAGTGCAGATTTCAAGGAAGCATTAAAGTGTTTAAATAAATCAAAATACCTGTTTTCAATGGCTGAAGGGTCAACGACCCAGCGGGACAGATCGAAGGGGATTAGTAAAAGAACGAGGTGGAAAATGATTTATAAGACTTTACTGAATGAGTGGTTAGGATTTGGAATGCACTGCCTGATAGGCTGATGGATATTGATTTATTAGTAACCCTTAAAAGGAAATTGGAACTAACTACATTCCTCTTTGAATGAACGGACTGATTTGATGGGTCAAATGGCCTGCTTCGGTGTTTACTAATAATCTAGGATTCTACGATATTGTTTGCAGGGTTGTTTTCTCTGCGATTGTTGCGCTTGCGCACTTTTAAATGGGTTCAAGGTGAGAGCTTTGCATTTCCATTTACTAGTAAACAAGTATGATGATCAAGGGGGAGAAACTTCTCCAACAATATTCACAATCTATTCAAGAAAAAATAAATCCAAACAGTCAAATGATTAGAACTTGGTGATAAAGCGGAATAATAGCGCATTTATATTTATAGAAGCGCTGCATGACAAAGGATTCCATCAGTGAATAACACAATTATGGTCTTTAAGGTATAGATGTTTCAGTATACATGATCAAATATGTAACTCAGTTTGGCATCACAATATGCTTGTTTAAAGACAGTGTGAATGTAGAAAGTAATTCTTGCTACCAATCCACCCGTTTACTAAAGATTTAAGTTGTTCATATTAACTTGCTCGGAAACGTTTAGTAAATTCACTACATGTGATCCACCTTCATATATAGCACAACTTAAGGCATTACAGATCACTTAAGGTGTTCTGTTAAATATGTCAGCACTCAAACTATTCTAGATGTGAAGCATTCAAAAACATGTTTTCATGTTGCACTGAAATAGATTTGAGGCAGTGGGTGGCATTTTGAAAAAACACGCTATTCTTTCAACTCTGGTGCCAAATCTCATGAAGCTACAAGTAACCATATATTGAATAGTATGTTGAAGCGGGGTTCAGCACACAAACTAGCACAATGGTAATTCTGCCAGATCCATGCCTCCCAGTTTGTCGTACTGCCCAACAAGATGGCCCAGGCATTTTGAATTCACAACATTTGTGTTGGTGCTCTATCCGTATTAAAAGAAACTTAATTTAATGATTACATTTTGCACTTATGGTTGACAGCCTTTTAAGCCTCACACTAGCTATTTTCCCCATTTTCAATTAAGCCTCAATAAACCCTTTCCTGCAAGATTCAATATGCTCCAAGTTCTATATTTTCATGGAAATAATCAGTGAAACAAAGATACAACTACAGTACATTAAATTATCTGACGTGATAATCATCTTCTCCCTCAATATTTCTGCATTATTTCAAGTAAACCATGAAGAATTTTTTTCAGTTTGTATTACTTAGTTTGTTTTACGAGCTGACCAAAAAATCTCCTCAAAACCTTAAGTGCCTATGACTTCCACAATGAATAATATCACGTATCAACCCAAACCAAATAGATAAATTTGTCTGAGATTTGTCAGTTTGTTCTCCCAGAATGCATGCTGCAAAATATTAACATTCCACTCTATCATGGAAATATAATGGAGAAAACAAGCATACACCTGGCCTGTTGGGGTGCAATCAAAATTACCACTGAGCAGATGATAAGGATACAGTTATCTATACTGACGGCTGTTTGTCAATAGTGTGTTCATACACTATCCTGAACATCCAAGCTGATTTGTCTATCATTTGGGATGGACAACACAAATTAGTTCTGCACAGTTGAGTCAGCTATAAATTGCAATCCTCTTAATGTCACAGAGGGAACTGATATGGGAAGTATAAATGTCACACTTGTGCAATACCGGCTGCTCCTCTCAGGTTGGGGCACAAGGCACTTTGCTGATGCAGCATAGAGAGGACATTACTCTTGTATGGATTGTGACTATTTTATAGGGTGATCGAACAAACAAAGTACTGTACAGAGATACCACTCCACCCCACTGTGCAATATTTGGAATTAATTGTGGTTCACACTGGAAGTCTGAAGGAGTTAAGTGTTCCATTCAAATGCTCCACTGTACCGCAATTTTGAAGATCGGAATTTCTTCCTGATCTTCACTTTAGTTAACAGAGTTGGCAAATCAATTTTCTGAATGATCAGGTTATGTAGACATTTTAAAAATATAAATAGTTTAATAGAATTGTCAAATGTGATAGAATAATATTGCACAAGTTTTTAATATTGTTCAGCTCTCACCTACATACTAATATCATTGCATCACCCAGGTAAAACCATAATTAAAACATGTCAATTGTAATGTTAAATCAATAGCAGTGCTCAATGGCTTAATGTGATTTCAATATCTATTTGTAGAAATGAGATATCTTGCAATCAATTAGTGTTGTTCAGCTCGCTTTCCTTCAAATACATTATAGTGTAAGGATCCTTCCTGGTGATGTGCTTATTTCCCCTTTCTTTATTTTTTGCCATTGTGATTTTGATCCATGGACATGTATCTAAGTCAAGCAGCACAGAGAATGAGGAATTCAAAAAGTTGCAACATAATATATGGTGCTGGTTTTCAAACAAAGAACTCAAACTTCGTGGCATCCAAAAGATGGGATGGAACTCAGTTTGATTGGTTGGCTAGTGACCAATGAATTGGCCAAAGGATCGTAACAGGTGGTTATTAGATCCTGCCTGAGTGGGTGGATTCCTAGAGACCTAAGGAGAACAGAGTCGGGTCCCTAGACACTCAGGGGAAAGGAACTGCTCCCTCTCGTGTTTTCTCCAGAAAGGCTGCTGTTTTTCTGAAACTGCAGAGACCTGAATGAATCTACAGTGAAAACAATTACAGACTGGAAAGCAGAAATCTCAATCTGAAAGCTTGGTTTGAAGGAAAGTATGCCAGAAATGCCATCTGGAACAAAGACTCTTTACCTTTTACTTATTATTTTCACCCCTCTCTTCCCCTCTGTGTTTGCCGCGTGTGTGTTTGTGTATATATAAGTGGGTGATTAGGAATTGATTAACCAGCTGTATTTGCTGCATATTTCATTATATTCTTGCTATAAAAAGTAATTGTGTTTAAATTTACAAGCCTGGTGACTGTAATTGTTGGGATTTCAGCTGATTTTTAAAGAATTGTTTAATTCAATTGTGTTGCGCTTCCGGATCAAAGGGGGGGGGGGGGGGGGGGCTGGAAATGACCGGCACTAGCTCAGGGTGTTGTAACAATGGTAAAAAAAATCCCCACAGGAGCACTCCTGCCAAAATTATGTAAAGATTCAAATTTTTGTAGAGATAAAATCAAGTCCATGAAAATTCTGAAAAGATTTATTGAAACAGTCAGGAACAATAGCTGCCATTAAAATAAAGTCTGCTCATGTTATAATGTCACGTACAAATCACAAGCAAAATACAATAGGAAGGTTGCAACCACAGAAACAATATCCTCAGAATATATTCATGAAGCGCAAATTACATGAACCGGAAAGACCGCTAACCAGAACAGTGGAGTTTTGTAGAATCTTTATCCTAGAATAGTCATTTTTAAATATATTTTTAATCTAATACTGTCTCCAACATTAAAAGATTCAACTGCACTGCCAACTGGAAGATCTGGGTCATGAACTCTTTCTCTCCACTGTTGCTGCCAGACCGGTTGAATGTTTCCAGCAATTTTCTGCTTTTACTGTTCAAATTGTATTGAATTATATCCCTCAAATAAATATATATTTCCTTAAATCAGTGGAATTGCCAGTTTATCTTTTATAAATCGAGTATTAATAGTGTTTTTAAGTCACTTTGCTTTTCTTATGTTGTGTAACAATATTGGCTCCAACTATCATTTCAACTGCTAGATTGAGAAATTCAACAGCGTATCACCATTATCACTTTCAATCCACCAAATATATTCCTAACCTTTTGTGTCATTTTAAGTAGTTGTTTTTAATTAATTGGATTGCAAATACTAGCGATACTCAGTTGATTAGGAGGAAGCATGAAGGTAAACCACATCAGCTAAGCTCTGGTTTAGGATGCATAACTGCAGCATTAAATGTTATCAGGTCAAAGTAAAAAATAAACAGAGGAGAGATATTTTGGACAGGAGGAAGTTTCACTGCACTTTCGGCTAAGATTTTTGCACACAAATGTAGTTTTGGTTCGAAATCGAAAGCCATTTCACTCCAATGACAATCGTATAGCATCAATGCAAAGTTAAAAAGGCAAGATTAATGAAACAGCACCAAGAACATGTTCTTTACAGGCATCAAGCTCTGCTAATGAACGCTTCCAGTTCAATGAAATAATCAGCATTTATCACTTAGTGGTAACATTTGTTTCCGAATTACATCGAAAGTTCAAGGTCCACTCCAGAGACCTGGACACAATTTAGTTTCAACATTTCAGTGCAGAGCTGAGTGCACTGTTCTGTCAGAAGAACCATAATTCAAAATTTGAACAATGCACAACCTGCTGATTCAGGTGAATATAAAAGGAGTTTGTCATAATTCAAAATAAAGCAGGCGAATTAAGAATATTCATGATCATGGCAGTCCTCAAATCCACTTTGCTGTCTGCCCTCAACTCCCCAGTATATCAAAAATCTGTCCAGCTCAGCCTTGAATACATTTAATGATCCAGACTCCCTGCTCGCTGTGTAGAGAATTCCAAGGATTAACAACATTCAGAGACAAAATTCCCCATCTCAGTCTTATATGGGAGGACCCTCATTCTGAAATTGTATCTCCTCATTCTAGACTCCCCAAACAAAGGGATACATCCTCTCAGTATCTTCCCGTTCATGTCTCTCAGAATTTTAACGTTTCAATAAGATCGCTATTTCCTGGTGTTGTGGCTTATATTTTTCCCTCAAAAAACCATTACTGAAAGGATGAACTGGTCATTTATCTTATCAGTCCAATTTTACAATATGCAAATTCAACTGTCACGTTTGTTTGTATTATGACAGAGTACAAATATGTGAACAGCACACACTAAACCAACAGGTTTCAATTGCTCAATTTGATTACTTTTGAACTGAACTATGAGATTAAGCTATTTCAAAAAAGTGGTTCAATTATAAATTCATAGTCAAGTAATCCATGGAAAAAATAATTCGCTTTCAAACTAGAGTGCAAATGATTTGTCTGTTTTCAGAGTTGTTAATTTGAATCTTTTTTCATCCTTGATTCTTCCCTTTATTAACTTCCTTTTTGCTTCCATTATTCTATTCTAATTCAGCAACACAAAGTACAATGTTAAACACCAGTAGATAAGCTTTGCAAAGAATACTCTCAAGCACAAAGAAATTGAGGCCTAATGAATAGTAGTCTTCGGTTATGGCGAGCAAAAAAAGCACTAAAACAACGTAAGCAGCAATATGGAAAATTAAACTTGTGGGAGGCAGGAGGGAACTAAATAATTTAACTTGTGCATCACTGCTCTAAAGCTATTTAAAACTGCAGGGGCAATAGGAATATTTTGCTGAAGTAGAATTAAAATGATTTTGCAAAGTTCAGCAAATTAAATTACCGCTCCATCAGTTTACTCTTGACCATCAGCAAAATGATGGAAGGCGTCATCAACAGTGCTATCAAGTGGCGCTTACTCAGCAATAACCTGCTCACTGATGCTCAGTTTGGGTTCTGCCAGGATCACTCAGCTCCTGACCTCATTACAGCCTTGGTTCAAACATGGACAAAGAGCTGAATGCCAGAGTTGAGGTGAGAATGACTGCTACTGTCCACTTGCCTGGATTAGTGCAACACAACAATACAAGAAGCTTGACACCATCCAGAACAGAGCTGCCAACTTGATTGCTATCCCTTCCACAAATATTCAATCCCTCCATCACCGACGCACTGTGGCAGCGTGTGTACCATCTACCAAAATGTACTCTCCAATGAATTAAAGAGTTCCGGTGGCGACTATGAGGGAGTAGGTCGCACATTTGGTGGCTCCCGTTTCGGTCGGACTTTTGGATCTTTTCCCCCGACTGTTTTGTGCTTTTGAGCGCGGAACTGGAAAGCAATAGTACTCAGGCACTGAACCGATACAGAGTTGTATGGACTTTAGAAGCTGGAGGGACCGTAAACAGCAGAAGTGGTCAAACAAGGACAATGAATGCTCCAGCGACACTCACATGCTGTAAAATTAATTTTAAAGAGTTCCGGTGGCAACTATTGGGGAGTAGGTCGCACATTTGGTGGCTCCCGTTTCGGTCGGACTTTTGGACCTTTTCCCTGCCTAAGGAACTCTCCAATGTTCCTTAGGCAGCAAACCCACGACCACTAACATCTAGAGGACAAGGGATATCTGCAAGAAAAACCTGGGAGCACCACCACCTGGAGGTTACCCTCCAAGTCACTCACCATCTTGAAATATATCACTGTTCCTTCACTGTCGCTGCATTAAAAGCTTGGGATTCCCACCCTGAAAGTGTTGTGAGTGTAGCTGCAGCTCATGGACTGCAGCAGTTCAAGAAGGCAGTTCACCAGCACCGTCGGAAGGTGCTAGAAAGGAACTAGGGATGGACAATGAATGCTCCAGCGACACTCTCATGGAGTAAAATTAATTTTAAAGAGTTCCGGTGACGGCTATGAGGGAGTAGGTCGCACATGTGGTGGCTCCCGTTTCGGTCGGACTTTTGGACCTTTTCCCCCGACTGTTTTGCGCTTTTGAGCGCGGAACTGGAAAGCAATAGTACTCAGGCACTGAACCGATACAGAGTTGTATGGACTTTAGAAGCCGGAGGGACCGTAAACAGCAGAAGAAGTGGTCAAACAAGGGCACAGGGGTGGCTGTGAGAGAGACCAATATGGCTGGTGTCCAGAGCAAGGCGCCGACTGCCCAGACTATAATGGAGCAGCTGCTACAGGCCATGCAGGAGGGCTTTTTAGCTCTGAAGCGCGATAATTTGGAGCCACTCCAGAAGTCGATGGACCGATTGGATAAAAGGCTGGATGATCAGGCTGAGAAGCTCCAGAAGCTGGAGAAGATGGTGGAGGAGCAGGCCGACTCAAACGGTGGCAGACGTGGAGATTCAGAGGTTGAGGGATCAGCAAAAAATGCTCCTGGAAAGGCTGGAGGACCTGGACAACAGATCTCGCCGGCAGAATGTAAGAATCGTTAGCCACCCCGGAAGGGGCTGAGGGGCTGGATGCTGCCGCATATGTGGCAGATATGTTCCAGAAACTGCTGGGGAACAAGGTGTTCCCTCGCCCGCCGGAGGTGGACAGGGCACACAAGAGTGCAGGTGAGGCAGCCGCGACGAGGGGGACCCGCACGAGCGATGGTGGTCTGGTTCCACAGGTACCTGGACAAGGAGTGGGTTCTGCAATGGGCCAAGAGCACACAAAGCTGTACCTGGGACAATAGCACCCTGCGTGTTTACCAAGTCCTGTGCACTGAGGTGGCCGGGAGGAGGGGAGGCTACAGGCAGGTGAAGATGATTTTGTATAAGAACAAGGTGAAATTTGGACTGCTTTTTCCGGCGCAACTGTGGGTTACGTATGAGAGCCGGCACCACTATTTCGAGGAACCCGAGGAGGCGATGGACCTTGTTAAGAAGCAAGGGCTGGCTCTGAGCTGAGAACTCTTGGACTCATGGTAGAACTTTTAAGTCTATTTTGTCTCTCTTTCGCTTTGAGAGATGCCTGCGTGCTTGGGTCCGTTCTTTTCGTTTTTATGACCTTTCTAGGTTGATGTATTTTGTTGCGATGTGTTTTTCTTGTTCCTTTTAGTGGTTTCCCTGAATGTTTGATTTTTGGGCTTCTTGTTTGGTTGGAGGTTTGGTAGGGGAAGAATGAAAAAGAAAATAATTAAAAAGGTGTGGTTACAATGGTGGTTTCGGGGGAATTCTTTGCAATCTTCTTCTGTGTGTGGAGGGGAAGGGCTGAGAGTGCCTGGTACTTCTTATCTTTATCTGTTTGATATAAATTGCACTATTGTTGGGGATGTCTTTGACTTGTATAGAGTAAGTGTTTAAGCTGGGCTGATTTGGGGAAGTGGTATGGATGGGCCGGGGGGAGGGGAGCCAAGGAACAAGAGGTGAGAGACGCGCTGGGGCTGAAGCTGGGAGCCACCAGGCTAGCTGGGCGGGCTAATCAACGGAAGCCAGGTTTTGGGGGGGGGGGGGGGGGGGGGGGCTCATTTAGTTGCACTAGAGCAGGGGTTAGGTGGTTGTATGGTTTTACTGAGGGGGGGGAGGGGGGGGGGGAGTTGATCGGCTGACGAGGATGGAAACTGGACAGGGCAACAGTGAAGAGGTCATGGGTGGAACCGGCCAGGAGGCGGGCCAGAGGAAGCGCGACACATGGTTGGAGGGCTGGCCAAGGGAAGGGGATGGTTGATCAGCAAAGGGGGGGGGGGCAAAGTGCCCCCCAACCAGGCTGATCACCTGCAATCTTAGTGGACTAAATGGGCCAGTGAAGAGGGTGTATGTTTTCGCACATTTGCGGGTTCTGAAGACGGACATAATCATGCTGCAGGGGACGCATCTGAAAGTTGCAGACGAGGTTAGATTAAGGCAGGGCTGGGTTAGTCAGGTCTTTCATTCGGGGCTCGACACTAAGACTAGGGGGTTGCAATCCTGATTAATAAAAGGGTTCAATTTTACGCGGAGATTACAGTTGTGGATGGGGGTGGCAGGTTCGTTATGCTGAGGGGTAGGCACGAAGGGGTGAGAGTAGTCCTGGTCAGTGGGTATGTCCCTAATTGGGACAATGTGGATATTATCAGGAGGTTGCTGGGGAAGATCCCCGACTTGGACTCGCGCAAACTGATTATGGGCGGGGACTTTAACACAGTCCTGGACCCGAGCCTGGACCGGTCATCTTCAACGGGCAGGTTGCCAGCCATGGCAAAAGAACTCAGAGGGTTCATGGAGCAAATGGGGGGAGCTGATCCATGGAGATTTAGCCGGCCGTCGGCAAGGGAGTTTTCGTATTACTCCCACGTCCATAAGATGTATTCCCAAATTGATTTCTTTGTCATGAGTAGGGACTTGCTGGCCAGGATGGTGGGGGCAGAATATTTGGCAATTACTAGATCGGACCATGCTCCGCACTGGGTGGACCTACAGATTTGTAAGGGTAGCTTTCAGCGCCCAAAATGGAGGTTGGAAGTTGGATTGCTTGCGAACGAGGCAGTGTGCGAGAGACTTAGGAAATGCATGCAGAATGACCTGCAGGTAAATGATACCGGAGAAGTCTCAGCAGCGGTGCTCTGGGAGGCACTGAAGGTAGTGGTGAGAGAGGAACTGATCTCAATCTGGGCTCATAGGGACAGGACAGATAGGGCAGAAACGGGCCGACTGGTTCAGGAAATTTTACGGATGGACAGGAGCTGCGTGGAGTCCCCAAGGCCAGAGTTACTCAGGAAACGACAGAGGCTGCAGGCTGAGTTTGGGGCGCTGACCACAGGCAAGGCTGTAGAGCACCTTAGAAAGGCAAAAGGAGCAATATATGAGCATGGAGAGAAGGCCAGCAGAATGCTCGCGCAACAACTAAGGAAGAGAGAAGGCTAGGGAGATAGGAAGGATAATAGCGGATGGGGAGGGAAATTTGGTGGGGGACCCGGCAGGGCTGAACAAGGTGTTTAGGGACTTTTACAGTAAGCTGCACACTTCGGAATCCCCCAGGGGACCGGAGGGGATGAGGAGATTTCTGGATGGACTGACCTTCCCAAGAGTAGGTAGGGGGTTGGTAGATGGACTGGGGGCCCTGGTTAGGATCGAAGAGGTATTGGGGGGCCTGAAGGTCATGCAGTCGGGTAAAGCACCAGGGCCGGATGGGTATCCGGTGGAGTTTTACAAAAAGTTTGCGAGATAGTGGGGCCGGTGCTGGTCAGGGTTTTCAACGAAGCAAGAGACAGAGGGGTTCTACCCCCAACGATGTCACAGGCCACTATTTTGCTTATTCTGAAACAGGATAAAGACCCGGAGGCTCGTGGGTCTTACAGGCCGATCTCCTTGATCCACGCAGACGCTAAGTTATTGGCCAAGATCTTGGCGACTAGAATTGAGGATTGTGTACCGGACGTAATTGCGGAGGACCAAACTGGGTTCGTAAAGGGTAGGCAACTGGCGGCCAATCTAAGAAGGCTGCTTAATGTGATCATGATGCCCCCGGAGAGCAGGGAGGCATGGGACTATCTGTGGGAGGTGATGGGAAGGTTTGAGTTCGGGGAGGGGTTCATTGACTGTTATAGCAGGCCCCTGAGTCTAGTGTAAGGACGAACAGGATGGCATCAGATTACTTCAGACTGTACTGTGGGACAAGACGGGGTTGCCCTCTCTCTCCACTGCTGTTCGCGCTGTCCATAGAGCCGCTGGCAATTGCTCTGAGAGCTTCAAGGGACTGGAAAGGGCTGGTCCGGGGTGGGGGGAGAGAACATAAAGTCTCGTTATACGCGGATGACCTGCTGTCATATGTGTCGGACCCAATGACAGGGATGTACGGTATCATGGCAACCCTGAGGGAATTTGGCCGGTTTTCAGGATATAAATTGAACATGGATAAGAGCGAGATGTTCGTAATTCAGGTGAGGGGGCAGGAGAGTAGGCTGAAGGAGTTGCCGTTCAGGCTGGTAGGAGTAATAGGATGCAGGAGGCACGGGACTGGGGCAGGTTGCATAAGCTCAACATGTCCTGACTGGTGGAACGAGTGAGGGAGGAGGTCCGGAGTTGGGATGTGCTCCCGCTGTCACTAGCGGGGAGGGTGCAGACTGTTAAGATGACGATTCTCCCGAGATTCTTGTTCATATTTCAGTGTCTCCTGGGCAGCACGGTGGCACAGTGGTTAGCATTGCTGCCACACGGCGCTGAGGTCCCAGGTTCGATCCCGGCTCTGGGTCACTGTCCGTGTGGAGTTTGCACATTCTCTCCGTGTTTGCGTGGGTTTCGCCCCCACAACCCAAAGATGTGTAGCATAGGTGGATTGGCCACGCTAAATTGTCCCTTAATTGGAAAAAAAATGAATTGGGTACTCTAAATTTTTTTTTTAATTTTAACAAAAATTTCAGTGTCTCCCCATTTTCATCCCGAGGTCCTTCTTTAAGAGGCTGAATAAAATTATCCTGGGATTTGTCTGGGAGGGGAAGTCCCCGCCGGTGAGGAAGGTGATACTCGAAAGGAACAGAGGGGAGGGGGGGCTGGCGTTGCTGAACTTTAGCAACTACGACTGGGCGGCCAACATTGCGATGATAAGGAACTGGATGGTGGGCACGGGGTCGTTTTTTTTTTAAATCAGAGAATTTACAGTGCAGAAGGAGGCCATTCGGCCCATCGAGTCCGCACCGGCTCTTGGAAAGAGCACCCTACCTAAGGTCAACACCTCCACCCTATCCCCATAACCCAGTAACCCCACCCAACACTAAGGGCAATTTTGGACACTAAGGGCAATTTATCATGTCCAATCCACCTAGCTTGCACATCTTTGGACTGTGGGAGGAAACCGGAGCACCAGGAGGAAACCCACGCAGACACGGGGAGGATGTGCAGACTCCGCACAGACAGCGACCCAAGGCGGAATCGAACCTGGGACCCTGGAGCTGTGAAGCAATTGTGCTATCCACAATGCTACCGTGCTGCCGTGGGAGCGGGTGAAGGCTGCTTCATGCAGGGGCACCAGTTTGGAAGGCCTGGTTAAGGCGCTGCTGTCACTCCTGCTGGCGTGGTACTCCACCAGCCCTATAGTGGTGCCGGCTCTGCAGCCAGTGGAGGAGGCATATCCGGGAAGTGAGGGCATCAGTGTGGACCCCAATCTGCGGCAATCACCGATTTGCCCCGGGGAACATGGACGGTGGGTATCGACTGTGGCGGAGGGCGGGGATTGCGATTGTGGGAGATCTGTTCCTGGAAGGGAGCTTTCCGAGCATGAGGGCGTTGGAGGAGAAGTTTGGGCTGGCAGGAGGGAATGACTTTAGATACTTACAGGCGCGGGATTTTGTGCGCAGTCTGGTTCCGTCCTTCCCACACCTCCCGCCAAAGGAGAGGCAGGACAGGGTAGTTTCTAGGGGAGAGGTAGGTGAGGGTAGAGTCTCAGGTATTTACAAAGAGCTAATGGGAGCAGAGGATACACAGACTAAGGAGCTGAAGCTTAAGTGGGAGGAGCAGCTCAGGGGGTGGAATGGAGGACGGTATTTGGGCAGAAGCTCTGGGTAGAGTAAACACGACCGCAACATGCGTCAGGCTCAGTCTGATCCAGTTTAAGGTCGTGCACCAGGCCCATATGACGGTGGCACGGATGAGTCAATTCTTCGGGCTGGAGGACAAGTGTGCCAGTGGGCCGGTTAATCACGTGCACATGTTCTAGTCGTGCCCGAGGCTCAGGGGATACTGGCAGGGATTCACGGACATCATGTCCCGGGTTTTGAAAACTGGGGTGGTAATGAGTCCTGAGGTGGCAATCTTTGGGGTGTCGGAGGACCCGGAAGTCCAGGAGGAGACAAGGAAGCCGATGTCTTGGCCTTTGCTTCCCTGGTAGCCTGGCGATGAATACTGTTGGCATGGAGGGACTCAAAGCATGACTATCAGATATGGCGAGCTTTCTCTGTCTAGAAAAGGTTAAGTTCGCCTTGAGAGGTTCACTATCGGGGTTCGCCCGGAGGTGGCAGCCATTCATTGACTTCTTCGCGGAGAATTAATCGTCAGCGGGGGGAGGGGGGGCGCGCTAGGGTAGTGTAGAGTAGGGGATGGTTTAGGCAGGTCCTTGCGAGAACGGAGTTGTGGTTTGTACTATGCGTTACTTGCTTTTCCTTTTGTACAGTGCTGTACAATGTCATTGTTTTATATGCCAAAAATACCTCAACAAAATTGTCTTTAATAAAAAAAAATTTTTTTTTTTTAATGTTAAAAATATATGGCTGCACTCAAGATCTTGGACACAAGACTGTATTAGGTCACATATGCAACGTTAGACATGAGATTTAATCATATATGATATGCATTCCTGAACTGTAATTTGGTTATTGCGTTAACAGAAAGTAGTTACATCAGATTCAAACTGAATTCCAAAATTCAAAATATTTAAAGATAAAATGCTTTTCAGCTTATTTACCGTCTCAAGTTAAAAAAGCCTCAGATTTTTGTGAAGCTGAGAAACTAACTACATTTTTGCCAAAGATCCTCTGTAAAATAGACTTCTTATTCTGTCTCCAAACTCAATATAGAGTTGGTGTATTGTACAATTCACAATTTAGTGTTGTGGATATTCCTTAACTGTTTCATCTTGTAGGAAAATCTTCAGTTACAGCAGTGCCACTTATGGGCACAGCTCACCAGTGGGTGGAAATGTGGTAGCCAGCAAGTATACTATAAGGCAGGAGGGTAGTAATATCTCAAAGTACAGCAACCTCAGGACAGTCTCAGGACAGAACTATTGTTGCTTGCACTAGCAACCTCACTCCATCATGCATGCCAGTGACATGGTTTCCCATCACTAACACATATAGACCCATCCCAATCAGGGAAGGGCCAGCAGGCAGCATCGCAATCTCAAAACAATATTTGCAGTAAATCAGCTGGAGGAGTGGAATCATATCTACTATGATATAAATGGATCTGATAACACAGCATGTAAAGCACAACTGCTTCTTCCTTACCATGCAATGTAAGTAAATCCGTTTCTCAAGTTAGATTTTTCCTCCCCTTTTTGAAGGCAAGAGGATTTCAGTCAGGATTAAATTGAGCTATGGAAGTGAATCAAGATTCTCTTTAAACATGTAGAAAGAGAAGCAAGAAAAAAGATAAAGAGCAGAAAGAATGATGAGAAACTGGTAGGCATTATAAAAGGAATCAAAAATAATTATTTCAACATAAAATCAAATAGTTAAAGGAAGACTCGGACCAAACAGCAGAACAATTGGTATGGAAGGTGAAAGCACGACAATAAACTAAATATACACCTAACATTTGATCTTAATTTTATTTTTACCTTGGTTTCTGCAGAACCATGTAGTTGGAATGATAGATGCAAGAGGAGCAAGTAATGCAGTTAGGCAGTTAGTGACTGAAATAAAGCTATAGAGATACTGAAGTAGCACTGAAAAGAATTGGTGAAATTCAAAGTGGGGACGAATAAAGTGCTCAGCCCAAAAACTGGTATCTTGAAATATTGTGAATGTAAGTACACATTCGGGGCACTTACCCGAGTTTTGTATACATGCTTGTAGTGCAAGTTGCACAAGAAGAATGTAGAGTTGCCAACATAACAGTTTTGTTCAAATAGTGAGAAAGGGCTAGGTGATCTCAACATGGCATGGAGAGTGGACACATACATTAAATGCTAAAACTTCAAAAGCAACAAAGACACTTGGGAAATAAACAGAAAATGCAGGATGAACTTAGCAGGCCTGCTGCACCTGCAGAGAGAGACACAGAGTTGAAGTTTCAAGCCCATATGACTCTTCTGCAGCATTGAAGAGGGATAGAGTATTATGAATATACACTTGGAATGGGGAGGTGGGGCAGAATGGAAAATTAGTGGTAGGTCAGAGCTAAGGAGAGATTGAAAAAGATGCCACGGACAAAGGGGTTGTTAATGGTACCATTAGGGAATGAAGAATGTTAACAGTGTCACAGGTAGGATAGCAAAATGTGTTAATGGGAGAAGAGGTCAGTGCTCAGTGGGAGCAAAACTGATGGACAGGGGCCATATGAGGGGGAGATGGAATTGTGTTGGGAAAAGCCAGGGGAACCGAATAACAGAAAACAAAAGTGAGGAGTGAAGATGGAGGGCTACGTTCACAGTCTAAAAGTTGCTGAACTCAATGTTGTGTCCATAAGGCTGTAACATGCCTTATCATAAGATGAGTTGTTCTTCCAGTTTGATTTGGGCATCACTATAGCATTGCAGCAGGCAATGTGGGCAGAGTTGAAATGGCAAGTGACCAGAAGGTTGGGGTCATGCTTGTGGACAGAGCGAAGGTGTTGCGCAAAATGGTCATCCAGTCTGCGTTTAGTCTTTCCAATATAGAGGAGACTGCACTGGAAGCAGCAAATAGTGTAGAACAAATTGGAAGGAGTGCAAGTGAAATACTGTATCACCTGAAACTCCTTCCAATGATATAGCACGTGCACCTCCTCCAAAATTTAAGATCAAATAAACAAATAATTTCTTTTAAATGCAGAACATTTATGACATGGAAAGTCTTACTTAAAGCTGTGGTGAACACCGTATTCATAATAACTTTTAAAAATAAAAACACAAAATATATGGAAAAAGGGAAGAGGAGCAAGACTTTTCCTCTTTCAGAAAGTTGAGATTTCACAGGCACAATGCACTAAACAGCCTATTTCTGCACCTAAACAGCAACTGTAACTACACTTCAAAATGACACATTACCCAAGGAGCTCCTACTCATTTCTGAAATGCAATCAGTCAACACCACCAAAACAACATGCATCTTTGGTAGCTTTAATGTGGTAAAATATCCCAAGATGCTACACAGGAGCTTTGTCAAACAAAATCTGACACCAGGACACAATATTAGGGATGATGACCAAATGTTTAGTCAAAGGGATAGATTCTAAAGGGGCATATTAAAAGGAAGAGAGAGGTATAGAGGTTTAGATACTGAATTCCAGTTTTGGCAGCTGAAGGCATGGTCACAAATGGTGGAAAATTAAAATCCGGTCTATTCAAGAGTTCAGAATTGGAGGAGCACAAACATCTGCGGATTACAGTCTGAAGAGATAGGGTGCGGTGAGACCATGGAGACATTTGAAAAAAGGATGAGACTTTTAATCGAGACATTGCTTAACTGGGAGCCACTGCAGGTCAGTGAGCACAGATTAATTGGTGAACAGGACTTGGGCAACCGAGCTACAGGGATCTTGCAAGTCTTCAGAGGGGGTGAAACGGGGGAGATGCAGCCAGAGGCGTGTTGGAATAGTCAAGTTTAGAGGTAACAAAGACATAAATCTTAGATGAGCATATCAGCAACAGATGAGCTAAGATAGGCGGAGACTGTATATGTTACAGAGAAATGCAAATCTTTTTTCAGCTCAATATCAAATGACAACACACATATGAATTAGGAGGTCACTCGGCCCTTCAAACCTGCACTGCCACTACAGTGTGCATAAAATTACATAAATCTCTCATTAGGAAAATAACCTTGATGATTTTGTGCAAACTGAATTCACCTTGAGTGCTGGGGAAAAAACTGACCGCAATGTAACAGCAAAGTAGGCATATCACCGAATTAACCGAATTAGCAGAGGCAAATTGTTAAAAGTGATTATACAGCCTAAGAACAAAATTAAATAGATGAAACAAGAGACAAACTGTCAAATGTTATCAATTCTATATTCAGTGTAATCAACCATTAAAATGTATTTAATGTAACAAGATATACACTTGGATTTTATTACTACTAACTGTATATAGAGGAATCAAAATTTAAATCTGAACTCTAATGAATCTCAACAAATTCAAGAAAACAAATCCTGGCAGCCAGTTAAACAAAGTTTCCTGGAAACCACAATTTAAAAAAACGAGGCTCGAGAAAAGTATGTCATGAAAGTGTAGTTTGAAGATTGCATATCTACTCAACCGTTCATGTGTTGGCCCAATGCTCTATAATAGGGTATTTCATATGTAGCTTAGGAGATAACTATATTTAAAAAAATGTAACCTTGAAGTGCTTTATTAGTCAGCTAATTGATATCATACCTTCAATTAGTTCACAAAAGCTTTTCATATACCTCAGGAGCTTTGCAAGACTGCACAGCTTTGGAAGATAAATAGACAAGAAACTTGAGAAGCAGATTCGGTAGCTTTTTGAAATTGTTGTTTTAAGTAACCTTCGCAAAACAAAATGCCATAATTTGACAGTCATTCCATGGAAACCTTCACTAACTCTCTATCTCCATCCAAAGACCCTCAGCAACTTTTTTTCGGCTTTGGGGATTAGAGAGATAAATGCTTTAGGTGTTTTGCTCTAAGGAGCACCTGTGCTAAGTGGGAATAAGGTAGCATAGAAAATAGGAGGAGGAGGCCAATCGGCCCATTGGGCCTGCTCCTCATTCATTATCTAGGCTGATCATCAAATTCAATGTCCTGATCCCGCCTTCACCCCATATCACTTGATCCCTTTAGCCCCAAAAGCTATATCTAATTCCTTCTTGAAATCACAAAGTTTTGCCCTCAACTACTTTCTGTGGGAGTGAGTTCCACAGATTCACCACACTCTGGGTGAAGAAATTTCTCCTCACCTCAGTCCTAAAAGGTTTACTTACTCCTTATCCTCAAACTATGACCCCGAGTTCTGGACTCCACTGCCATCAGGAACATTCTTCCTGAATCTACCCCGTCTAATCGGATTAGAATTTCTATGAGATCCCCCTCTCACTCTTCTAAACTCCAACGAATATAATCCTAATCAATTTAGTCTCTCCTCATTTGACGGTACAACCATCCCAGCAATCAGCCTGGTAAACCTTTGTTGTGCTCCCTCCATAGCAAGAACTTCCTTCCTAAGGACACTAAAACTGCACACAATACTCCGGTGTGGCCACATCAATGCCTTATACAATTGCAGTAAAACATCTCTATTCCTAATCTCAAAACCTCTCGCTATGAGGGCCAACATCCCATTTGCCCTCTTTTTTAAAAAAAAGTATTTTTATTAAGGTTTTGCAGAATTTTTCATAATAAAACAGTAGTAACAATAATAACAAAACTAGAGTGAACATTAACATAGTGTAAAAAGAGAATATACTATAACACTTAAATAGACATTACCCCACGCGACCCAGTCTTCCCACACCACCCCAATGAAGCACTCACCACCCCCCCACTCCTTCCGGATTGATGCTGCTGCTGACATTTTAATTTTCCCCAAGAAAGTCGACAAACGGCTGCCACCTGCGAGAGAACCCTAGCGTAGACCCTCTTAAGGCAAACTTTATTTTATCAAGGCTGAGAAACCCAGCCATGTCGGTAACCCAAGTCTCCACACTCGGGGGCTTCGAATCCCTCCACATTAATAAAATCTGTCTCCGGGCTACTAGGGAGGCAAAGGCCAAGACGTCGGCCTCTTTCACCCCCTGAACTCCCGGGTCTTCTGACACTCCAAAGATTGCTACCTCTGGACTTGGCACCACCCGTGTGTTAAGCACCTTGGACATTGCCCTCGCGAACCCTTGCCAGAACTCTCTTAAGTTCCGGGCATGCCCAAAACATGGGGACATGGTTTGCAGGGCTGCCCGTGTACCTCATACAACTGTCTTCTACCCCAAAAAACTTGCTCATTCTCGCTGCCATCATGTGTGCCCGGTGGACCACCTTAAATTGAATTAGACTGAGCCTGGCACATGATGAGGGGGAATTAACCCTGCCCAGGACCTCTGCCCACAGACCCGCTTCCAACTCCTCACCTAGTTCCTCCTCCCACATGCCCTTGAGCTCCGCTACTGGGGTTTCCTCCATCTCCTGTAGTTCCTGGTAGATATCCGACACCCTCCCCTCCCCCACCCAGGTGCCAGAGACCACCCTGTCCTGTATCCTCAGTGGCGGCAGCGTCGGAAAGGCCACTACCTGTTTTTTCAGAAAGGCTCGTACTTGCAGATATTTAAAGGCGTTTCTAGCACCTTCAAACTGGGAAAGCTTCCGTCCATGAACAGATCTCCCATCCTTCTGATGCCTGCCCTCTGCCAGCTCTGGAACCCACCATCCATCCTACCAAGGACAAACCTGTGTTTGCTGCATATCGGGGTTCAGATCGATGCTCCCTCCACCCTCTTGTACCTCCTCCACTGTCCCCAGATCTGCAGTGTCGCCACCACCACTGGACTTGTGGAGTAACGGGTCGGCGAGAATGGCAAAGGAGCTTTTACATGACGCTGCCTCCAGCTGCTCCCATGCCGTAGTAGTTGCGAAAGTTCGGCAGCGCCAACCCCCCCCCCCCCCAATGCCGTAGTAGTTGCGAAAGTTCGGCAGCGCCAACCCCCCACCCTCGACTGAACTCCAACAGCGATCTCTTTACTCGCTGGGTCTTATTCGCCTACACAAAACCTGTAATGATCCTACTCACCCGCTTAAAAAAGGCCTTAGGGATGAAGATGGGGAGGCACTGAAAGACAAACAGAAATCTGGGGAGGACAGTCATTTTCACGGTCTGCACCCTCCCTGCCAGTGACAGCGGGAGCATGTCCGACCTTTTAAAGTCCCCTTCCATTTGCTCCACCAACCGGGTCAGGTTGAGCCTGTGCAGGGCATCCCATTTCCTGGCCACCTGTATACCCAGGTAACAAAACCTTTTCTCTACCATCCTGAGTGGCAGCTCTTTCAGTCTTTCCTCCTGCCCCTTGGCCTGGATCACAAACAACTCGCTCTTTCCATTTGCCCTCTTTACTGCCTGCTGTACCTGCACGCTTACCTTCAGTGACTCATGCACGAGGACATCTCAGTCTCGCTGAGTATCCATCTCTCTTAATTTACACCCATTCAAATAATGATCGGCCTTCCTATTTTTGCTACCGTATTTATCCATTGCAAAGGCAGTAAGGAAATCCTGAGAGTTCATTTGATGAAGAAAAACTACTCAAGCTTTGCTTATGGTTTAGATATCAGCTGAAAACCACAATTATTACCACCTTGCAGATTCCTGCTATCTGTCCATTTTCTTCACTGCTTTAAGTGGCCCCAGCTGCTCACTGAATGTTATTTGTCTGCATCAGCTTTATGTGTAATTAGTTCTTGGGTTCCTTCCAAGACCTAATGAATTAACTCTCTTACCCAAACTGATTCATTGCTTACAAACTACAAGAAATTAAAATCTGTAAAAAGATTTTAACAATTTCTACAGCATACAGTTGATAATGCAAACAAAACCAAGTCTCTGTTGGGGTTTTCAGAATTTCTCACATATTGGTTTAATAATTTATCCTAAACTGTGACTCAGGAGGAATAATACAAATGAAGTGATAATAGTACAAATGATAGTAATACAAATGAAATAATACAAATGAAGTGTAATTCCATTAATGAGTTTATTAATCAAAAACATGTTTCACAACTTTATATATAGTACTCAACTTTATGACATTTATACATTAGATATTCCTGTGCTACAGCCTGGGTCCTTTGCTGCCAAACAGGTCCGATTTACACTGCAGAGGTTAAGCAACAAGAATACCTTGTACTTGTGAGATTCTGGTATGTGCAATTAGTACAAAGCTCTATTAGCAATCTTGGCAAGAAGGTCCCATAATGTTGGGGAAGGTTCAAACATGCCAAACAATATGTAAAATATATTGCTGATCCAATGCGTGAACAAGTCCAGGCCAGATAGAAAATGTACTGCCACATCAATGTTTGAAGGTACTCTAGGAAATACTGTGCAAAGGAAATCAAATCCTATAAAGCAAATGGCATATGAATGCAGAGAACACTCATTGCAATGGTTAAATCTACCCTGCTTCTATTACTTATCCTGCTGGTACGGAACCTGTGCCGATTGTCATAAATATTGTACAAAACTGGAAGATGAGAGCATACCAATGCCTCCCAAATTTAACTTGCAATCATTCTACAAAAAGAAAAATGAGCCAGAATACAATTCCACGCTGCAATTTGACCAAAAGAACAGGTCGAATGGATAATACAAATGTACTTCAGTTAACTTCACACCTCTACATATCTGGAATCCTGTACCCAGAGCAAGAAAACTTGGTTTATTCTTGGACAAGTGTGCAGTCAATTCCAGCCCCGCTCGTCCCAGAATCACAACACAAATTTGGCAGCACGGTAGCATAGTGGTTAGCATCAATGCTTCACAGCTCCAGGGTCCCAGGTTCGGTTCCCGGCTGGGTCACTGTCTGTGCGGAGTCTGCACGTCCTCCCCGTGTGTGCGTGGGTTTCCTCCGGGTGCTCCGGTTTCCTCCCACAGTCCAAAGATGTGCGGGTTAGGTGGATTGGCCATGCTAAATTGCCCGTAGTGTCCTAAAAAGTAAGGTTAAGGGGGAAGTTGTTGGGTTATGGGTATAGGGTGGATATGTGAGTTTGAGTAGGGTGATCATTGCTCGGCACAACATCGAGGGCCGAAGGGCCTGTTCTGTGCTGTACTGTTCTAAATCTAAATCTAAATCTAAAATAACCAATAATTCTTATAAAAATTCCTGAAGTCTTTGGCCCTTGGCTGCCCAATAATCATGGTCACCAGGTTTGTATGTTGAAACATAATTACTGTTTACTTACGAAATGGAGATGCTGCGCTCCGAAAGCTAGTGATTCAAAACAAAGCTGTTGGGACTTTAATCTGGAGGTGTAAGACTGCTTACTGTTTACTTACAACAAGACCTATCATGAAATATGACCAAAGACCAAATAACAGTGCAGCACAGGAGCAGGCCCTTTGGCCCCCCAAGCCTGTGCCAATCATAATGCCAGTCTAAACTAAAACATTCTGCATTTCGTATCCCTCTATTCCCTCCTATTCATGTAGTCCCAAAAGACGTGCTTGTTAGGTGAATTGAACATTCTGAATTGTCCCTCGGTGTACCCAAACAGGCGCCAGAGTGTGGCGACTCAGGGAATTTCACAGCAACTTCATTGAGGTGTTAATGTCAGCCTACTTGTGACAATAATAAAGATTATTATTATTCGTCAAGATGCCTCTGAAACGTCACTATCGTATCTGCTTCCACCACCTCCCCTGCCAACTTGGTCGAAGCATTCACCACCCTCTGTGTAAAAGATTTGCCTCGCACATCGCTGCTCAACTTCCCTCTTGCACCTTAAACCTATGTCCCCTAGTAAGTGACTTTTCCACCCTCGGAAAAAGCGTCTGACTATCGACGCTATCCATGCCACTCAATTTTGTAAACCTTCGTCGTTCCAGTGAAAATAATCAGAGTTTATCCAACCTTTCCTCAGAGATAAAACCCTCCAAGCCAGGCAACATCCTGGTAAACCTCTTCTGTACCCTCTGAAAACATCCACATGGCAGTGTGGCGACCAGAATTGTATGCAATATTCCAAATGTGACCCAACTAAGGTTCTGTACAGCTGCAGCATGACTTGCCAATTTTTATACTCAATGTCCTGACCGATGAAGGCAAGCATGCCGTATGCCTTCTTTTCATTTAAACGTATTTTATTCCAAACATATTCAAAAATACAAAAACGTATGTCTGTACAAGCTTTTCCCCTTTTTCACCCCTCTCCCCCGGCAAACAATTCCTCAAACATGTTCGTGAACGATCCCTGCTGTTTCTCACGGGTCTGACACATAACACAGCGGTCCAGGTCATCTTCACATAGCGACACCCGGTGCTCCCTACTCCCGCATAATCCCCTAAGGGCCACTTCCAAGGGCTCTATCGTGAGCATAAACAGCAGCAGCGACAGCGAATACCACAACCTCTTTCCCCTACACAACCCGTAGCTCTGTGAGTTCATCCCGTTGGCCCATACTCTTGCCACCGGAGCCACACTACAAACTTCGGCCCCAAACCTTCCCAGAACCTCAAACAGGTACTGCCACCTAAACCGGTCAAAAGTCTTCTCCGCATCCATAGATACCACTAACTCAGGTACCCGTCCTCTCGATGGGACCATAATCACATTCAATAGCCGCTTATATTACTCAAGAATTGCCTACCCTTCACAAAGCCTGTTTAATCCTCTACAACCACCCCCAGAATGCATCCTTCCATCCTCCTCGCCACAAACTCAGCCAACACTTTCACATCTGTATTCAATAATGATATGGGCCTGTATGACCCACACTCTAGCGGATCCTTCACTTTCTTTGGAATTACCGTAATCGTTGCCTGTGTCATTGCCTCTGGCAGCTCCCCCTTTCTCCAGCACCTTGCTAAACGCCCTTAGCAAATGTGGTGCCTACTCCACCGCAACCACCTTATAAAACTCCGCCGGGTAACTGTCCGGCCCCAGGGCCTTCCGGGACTTCATCCCTCTTATGCTTTCCATCACTTCTCTCAACCCTAATGGCTCCTTTCGTGCCTGCTTCCACTCCTCAACCAGCTATAGGAAATACCAGCTATAGGAAATCCAGCCCTTCCAAAAACCGTCCCATCCCTGCCGGGCCCCCCCCCCCCCCTCCCCCCACCCCAGATCAGCCCTATAAAATTTTTCATAATACTCCCTTAACGCCCCATTTGCTCTCCCCAGCTCAGACACTACCTCCCCATTCCCTGTCCGTACCCTCAGGATTTCTCTGGACATGGCCTGCCTCCATAGCTGTTGGGCTAGCTTTTGGCTCATCTTCTCTCCATATTTGTACTGCACCCTGCTCACCCTCTGTAGCTGCCCAACAGCCCTTCCTGTCATCAGCCTATAAAACTGTCCCTGTAATTTCTTTCTCTTCACCAATCCCTCCGCAGTGGGGGCCTTTGAATATTCCCTGTCCACCTCAACTATCTCAGCCAATAATCGTCCGTACTCCTCTCTCCACTTCCCATCTCCATGTGCCTTGATCGCTTGGTCTCAGAACTCTATGGCCCCCAAACCACCGCCTTTAATGCCTCCAAAAATGTGGATGCAGATACCTCCCCATTTTGGTTCAACTCCAAGTAATCCTTAATCACCGACCGCACATTATCGCAGAGCCTTCTGTCCACTAACAGCCCCGGGTCTAACCTCCATCCCGGGCTCTGATTCTGCCTTGAGCTAAGTCGAACCTCCAGCTAGCGCGGCGCGTGGTTCGAAATTATGATTCCCGCAAAATCCGTCCCCACCACCACCTCACGACTCACTGCAAATAAAAAAAAATTGATTCTGGAATGTACTTTGTACACCTGTGAGAAGGAGAACCCCCTCTTCCCCAGGTTCTTTACCTCCACGGGGCCACCCTACCTATCCTTTCCATAAACCCTACCAGCTCCTTCGCCATCCGCATCCTTCCGATTTCACCTGTGGCTCAACATGTCCATCCTTGGTTCCAGCACACAATTAAAGTCCCCTCCCATAATCAACTGATGTGTGGCCAAGTCCGTAATCGCTCCCAGCAACTCCCTCACAAACTCTACAAAGTCCCAAATCGGTGCACATACATTCACTACCACCACTGGCATCCCCTCCAACACCCCGCTCATTATCACGTATCTCTCACCCGGGTCCTGCACTTCCTTGGCACTTATAAACCCTGTCTTTTTACTCAACAGAATGGCCCCCCCCCCCCCCCCACCCCCCGTGACTTTGAATGAAACCCCGAGTGAAACACTTGACCCACCCATCCCTTCCTCAACCTAACCTGATCCCTTACCCGGAGGCTCTCCACCTGTAAAAGACCACCACCGCCTTCAGGCTTCTCAAGTGTGCAAAGATCTCTTCACCAGCCTGTTCAGCCCCCCACGTTCCATGTTATGAGTCTCCATGCCCCTCTACAGTCTGCCATTCTCCCCTACCGATTCGGTCACATTTAATTTCACCCTAAACGGGGCCCACCTTCCCGCCAGCTCCGCTCCAATGTCCTGATATATTCACCTGAGGAAGGAGCTGTGCTCCGAAAGCTAGTGATTCGAAACAAACCTATTGGACTTTAACCTGGTGTTGTAAGACTTCTTACTGTGCTCACCCCAGTCCAACGCCGGCATCTCCACATCACTGATATATTCGGGCCTTGTTCTCCTCCCATTCGCAGTTCCGTTTCTCCTGGCCCACCGCAGGATCTGTTTTTTTCTCCACAAATTTGTGAAGTCTTGCAATCACCGCCCGCAGCAGCTCCCCTGCTTTGTCTTCTGCCTTAGGGACCGGTTTGCTCTATCCACCTCTGGGGTCTTGTCCAGCACCCCCTCCACCACCAGCCCCGCCAGCGTCCTCAAAAAGTATCTTGTAGCACTCATGCCTTCCACATCTTCAGGCCGGCCGACAATACGCAGGCTCTGCTTTCTAGATCTGTTCCCCAGCTCCTCTAGCATTGCTCTTAATGACTTGCAAGGTTCCCCAGGAGCCCCACTTCCGCCTCCAATGCCACCACCAGATCACTGTGGTCAGATATCACCCTCTCCATCTCTCGGATCAGCGACCTGTACCTCCAAGCACTTCTCGACTCTCTCCATCGAGCCTTTCAGGGGTGCAACTGCTCCTTCGATGGCCTTTGGTTGGTCTTCCCTCATCACCTTTCTTTGTTGGTGGAACTCCACTTTGATAAACGGCATCAGCTCTCCATCTAGGGTTTTCCAACATGCAACAACCCATCCCCCGCCGCCATCTTTCCAATTATTGCTGCGCCACATCTGATTAAGTTTGCAAACGACACAAAGATCGGTGGAGTTACGAATAGTGAAGAGGATTGTCAGCGGATACAGTAGGATGTAGATTGATTGGAGACTTAGGCGGAGAAATGGCAGATGGAGTTTAATCCGGACAAATGTGAGGTAATGTATTTTGGAAGGTATAATACAGGTGGGAATTATACCGTAAATGGCAGAACCCTTAGAAATATTGACAATCTGAGCACACAGGTCCATAGATCACTGAAAGTGGCAAATAAGGTGGATAAGGTAGTCAAGAAGGCATACAATTCCTTGGCCAGGTCTTTAACCTTTTTCTGTCGGGTCTGATAACCAGCAGACGTGCCACTCCAGGGGGGAACTTGTCCTCCACACCTTCAGCTACACTTTTCCATCAAAATTCTCCTGTTTTCGGGTAGAAAGAGCTCAAATCCAAGTCTTCGAGCCGCAGCTGCCCTGTGTGCGACTCCATGGCTGCCACCAGACATCTACTGTATGCCTTCTTGACTACCTTATCCACCTTATTTGCCACTTTCGGTGATCTATGGACCTGTGTGCCCAGATCTCTCAGATTGTCAATATTTCTAAGGGTTCTGCCATTTATGAGGCCCATGGGACTTATCTATCTTAAATTTTTTTAAGACGCCCAACACCACCTCCTTTTTAATATTTACATGCCCCAGACTATCTACACACCCTTCTCTCGACTCATCAACCATAGTCCTTCTCTTCGGTGAATACTGATGCCAAGTATTCATTGGTACCTCGCCCATTTCCTCTGGCTCCATAGATTCTCTCCTCTGTCCAACCCTTCCCCTGACTACTCTCTTGCTCTTTATATACATATAACATGCCTTGGAATTCTCTGTAATTCTGTCTCCAAAGAAGATTCAGAATCCCTTTTAGCCCTCCTGACTCCTTGCTTAAGTTCCTTACAGTAAATACAACTTTTTTTTTAATAAACAATTTTAATGAGGTATTTTTGGCATTACAAACAGCAACAGTATAAAAATAATGTACAAAGAACAATAGACATTGTGCAATCACCGACTCACATCCCGCCAAGACCCGCCTGATTGACCTCATATGCTACGCTATCCTAACCCCCCACCCACCGCTGACGAGTAATTCCCCGCGAAGAAGTCGACGAATGGCTGCCACCTCCGGGCGAACCCTCTCAAGGCAAACTTGAAATGAAATGAAAACTTAATCTTCTCTAGGCCGAGAAAGCGCGCAATGTCAGTTAACCAGGTCTCCGACTTCAAAAGCTTTGCATCCCTCCAAGCTAGCAGTATCCGTCTCCTGGCTACCAGGGAGCAAAGGCGATGACACCTGCCTCTTTCTCCTCCTGGATTCCCGGGTCTTCCGACACCCCGTAAATGGCCACCTCTGGACTCATTACAATACTCGGGACAGGACGTCCACAAACCCCAGCCAATATCCCCTAAGTTTTGGACACGCCCAGAACATGTGAGCATGGTTCACTGGTCCTCCCGCACATTTTGCACACCTGTCCTCCACCCCAAAGAATCTTCTCATCCGGGCCACTGTCATGTGGGCCCGGTGGACCACCTTCAATTGGATCAAGCTGAGCCTGGCGCATGTTGCGGTCGCGATGACTCTACTCAACGCATCCACCCATAAGCCATCCTCCATCTCTCCACAGAGCTCCTCCTCCCACTTACGCTTCAGCTCCTCGGTCTGCGTCTCCTCCGCCCCCATGAGTTCTTTGTAGATGTCAGAGGCGCTCCCCTCTCCCACCCATCCCCTAGACACTACCCTATCCTGGATCCCCCTTAGTGGCAGGATTGGGAAGGATGATACCTGCCTGCGCAGAAAGTCCCGCACCTGTAAATATCTAAATTCATTCCCCCTTGCCAACCCAAACTTCTCCTCCAGTGACCTCAAGCTAGGGAAGCTCCCCTCTAAAAATAAGTCCCCATCCTCTCAATCCCCGCCCTTCGCCATACTCGGAACCCCCCATCCAAGCTTCCCGGGGCAAACCGGTGATTGTCACATATGGGGGACCAGACCGATGCCCCCACTGCTCTAGTGTACCTCCTCCACTGACCCCAGATTCTCAGGGCCGCCACAACTACGGGGCTGGTGGAGTACCTCGCCGGCAGGAACGGCAGAGGTGTCGTTATCAATGCCCCCAGACTGGTGCCCCTACACAAAGCTGCCTCCATCCGCTCCCAAACCGACCCGCCCCCACCACCCACTTCCTTATCATGGCTATGTTAGCCGCCCAGTAATAATTTATAAAATTCGGCAGCGCAAGCCTCCCCTACCCCCCGATTCCTCTCGAGCATCACTTTCTTCACTCGCAAAGCTTTCTTCATCCCACACAAAGCCCGGGATGATTTTATTAACCCTCTTAAAAAAGGACCGCGGGTTGAAAATTGGTTCGAAATACGAACAAAAATCTCGGTAGGACCGTCATTTTAACCGTCTGCACTCTCCCAGCTAACAACAGCGGGAGCGCATCCCATCTCCGAAACTCGCCCCTCATCTGTTCAACCAACTGGGACAAGTTCAACTTGTGTAACCGGCCCCAGTCGCGCGCCACTTGTAACCCTAAGTACCTGAAACTGTCCCCTACCAACCTAAACAGCAGCTCCCTCAGCTGACCCTCCTGACCCCTCGCCTGGATTACAAACTTCTCACTCTTAGTCATATTTAGTTTATACCCTGAACACCGGTCAAATTCCCCCAAAATCGCCATAATTTTGCCCATCCCTGACCCTGGATCCGATACGTATAAGAGCAGGTTACAGTAAATACAACTTGATAACAAGCTAATACCTGAAGGAAACCCACCCACACAGGGAGAACATGCAGACCGCACACAGACAGTGACCCAAGCCAGGAATCAATCCCAAGTCCCTGGACCTATGAAGTAACAGTGCTAACCGTTCTGCTACCATGGACTAATAATCCAGAGACCCAGGGAAATGCTTTGGGGATTCGGGTTCGAATCCCACCATGACAGATGGTGAAATTTGAATTGAATAAACATTTGGAATTAAAAGTCTAACGCTGACCATAAAACCATTCGCTATTGTCGGAAAAGAAAAACCCCATCTGGTTCACTAATGTCCTTTAGGGAAGGAAATCGGTCATCCTTACCTTGTCTGGCCTACATGATTCCAGACCCACAGCAATGTGGTTCACTCTTAAATGTCCTCAGGGATGGGAAATAAATGCTGACCCAGCCAGCAACGCCCACATCCCATGAATTAATTTTTTTAAAAGTCGGCTGCCATCTGGAATGGTCCGTGAGCAAGGCAGGCTCCGACAAACAGAACCAGACCCACAGGATGGGCATGGCTAACCCCACCGGGTGGGGGGGGGGGGGGGGGGGGAAAGAGTGGAGAAGACAGCAGCCCCACCCCTCCCAAATCTGGAGGGGCTTCAACAGGCCGCTGAAGAGATCCTGAGTCCTCGCCCATCTCGAGAGCCTGAGGATGGACATAGCCTTCCTACAGGAGACACACCTCTCCTGGGTAAGGAAGGGTTGGATGGGACATGCTTTGACATGAGAGCAAGGGGGGTAACCATACTAGTTAATAGGACGGTTGCATTTATGGCGATGAGCACAAAATGTGGGAGCCCAAAATATATACGCCCCGAATTAGGACGATGCTGAATTTGTCAAAAAAACGACAGGCAAAATTCTGGATCTAGACACCCATTGACCTATCATAGTTGGGGAATTTAACTGTGTACAGTACCTGACTTTGGACAGATCCAACCCTAGGACAGGTAACTTGTGCAGCATGGCACAAGAATTGAACGCCTTCATGGAGCAGATGGGGGCCGGGGGGATAGACCCAGACCCCTGGATGTTCAACTACCCAAGAGAAAAATAATTCTTCTCATTCGTCCACATGCACAAGGCCTACTCGTGCATAGATCTTGCTGTTTTGGGAAAAGGGGGTTTCCAGGGATACACTGATCAAATAAGGAATGTTCCAGAGATGGCATTCTATAGAACGCTATACGAGTCAGAACCTCTGGCCGGGGGAGAGGGGGAGTGAATGCAGCAGTTTTTGGACGGGGTTGGAATTTTGGAATCTCCCAGTAGGGTTGGGGGAGATGACGGACAGTATGGGGGCGATGCCGGCAGGGAAGGCCCTGGGACAGGACAGGCAACCAGTGGAGTTTTATAAAAACTTTGGAAGGACCTGGGCCACTGCTGGTGAGAGCATATAATGAAGCAAGGGAGAGGGGGGAACTCCCCGCTATATTGTCGCAGACTTCCATCTCCCAGATACAAAAAAGGATAAGGATCCGGAGCAATGCGGGTCGTACCACCCGATATTGTTACCAAATGTAGACGGCAAGTTGTTGCCAAAGGTGTTGACCTGGCGAATTAAGGACTGCACCCAGGGGTGATGGGCGAGGACCAAACAGGTTTTCTGAAGGGGAGGCAGTTGACAGCAAATGCAAGGAGACTGCTTAATGTAATCATGATGCCTCCATGGGGGTCAGGAGGTGGAGGTAGTGGTGGCAATGGACAAGGAGAAAGCGTTTAAGTGTGTGAAGGGGGGGGGGGGGGTTATCTGCTGGAGGTCTTGGGGCGGTTTGAGTTTGTGGACTGTGTCAAGTAAGAGTCCCTTTAAGAAATTGGTGTTTATCAAATAGCTGCAGTGATGTCAGTGTGTGGGTGGTGTTGAGCTGTGATTCTGCTTTTACTTTTGCTTTGAGCAAAAGCTGGTGCGGGTCTGTGCTTTTTTTGTTTTCAGAGTGGGGAGCTGCAGTGAAAGCAAGCAGATGTGTATGGATATCTCTACAAGCTAAAGAATGTTGATTTGGGTAATTTCAAAGTAATGCCTGTTTCTGTAGAGAATTTAAACCTGCTGTCTTTTTGTAAAAAGGGTCTTTTGGACTTATGGATGTTGTCAGGAAAGTTAAGACGGGTTACTTATAGAATATTGTATCTGTGGGGATTATTGGTGTTCAGATATTTACTGTGTGTTTATAAAGTGTTAACTGGATTCATAAATAAACATGGTTTTGTTTTAAAAGTACTTTAGATCTCTGTTGCATCACACCTTTAAAGTAGGCCCTTGTGCTCCCCACAACCACAATCTATTAAAAGTCGTGGGTCAGGTGAACTCCATGATATACTTTGGAGTTCTCTAAACCCTGGCCCATAACAACTGGGGACGGCTGCTGTAAAAGGCGCCGGTCGCAAGTGTGCGGATGAACCCAGTGAGTTTGAGGTATTTTGGGCTGCATCGGGGGACGAGACAGGGGTGCCTGCTCTCCCTGTTGCTTTTCCCTGTTGACTATAGAACCGCTGGCAATGGCGGTTAGGCCGATGAGGGACTGGAGAGGGATTGAATGGGGTGTGTCAAGCATGGGGTATACAGACTCGGGCAGTATCGGGGACATCATGGGGATTTTAGACAAATTTGGCTGGTTTTCGATTTACAAGTTCAATATGGGAAAGAGCAAGGCTCTTCCCGAATGAGACTAGCTGGCAGGAGAAGTGGTTTGGGGAACTACCATTCAGGGTGGCGAGATACTTCAAGGTGACTCGGCTGGTGGAGCAGATGAAAGGGGATTTCAAGAGGTGGGATATGTTGCCGCTGTCGATGGCAGGGTGGGTGCAGACAGTAACAATGACAGTGTTGGCAAGGTTCCTATTTGTGTTTCAGAACCTCCCAATTTTCGCACCAGTCACTATTTAAGAAGGTTAGTTCGTTGATCTCTGGGTTTGTGTGGACGGGAAATGGGTTGTGGGGGAGGGGTCGGCGTGGGGCCGGATGGAAGCAGCATTGTGTAGGAGAATATGTTTGAGGGCTTTTCTGCCATTCTTGCCGGCCAGGTATTCCATGAGCCCAGTGGTGGCGGTGGCCCTGAAGGTGTGGAGGCAGCATCAGTGCCTCAATGTAGGCGCCAATCTGCGACAACCATCGGTTTGCGCGCGGGCGGGGGTTGGGTGCAAGGTTTCGGGAGTGGCAGCAAGCAGGGATCGAGCGATTTGGGGATCTGTTCATAGGGGGCAAATTTGCGAGGTTGGAGGACCTGGAGAAAGAGTATGAGCTGCGCTGGGGAAATGGTTTTAGGTACCTGCAGGTCCGGGATTCCGTAAGGAGGTCTACCACCCTTGGGGTTGCAAAACAAGGTGCTGTCGAGGGACGAGATTGGGGAGGGCAAGGTATCCAATGGCTACAGGAGTTGATGGACTGAAAAGGGACCCTGGTGGGAGACATAAAGAGCAACTGAGAGGAGAATCTGGGAGAGGAGGTTCGGGCCAAGATGTGGGCAGAGGCCCTGCGGAGGATGAATGTATCCTCGTCGTGTGCAAGGCTATGCCTCATTTAGTTTAAAGTAATACATGGGGGGGGGGGGGGGGGCATATGACAAGAGCAAGGATGAGTACGTTCTTTGAGGGGGTAGAGGATAGGTGTGGCAAATCAGATCTACATGTTCTGGGCGTGTCTACGGTTGAAGGGGTTCTGACAAGGGTTCGGGGACATAATGTCCGAGGTGCTGGGTGTTGAGATGGTCCCGGGATAGCAATATTCGAGGTGTCAGAAGACCTGGGAGTCCAGGGGGTAAGAGGCCAATATTCTGGCCTTTGCCTCGCTGATAACCCGGAGATGGATTTTGCTTGGGTGGTGTGACTCGGAACCGCTGAAAGTGGTGTTGTGGATGAGCGACCTGGTGAAATTCCTGAGGTTGGAGGAGGTCAAGTTCGTTTTGAGGGGGTCGGTGGATGGGTTCAGAGGAGGAAGCGGTTTATTGATTTTAAAAAATTAATTTACACTACTCAATTATTTTTTTCCAATTAAGGAGCAATTTAGTGTGGCCAATCCACCTACCCTGCACATCTTTGGGTTGTGGGGGTGAGACCAATGCAGTCACGGGGAGAATGTGCAAACTTCATACGGACAGTGACCCAGGGCCGGGAACAAACCCGGGTCATCAGCGCCGTGAGGCAGCAGTGCTAAGTTTATTCATTTCTTTAAGGAGGTTTGAGGGGTCAGTGGGGGGTTAAAATGGGGAAGGTGGGATGTGTGAAGGGGGCAGTATTAGATGGGGGGGGGGGGGGACGGGTGTGGGAGTTGGTTGTTTACAATTTTGTTCAGCTGTTCTTCTGCTTTAGTATGTTTATATGAAAATGCCTTGAATAAAATATAAAAAAGATTTAACACTAGGTTGTGCTTCATTAAATTTATGGTCATTATATACCAGAATATACAGGATCACTTTCATACAGTAGGTGCTTTGTTACCAAACAGGAAACAATGGGTACCCCACCCAACTAAATCCAGTAAGCAATAATTTAAAGGACCACTAGCTTATTCGGGGCACTTTAGAATATGCTGATATTAAGTCAGAAATAGTCAACAACACTATCATACTGTGGAAGCAGCTAATAATGTAGCACAAAGGTTAATGTTTTTAAAAAATTAAGTAAAATAAGTGAAACTAGACTTGAAACACCATCAGCAAAATGACATGTCATTGATTGATTGTGCACTCTGTTATTACACAGCTATCTCATCAAACGTGATTCATTTCTATGAAGGGACTGCAATCAGTGGATGGACTTTTAAACAATCTTTAATTTATCCCAGCTAGTTTACATTGCAGCACAGAAATGGGCTACACCGATGTTTATGCTGCACATGGGGTGTGGCACGGTGGCAGTGGTTAGAATCACAGAATCCCTACAGTGCAGAAGGAGGCCATTCGGCCAATCGAGAATGCACCAAGCTCTGAAAGAGCACCCTCCCTAGACCTAATATCCCATCTACCTTTGGACACTAAGGGGTAATTTAGCACAGCCAATCCACCTAATCTACACGCCTTTGGACTGTGGGAGGAAACTGGAGCACCCAGAGGAAACCCACACAGACACGGGGAGAATGTGCAAGCTACACACATATAGTCACCCAAGGTTGGAATCAAACCCGGTCCCTGGTGCAGTGAGACAGCAGTGCAAACCACTGTGCTGCCCATCAATTAGCACTGCTGCCCCACAGCGCCAGGGACAAGGGTTCGATTCCAACCTCGGTGACTGTCTGTGTGGAGCTTGCACATTCTCCCCGTGGCTGCGTGGGTTTTCTCCGGTTGCTCCAGGTTTCCTCCCCCAGTCCAAAGATGTACAGCATTAGTCGATCGGCCATGCTAAATTACCCCTCAGTGTCCCTGAAGTTAGGCGGGATTATAAGGCATGGGAGCAAGTCTAGTAGGGTGCTCTTTCAGGGGGTCGATGCAGACTCGATGGGCCGAATGGCTCCTTCTGCACTGCAGGGATTCTGTGATCCTATGTACCGACTCATGTTTTATTTAACCGCATCATATCCTTGTATTCCTTTTTCTAACATGTGTTTATCAAGTTCAATCTTATATACATCCATTTGGTAGCAAGTTCCACATTTTAAACACTTTCTGAATAAAGAAGTTTCTTCTGAATTTCCCATTGATTCAATATTGGCAACCTTGTATTTATTACCTCCATCTTTGGTCATCTCCACAAGTGCAATCATTTTCTCCACATCTACCTTACCAAATTGTTTCATTATTTTAAGAGTTCTATAACTTTAACTATTAGCCTTTTCTTTTCCAAGAAGTCTGTTCAGTTCTGGTATCATCCTTGTGAATCATTTTGCATCTTCACCAATGCCTTTATACCTGTTTTTATCATTTACCCAGAGCCATGTTCAGTATTCCAAGTTGGTCTAACCAAAGTACCATACAGGTTTAAAGTAACTTGTCTGCCTTTCAATTCTATCCCTCCATAAGCAAAACCAAGTCTTTACTTTGCTTGTTATTTAATGGTCTTATAATTGATGGTTGCGGCTTTCAATTATTTGTGTATCTGAAACCCAAGCTCTCTTTGCTTCTCCACCCAAATTAATTCAAGTAGTTTGTGGCCTCCTTATTTTTTATGCTAACACGCACCACTTTATTTAGCTATACTGAATTTAATTCATCACCTTTACAGCCATTCTGCAAGATTCCCAATTTTTGCTTGCATTTTGTCACATTCTTCCTTTGGATTAACTACACCCCTGATTTGGCATCTGTTAATTCAGAAATTGTACTTCCAATTCCCCGGTCCAAATTATCAATGAAAGTTGTGAACCAGTGTCTACAGCACTGGTCTCTATGTAACACTGCTTGCCACCTTTTGAAACGCTAACTATTCAACTTCTACTGTTTTCTGTTTGATGGCCTGCTATCACTTCTGTCACACATGCTCCCATTACACACATTGGTATTGCTGATTAATAAACTAATATACACTGCCCAATTTCCCAGTCCAAATCTTTAATATCGACCAATCTCAGCAAAGATCCGTATGGGACACCACTTCCTAATGAGAGTCTAAAGTCTTGCCCTTTCACCCGATCTCTGTTTTGCACCAAGTTTGCTATTCATTCTGAGACCTATCCCCTGAATTTAATACTCTGACTTAGGAAGGCAAAGGGGCTAGTTTAGCACAGTGGGCTAAATAGCTGGCTTGCAATGCAGAACAATGCCAGCAGCACGGGTTCAATTCCCGTACCAGCCTCCCCGAACAGGTGCCGGAATGTGGCGACTAGGGGCTTTTCACAGTAACTTCATGGAAGCCTACTTGTGACAATAATCGATTGTTACGGGCAGCACGGTAGCATCATGGTTAGCACGGTGACTTCACAGCGGCAGGGTCCCAGGTTCAATTCCTGCTTGGCATTCTTGCATTCTAGGGGTTGGTTTAGCACAGGGCTAAATCACTGGCTTTTAAAGCAGACCAAGGCAGGCCAGCAACACGGTTCAGTGCCTGTACCAGCCTCCCCAAACAGGCGCTGGAATGTGGCGACTAGGGGCTTTTCACAGTAACTTAATTTGAAGCCTACTTGTGACAATAAGCGATTTTCATTTCATTTCACTTTGTCACAAGTCTACCAGGTGGTACATCATCGAAGTCCAAATATATTATCTCGACTACACCATCTTTGTTCATTCTTGCTGTTCATCTTCAAAAGATTCAGCAAAGGTTGGTTGAGCATCATCTACTCTTTTGAAATCCATGCCAACTATTGTTTATTAGTTTGCAACTTCACGTCAAAGGTCAAGTTACTCTCACAATACTGCCTTCATTCACCAAGATTCAGATATCGCAAGTGACCCAACCAATTTCTATAGGTTTAATATGTTTCTGTTTTTGTGACCTTATCTTCTGGCCACACTAGATGTTATTCGCTGAGCAAACCAAGTCCCAGAAGGAAACTGGTCATACAGATCATAACCCTTTTTCTCGTACTCCGGAGACGGGGGGGGGGGGGGGGGGGGGGGGGGGGGGAACTACAGGATCATTGAATTAGAGTAACACTTGTGATTTAAAATTTAAAGATTTAAGTAAAGAAAACATATGAACATGATAAAACTTACACAATTAAAACAGTCTGACAAAATAATCCCTCCCCACCACAAAAATCCCCACTTGGTCAGATCATACAAGTAAACGCCTTAAAGGCAACATTCTCTTCTAGAGTTTTGAAACTATTTCTCACTCTCTGCCACTCAGTTGTGAAAATCCAAGAAAATTCAGAAACTAGACAGTTTTTTTGAAATAAAGTCTTTTCTGGTTTCTGGGTGCCTGCTTCAAATTTTACATTTTCTCACAGCACAGAGCTATTCCCAGGATATGTTCCCCAAGCAGCAAACAAACCAAGCTCAACTATTCCCTTTAGATATCCTTTTATCCTTTCATTTTCGATTCCAGTGTCCTCAGCACCTGTTTCAAAATAAAGATCTTTCATATTTTCTTAAAGTATCCACTTTTGGGTCAAATAAAATGCAATAACATTCAACCTTTGTAAGTTGTAAATGTTCCTTACTCCACTTTAAATTTAAAGCTGAAAAGCCAAGTGTCTATCTATCTTCTGATGCAAATTTCTAAACTTAAACTATTCACTTATAAATCCGCCTCACCATGGCCCATTTCAAATGCACACATTTGGCACCATTACCCTCTTCATCCCTCAACTCTCCTAGATGAGCTTTCTCCAGCTTAGTTAAATCATTTACTCGCACAGCCTTCTTTACAGAATTATATTCCTCCAAAACAAAAAAAATTAAAATCCATTTCCACACTTATAACACCTAGATTCCTATATGCTTGCTTTGTATTTCAGCTTTATTAATGTGTTTCCTCATTTTTTCAAGATTTGCGTATCAGAGAACCCCCAAGTCCCTAATTTTCATTTAAAGTTTATCGCTTTGTATGCAACTCATTCATCTTCCTTTTTTTTGCTCAATCTACTGGTCCATCAACATTCTTCAAATTGCTAGCAATAATCTTGACAAGTATTCCCCTCAATATTTATTTTGTTTGCAAATTTTGACATCATTATCCTTGTAACTGAATTTAGACAATAAATCCAACGGTTCTGACTCTTCGGGGACACCACTGTTTGCATCTCTTCAATCCAAAAAAAGGGTCCAACTTCTTATCTATGCTACCATATCCCTTAAAAATGCCAAACACTTTAATTTAAGTAAAAAAAAACAACTCGTGTGGCTCCTCACCAAGCACCTTTTGAAAATCTCGAAGACAGAATCTTCCTACTCGTAAAACAGCACAAGGTGTTTCACAGGATCTTCAAACAAAATCTGATACTAACTCAAATCAGGAAATATTAAGACACGTGACCAAAAGCTTGGTCAAAGAGGTATGTTTGAAGGAGCATATTAAAGGAGGAGAGAGAGGTAGAGCTGGAAGATTTTAGGGTTGACTTTGGGCCTGGACAGCTGAAAGCATGGCTATCATTGCAGAGATTCTAAAAAATCAGAGTTCCCAAGAGGCCAGAACTGGAGGAATGCAAAGCTCTGGGACGGCTGATGGGCTGGAAGTTATAGATAAGGAAGGATTTCAAAATTCTCATTCTTTTGCATTAAGTGGAGGCATTACTGGACTGGGAATCAACATAAATCAGCAAGTACAGGGGTGCAGGGTGAACAAGAATTGGTAAGAGTCAGAATAAGAGCAGCAGAGATGTGTATGTGCTCAACTTTAGAATGTTAAAAGACGGTGGAAGGCGAGCTAAAAGAGCATTCAATATGGGCTCGAGCGAACTTAAGCATGGATGAGGGTCTCAGCAGATGAGCTAAAGGAGGGGCACATACATGGATAATACAAAAGAAATAGGAACAATAAAAGATCAAATGGCCCCTCAAATGCTCCACTAAGATCATGACTGATAAGCAACTTCACTTTCCTGACAGATCCCTCAATTCCTTCAGTCAAAAATATCTACCAAATTTAGATTTGGTAAACTCTGGAATAACGATACATTGCAATGAGACCACCTCCTATTCTACTCATCTCTATAGATCGATTCCATTCGATCTCTTTTCAGAAGATAATCAACTCGCCTCTCTAATCTCAAGAATCAATCTAGCAAACCTTCATGGCATCCCCTCGAAGGCAAGTATATTCTTCCTTGGGTACAGAGACACAGGGCTCCAAGTGTAGTCTCATCAAAGCCTCTACAATTGCAGCAAGACTTCCTTACCCAAAACGTGAAGTACCAATCTGAAGCTACAACACAGGACACCTGCAGATTACAAAGTGAAAGCAACATGGAGACAGATTGTAGCAGTTCCACAACCAACATATCAACTTGAAGCTTGCAGGCCTCCCACATCCAGTTGAGATTGGTCAATTAAATAACTAATGGGGTACGGACAAGTAGGAGGTGGCCCCACGAACACCCGCATCTTCAACGATGGCAGACTCCAGCACAACTGCATCCACCTTCAGCCAGAAATGCTGTAAACCACCTCCTGAGATCCGCAACTTCAGCCAATTCAATTCACTTCCTGATAAAGAAACAGCTGAGCACAATGGATGTAGCAATGGCTAAGAGCCCTGACAATATTCAAGCTACAGCACTGAAGACTGAAGTTTCAGATCAAGCTATACCCCAGCCAAATTGCTGCAATACACTGGAATCCATCTGACAATGTCGAAAATTGCTCAGAAATATCCTATACACAAGGCAGCCAAAGCTAATCCAGCTAATTACTGACCAATCTGTGTACTCTCAATAGAAAACGGCATTGGCAGTTTTCAAGCAGCATTTGCTCACCTCCAACCTACTCACTAATGTGCAGTTAGAGTTCTGCCAGTAACACCCAGCTTCAGACTTCATTGCAGCCTTAAGAGCAGGATATTAAAGGTGAGTCAGTCTGCACAAAGGCAGCATTTGACAAAGTGGCATCAAGGAGCCAAAGCAAAAGTGAAGTCAAAGGAGATCAGGGGGAAAATCGTACTGGTTTGAGACATGACCAGCACAAAGGAAGATGCATGTGGTTGCCGGAAGCCAACTGTCTCAGCTGCAGAAGTTCCTAAGGGCAGAAGTTCCTCTGGAGCGCATAACACCTCCTGATTCCCCTAGTGTCCTAGGCCCAACCATTTTTGCTGCCTTGTCAATGGCTTTCTATCCACCATATCAGCAGTGGGATGTTCACTGATGATTGTATCATTCAGATCCAATCCCAATTCTGCTGAAAGTGAAGCAGTCCGTGCCACATGCAGCAAGGCCTAATCTAATAAATGGCAAGAATATTCATGCCATGCAAGTAATGACTATCTTCTACAAGAGAGTCTAAACACCTCATAATTGACAGCTTTACCATGGCTGATCTCAAACCATCAAGTTTCTGATCAAAAGTGGCACGTGGCACAGTGGTTAGCACTAGGACTAAGTGGTTAGCACTGGGACTACGGCGCTGAGGACCCGGGTTTGAATCCAGGCCCCGGGTCACTGCCCGTGTGGAGTTTGCACATTCTCCCCATGTCTGCGTGGGTTTCACCCCCACAACCCAAAGATGTGCAGGTTAGGTAGATTGGCCACGCTAAATTGCCCCTTAATTGGAAAAAAAAAAATTGGGTATTCTAAATTTATTCTTTTAAATGTCCGATCAAAGGTGATTCCGAGAGACTTGGACAAGCTATTTATATACTGTGGTCACGAGCGCAGAGACTGGATATTATGCAGCGCATAACACCTCCTGATGCCCCAAAGACTCTCCACTAATTTCCAGGTGCAAGTCAGGAGTGTATGGGGTACTATACACTTTCATTGGTGAATGAAATTCCAACAACACTCCCGAAGCTGAACACCATTCAGGACAAAGCAGTCCACTTGCTTGGAACTCCATCTACCACCAGAGGCATTCACCCCATCTATTACCAGCACACCAGGGTGGCCATGTGCACCATCTGCAAGATACCATCCAGCAACTTACCAAGGTATTTTCAACAGCACCTTCCAAACTCACAACTTCTAACATCCAGAAGGGCAACAAGTACATGGGAACACCACCACCTGCAAGTCAACCACTATCCTGACTGGAAGTATAATCATTGCTGACTCAAAATCCTGGGACTCTCTCCCTAAAAGCACAGAGTGTGCCAACACATGAATCAGAATAGTGACAGAACAGGAGGTGGCCATTCAGCCCATCGTAACTGTGCTGGCCCCCTGCAAGAGCAATTCACCTAGTGCCACACCCCTGCCATTCCCCCATAGCCCTGTATATTTTTCCTTTACAGGTAATGATCCAATTCCCTTCTGAATGCAATGAGTTGAACCCACCTCCACCACACTCCCAGGCAGCACACTCCAGATCCTAATCAGTCAATATATAAAAAAAATTATTCACTACAGCATTGCTTCTTTTGTCAATTACCTTTGTTACAATCCCCACAGAGACCATGTGAATTTCGCAGCAACCAATGGGAAGCACTGCAAACAGGATTCAGTTTTAAGACTTTTCCTGTACAAACACACCAAAATCAACATACATTAAGTATTACTTAATAGACAACTAAATTTACCAAACTATAGAAATGGCCCTTCCTCATATTTCTTTTGCGGGGGACGGACGTCACTGGCTAGGCCAGCACTTCTGCTGCCCATCCCAAATTGCCCTCAAAAAGCTGGGAGCTGCCTTCTTGTGTCCATGGGTTGTAGGTCCACCCACAGTGTTATTAGGGAAGGGGCTTCAGGATTTTGGCCCAGCTACAGTGAAGGAATGACAATATAATACCAAGTCAGAATGTGTGCCTTGGAGGTGACGTGCCCATGTATCTGTTACCCTTATCCTTCTCAGTGGTAGAGGTCATGGGTTTGAAAGGTGCTGTCATAGGCACCTTGACGAGTTGCTGCAGTGCATTTTGTAGACTGTACACACTTCTATCACTTTGCGTTAGTGATGGAGGGTGGATGATGAAGATGGTGGATGGAGTGCCAATCAAAAAAACTGCTTTGTCTTGGATGATGTTGAGCTTGAATGTTGTTGGAGCTGCACTCATCCAGCTAAGAGGAGAGTAGTCACAGTCCTGACTTGTGCGTTGAGGATGGTGGGCAGGCTTTGGTGAATCAGGAGTTATTCTCCACAGAATTCTTAGCCTCTGACTTGCTCTTGTAGCCACAGCAGTTATAGGCTGGTCCAGTTCAGTTTTTGGTCAATGGTAACCCCCAAGATGATTATAGAGGAGGATTCAGTAACTGGAATGCCATTGATAGTCCAAGGGAAAGAGAAATGTTTGGATTCACTCTTGTTGCAGCTGGTCATTGCCTGGCACTTAAGTGGCAATTAACATTCCTGGAACACATCAGCCCAAGCCTCAATGCTGTCCAGGTCTTGCTGCCTAGGGGCACAGATTGCTTCAGTATCGGAGGAGTCACGGATGGTGAACATAATCCGCAAACATCCCCACTTTTCACCTTATGATACAGGTCATTGATGAAGCAGTTGAAAATGGTTGTGCCTAGGACACTACCCTGCAATGACGTCCTCTGACTGAGATGATTGATCTCCAACAACCACAGCCAACTTCCCTTCTGCTAGCTATGAGCCCTACCAGATTTCCATTGACACCGGTTTTGATAAAGCTACGCTAAATAGAGCCTTGATCAGGGCAACACGATGGCGCGTTGGTTAGCACTGCTTCCTTATGGCGCCGAGGTCCCAGGTTCAAACCTGGCCCTGGGTCACTGTCCGTGTGGAGCTTGCACATTCTCCCCGAGTCTGCGTGGGTTTTGCCCCCACAACCCAAAGATGTGAAGGGTAGGTGGATTGGCCACGCTAAATTACCCCTTAATTGGAAAAAATGAATTGGGTACTCTAAATTTATAAAAATAAAAAAATAAAGCCTTGATCCAAGGGCAGTTACTCTCACCTGATCTCTGGAGTTCAGCTCTTTAGTCCGTGCATGAACCAAGGCTGTAATGAGGTCAGCAGTTGGATGGGCCTGACGGAACCTAAAATGTGCATCAGTGAGCAGTTTATTGCTGAATAAGTGCCATTAAATTGCATTGTCGATGACCCTTTCTTCCATCACTATGTGGATGATCGAGGGGACACTGATGGGAGGAGCTAAGGGAGAGGGTAGAGCTGCTGAGGGGGAGTGAGTTCAGGTATTTGCAGGTTAGGGACTTTGCGTGAAAGGTCTGGAGGGGGTTCCCTAGGTTGCCCGGATACACCCTGCTGGAGCGACAATGCTTCCGGATGTGGAAGGGGAGGGAAGAATTGGGGGTATATACAAATGGCTGGGGGAGCAGGGAGACGAGTGGGTGGTGAAGATCAAGAAGAAATTGGAAGCAGAGTTGGGAGAGGAGATCAATTGGGAAGCATGAAGTGAGGCACTGCATAGGGTAAACGGGATCTCCTCATGTGCAAGGATGAGCCTGATACAGTTTAAGATGGTGCACAGGGTGCATATGACTCGTTCTAGAATAAGTGGGTTCTTTCAAGGGGTAGCAGATGAGTGTGAGAGGTGTGGGCAGGGGCCAGTGAATCAGACGCACATGTTTTGGGGTTGCGAAAAACTGGGAAGATTCTGGGCGGGAGTGTTCGCGGCCTCATCCAGGATAGTGGAAGAGGAGGTGGACCCTTTGGTGGCGATATTTGGGGTCTCAGAGAAGCTGGAGCTCATTGAGAGGAGGAAGGCCGATGTCTTGGCCTTCATCACTCTGATTGCACGGTGGCGAACTTTGCTGGAGTGGCGGTCGGCATTGCCACCGGGGGTAGTGGCTTGGTTGGGTGGCCTGTATGACTTCCTACAATTAGAAAAGATAAAGTATGAATTAAGGGGCTCTTCAGAGGGATTTGAGGAAAGGTGGGGAATGTTTGTGACCATGTTTGAGGGGCTGTTTGTCGCGGGGGAGGGGAGGTGAAAAGGGGGAAAAATCTGCGCAGACTGTATAGTTGATTGTTGGGAAGCATGTTTCCCGGGGTGTTTGTTCACTATAACCTGTTTTGATACAGGTATGTAATAAAAATACATTTTTTTTTAAATGTTATAGATTCAAGTCCAAATACTTTCCAAATTTATCAGCAGTCTCCCTTTTCTCTGTCCTGTCAGGGTGCGATTTCCAGTGTTCTTTTCAAAGTTACTTCACAGCAGCAAGGCACTGTCTTGCAACTCCTTGGTTCTTAGATCTACAAAAGTTCCATCATTTCGAACAGAGGATCATTTCCCACCAACATTCTGCTTGGGGCGAATCGTTTTTCCCCTCTTCCACTGCAGCAGCTCGACTGCAGTAATTCAAGAAAATGGTTCACCACCATCCCCAGAAGATCAATTAGGGATGAATAAAGTTAAGCCCTTGTAATAAAAATTCACCGTCTGCTTTTCTAATTACATGATGTACATGCATTTTAACTTTGTGGTTCTTGGATGCTGAACATCAACATTTAGTAATTCTCACCATTTAAAAAATATTGGGTTTCCCCCCACATTTTTATTACAAGGGTTTTGCTTTATTCATTCTTTATTTCAGGTATTACTCCAGCCAGTGGAGGGTTTTCCTTGTTTCTCATTGGTTTCAGTTTTGCTAGGGTTCCTTGATGCCATACTCAGTCATACAAATCTCACCTCTGGCATTCAGCTCTTTTGGCCAGGTTTGAACCAAGGCTGTAATGAGGTCAAGAGCTAAGTAACCCTGGTGGAACCTACACTGAATGTCAGCAAGTGCGCTGTTAATGACCCCTTCCATCACTATGCTGATGATCAGGAGTAGACTGATGGGGCGGGGTTGAATTTGTCCTGTTACTTCTGTAAAGTACATACGTGGGCAATTTTTCACATTGCTGGCTGGATGCCAGTGTTGTAGCTGTATTGGAACATCTTGGCTAGAGACACGGATGTTCTGGAGCATGTTCTGGAGCACAAGTCTTCAGGACTATTGCTGGAATATTGTCAGGGCACATAGCCTTTGTAGTATCCAGTGCCTTCAGCAGATTCTTGACATCACGTGGACTGAATCGAATTGGCTGACTGACAGTTGTGATGTTGGGCGCTTCCTTTGGAGGTCAAAATGGATCATCTACTCGGCACTTCTGCTGATTGTTGCGAATGCTTCAGCCTCATCTTTTGTACTGATGTGCTGGGCTGCAACATCATTAAGGATGGGATATTTGTGGAGCCTCCTCCTCTAAAGAGTTGGTTAATTGTCCATCACCATTCAAAACTGGATGTGGCAGAACTGCAGAGTCTAGATTAGATTTGTTGGTTGTGGAATTGCTTAGTTCTGTCTATTATTTGCTGCTTATGCTTTTTGGCACGCCTGTGTTGTAGATAACCAGGTTAACACCTCATGTATAGTTACGTGTAATATTGTTCAGTGTACATTCTGCACCCTCGTCAACCTCATTGCTTCCTCCAAGTAGTGTTCAACATGGAGGAGTACGGATTCTGATGGGGGACAGTATGTGGTAATCAGGAGGTTTCCTTGCCCATGTTTGACTTAGTATCATGGCTCTTCATGGGGTCTGGAATCAATGTTGAGATTCCCAGGGCACATCAGTGTGTTGCTATCTCTGCTGAGTCTGTGCAGCTGTTGGGACAGGACATATTCAGGGATGGTGATAGTGATGTCTGGGACATTACCTGTAAAGTATGACTCTGTCAGGCTGTTGCTTCACTAACCAGTAAGACAGCTCTCCCAATTTTGACACCACATACCCCCAGATGTCAGTAAGGAGCACTTGGCAGGACCAACAGGCCTGGGTTTGCTCGTGCTATGGTTGATGTCGGGTCTGGCTGGTTTCATTCCTTTGTAGCGGTTGGATACGAGTGGCTCACTCGGCCATTTCAGAGAGCATTTAAGAGTCAATCACATTTATTTGTCAGATGCAAGATCAGCTTCTTCAGAAGTGCAGAAAATTAATTGAAACATTTTACAGCATTAGAGGGAGACTTCCCTAGAGTTAACTTTGGGAGTGAACATTACAATTTATTGCCGAATGTGGGCATTTCAACCATATTGCTCAAATTCTTGTTCTCATGTAATATTAGATCTTTGAGTCTACCAATGTGAGTGCCCAGACTGACAATCAGGTCATGCATCCATGTGTGTAATAGTGCAACTACACTGTGATTTTTTTTTGTTTACAGTATGTATTTCTTCTTGCTTACAGTATTAAACGGATATCTCGAAGCCATTAGATTACTGAACTAGACTTAGCACTAAAAGGCGGTCTTTAAAAATCAAGTTTGCCAATTTCATTATTAACTTTACACCACAGCAAACCATGAAATACCAGATTTACTTGGATATGGTATTTAAAATTCATTGATATTTTTATCTCCAATGCTGGTTTGCAATATTCAGCAATACCACATCCTTTCATTTTGTAGTATGGAAAATTCTGCTAGCAACTGTGTTACTGGATTTCTAAGTTGGCTTGTTAATAATAGAATCTTAACTTTTTATATTCATGCATTTTCAGAAATAAAATGGAATGTGGCAAAATTATCCTTCTCCTGTCATTCAAATAATTACACAATATGAATTATCTTATAATTAGGAGTACCTGTGTATGCACTTGCACATTATATAAACACATATATAAATATATCAATAAATGTCTGCTGACAACATAAAAATATGAAACTGAAAGCAGTAGTATTTCTACATTTTAAAAATAATTATCCAACTAACTTGCCTGGTTTAAGTCTATGCAATTAAAATTCTTCAAAATCAAAATTATGATAACATCCTCCAATTCATTGCTGCGTGCATTGTTCGTTAAATGTGACAGAAACTAAATTAAAACATTGTTGTATAATTCAGTTTTTTATAAATATATCTCCGATAATCCCAAAATTAACTCAGTTTATATATTGATTCATTTACTTTTCACTTTTGATCTTGCCCTTGGAGCCAAGGTTATTTAATTTCGCGATACACTGAATAATCTTGAGTTTACATTTGTAGCTTGCATTGAAACTCTTTGTTACCCTGCAAAAGGTTTCAGAGGTTGTAAATTATAAATGGCTCTCCTGTTGTGCTCATAAGGGCGCCTTATTGCTGGCGATCACCAGCAGCAGTGTCCCTAGCTACAGGCGTGTCACTCTCATCATACTGATCATTATACCCTCTGACTGCAACATATCAGACTTGCCTTAATAAATCAAGCTTGGCACCCCTACAGGAAAGAACTCTTATTTTCAGTCATCAATTCTACTTAAAAGCTATTCACTACAGTTCTTGAATCCTCTCCCATTTACACAACTTCAAACTCATAATGAGGGTTAAAAACTAGACATTTACAGCACCAGCAAACAGAAGAATTAAGGGTGGACCATGTATAAATCATGGGCCTGCCAGATTGGAAAGCCAAGCAGCACTGGTAGCTAGAGGGGGAAGAATTTGGAAAAAGTGCAGTGTCACTTGTATTAAACAATTGCATTTTTTGCAGCAGCCAACTAAATAGAATTTGAAAAAGGAATCTTGGAAGGAAAAAGTGAAAACTTCCATAGAATTTGTGAGGAAAAACATTAAAACTGAAGGGAAAGGAAACTCACTTCAGAGAAACAAAATTTGTAATGCAGTGGCGGGGGGGGGGGGGGGGGGGGGGGGGTTGCAGGGTGTAATTCAGACAAGAAAAAAGACAATCGAATTAAAGAAAAACAAAGACTGATCAAATGTGTTAAAATAATTAAATAAATCAGTAACATTTAAGAACAAATAGAAATAATCAAGTGACGAAGTGCATCACCATACCTTTTTAAAATATGAAGTTAACTTCAATGGGGTGGAACTAAGAAATCTCTTCATTATTGCAAAGGTTACATTTAGACCATTGTGAGGATGGTTAATTTGGATATTTTGTCCCTGGTTCAGGCAAAACATTCATGAAACTTCCAAAGAAGTTGAAATTAAATGACTGTTTGCTTTTTAAAGAACTTTTTGGAGCAAACAAGTAATTTCATATCACTTGGGCAACATTTTGAAATATTTCCCTCTTCAATAGGAAATCCAAGCATTTATGGTATTAAATTTCAAGCAAATATTTTAATTTAACTCCCAGAACAAATTACGACAAATTCCTTCAGGGATTTCTTAAAATAAATCCTTTGAAATGATGTCACTTAAAAGTTAGATTTTCTTTTACAATTTAAGTTTATATACATGCCATTCATTTGCCCAGGGAAAAGCTTAAAAATCGACTTGATCACTGAATATACTCAATAATCAGTCATTAAGAAGAATACAAGAACAATCAAACCCACCTACTTTCACAGTAATTGTTCAACCCCCTTTGCCTCCCAAGAACTAACTGGCCGACACCTACAATTTTTCAACAGGATGGTTCAGGTGGATAAGTCATCATATGTGCAATCAGGTTGGATCTTAATAAATCACAGCAGAGTATTGATTACAACACGCTGTGCATTCAAGCAGCACAACATATTTGAGAGTCGGCAATTGAGCAGCGAAGTATATTGTAATATTAGGCAGCTGATTCATGATCTTGGTGCATGCACCATTTTGTAAATACAACGTTTCAATCATGTTGTGGCTATGAAGGAAGAAATTTGCACATCATATTAGGATGGTTCAAGGTTGACCATCTATTAAGATGCAGGGAAAGGAAAGATTGAAAATCAACATTGCTTTTTTACTTCAAGATCTAAAGATTCATACAAATGAAGGAAGCCATCTAAACCATCTATCCACAGAAACCTGTTCATTAAGGATCTCATGTAAATCTATACGTCTTCTCAACATCACAGAGATCCAAAGAAATAGCATTCGACTCAATTCTGCATTCACAGATGCTGCCAAATTTTCCTGTTTTTAAATAGCATCAAACTGCTTCTTGAACGATTCTTTAATTTATGGCTCTATTATCCTATCTGGAAGGTCATTCAAAGTCCAATACCTTCAGGAAGTAGTAGATTGTTCAAAAGTTGCCATTCACACATTTATGTCCTTTGATGTTGATCTATCAAAATTCAACTCACAATCTTTAAGTGACCATCTCCAAGTGCTTTCCACAACTTTTGTAGAGTTTCTTAAATCCACCACCAGCAGTAAAGCCTGTTCCGATGACTCATCTTCCCCTTGGTCATACCAGGATGAATCTTGCAGAATCTTTAGGTGGCCGCAGAATAATTTTTTTTCGACCAATCCTGTATCCGGCTGTGGTAGCTTGCAAAGCCAAGCGGCCTCTTCTCTCTGCTGACCACAAACAATGACTGTTTATGTGACATAGTCATTCATTTATCGGAATGTCTGCAACTTGATCTCAGAAATGACTTCCTCTGCCCATGACGTGAAACACATTAACCTGGCATCCAGAAAGAAATGCTAATTAGCTATCCTTGATCCCAACTTTCTTTCATCCCAGGAAATGAATAGACAGCTTACAACTCAACTACTTACAACCCAATACCAACTAAAATGTCAGTGGGGTGGGAACTATGCAAAGAGTCAGAGAAAGAGGGAGCAAGGACAAGAGCAAAAGGTAGAAAAGTGAATAGGAAAACTGATAGGTGGAGAAACCAAGGACAAAATTCAAACAGGGCAGTAGAGAAAAATTTTGGGAGTAAGACAAGCATTGAGAAAAAGACAAATTTAAAGGCTCTGTGCCTTAATGCACGGAGCATTTGCAATAAAGTGAATGAACTAATCGTGCAGATAGATATAAATGGGTATGATATAATTGGGATTACGGAGACATGGCTGCAGGGTGAACAGGGATGGGAACTGAATGTCCCAGGGCTCTCAGTATTTAGGAAGGTCAGGCATATAAAAAAAGGTGGTGGTGTGGCACTGCTGGTTAAACAGGAAATTAACACAATAGTGAGAAAGGATATTCGCTCTGACAATGTGGAATCTGTATGGGTAGAGTTGAGAAAACCAAGGGACAAAAAAAATTAGTGGGTGTTATATATAGACCCCCAAACTACACTGGTGAGGTTGGGAATGGCATTAAACAAGAAATTAGTGATGCATGTAATAAGGGAATATCGGTGATTATGGGTGATTTTAATCTTCACATAGATTGGGAAAATCAAATTAGCCACTATGCCGTAGAGGAGGAATTCCTGGAGTGTATACGGGATGGTTTTCTTGACCAATATGTGGAGGAATCAACTAGAAAGCAGGCCATCTCAGACTGGGTACTGTGTAATGAGAAGGGAATTATTGCCAATCTGGCTGTACGAGACCCCTTGGGGATGAGCGACCATAACATGATAAGAAATTCTATCAAGATGGAGAGTGAAGTAGTTAATTCGGAGACTAAGGTGCTGAATCTTAATAAAGGGAACTATGAGCATATGAGGTGCGAGTTGGCCTTGATAGATTGAGGAGAGTTACTTAAAGGGATGACAGTGGATAGACAATGGCAAACATTCAAGGAATGCATGGAGGAACTACAGCAACTGTTCATTCCTGTCTGGCACAAAAGCAAAGGGGGTAAGAGGGCCAATCCATGGCTTACAAAGGAAATTAGAAATAGTATCCGATCCAAGGAAGAAGCAGACAGATTGGCCAAGAAAAATAATAGGTCTGAGGACTGGGAACAGTTTAGAATTCAGCAAAGAAGGACACAGGGATTGAGTAAGAAGGGGAAAGTACACTACGAAAGGAAGTTTGCAGGGAATATAAAGACTGACACTAGAGTTTCTACAGATATGTGAAGAGAAAGAGATTGGTGAAGAGAAATGTAGGCCCTCTGCAGACAGAAACAGGGGAATGCAGAATAGGGGACAAAGAAATGGCTGAGCAATTAAATACATACTTCGGTTATGTCTTCACAAATGAGGGCACAAATCAGATCCCAGAAATGTTGGAGAATGAAAGGTTTAGTGAGAGCGAAGAACTGAGGGAGATCAACCTTCAAAGAAATGGTGCTGGGAAAACTGATGGGATTGAAGGCGGATAAATCCCTCGGGCCTGAGAATCTGCATCCCAGAGTGCTTAAGGAGGTGGCTCTGGAAATAGTAGATGCATTGGTGGTCACCTTCTGGGATTCTATAGGCTCTGGAACTGTCCCTGCAGATTGGAGGGTAGTTCACATCATTCCGATATTCAAAAATGGAGGTAGAGAGAAAGCAGGGAATTATAGACCAGTAAGCCTAACATCAGCAGTGGAAAAAATGCTTGAATCCATTATCAAGGACTTTATAGCGGAACATTTAGAAAGCAGTGGCAGGATCAGTCAGAGTCAGCATGGATTTATGAAGGGAAAATCATGCTTGACAAATCTGTAGAATTCTTTGAAGAGGTAACCAGTACAGTCAACAAAGGGGAGCCAGTTGATGTGGTAAATTTGGACTTTCAGAAAATGTTTGACAAAGTCCCACATAGGAGATTATTGTGCAAAATTAAAGCGCATGGGATTGGGGGAAATGTATTGAGGTGGATAGAAAACTGGTTGGCAGAGAGGAAACAAAGAGTAGGGATTAATGGGTTCTTTTCAAATTGGCAGGCAGTAACCAGTGGGGTACCACAGGGATCGGTGCTGGGACCTCAGCTATTCACAATATATATTAATGATTTGGATGAGGGAACAAAATGTAACATCTCAAAGTTTGTAGATGATACCAAATTAGGTGGGGGGGGTGAATTGTGGCGAGGATGCAGAGATCCTACAGCAAGATCGGACAGATGGGCGACGTGGACAAACCAATGGCGGATGCAGTATAATTTGGATAAGTGTGAGGTTATTCATTTTGGAAGCAAAACAGGAATGCAGAATACTACCTGAATGTTTGTAAATTGGGAGAGGGGAGGTGAGCAGTGGGACCTGGGTGTCCTTGTGCACAATTCGCTGAGGTAAGCATGCAGCTGCAGCAGGCGGTAAAGAAGGCTAATGGAATGTGGCCCTCATTGCAAAGAGGTTTCGAGTATAGAAGCAGGGATGTTGCTGCAATTGTACAGTGCCTTGGTGAGGCCACACCTGGAGTATTGTGTGCAGTTTTGGTCTCCTCCTCTGAGGAAGGATGTCTCTTGCTCTCGAGGGAGTGCAGCGAAGGTTTACCAAACTGATTCCAGGATGGTGGGACTGTCATATGAGGAGAGATTGGACTAGGTTGGGATTGTTCTGGCTGGAGTTCAGAAGAATGAGGGGGGATCACACAGAGGACTTATAAAATTCTAACAGGACTAGACAGGGGTAGATGCAGGGAAGATGTTACCAATGATAGGTGTGTCCAGAACCATGGGTCGCAGCTGAGGATTCAGGGAACCCATTTCGGACATAGATAAGGAGAACACTTCTTCACAAGAAAGAGTGGTGAGCCTGTAGAATTCATTGCCACAGGAGGTAAGCCGATGCTAAAACTTCTAATATATACAAGAGGCGGTTGGATATAGCACTTGGGGAGAATGGGATTAAAGGCTATGGGGAGAAAGCAGGATTAGGCGATTGAGTTGAATGATCAGCCATGATCGTGATGAATGGCGGAGTAGGCTCGAAGGGCCAAAAGGCCTCCTCCTGCTCCTATCTTCTATGTATCTATGTAACACCACCTTTCTGGGACTTCGAAAGACTCGGTCTACTCATGGTAAACATGTTTTCAATGTCTCCAAGTGCAAATAACTTGCACCTTATTCTAGGAAAACAATCTCTAACAATCAAGCACCCATGCTTACAGTCAGGCATGCAGCAGAACAGGTCACATGACCTCACTCTTTTACCCCAAATTTAAAATGACAGTCCCAAATTCCAATCTTACAAACCTCATAACTGCAATAGGATTATGCAAGACAAAACAATGCAGAAACAGGCCTTTCAGCATCAAGGAAGAAAAAAAGCCATCAATCTTTTCCTGATATGTATGCCTACCCATTTCTGGTATTACCCTTGTAAATCTTCTCTCCAGCTTCTACAGTGTCTCTAGCACAGTGGTTAGCACTGTTGTTACTCAGCACCAGGGACCCGGTTCGATTCTCGGCTTGGGTCACTGTCTGGGCAGAGTCTGCACATTCTCCCAGTCTGCGTGGGTTTCCTCCGGGTGCCTCCCATAAGACCTGCTTGTTCGGTGTATTGGACATTCTGAATTCTCCCTCAGTGTACCCAAACATGTGCCATAGTGTGGCAACTAGGGGATTTTCATCCTAACTTCATTATTATATCCCTTTTATAATATGCTGACTAGGACTGTTGGCAATACTCTATAAATGTTGTCCAACCAAGGTTCAATACATTTTTAAAATAAATTTAGAGTACCCAATTCATTTTTTCCAATTAAGGGGCAATTTAGCGTGGTCAATCCACCCACCCTGCACATCTTTGGTTGTGGGGGTGAAACCCACGCAAACCACGGGAGAATGTGCAAACTCCACATGGACAGTGACCCAGAACCGGGATCGAACCTAGGACCTCGGCGCCATGAGGCAGCAGTGCTAACCACCGCACCGTCCTACCAAGGTTCAATACTTGCTTAGCATAACTTCCTTATCTTTCAATTCTGTCCCTCTAGAAATCAAACCTAGTATTTCGTTTTTTTTAATGGCCTTGTTAACCTGTGTTGCACCTTTTCATGACTGGTCTATTTGTACTAGGGATCCTTTTGTACCTCTACCCCACTTTGATTTGCACATTCAAAGTAATGACCCCCTTATTCTTCCTACCAAAATTTGCGAACTCATTTTTGTGTGTCAATGATGTGTCGCTTTTGTCTAAATGTAATAATCTGTAATGCCCTTCATCTGGATTTGTGGACTCAGCTTTTCAATCGTTCTGTTTAGAGTCAAGTGCCCATAGCTGAGTATTATTTACAAATTTAGACAAACTAGGTTTTATTTTTGAATGCAAATTGCGTATGTATTCAAACCAATCCCGGGCATTCTACTCAATGCTTCTGCCCAGCCTGACAATTTCCCTGCCCTGCTACTCACTGTTCTCTTCTACTATGTGGACCTTTTGAAAACTTTTGAGAAGTTAGATATGTAACACTCATTGCTGGCAGTTCCCCGACTTGAGGATGACGTCTATTCAGGGCCAAGAATCTCTCCAACAACATTTAAGAACAGGCCAAGTTTCTTTTATGCAGGATTAAAGAGTTCAAGAGTCACTTGCAAATCAGATGCAGAAGGGGGAACGAGACCGAAGTCATCCACAAACTATAGATTATGTATGAACATGGTGATCAGTTTAGTTTTGGCATAGAGATGACTGAGGTCAAAGAGTTTTCCATCTAGTTGGTAATTAATACTGACACCAGAGAGCAGTTACCGTTTGATGTGAATAACCAGTCAGGTAGATGATAAATAGTATGGTAGATATCTCTTAGCTAATCCAGATTTGGAATGGGGCACTTTTGAATCTCCAACTCAAGCCAGTTGTTGTCATAACTTCACGAAGCAAAGTTCTTTTAACAACACCTTCAAACCGGAGACCTCCATTAACAAATCAAAATCTTGGACTCCCTCCCGAACAGCACTGAGTGTATCTACACTGCATGGACTGCAGCAGTTCAAGGTGGCTCACCAATACCTTTTCAAGGGCAATTAAGATGGGTAATAAATGATGGACTAACCAGTGACACCAACATTCCATGAAAGACTTGAGAAAAAAAAATGACCAGTTTTAGAAGTTCTTTGGACATCAAATCTTTGGCGCATAATCCACAGAATTCAATTTACAGAGTCAAATTGCGTTGGTCAGGTAGGTAAATGCAACAAGAGTTCCTGGGATTACTCTCTACACCTCTTGGATTGTTTGGCAACAAAGTGCATTTAGAGATTCCTCTGAAAGGTCTAAAGGCACATTGCGTCTCTGGAAGGATTTCCTCGGCCACAGGAGGCGGATGATGAATAGGTGATAGGATTTTACCAACAAATGGACAAGAGGGAAATACCTCAATAGTTTTCCAGAGTATGATTTATCCTTCTTCTTGGAAGACAGTTACAATTGTCACCTCCTAAATCCGTAGAATGAGTGCATGGAGTCCTTATATAAGCAAAACTCTACCACTTTGAAAACTCTAGCTGGAATACCATTGAAGCTTTATTGTTTTTCATGCTTATAATTCCTTTTGCACCTCTCCCATCGATGGTGGTTTACCATGCATTCTACCACAGCTGTGGCTTCAGGCTTGGAGTTAAATATGTTCTTTCCAGCATTGATGAAGGGTACTATCATCCTTGAGAAGAGAGACACCGTTCTAGTGAACAAAGAGGATTTTGTCTATTTGACCTTGTTCCAGGTGTCCTAAAAAAAGCTTCCATGTCATGATGGTCAGCATATTGTTGGATTTCTCAGGCTCTCTCTTCCTTCCACTTGTCCTTCAACTTCCAGATATGTCTTTGGGTGTCAGTTTTGAGCTGTTGTAATGGTGCCTTCTTGACTCGTGACCTTGGGTTATACTGCCAGGCAATGTAGGCTGCTCATTATTGTTTCAAGTGGTCACATTTTAAGTGTAATTTTCGTTGCACTAGTTATCCCCTGTTCTGAAACGGAGTTGAATTGTGAAATTTTCCAGATTTGTCATCCGCTGCAGCTGGAATTCCTCTCTTCAGCCGGGCTTCTTTAGGGTGGAGACATTGATAATCTTTCTCTTGGAGTTTGGTGCCTTGCAATGTCTTGGTGCTTGAGCAGCTCGATGACTTGCCCAGTGGGCATCAGTCCCCCTTTACTTAGATCTTTGACATGTGGCGAGAGAGTTGAGCCATGTGTTTCCCAGCGCTCGCAGCACGGGGTGGCACGTAGCGATGGTTACCACTGTTGCTTCACAGCACCAGGGACCTGGATTCAATTCCTGGCTTGGATCACTGTCTGCGGAGATTTAAGTTGTCTTTCATGTTCATGTTATCCTTGGTGCACTGATAAGAAAGCAGTCAACTTGATCAGAACCAAAATCACATATTGAGTGATACTCTTCTACAAAAATGACCCAAAGATTGTTTGGATCATTTCCAGGTATCCCAATAGAATCCCTTCAGCCCATCGAGTCTGTACCAATCAATACTACCCTATACCTGTAATCCCATAATCTAATTTGCACATCCCTGAACACTAAAAGGCAACTTATCATGGCCAATCCACCTAACCTGCACACCTTTGGACTGTGGGAAGAAACTGGAGTACCGGAAGAAACCCACGCAGACAAGGGGAGAACGTACAAACTCCACACAGTCACACGAGGGTGAATTGAACCCGGGTCCCTGGCGCCGGGAGACAGCAGTGCTAACCACTGTGCCACCATGTCGCCCTGCCATTCCCACTTTCTTGAGTACTGGTGCCAGTGTCCCACAAACTGGGACCCACTTTTTCCACACCAATGCTTGAGCCACACACTCAACTCCCCAATGTCAGGAGAGATGTTAAAGAATTTAATGTACAATTGGATTTATTTTTTATTGGCTATATTTTTATTATGCTGGCTTCAGAATAATCCTGCCCAACATTTCAAAGTATTTCCAGCAGTTCGTTTTTATTTCAGACTTCCTGCATTAAGCCAAGGCAGCAATCCTGGTTCAATGAAGAATGCAGGAGGACATGCCAGGAGCAGCACCAGCCAAACCTAAAAATGAGGTGTTAACCTGGTGAACAATAAATGCATAACAAACAGTGGAAACATAGCTAAGCAAGCCCACAACCAATATATTACCAATAAAAAGCTCTGCAGTCCTGCCACATCTAGTCATTATTGGACAATTTAATAACCAACCAGAGGAGGTGGTTTCACTAATAATGTAACTACAACAGGTCAGGGACTGGGAATTCTGAGGTGACTAATTTACCTCCCGACTCCCCAAAGCCTGTACGCTATCTGCGAGGCACAAGTCAGGAGTGGGATGGAATACGCTCCACTTGCCTGGATGAGTGCAACTCCAATACTTAAGAAGCTTAACATCAACAAAGACTAAAATGCCTGCTTGATCATTAACCCATTCTCTAACTTAAACATTTACTCTCTCCACCATCAATGCACACTGGCAGCAATGTGTACCATCTACAGGATGGCAACTCACCAAGCTCCTTCTACAGTACCTTTCAAACTTGCGATGACTCGCAGATCAAGGGACGCAGACATACAAGAACCATCACCTGCAAGTTACTCTCCAATCTAACTAAGTTTGGAACAATTTCACCATTCCTTCATCATCACTGGGTCAAAATCCTGGATCCCCGCCTTCTTAACAGTATTGTGGGTGTGCCTGCACTAGACAGACTGCAATGGTTCAAGAAAGGGGCTCACCACCACCTTCTCAAGGGCAATTAGGTATGGTCAATAAATGGTGGCCATGCCAATGTCTCCCATATCCCATGAACTAATAACTAATTCACTCAACTGCCATCTGGGTAGAGCCATCATCTCTATTAATTAATTCAAAGGCATGCAGACTTCAATAATCCCCAAATGTAAAAAGATCCCCTTAATTCCTTATGCTCTGCACCTTCTTAAACTTTTTCCACACTCACCTCCAACCAAAGCAATGAGCTAATGGACTTTTTTTAAAAATCGCTCAGATTAAGATCATTTGATCTGCTGCCTCTGGCATGCCCCTCCCTTCCCACAAAGTCAAACTTCCTCAAAGGATCCCTCCCCACCGGTCACTGAAACTCTATATTTCCCTATGAATGGTACAAACACTAGCCAGTGGGGCCTTATACAGTAACTGTACCCACAAAATTAATTTTGGCCCTATACCCCTCCTGAACTTCGGAAAGGTATTTCCACTCCACCCTATCAAATGCCTTCTCGGCCTCAGGTGTGGGCCCACCAGACAGGGAGAAAACATTTAACAGCTGCCGAATATTGGCTAACAGTTGCTGGCTTTTAACAAAGCCTGTCTGATCCCCCACAATCACCTCAGGGAGACAGGGCTCTAGCCTTAATGCCAAAACCTTAGTCAGCATCTTGGCGTCCACATTTAACTGCAAAATAGGCCGGTACGACCCACGCTCCATGGGGTCCTTATCCTTCTTCAACGAAAGGGAAATAGAAGGCTACGAGAGTGTAATGGGCAGGGATCCCCCAACAAAGACAGCTTCTTTCCTGCGCGCCAGGAACTCTGGGGTACATGAGCCTGCGGTCCACATCCAGATATCTTTCACCAATCTGTGCCATTCCACCCTTACCTCCGTACTCATATCCATCTTTTAAGATATAATCTCTCCTCTAATCATCACTTTAAAGGCTTCCCAAAGCACGGTGGGTGAGACAGACTCTTTCTTATTGAATTCTACACACTCATCAATGGCCTTAGACATGCACCCTCAGAACCGCATATCTGCCAGTAACCCTACATCTAATGTCTGCAGTGGGTGCTGAGCAGGGCCCAACTCCAGAATCAAATTCACCAGATGTGGGGCGTGATCCAAGATGACAATGGTCCACTCAAAGGAAAAGAGACCTACGCATCAGAAAAAAGTAGATCCTGGAGAACACCTTATGCACTAGAGAGAAGAATGAGAATTCTTTATTCCCCAACTGCAGAAAACCACCATGATCTGCTAACAACACACCCCCCCCCCCCCCCCCCCCCCACCCCACCCCACCTGTTCCATAAACGGCAACAGCGTCTTCGCCACCCGAGGGCACCAATGTTTTTTGGCCTAAAATGATCTAACTTCGGACCTGGCACACAATTAAAATCACTTCGAAAAATCAGTTGCAATATGTATCCAAATCTGGAATGGAAGCCAACAGTTCCCTAATAAATGCTCTAATGTCCCAATTCAGAGCATATACATTAATAAATACCACCAACATACCTGCCAAAGACCTAATGGCCATCACATACCTATCGTTTGGGTCCACTATGACCTTGTCCACCGAAAAAAGAACCTGTTTATTGATTAAATTGCCGCCGCCGTCTCCCGAGCCCTGCTGTTGAAGCCAGAGTGAAAGACCTGACTCTCCCACCTCTCCACAACCTGGTCTGGTCCCTCACCCATAATGCATCTCCTGCAAAAACACATCAGCCCTCAGATTCTTTAGCTGAGAGAAAACTCTCAACCTTTTTACTGCACCCCCCCCCCCCCCATCCCTTTACATTCCAGGTGACCAACTGAATCGTGAACCTCCCAACCCCACTCTCATCCGAGAGTCAATCATTTCCACATTGAAGGATTATCAAGCACCTACCCAGAGGATGAAAGCCCAAGGCCCCCCATAAGATGGCCGCCAAACCAACCCATAAAGTGAAACAAAGAAAACTCCATAGTGACCATCAGAAAACTAATCCTCCCCTTCTCCTGAACCAGATCCCACCCAAATGCACATGTTGATTACATTCCAAAAAACAATATCCCCTCCTAACCAACCCAACCCCCAAAGATGCTAGGCTCATTGAACCACGAAAAACAGGTTCAACAGGCCACAAACCCTTTCCCCCACCCTGCTCCCAGTTGCTCGCTAAAAATTTGCTCGCAACGTAACCCCTGTGCAAAGCAGAAACAAAGAGAAATAAACACCCCCACCCGTCCCGATTACAAGAATATAACAAAATTCAACAACCCTACAAAGAGCAAGATCCAATCGGGAACCATATGTTTGCAAAAGAAAAGGGGGAAAAAAAAAACAAATACCACGTTAAACAATATCCCTCAGAACAGTCAACTTCCCATCCCCATCACACCACTGATGCAAAACATTCCCACCCCAACCCAAGAACGAAGAAATAACAAATATATACAAAACAGAAAATGCCCCAAAACCGTTTCCCATAAACAACCAAAGGAAGTCCACACACAGCCTATTTAACTTGATCCCAATCCATGCTCTGTAACAAAACCTCAACCTCCTCCCAACTGTTGAAAGTATTTGACCTGAAGGCAACCCACAGCCTCGCCAGGTACACACTCCAAACTGCACTCTACTCTTGTATAGTATTGTTTTGGCCTGATTGAAGGCTGCCCGCTTCCTTACTAGCTCCGCTCTGACAGTGATAAATTCTAATGAGGCTCCCTTCCATCTCAAGTCACTGTTCTCCTTGACTCACTTCAGGATCCACTCCTCCTGGAAGCTATGGAATCCTATGATAACTGCTGTCGGTGGTTTATTCATCCAAAGCTTCTGCCGGGTTGTTTGATGGGCTCTGTCCATCTCTGGAATGGATGCCAGTTCACCTTTCCCCATCATCTTATTGAACATCTGCACAACATACACAAAGGGTTTGGACCCACCACACCTTCCGGCAACTCCATGACTCAGGTTTTGTCTCTTGGACCGTTTTTCCAGGTTATCGACCTTCGCCATTTGGTCACTGTGCCTCAACAGAGCTGTCTCTACCCCGTTCAGCACCTCGCCATGCGCCTTCACAGCTTCCAAAGCTCTCTCCAACTTTTCGCGGACAGAGCTTTTTACAGAGCAATTCAAACATCACTCTCCATTGCCTCTCAAAATGCTTTTAAAATTCAATAGCCAGGACCCCAGTTAACAGATCTGCTGTGATCGGGGCCACTGGAGCCGCCGCCATTTTTCCCGAGGCTTAATGTGAAACTTCCGAGTCAGTCGAGGAATTTCCACCTACAGCATCTTTGACTTTTTTGACATTCTTCAACAATTGGCTCCTCTACTTTCAGATGGGTAGAATTTCCTCACTGAAAAACCCTGGGAACCAGGCAAACGGACCAAAAAAAAAACAAGTACCTTGGCGGGAGCTAAGTTGTGCACGACCTCCTCCCACACGTCGCCACTGGAAGTTTTTCCCAACATTTAACTGGAGAAAATTTCCACTCATCAGGGACTGAATAATGGATGAGCAGTTTTTCACTTTAGCAACAGTGGAGGAGTTGGGAGGTGTACAGTGCATGTGAATCTAATGCAGTGCTTTAACTAATATCACCCAGGGGTATCATGTGGACGGGAAATAGGAAGGGACCAAGGGTAGATTCTTGGGGGACAGTGCAGTAGCAGGAAGGGAAGTCATTGTAAATAATGCCCTGGCGACAAATGGATAATTAAGAATGGAAACCAAGCAAGAATAGTCCCACCCAGTTGGACAACACAGAAAAGCATTGAAGGAGGAGGATGTGATAAACCACGTCAAAGGCTGCAGACAGGTTGAGAAAGACCAGGAGGCAAGGTTTACCTTCTCCACAATCGCAGAGGATATTATTTGGGACATTGATAAGAGCCATTTTGACACGGCGGCAGGGTGGAAATTGAATGGAGGAGATTTCCAAATAGCTCCAGGAAAAATGGTAATGGCTTTAGGAGGCAACTGCATGGTCAGGGGTTTTGGAGAGGAGAGGTAGGTTGGAGATACATGGGAGTTTGCAAGATGGAAACAAGGTTTTGTTTTTTTAAAGAGGGGTGATGTCAGCAGATTTAAAGAGGAGAAGCACCTGAACAATAATAATTTACAATATTGGCTAGCACGGGGATCGGGAGGGGAAGTTGGGCGATCAGCAGCTTAGCATCCCAAGAAAGGGAGAATGACCTTCAGTGGGCACAGGAAAATGGTAGCTTAAGGGGGATGGACGATTAGAGGCACAGATAGTCTTACTTCAGAGCGCAGGCCAGGAATGGGGTATATAGAGGGTTTCTGTGAGAGGACTTGCAACTCCAAGTCATTGCCAGCACACACTCTGGTTTTCAATGTGGATAAGGCCCATAGGTGACCTCTGGTGCCCTCAGCTCTCACCATACCTCCAAACAGCTGGCAATGCACACAAACTGGCATCCCATGAACTTCATTTTGGCTGACATTCTTCATCTACTGTAAGGGAGGCAGTGGTGTACTGGTATTGTCACTGGACTAACAATTGAAACCCAGGGTAATGTTTTGGGTTTAAATTCCACCACAGCAGATGGTGAAATTTGAATTCAATCAAAATCCGAAATTAAAATGACTTAATGATGACCATGAGAGATTGTTGATTGTCATAAAGACCCATCTCGTTAACTAATGTCCTTTATGGAAGTCAATCTCCTGTCCTTACCTGGTCTGGTCTAAATGTAACTCTGGGTCCATAGCAAAAGGGTTAACTCTTAAAATGGCCTTTTGCAGCAGTGTGTACCGTCTACAAGGTGCACCGCAGCAAATCACCAAGGTTCCTTCAGTAGCATCTTCCAAACCCACAACCACTACCATCTTGAAGGACATGGCCATCAGGTCCCTGGGAACATTACCACCTGGAGGTTCCCATCAAAGTCATTCACCATCCTGAGTTCAAAATATATCGCCGCTCTTCACTGCCACTGGGTCAAAGTCCTGGAATTCGGTCCCTAATAGCATTGTGGGTGTATCTACAACTCAAGAACTACAACATTTCAAGAAGGCAGCTCATCGCCACTTTCTTTTTAAAAATAAATTTAGAGTACCCAATTCATTTTTTCCAATTAAGGCACAATTTAGCATGACCAATCCACCTAGCCTGTACATCTTTGGGTTGTGGGGGTGAAACCCACACAAACACGGGGAGAATGTGCAAACTCCACACGGACAGTGACCCAGAGCTGGGATCGAACCTGAGAAATGGCCTAGCAAGACACTCTGCTCAAAGTCAGCTAGGGATGGACAATATATCCTGGCCCAGCCAGCGTCGTCCACATCACAAGAATTATTTTTTTTAAAATAGGGACATCATCCCTCTTGGTGCAGGAAGTCTGGAACAAAGGAACAGGCAATGATCCTAGCAAAAGGGCAATGACTCTGACGGCAGACATCCGCAAGGCTGGACCTATCCAGGACACACTCCTGTTGAAGCCGATTTCTGGCCAGTTACCTTGACTTAGTATTATCTCATAGTTAGCAGTGAAACCTGGTCACGAAAGTGCTAAAAGCATCTAGTCCAACATGCATCCAATCCTAGGCAGGAGGAATGGACCTGAAGAAAACAACAACCAGGAAAACCAAGTGATTGCCTCACGGACCACCACAAATGAAGGCCTTTCAGCAAGAGTTTTAGAAACTGCACTCCTGTCCTCCTTAAAGTATAATAATGAAAGCTGTATTCATTGGATGAGATAGAGGGGTTCCGATAATATGAATTGAATGCCTGGAAATATGGTATAATTTGGAGTTTCAAATTTACAGGCCATTGGGACAAGCTCTGGGGCAAAGAAAGTTTTCAGACAGAAATACTCTCAATGCCTGCACAAGCAGGGTACATTGAAGGCTTAATCTAACATAGCAGGAGTTAAAATACTTTAAATATCAGGGGGAAAGTATCATGATTTCTTTGTTTATATGTAAACATGCAATGCGTTCGTAATAAACTTGTGGGGCTAAAGGTGGTGGGGAAAAAATGGATGAATGACCTTTTATTAATTTTCTCCGTTCTCCCCATGTTTGCGCGAGTCTCACACCCACAACCTAAAGACATGCAGGTTAAGGTGTATTAGAATCAGAGAATCTACAGTCCAGAAGAAGGCCATCTGGCCTATCGAGTCTGCACCGGCCCTTGGAAAGAGCACCCCATTTAAGCCTACACTTCCAACCTATCCCCATAACTCAGTAACCCCATCTAACCTTTTTGGACACTAAGGGCAATTTAGCATGGCAAATCCACCTAACCTGTACATCTTTGGACTGTGGGAGGAAACCAGAGTACCCGGAGGAAACCCACGCAAAATTGCCCCTTAATTGGAAAAAGAATAATTGGGTACTCTAAATTCATTTATAATTCTCCCAGCCAGAGTGCAGACACTTTTCAGTCAAGCAGCACCAACAGCCACCTGCCTTCCTGACCTCAGTCCACTTCCTCAGGCAAGAGCGATCACCACAATGAAAGCGGAGCATGCTGAGGCCAATGAAAGTGAAGGTGGAGAAAATTTGCTGCGGCAACGAAAGTGCCAGGTGAAGATATTAAAAAAAATATGAACTTAGGATTTGCAAAATGCAATTAATCATTTTGTAATTTACTACATCAGGAAAAATAACCCCCAGTCCACACAGTCCAGAGAATTGTTGGACCCCGTTGATGCAGGGGCATCGCTTGCCAGCAATGTTGTTAGGGTGCAAATAATTTGCAGCACATATAATGTCACAGTGTAAACACGCTTATATTTAAGTAAATATATAGCGTGGCCGGCCCCACCATTTTCTTCCCTCGGCCCATTCAGGTTATGCCAGCATAAATGCTGAGAAGATTTAAGGCTATAAAGGAAAGAGTTCTGCTGGTGGCCTGAGAATCTATCTAGATTATTTTAATAAAGGATTTATTGACACATTTGGAGTACATTACAAATTCCCGAGTGGTGGAAAATAAATAGTGGCTGAGATTTAGAAAGATTTGTAGTACTAACAAAGTTGTAATAATGGGTACTTTAATAATCCAGATCTAATTTTTTATGTTGATGGCAGTTCCTCCATTTCGCTCACTGGCATCCCACAGTCGGGATATGCCGTGGTAACCGACACTGACGTGCAGGAAGCAGCAGCCTTCCAGACCCCTGTCTCTGTACAAAAAGCCGAGCTATTCGCCCTTACTCGCGCATGTATTTTGGCCACAGATAAAAGTACTAATGTTTACACTGATTCTAGGTATGCCTTTGGCGTGACCCACGATTTTGGCCGCCTCTGGCAACAACGAGGCTTCCTCACCTCTGCGGGGGTTCCCATTCAAAACGCAATTTGGGTTAAAAATCTCCTTGATGCTGTTCAGCTTCCCCGTCAATTGGCAATTATTAAATGTGCACACGAAGGGGGACACTCCTGTTCAATTAGGGAATGCCCGTGCTGATTCAGCTGCAGCTTCATCAACCTCTTTAATTGTTCCCAATGGGACTAATCAGGCTTTAAATCAGGTACCTGCATTAAGGACGAAGGGCATGCCAGAGATAACTGAGGTTCAAAATTTACAGAGGGACGCCTCTGATTCTGAGCGAGCACTACGGAAGTCAATGAGGTATTCGCACTCCTTGACACAAGACCTCTGGCTTACTCCCGTTGGTCAAGTTTGTATTCCGAATTCTTTATTGCCGGTACTTGTTGATTATTTGCATTCTTGTACCCATCTTGGCAAGGAGGGAATGGTACAGCTACTCCTGAAAACTTGGTGGCACCCAGATTTGAATACAGCAGCGCAAACGCGGCTGGATCGATGTGTCATTTGCATGAAACATAATAAGGGTAAATGTATTAAATGCCCTCCAGGAACCACTCCCTTGCCAGATGGCCCTTTTGCCTATATACAGCTTGATTTTATCGAATTGCCAAAAGCACAGTGCTATAAATATTGTTTAGTAATAATCGATGTGTTTAGTAAATGGATTGAAGCCTTCCCCACCACTAATTGTACGGCACATACGGTGGTGAAGTTGTTGTTAACGGATGTCATTCCTCGTTTTGGGGTACCCAAAATGGTGAGCTCAGACAATGGACCACATTTTGTAGCTCGGATCAATACTGAATTGTGCGAAGCATTCGTAATTAAACAGCAACTGCACTGCGCGTATCACCCGCAGGCAGCAGGAATTGTGGAAAGAGCCAACGGGACTTTAAAAGAAAAATTATCTAAATTAACTGAAGAAACTGGGTTAAATTGGCTAAAAGTATTACCCTTGGCACTGTTTCACATGCGGGTGACTCCCCATTCGCAGACCGGACTGTCAGCTGCAGAGATAGTCTATGGTCGGCCAATGAGGACTCCCTGGGATGCTCATGAAAACCCCCCAGAGGGAGTAGACCTCCATGTGATGGGGGAACAAATGCAGAACTATTTGAAGCAATTAACACTTTTTCTGAAGTTTCTCTACTCACAGGTAAAACAGGCACATCTCCCAGTAACGGCAGGGACAGCCGTCCCTCGATATCCAGTGATCAAACCCGGAGACCACGTGTTGGTGAAAAACTGGGACAGAAAGAAACTAGGACAACGCTGGAGTGGACCCTTCCTCGTACTACTGACGACACCAACTTTGGTCAAGCTTGAAGGACGTTCAAGTTGGATACATCTATCCGATTGCAAGAAGACAGTCTCCAACCCAGACGAGAACACAGGATGAAGATCTTCAGTATAATTTTTGGACTCTCTGGACTACTTAGCCTTAATAGCCACTCGGTAGTAAAAAAAACGAACTAAACAAGACCTGCCTTCCAATACCTATTTATATATGTCATATCTTTATGCCGAAAAATTGAATGTAAGCAAGTGTTGGGTTTGTACCCACATCCCTGCCCATAATGGGTACTTTAAGCTCCCTTTTAAGAATATACTTTCTTGGACATACAATCCAATGATTAAGGGAACCAGGGATGAGGGGCTAAACCAGAATCTGGGGAAAGGGAGCCAAGTGATCTGAATGCTTGGGGGAAGCTGTGAGCACTACCTAATTATGATTACATTGGAAATATAAAAAAGGAAGGGAATCAAAAATAAATGGCGTTGGGCTGTACCTAACCCAATTTAATAGTTTTAATAAAATATTGGATAAAGAATCCAACAGCAGTGACCTACGTAAATACAAATAGATATAGTTCAAGTTAATTAGATGACAAATACAATAAAGAACCACATTTTAAGTTGTGATACACAGAGCAAAAATTAGTCTTAAAAACCTTACAATAAATGTAAGGCGAAAAAATGAGGGCGGGAAATAAAATGATGAGCTAGTGCAAAGTTAGGCTAGCAGTCAATGTAAATGGAAATAGAAAGGGCTATTCCAAGTACTTCAGTAAAACAATAGCTGAACAAGGAAAACATGAGATGAAGTAGGAATAATGCTGCAGCGAGTGAGGGAATAGCAAAAATGATTGAATATTTTATCTCTGTATTTGCAGAATAAGGTTTAAAGACACAAAAGAGCTAAGACTAGTGATACATTTTCAAAAGAAACTTAAAATCCATCAGGCTGATAAGATAGGTATACAACCCAAGATACTTGAGCTATGAGGTGGCAGATAGCAAGAGCACCAACTATAATTTTGAGAAAATCTTTGGAAATGGGAACATCAAAGGACGAGAGTTGCAAATGTTAAACCCTTGTTCAAAAAAGAAAAGCTTTAGTTGTAGTAAACTATTTCCATAAGATTGAATTAGAAAACAATTAGCAGCATGAGCTAACCTGGGATGGCTCACAGTCTTATGCTTGGTTAGTTTAACTAATTTTGTTTGAGGAATTCTCAGTAATTACCCAAAGATAATTTGGGGGATGTTACACGGTAATTTCCAAAAAGGAAACTTCTAGATATTCCTTTGATGGTTGTTTTAAATATTTACTTTTAGAATGAGCATGACAGGGTACAAGGCAAGAGATGTTATGAAATTCATTTAAAAAAAAATTTGTTCCAGGGATGCGAGCGCTGCATTTATTGTCCATCTGAATTGCCCTCGACAATGTTTTGGTGAGACACTGCAATCTATGTGGTGAAGGTACACCCACAGTACTTTTTACTGAAGCAGTTCAAAAAAATCGAGTGGCTTGCTACGTCATTTGAGAGGGCAGCAAAGAGTCAACCAAATGGATTTGGAGTCATGCATAGGTCAGAGCAGGTCAGGATGCCAGATTTCCTCGAATGAAGAAGATTAGTAACAATTCAGTAGTTTCATGATTATTAATGAAATGAGCATTTTATTCCAAATGTATTAATTAGTTAACTTTAAATTCCATCAGCTACAATAATGTGATTTGAACACGTGTTCCTGGAACATGCTGTTGCTGCCACTGTCAACCTCCCATGCCTCGCTTCCAATTTCCCCTGCAAAATTTACCTCAAGTCCGGTAATGGTGTCCAATCTGAGGATTTGGAGGCAGGCTGGACAGTATGTTAAGCTCGGTTTCATATCGCTGTCAGCCCCTATTTGTAGGGATCATCGTTTTGTGGCAGCGGGTTTGGACTTATGGTTCAGGTTGTGTGTGTGTCTGTGTGTCAGAGAGAGAGAGTGAGTGAGTGAGTGAGTGAGTGTGTGTTGGGGGGGGGGGGGGTAAGAGGGTCTGGAGAGATTTGGGGGCCCTTGATATTTGGGGATCTGTTTGTGGAGGGTAAATTGGTCAGTTTTGAGGAGCTGTCGAATAAATTCCAGCTCCCCAAAGACAAATTTATTTATGTATTTCCAGGTTTGCGATTTCGTGAGAAAGGAGATTTCTTCATTTCTCTTGAGACCATTGCCCTTCCACTTGAATAGGATCTTAGGCCGAGGTGGGTAAGGGGATGATTTCGGACATTGATGGTCGTTTATCACCATTGGATATGAAGAAAAGGAAATTTGTGAGCTAGGTCCGGTTTTTGATGGGTGGGGTGTGGAGTGAGGCTCTTCACAGGGTCAACTCGACGTCCTCATGTGCTAGGCTCAGCTTGATTCAGTTCAAGGTGGTGCACAGGGCGCATCTGGCCAAGACAAGGATGAGTGGTTTTCCTCCGGGGTGGAGGATAGGTGTGAACATTGTTCTTGGAGCCGCCGAATCACATCCACGGGCTTTGCTCGTCTCCTAAGCTTGTAAACTTCTGGGTCTCCTTCTTTAACACCATGTCAGGGATTGTGGATATTGAGCTGCAGTCTTGACCACTGGTGGCCATTTGGGGGTTTAGGACTCACTGGTGCTGCAGACTGGAATGAAGGCGGATGTCCTCGCCTTCGCCTCGTTAACAGTCCAGAGGCAAGTTCTGCTTGGGTGGAGGTGTCCTTCTGCCCAGTCCCTCGGCCTGGTTCAGCGACCTAATGGAGTTCCTGTATCTAGAGAAGGCCAAGTACACCACTGGGAGGGAAGGGGGGGGGGGGGGGGGGGGGGGGGGGAGAGAGAGAGTCAGTAAAAGGATTCTAAATGAGATGTATTTCCTTTTTCTGACAGTTGGTCACCCGTCAGCTATGGGGGCAGAGGGTTTGTTGGTTAGTTTTTAGTGATATGTTAAAAGGTGAGGTTCAGGGGGGTTGTTAAGTATTGATTGGGTTATTTTTGTATTGTACTGTTATGTGCTTTATGTACTTGCACAGAGTGGTATTATTTTAACATGAAAAATTTCTTCAATAAAATTTATACTTTTTGAAACTCTTCCTCCCTTGCCAATCCCATCCTACCCAATCCCTCCAGTCAGTTTGTTGTTTGCCTACCCTTGCATTCCAATTGTTCTTTTTCCATATCAAGCATTGGCAGCCATAAATACTTTCTATTCCTTGCACCCACTTTGCCTCCCCATGTCCCAGGCTCCACCCCTTCCATCATCTCCTTCCCCCTCCCCCATCCCATGCAGCCCTCCCCACCCCATTTCCTCTGCTCCCATAAAGCAGATGCTGAAAACTCTCTTCACACAATGGTTGCAAGGATCTGGAATGTATTGTCAAAGAAGGCCAAAGATGCAAGATCTATTGAGGTGTCTAAAAAAAGAGGCACATAATTATGGCACTCCATCCACCATTTAAAAGCATTCATTCCCACCAGCACTGTTGCACAGTGGCATATAGATGATATACAAAATGCACTGCAGCAACTCACCAAGTCTCCTTCAACTGTACCTTCCAAACCCAAGCCCTCTGCCACCTCGAAGGACATGGGCAGCAGACATATGGGAACACCACCATCTGCAAATTCCCTTCCAAGTCAGTATTCTGCCAATCCATCATAATTGCTCGGTTAAAATCCTGTAACTCCCCTCCTAATAGCACTGTGGGTGTACCTGTACCAGCAGCAGTTTAAAAAGGCAGCTCAGCACCAGCATAACGGACAATTAGGGATGGGCAACAAATGCTAGTCTTGCCAGCTCACATCCCAAGAAATAAATTTTTTTAAACTGTCAGGGTTGCCAGGGATATGGAAAACAACAGGAAATTGGCACTTGAGACAAAGGCGCCTTGTCTCAGAAATTGGCAATATTCACAAGCCAATTGAGACATTATTCAAATATTAGATTTAATATTGCTTCCAATCTATTGGAGATACGAGTATTTTGCAACTAAATATTCTTGGATAATTTATCCCTCACCTGAGACCATGTTAAACTGTGCAATTGAGCATATCTGCCCACAAAATTCGAGAACACATTTGCAATTTTTATGCCACTGCAGCTCTGACACCAGCCACAAAGTGTACAATTACATACGTCACCCAACTGCCAATACCCCCCCCCCCCCCCCCCCAAACCAACCCCTTCTCTGGGAATACAATACTCTCAAACCAACACAACTAAATTAAGGAACTCATACAGGGAAAATTCATTAAATTCAAGGATTTACGATGCAAATTGTTGGTTTTCAACTGTGGTGAAAGAGAGAACTACAGATAGAGATCTGTATGGTACTCTTTATATAGCACCTTTAACAAAACAAACACTCCATGGTCCTTCACAAATAAGACAATGAAAAAGGATGCCAAGCCAAGTAAGAGGAGATTAGAAGTGAGGTTGAAAAAGCTTGACTGAAGGGATAGGTTTTTAAAATGCGAAGAAAAGATTTGAAGGGGAGTTTCGAACAGTTGATGGCTTTGCAAACAACAGTGAATCAAAGGGAGTCCAAAGGAATATGGGAGTGCCTGATAGGAAATTTACAGGGCTTTGAACAAGTTGGTTTATCTGCTTCAGCTCGAGTGTTCAGGAGGTGGTGGAGTCAGTGACAAAGGAGCAAAATTTATCTTGAGAATGAGTTCCAGATGTTGAGGTGCAGGAGTTGAAAACTCAACTTGACTTGACAAGCAGTTAAAGGTTTGAACAAGGCACTGGAGATAGACGTGAACATCAGTGAATGGTTGAAAATTGATTTTGTGGTTGTAGATAATATCACTGCTTTAAAATAAGAGTAGTGGACCAAAACTATATGGGTGACAATGCGAGTAAAGAAACTGAAGCTGTTGCCAATGATGTGCCAACTACATTCAGATAGCCACAAATAGATAGCATGCAGCAGGACAACAAGGAAGAAATGAGTAGCAATTGAATAAAGCATGAGAGTCCAGGGAGGACAATGTACCATAATCACCATGAATATAGTTTGCAACTTCAGTTTTTGAGAGAATAGGTTAGACTGGAGAGTTTCGAACAGATAGTGCAGGAGAGATGGTGAAGGCAGACACCACATTTTAGGTTGGTGGGGTTGGAATGGGTGGCTGATGGAAAACTAGAGATGAAGGAGTCATTATAGAAAACAGACAGTAGTGTGGTGTGTGTGTTGAGGATTGCTGCGATGGTAGTGGTTTTCAGAAGGAGTTGGGGAAGGGAGGTAAGTGGGGAGAAGACGGAAAATGCCTGTTGTAAGGAAACCCACGTGGGTGCTGATTAGCCTGGTCCCATGAAGAAGAGATCAGTGGTGGGGCCTTGATTGGAAAAGAGGTTAAAGGAGCAATATATTGATCTCATGGATAAGATGAGTTTAGAAAAAGTAGAGGGAGATAGGGAAGTGGAAAAATATGCGATTCAGACTCAAGCGGGTGGAAAACTGCGAGACAGTTGGAGCAGGAAGGGGAGAAAGTGGCAAGGGCAGTTGGATATATCACCTTTATTCTGGAGACATAAAAACCATCAAAAGACCTCTCAACAGGATGCATATCCTGGCCTAGGAAAAACCTTTGAAACCCAGCTTTTCAGCTTCTTTCAAAGTTGTGTCGTTGGTGAAGCTGTTGTACAAGGTCCCTATGGCGAGTGTGCATACAAATGGGATAAATTTAGGGTACTTCCCTTTGCACAGGGGTACGAGGCAGGAGTGCCCTATGTGCCCTCTTCTGTTTGTGCTCTGTTATGGACCAGGGTTTAGAGAACCCCAAAGTGTAGCATGGAGTTCACCTGACCCACAAGTTTTAATAGATTGTGGTATGGGGAGCACACGGCCCACTCTACAGGTGTGGTACAGCAGAAATGGAAAAGTATTTTTTAAAGCAAAACAATGTTTATTCTGTGAACTTGCGTTAATCTTTTTAAAACATACAGTGAACATCTTAGCAACCATTAATTCAAATACAACCCCCAAAGACTACAACACTAAGTAATCCTTTAAGCTTTCCTTTTAACATCCATAAGACTGAAAAACACCTTTTTACAGAAAGACATCAGGCTTAACTTCACTACTGAGAACAGTTACCACGTTGAAATCAGCAAATGGACACTCATAAGATGCAGAGATTCACACACACATCCTGCTGTGATTGCAGCTTCTCCAAAACTAAAATTAAACTAAACCCACCCTGCAGCAAAAAGCCTAAAGCAAAAGTAAAAAGCTGACAGACAGCCCAGCTCCACCCACTCTCTGACATCACTGCAGTAAACACCCATTTCTTAAAGGTACTCTCACTACAGATATTTATATACATACCCATTTGTAAACAGGCATTTCTTAAAGGTACTCTCACATGACAGCTCACATAGCGCTGAGGTGCTCAGATGAATGGAGGGGATAAAGAGGGGAGAGGCGGGGGGGGGGGGGGGGGGGGGAGATGCACAGGATGTCCCTGTATGCTGATGATCTGCTGTTGTATATTTCCAATCAGGGCTCCTCAGTGGAGGATATATGGGGCTGCTTAGGAGATTTGGCCTTTTTCATGCTACAAGTTAAAAAATTTGAGAAAAATCGTATTTTGTAGTGTCTTCTGCGGGAGAGGGGGGGCTGAGGGTTTGCCATTCCAGCTGGCAACAACCCACTTTGGGTATCTGGGAGTGCAGGTGGCTTGGGATTGGGCTCGGCTCCGTAAATTGAACTTAAAAAGTTTGGTGAAAAGGGTTAAGGAGAAAGCTTGTTTTTCCCTTTTTTTTGGATGGGGGGGGGGGGGGGGGGGGGGAAGAGGGTGGAGGGGTCCCGGGGTTATTTTATTTTGTAAATGCTGTGTGTTTTGTCTTTAATTGTTAAAATCAGATTTACAATATATATTTTTTTTTAAAGAATTTTATTGTTGGGTCATTCCACATTGAAATATTCAGCTTTTCATAAACATTTTTGAATGACTCATTCCTATGACATTTATTAATATATCCTCCACTCAGTAAAACAGAACATGCCTATTTTCTAGCTGTATATTATTATTGCTGTTAACGCATTAGTTAGAACTTGAATCTGACAAATATCATGAATGGCATTTTCCAAGCTTGAGTTTACTTACTGAGATAATACAGATTCAAATAAATCTCATCTTACTGAAACCATTATTATATTTTTCTTCAAAAATATTGACGATTTAGTGAAATAAAGCAGACATATTTCCATTGGACCAAATGTAACCTTTTTAAAATAATTGTTCTTGAAGCATCCTTAACTATACAGTGCAAACAACCCAACACTTTCATCCTCTGCAAGTGATGCTGACAGTAATACCACACAGGAGGCTGCCAAATGACCTGCTGTACTTACGTTGACTCTTTCAAAGAGTTATCCAATTGGTCCCATTGTATGAGCTTTCCCCATAGCCCTATATTTATTTCCTTTCAAGTATTTAACGCCCTTTTGAAAGGGACCACTGAATCTGCTCATATGATCCTTACAGGCAGAGCACAATAATTTGCTGTATAATATCATATCGCTTCTAGTTCTTTTGGCAATCAATTTAAATTAGTGTCATCTGGTTGCTGACCTTCCTACTGCTGGTAACAATTTCTTCTTACTTACTCCATCAAATGTGTTCACAATTTTTAACAATGATAACATTTCCTCTCAACCTTCTCGAAGGAGAATAATCCCAATTTCTCGAGTCTCTCAGGGTGTGGTTCAATGGGGAACATACTTGACTCTGGATCAGAGGGGCATGGGACCCACTCCGGAGATTTGAGCATAAAAGCCAGCCACTTTAGTATAGAACTGAGAGAGTGCCAAACTGTGAGAGGTGTCAGATGGGATGTTAAACCCGGTCTTGCCCTCTCAGGTGGTCGTTAACGGTACCAGTGACACTATATCCAACCAGAGTGCAGAAGTTCTCCCCGGTCTGTCCTAGCCAATATTCATCATTCCACCAACAACATGATCACATTGTTGTTTATGGAAACACGATGTGGCTACTTGTTTTCGACATTACACCCGTTACTACACTTAGCTCTGAGGTTCTCTGGGATATCGGGAACTTAAAAGTTAAGGCTCCCCTCCATCTAACTGAAGTCCTGAATCCATGTTGCCATTCTAGTACACTGCACTCTCTATGTCTGTGACATGATTTATTCTTTCACTGGATGTGGGCATCGCTGGCTAGGCCAGCATTTGTTGCCCCCTCCTAATTGCCCTAGAGAAAGTGGTGGTTGGCCGCATTCTTGAACCATTGTAGTCCGTATTGTGTAGGCACACTGATGGTGCTGTTAGGAAGAGTTCCAAGAGTCGGAACATTTCCAAGTCAGGATGCTGTGTGGTTTGGAAGAGAGCCTGCAGTTGATGCTCCCCAGGCATCTACTGCCCTTGTTCTTCAAGGTGGCAGAGATCATGGGTTAGGAAGGTAGTGTTGAAGGAACCTTGGTGAATTGCTGCAGTGAATCATGTAGATGGCACCCACTGCATCGGTGGTGGAGGGAGTAAATGTTGACAGTGATGGTGGATGGGGTGCCAATCAAGCAGGTTGCTTTATCCTGGTTGATATCAAACTTCTTGAGTGTTGTTGGAGCTACACTCATCAGGCAAGTGCAAAGTATTCCCATCACACTCCTGACATGTGCCATGGAGATGTTGTATAGGTTTTGAGGAGTCAGGTGGGTTAGTTGCCACAGAATTCTGAGCCTCTGCCCTGCTCTTGTAGCCACAGCATTTATATGGCTGAGATCTTTCCTGGTGCCCAGAAAAGATCATATGATGGTTACAACACAAGAGGCAGCCATTCGGTTTGTCGTGTCTTTGCTGGCGCTCTGCAGGAGCAGTTCACTTCCCCTGCCACTCTCCCGTCTTTTCCTGTAACCCTGAACATTCTTCCTTTTTAGATCATGATCCAATTTCCTTTTGAATTCCTTGATTAAATCTGCCTCCACCATACTCTTCTGGGCCAGTCTTGTGAATCTTTTCTGCACCAATACTTTCACATTTTTCACAAAGCGTGATATCCAGAACTGAACACAATAATCCAGCTAAGGCCAAACCAGTGTTTTGTAAAGGTTTAACATACTTCCTTGCTTTTGTACTCTGTGCCTCCATTTATAAAACCAAGGAACCCATATACTTTTTAAAAACAGCCTTCTGTCACTTTCAAAGATTTGTGTACATAAAAATCGAAGGATCACCCAATTCCTACACCTTTAAAATTTTGTTTATACTAACTTCCTTATTCTTCCTACCAGAAATCAATTCATAATTTCTGTACATTAAAAAATAGATAAAATGTGTCATCCCATTTCAATTGACCCATCCTCCTGAAATTTGTTACTATCCTCATCCCTGTTCGCTACATTCAAATTTTGTTTCATTTGGAAATGTTGATGTTATGCCCAGTATGTCCAAGTCCAGGTATTCAAATATATATCCAAACGATGTAAACCAATAATGACCCATGGACAATATTACTGTATACTTCTCTCCCTCCAGTCTGAAAAGCAACCATTTACCACTGATCTTTGCTTTCTGCTCCTTAAACAATTTCAGATCCCCATTGGACTCCAATTTTGCTAACCAGCAGAGGTGGTACTTTAAAGTCCACAAAGATACACAGCTTCATTCAAAGAACTCAATTAAGATATTTAAACTATTTTTGCCTTTAACAAACCCATTTGTGGATGGCGTGGTCGGCACGGTGCTAGAGTGGTTAGCATTACTGCCTCATGGAGCCAGGGACCCAGGTTCAAATCTGGCCTTGTGTGGCTGTCTGTGTAGAGCTTGCACTTTCTCCCCATGTCTGCATGGATTTCCTCTGGATGCTCCACTTTCCTCCCACAGTCCAAAATGTGTAGCTTAGGTGGATTGGCCACCTGCTAAATTGCTGCTTAGTGTCCAATGATGTGCAGGTCAGTGGAGTTATAGGGTTACAGGGATAGGGTGGGGAGTGGGCCTCGGCAAGGGGCTCTTTCAGAGAATCGGTGCAAACCCAATAGGCTGAATGGCCTCCTTCTACACTTTAGAGATTCTATGATTCTCTGATTCTAATATTCTGGCTTTCATTTATTCACCCATATTTCATTCGGGATTATTGTCTCAAATTTTTTGCACCACAGTCATTAGACTAACTGCCCAAAAGTTTAATAGGCTGACTGGCCAAACGTTTCTATATTTATTGCTCTTCATCACTTAAAAGCAATGTAATACTTACAATCTTCTAGACTTCTCCCATTTCCAAGGAGAACTGGAAAACTGCAGCCTAAGTCTCTATAACTTGCATTCTCACTTTCCTCAGCAATCCTGAATGCATCCCATCTGGACCAGCCAAGTTTTCTACTTTTGAGTCTTGTCAAACTTTCAGGCCTTTTTAATTTTTATCCTATTGAAAAGCTCAATCTCCTTTTTCTGATCTTGGCAGCATACACGTGTTTTGTGCAGAAAGATGCTTGTTTAGTACTCCACCATGCTCTCATTTATTTATTGGTTCTTAATCACGTGCCCACCTCCTATGGACTATCCTTTCACTAATTTATACTTTTATGAAAGACTTTTGAGTATCCTTTAATGTTAGCAGTTAATCAGGGCAGCATGGTGGCCTAGTGGTTAGCACAACCGCCTCACGGCGCTGAGGTCCCATGTTCGAATCCCGGCCCTGGGTCACTGTCTGTGTGGAGTTTGCACATTCTCCCCGTGTCTGCGTGGGTTTTCGCCCCCCACAACCCAAAAATGTGCAGAGTAGGTGGATTGGCCATGCTAAATTGCCCCTTAATTAGAAAAAAATAATTGGCTAATCTAAATTTATAAAAAAAAAAAAAAATGTTAGCAGTTAATCTGCTCATACCTGATGTGTTGGGTACTCTGGATCTGTGGAGACTGCGTTTACCTCAGCAGTAACACACACAGGCTACCAACACTTGAAATAGTACAACACTATTTTATTAAGCTAGAAACTGTTGAACATACTTTCACTGTGGGTCGACACTATGTTAGATTAAACTGAAGACCTATGCCTATCCTAACCAGTCTATACTCTCAGCACATGATGAAGATCTGTGCTACAAGCTGTGAGCTCTGTCCTTCTTAGAGGCTGCATCCCGAATGAGTGGGAAAACTAGTGCCCTCTGTCTTTATAGTGAGTGTGCTCTAACTGGTGATTGGCTGCAATGTTGTGTGTGTTGATTGGTCTTGCTGTGTGTCAATCAGTGCGTGTCTGCACCATGATATACTGGTGTATATTATGACAATACCCATGTAGTTAGTCTTTGTTTAAGAAAAGATCTTCCACTTACACACCTTTCACAATCTCAGGAGGCCTTGAAATGCTTACAACCAATTAAATGAGTGAGATGTGGCCACCATTTACACACAGCAAGACATCACAAACAGCAACTGCCAGATACGAACAAACAAAATAGGAGCAAAGGTAGGCCATCTGATCCCTTGAGCCTGCTCCGCCATTCAAGGTGGATGATCTGTATGGAGTTTCCCATTCCCCATCTGTCCTTAACAAACTTTGAATCCCTTGCCTCCCACAACCCCTCCCAACAAAGCAACGCTATGTAATTAAAAAAAAAATCAACCAAAACTGCCCAGTGGATTTCTTTAACTGTTGACTATTTTTCACGTCTCAGCCACTCGCGATTTTTCACTTCTGTGAGAACTCTAGCTTTCTATCACCCAAACAATCCAAAAGAAGCACTTCATTATCATTTGCATGAGTTGACATCTACAGAAACGGAATGCCATTTGACAGACCTATTAAGCAATAAACCTACAGTGCACATGGAGTAAAAATATTGGCAGTCTGACATCATGTGGTGGCACGGTGGCAAAGTGATTAGCACTGCTGCCTCACAGCTCCAGGGGCCCGGGTTCAATTCCGGCCTCCGGTGACTGTGTGGAGTTTCTATATTCTCCCCGTGTCTGCATGGTTTCCAGGTTTGGACTAAGCTATGATTCGCCCGTGATTATCTTCCCCAATACGTGCGAGATGTACGCTAACAGAATGCAACAACTTGCAGAATGCAACAACTTGCATTTATATCGTACCTAGCAATGTAGTTAAAACATCGACAAAGCCCTTTACCAGAACAAAGTTTTTGACACTGAGCCTCATTAGGAGATACCACATCAAGTGAGCAAAATCCTGGTTAAAGAGGTAAGTTTTAAAGAGCACTTTAAGAAGAAAGGAGTAAATGACAGATGTGGGAAGTTTAGGAAGCAAATTCCAAAGCTTAGAGCTAACGGCAAGGCTACAGATAATGAAGCAAAGAAAATTAGTGATTGGAGGAGCAGAGATCCCAGAGATTTGTGGCTGTAGGAAGGAGGACAGAGTCCATGGAGGGATTTGAAAAGCAAGGATGAGAAATTTACAAGAGTCCAGGTGCCACGCCAGGTAAGTTCATTTGGGTGAGGTACCAGACAGTGACCAACACCACAAAATTTCAGCAAGGTGTCAGCACCTCGGGAGAAAATTGGTGAATTATTTCCCTAAGAAGGAAGGAAAAAATACAAAGCAAAAAAAGAACTATTGTTATAAAAATTACAGTTACTGGGACTTCTGGTGATGGGGATGTGCTGAGTAGTCACACATCATGTGGCTCTCCTCCATAACCCAGCATAATAGGCACTTTTGGCTGAATTTAGCCCAGAAAATTGGACTCATACGTCTCCTCACCCACAAAGACCAAGAAGAAGAAAAGTATGCACAAGGGACCGCAGTGGAAAAGAACAGGAGCAACGAGCGAGAGGGTCGGTGGACCCACAAGGCAAGGGGGAAACGATCCAAGAACTCAAAAAGACATCGACAGACCGCAGAAACCAGATTGTTGCCCTGAAAGCTGAAAGAAACAGGTTAGTGGAGACACGAGGGAGCCTGAAAGGGAAGGTCGAGGACCAAGAGAACCGATCCAGGCGACAGAATATTCGAATAGTGGGCCTGCCAGAGGCGATTGAGGGCGGAGGCCCAATTGACTATGAGGTGCAGATGCTCAGCAATTTGGCTGGAAGGGACAGCTTCCCCAAGCCGCCGGAGATCGAAAGGGCACACAGGTCGCTCCGATCAAAGCTCAAGGCTGGGGAGCAGCAGACGGCGATAATAGCCAAACTGCACAAGTACCAGAACCAGGAGAGGATCCTGGGGTGGGCTCGGCAGACAACAGCAAGCAGTTGGGAGGAGCACAGGAGAATGGTAAACCAGGACATTGGGGCTGACCTGACAAAGCGCACGGCCGGGTTCAACCATGTGAAGTCAGCCCTGTACAAAAACAATGTTAAATTCGGGATGTTATCCCCAGCCAGGCTCTGGGTGACATACTAGAATAAGTGTCTGGAATGGTGGGGGTGGGGGGGCCACAGGGGGAGCGTGCGGATGGCAGAGAGCGGAAAATCAGGACAATGGGGGGAACATCGCGATAGGAAGGGAAGGGCTCTAGGCTGGCTTCAGCAAGTCAGGTTCGGGAAGATGGAACAAGATGGAACCGTAAGCAGCCACTTTGGAAAGTACACAAACAAAGGGAAACCCCAGAGTGCAGGAGCCCACTTACATGGCGTACACACAATTGGCAGCCTTGTTGGGTGGATCCTGGACAAAGGGAAACCCCAGAGCACAGGGGCCCAGCCTCATGATGAACGCAGCCATTTTGGATGGCCCCGAACAAAGGAAAACCCCAGAGTGCAGAGGGGCACCCGCCAGGTCTGTATGATTGATCCCGCAGGAATGGAGGGACAGAAACCCCCCCCCCCCCCCCACCCCAAACAGGATACAGCTCAGTGAAAAGATCCAGAGTCTTTACCTATCTGAGCACTATTAAAGCTGACGTGGTCTTCCTTCAAGAGACACACCTGAACGAGAAGAACCGACTGCGGGTAAGGAAGGGCCTACTATTCCTGCCACGGACGAGAGCTAGAAAGGTAGCAATCTTGATAATCAAGAGGACAGTGTTCACAGTGACAAAGATGGTTACGGACCAATGGGGACAGTATGTCATGGTCAGTGGTGTCCCAGTAAAGGTTTATGGACCGAACTGGAATGTCATGGAATTTATAAAGAGGGCCATGGCGGAGATCCCGGACACAGATACGCACCAACCGATTATTTAAAGCGGGAGAGAACTTTAACTGTGCACAGGACACACTTTCAGACAGCTCAAACCCCAGAACAGGGAAAACGGCAGGCATGGCTAGGGAACTGGGAACGTTTATATATAGCAGGTGGGAGTAGGGGACCCATGGCGGTTCCTGCACCCATGGCGGTTCCTGCACCCAGGTGGGAAGGAATTCTCGTTCTTCTCACCAGTACACAAGGTCTACACACGCATTTTTGTAGTGGGGAAATCGGTGCTTCCAGAAATAGTCAGAGTGGAATTCCTAGCCAACAAGGTCTTCTGCCAGTACTTCAATCCCCTTGCAATGAAGGCCAACATTCCATTTGCCTTTCAAATTACTTGTGGACTTGCATGCCAACATTCTCCATTCCTTGCACCAGCGCCCAAGACTATCTGAACATCAACAATTACAAGTTCCTCACCTTGTAAAAAATATTCTGCTTACCTATTCCTACAACCGAAGTGAATAACTTCAGATTTCCCTATGTTATGAAATGAAATGAAATGAAAATCGCTTATTGTCACGAGTAGACTTCAATGAAGTTACTGTGAAAAGCCCCTAGTCGCCACATCCCCGGCGCCTGTCCGGGGAGGCTGTTACGGGATTATACTAATCTTGCTGCCAACTCACCTAACCTGTCTATATCTCTTTGCAGCCTGTGCCCTCCCTGCAGCTTACCTTTCCACCGAGTTTGGTATCAGCAAACATTGAAATATTATGCCGTCTCTTCCGGCAAGTCATTAATGTAGATCAGAAATAGCTGAGGCTCCAACATTGATCCTTACTCCATTATTTACTGCCTGCCAACTTGAAATAACCCATTCATGCCCAATCTATTTTTCTATCCATTAACCAATTCTCTATCCATGCCAATATATTATCTAACTCCATGAGCCCTTATTTTCTCTATTAACATTTTATGTGTTACCTTAGTAAATGTATTTTGGAAATCCATGTATATTACATCTACTGTTTCTCCTTAATCTACCCTACTAGTTACAAAACTCAAATAAATTTGGTAAACAGGATCTCCCTTTAATAAAACTACGTTGACTTGTTCTAATCATACTATGCCTTTCTAAGTACATTGTTAAGACATCCTTAATAATAGATTCCAGCATTTTCCCACCAACTGATGTTAGGTTAACTGGCCTGTAATTCACTGCTCGCTAACTCTCCCTTCTTGCACAGCGGTGTAACATTTGCCAACTTCCAATCTAGTGGGACCATTGCTGAATCTAAAGAATTTGGGGAAATGATAGTGTTATGGGAGCGGTGTTTCCAAAACCCCAAAATGTATCATGGAGTTCAACCAACCTCTCCCTTTAATGGATTGTTGCTTTTGAAGCACACGGCTTGTTCTCCAGGTGTGGTATTACAATTATGGACATGCGGGTTTATAAACACAAAACAATGTTTATTTCATGAATTCAACTTAACCTTTTAAATAAACATTGGATCACTCAACACCCCCTTACTTCAAAGATAACCCCAAAAATAATACAACACTAAATAATCCCTCAAAATGTTCCTTCAAACCTCCAAAAGTCTTCACCTTTAACAACAGAAACACATCAGGTTAGAGACATTGCTATTATGAGTTTAAATCACCCAAATGATTCACAGATAGTCTTTCATGGCAGAGATCACAGCAGATCCAGCTCACTGCAAACACAGACACACCCAAGCTCTTTTTCTCAGAAACCGGCTTTCTCCTTTCAAACAGCTCACAGCAAACCAGCCAGGCACTTTTCAGCTGCTCTTTCTCAAACTGAAACTAAAAGCAGAAGTGAGCTCATCTCCCCCCACCCTCTGATATCACTTCAGTAATATGAGCTGCTCTATTTCTTAAAGGTACATTGCTTAAACATCCATTTCTTAAAGGTACATTGCTTAAACATCCATTTCTTAAAGGTACTCTCACATGACACCTCCCCTCACGAAAAAAAAAATATCAACTTCAAGATGGTTTCCTTTTTCACTTTTGCACCGTCCACTAAGAAATGTACACAGTAAATATACTTTTTTGTTTCACAAAATAAACAACACACACAAACAGGCATAATAATAAAGTCCATCTTTCCCTTCTTCTTACTCCAACCGAAATCCTTCTCGATTGACAGTCTCTTTGAACAAGAAAGTCAATGCACGATCCATCCATTACTCTACGCCTCAGCAATTCTCTTTAAAGTTAGATACTTCAGTTCAATCTGATAACAGAGTCCCTTGCATTTCTCCAATACAGGAGCATCGGTTTATCACAGCTTTCAGGCAGTCACATTCCTGTTGAAAGTCCGCTGTCCATTGAAATTTTTGACTTTTCTTTTGCAAGTCCATCAGTGGAGTAATCACGCCACAAAACCTTTGCACAAAGGTTCACTCAAATCCACTCATGCTAAGAAATCGCATTATTTCCCTTGGTCTTGAGGGTATCGGAAACTCCTCAAGGAAAGTGATTCGGGCTTCTCCAAATTCACTTTCGGCTAGGTTCATCACCAAACCCGCCTCCTGAAGTCGATCGAAGAACTCCATACGATGTTTTAAATGTTCTTTCCACGTCTGGAAGTTGGAAATAAAAGCAGGTTGTCCCACTTCCTCAATGCAATCCTTCAAACATGGGATAGGATAAGAGTCCGTTCTTGTAACTGCATTCACCTTTCTATAGTCCACACACAACCGTTGGGTACCTTCTGGTTTAGGTACCATCACTATCGGTGAGCTCCATTGGCTGCAACCCACTTCAATTGTGCCACTTTTAAGCATACTCTCAATCTCTTTGTTAACCAGTGCCAATTTTGAAGGATTAAGTCTATATGGATGTTGTTTGATAGGAACAGCATTTCCCACATCTACATCATGTATAGCCATTTTAGTACTTCCCACTTTATCTCTACAAACTTGCCCATGTGATATCAATAACTCTTTCACGTCAGTTTGTTTTTCCTCTGGAAGGTAACTTAACAATTCATCCTAATTTTTAAGAACATCCTCATTTTCCAATTTTAATTTGAGGTATGTCAAATCCACAGTCATCTGGATTTGGTTCGTCACTTTGAGTTAGAATCATTAAAACCTCCTTTTTCTCTCATTCCCTTTCAAAGTACCTTTGAAGCATATTCACATGACACACTCGGTGAGTCTTCCTTCTATCTGGTGTTTTTACCATATAATTCACCTCACTTAATTTCCTTTCAATCTGATACGGTCCACAAAACCTAGCTTTTAAAGGCTCACCTACCACTGGTAACAACACTAAAACTTTATCCCCACTGACAAAACTACGAACTTTGGATTTCTTGTCCGCTATCAGTTTCATCACATTTTGTGCAACTTTCAAATGTTGTCTAGACAATTCACCTGCTCTATTTAATCGTTCCCTAAAATTTGACAAGTAATCTAATAGTGTAATTTCCGATTTCTCACCCACCAATTTTTCCTTAATCAATTTAAGTGGCCCTCTTACCTCATGACCAAAAATTAGTTCAAAAGAACTAAATTTGATAGACTCATTAGATGCATCCCTAATTGCAAACAATACGAATGGAATTCCTTTATCCCAATCCTCTGTATAATCTTGACAATATGCCCTCAACATTGTCTTTAATGTCCGATGCCACTTTTCTAACGCTCCCTGCGATTCTGGATGGTACGCAGTTGATTTAAATTGTTTTATTCCTAAACTATGCATAATTTCTTTGAATAACTTTGAAGTAAAATTCGATCCTTGATCCGATTGAATTTCTGTGGGTAGTCCATATCTAGTAAAGAATTTAAGTAACTCCTCCACAATCCGTTTAGCTGTAATATTACGTACTGGAATGGCCTCTGGAAACCTAGTAGACACATCCATTATCGTCAAAAGATATTGATTCCCACTTTTTGTGTTAGGAAGCGGTCCTACACAATCTATTAGGACCCTTGTAAAAGGTTCCTCAAATGCTGGAATGGGTATTAAGGGCGCTGGTTTTATCACTGTTTGAGGCTTCCCTATCACTTAGCATGTGTGACATGATTGACAGAATTTAACTACATCTTTATGTAGTCCAGGCCAATAAAAATGTTTCTGGATTTTAGCTCGAGTTTTCCTGATTCCCAAATGACCTCCCACTGGTACCTCATGTGCAACTCGCAACACCTCCTTTCTATACCCTACCGGCAATATTACTTGATGAACGTCTGCCCACTTTTCATCCGCCTGCATATGTACAGGTCTCCATTTTCTCATCAATACATCCCTTTTACGGTAATAACACTCTGATATACTCTCAGATTCCTCTTCTGTATATGCTTTCTGATATATCCGTTTTATTTCTACATCTTTCTGTTGCAACTCCGCCAATTTTCCTGAACTAAAAATATCCGCCTCATGCTCCATCTGTTCTTGTTCTTTTTCAACCATCTGATCAAAAATCGTTTCTGATAATTGCACTTCAACTTCATCTTCACTCTTTGATTTCTCCTCTTGTCTTAACCTGTGACTTTGCGACCGGGTTACTACACAATCCGGAAAAATCCAGAGATATTCGCCCTTCAACCCTTCAGTTGTCTGATTTTCTACTGGCTTATTAACCACAGTAGGCATCACTCCCACCTGCAATCCAGCTATGTCATTTCCCAAGATAAACTGTATTCCTGGACAGGATAGTTTCTCTATTACTCCTACTACCACTTCACCACTCTTCACTGGACTTTCCAACCTTACCTTATATAATGGAACACTACTCCTCTCACCCTGAATTCCATATATCCCCACCTTTTCTGGCAACATTCTTCTCAAACTACATAATTCCTCATCTCTTACCATTAAAGATTGACTAGCCCCTGTATCTCTTAAAATTGTGACGTCTTTACCTGGTCCTCCGGAGCAGATGAGTAAACTTTACCCACACAAGTAAATTCTTTAAAGACATCTGGCACCTTCTTTTTTTTAAATAAATTTAGATTAGCCAATTATTTTTTCCAATTAAGGGGCAATTTAGCGTGGCCAATCCACCTAACTCTGCACATCTTTGGGTTGTGGGGGCGAAACCCACTCAGACACGGGGAGAATGTGCAAACTCCACACGGACAGTGACCCAGAGCCGGGATCGAACCTGGGACCTCAGTGCCGTGAGGCGGTTGTGCTAACCACTAAGCCACCGTGCTGCCCATCTGGCACCTTCTTTTTTTTTAATAATTTTTATTGAGAAATTTTGATTTTATACAACAATACCGCACCTTAGTAAAATACCGAAAATAACAATAATATTAACAATCATATACATTCGCCCCATCCCCATGAACAACCCAGCATTTAACAACAACGCAAATTAACACACTATAAAGTTACAGAATAAACACTACAATAATGCACCCCCCCCCCCCCCCCCCCCCCCGCCGGGTTGCTGCTGCTATTGACCCAGTTACCTATCTCTGAGCCAGGAACTCCAGAAAAGGCTGCCATCGTTTATAGAACCCTTGTATTGATCCTCTCAGGGCAAATTTGACCTTTTCCAATTTTATAAATCCCGCCATGTCACTGATCCAGGTCTCCACGCTTGGGGGCCTTGCATCCTTCCATTGTAACAGAATCCTTCGACGGGCTACTAGGGACGCAAAGGCCAGGACACCGGCCTCTTTCGCCTCCTGCACTCCTGGCTCCACCCCAACCCCAAAAATCGCAAGTCCCCACCCTGGTTTGACCCTGGATCCAACCACCCTCGACACCGTCCCCGCCACCCCCTTCCAGAATTCTTCCAGTGCTGGGCATGCCCAGAACATATGGGCGTGGTTCGCAGGACTCCCCGAACATCTGGTGCACCTGTCCTCACCCCCGAAGAACCTACTCATCCTAGTGCCGGACATATGGGCCCGGTGCAGCACCTTAAATTGGATGAGACTAAGCCTCGCACATGAGGAGGAGGAGTTGACTCTCTCCAAGGCCTCCGCCCAAGTCCCGTCCTCTATCTGCTCCCCGAGTTCCTCATCCCATTTAGCCTTCAGCTCCTCCACTGACGACTCCTCCACCTCCTGCATTACCTTATAGATGTCAGACACCTTCCCCACTCCTACCCACACCCCCGAAAGCACTCTGTCCATCGCCCCCTGCGAGGGCAGCAAAGGGAATCCCTCTACCTGTCGCCTAGCAAACGCCTTTACCTGCAGGTATCTGAACATGTTCCCCTGGGGAAGGCCAAATTTATCTTCCAGTTCCCCCAGGCCCGCAAACCTCCCGCCAATAAACAGGTCCCTCAATTTGCTGATGCCCGCCCTTTGCCATCCCCTGAATCCCCCATCCGTGTTCCCCGGGATGAACCGATGGTTGCCACCCAGTGGAGCCTCCATCGAGCCCCCTGTTTCCCCCCGATGCCGTCTCCACTGTCCCCAGATTCTTAGGGTCGCCGCCACCACCGGGCTCGTGGTAACCCTCTTGGGGGAGAGCGGCAACGGTGCCGTTACCATGGCACCCAAGCTTGTACCTCTACATGCCGCCCCTCCCCCCTCCATCACCCATTTACGCACCATTGACACATTGGCTGCCCAATAGTACCCCAGAAGGTTGGGCAGCGCCAGCCCGCCTCTATCCCTTCCTCGCTCCAGGAACACCCTCCTCACTCTCGGAGTCCCATGTGCCCACACAAAGCTCAGAATACTGCCGGTCACTCTCCTAAAGGCGGCCCCGGGGATAAATATGGGCAGGCACTGAAAAAGGAACAAGAACCTCGGAAGCACTGTCATTTTGACGGACTGCACCCTCCCCGCCAACGACAATGGCAGCATGTCCCACCTCCTGGACTCCTCCTCCATCTGATCTACCAGTCTGGTAAAGTTATGCTTGTGGAGAGTCCCCCAGTCCCTGGCCACTTGCACCCCCAGGTACCTAAAGCTCTCCCCTGCCCGCCTAAGCGGGAGCCTACCAATTCCTTCCTCCTGGTCTCCAGGGTGCACCACAAACACCTCGCTCTTGCCTAAGTTTAATTTATAACCTGAGAAGGTCCCAAACTCGGCTAGTAACTCCATCACTCCCGGCATCCCTCCCACCGGGTCCGCCACATACAGTAACAGGTCGTCGGCATACAACGACACCCTATGTTCCTCTCCACCTCGCACCAAGCCTCTCCACCTCTCTGAATCTCTCAATGCCATCGCCAGCGGCTCGATTGCCAGTGCAAACAACAAGGGGGAAAAGGGGCAACCCTGCCTGGTCCCTCGGTAAAGCCGGAAGTACTCCGACCTCCTCCTATTCGTGGCCACGCACGCCATCGGGGCCTCATATAGCAGCCTTACCCATCTAATGAACCCTTCACCAAATCCAAACCTCCCCAACACCTCCCATAGGTACCCCCACTCCACTCTATCGAAGGCCTTCTCCGCATCCAGCGCCACCACTATCTCTGCCTCCCCCTCAATCGCCGGCATCATAATGACATTCAGCAATCTCCGCACATTCGTGTTCAGCTGCCTTCCCTTCACAAAACCTGTCTGGTCCTCATGCACAACCCCTGGCACACAGTCCTCTATCCTGGTGGCCAGGATTTTTGCCAGCACCTTAGCATCCACGTTGAGGAGAGATATGGGCCTGTATGACCCACACTGCTGGGGGTCCTTGTCCTTCTTTAAAATTAACGAGATCAGCGCCCGTGACATCGTCGGGGGCAAAGTCCCCCCTTCCCACGCTTCGTTGAGTGTCCGCACCAGCAAGGGGCCCACTAGGTCCACGAACTTTTTATAAAATTCCACCGGGAACCCATCCGGCCCCGGTGCCTTCCCTGACTGCATCTGCCCGATCCCCTTAACTAGCTCCTCCAGCTCAATCGGCGCACCCAGCCCCTCCACCTTCTCCTCCTGCACCTTCGGGAAAGAAAGCCTGTCAAGGAACCTCTCCATTCCCCTCCTCTCCCCCGTTGGCTCCGACTGGTACAGTTCCCCGTAAAAGTCCTTGAAGACCTCATTCACCTCTACCCCCTTCTGCACCACATTCCCACTCTTATCTCTCACTCCAGCAATCTCCTTAGCCGCATCCCGCTTACGGAGCTGATGAGCCAGCATCCTACTCGCCTTTTCACCATGTTCGTACACTGCCCCTTGTGCCTTCCTCCACTGTGCCTCCGCCTTTCTAGTGGCCAGCAAATCAAATTTAGCCTGCAGGCTGCGCCTCTCCCCCAACAGTCCCTCCTCTGGTGCCTCTGCATACCTCCAGCATCTTTCCCACCAGTCTATCCCTCTCACTCCTCTCGCTCCTCTCCCTGTGTGCCCGGATGGATATCAGCTCCCCACGAATTACTGCCTTCAAGGCTTCCCAGACCATCCCCACCTGAACCTCCCCCGTATCATTCACCTCAAGGTACCCCTCAATACTTGCCCGGACCCTCCTACACACCTCCTCCTCCGCCAACAACCCCACATCCAACCGCCACAATGGACGTTGGTCTCGCACCTCCCCCATCTCCAACTCTATCCAATGCGGAGCGTGGTCAGAGATTGCAATAGCCGAATACTCGGCCTCCTCCACTCTCGGAATCAGTCCCCTACTCACCACGAAGAAATCTATCCGAGAGTAGACCCTATGTACGTGGGAGAAGAAAGAGTACTCGCGTGCCCTCGGCCTCACAAACCTCCATGGATCCACTCCACCCATCTGATCCATAAACCCTCTCAGTACCTTGGCCGCCGCCGGCCTCCTACCCGTCCTAGAGCTGGACCAATCCAGTGAAGGATCCAACACCGTATTAAAGTCCCCCCCTATGATCAGACCTCCCGCCTCCAGATCCGGGATCCGTCCCAACATACGCCTCATAAAGCCCGCATCGTCCCAATTTGGGGCATACACACTAGCCAGTACCACCTTCTCTCCTTGTAGCCTGCCCCTAACCATCACATACCTACCCCCCTTATCCGCCACCACCTCCGATGCCTCAAACAACACATTTTTCCCCACCAGAATCGCCACTCCCCGGTTCCTCACATCCAACCCCGAGTGGAAAACCTGCCCCACCCATCCCTTCCTCAGGCGGACCTGGTCCGCCACCCTCAGGTGGGTCTCCTGAAGCATTGCCACATCCGCCTTTAGCCCCTTCAGGTGAGCCAGTACCCTTGACCGCTTCACCGGCCCATTCAACCCTCTCACATTCCAGGTGACCAACTGGATCAGAGGGCGTCCCGCCCCCCTCCCCCGTCGGCTAGCCATAGCCCGTCGACTGCCCGCCCCAGGCCAGCATCCCCTGCTCGACCCCGTCCCCATAGCGACAACCCCTCACCTCTGTCCCCCCAGCCCCCACCAGCTCCTTCTTGACCCTACCAGCAGCAACCCGGTATTCCCCTTTGCCCCCTCCCTTCCCCCCCAGGCTAGGAACCCTCCCAGCCGCGAACCGTCCTCCATTGTACTTCCGTGGGTCAGCTAACTTCTGCTGACCCCGGAAACTCCCGCCAATAGCCCGACCCCTCCCGAAGTGGGATCATCCCCCAATCTATCCCTCCTCCTGGCACCGCTCCAGCACGGGGAAGAACCAGTTAAGGCCCCACCTCCCCCGTCACCATCTCCGCCCCCCAGCGCGCTTTCGCCCTGCCCCACCACACCCTTCTGACGCAGCTCCCAAATATCAGCCCCCCTCCATACCCCTACTCCAACATAGAATACAACATACCCCCCAACCCTCCCCGCAAGATACACAGCCCAAACAATGCCCCAAGCACAAAAACAAAAACATAGCAGAACAACCCCCCCGTAAATAACCATATCAAAATTGCAAAAGTACTAAAACAAGAAGAAAAAAACAGAAGAAAAAGAGAACACAGCAACAGCCGAATCCAGCAGTAATATCTTACAGCCGACCTCGCAACCCCCAACCCCTAGTTCAAGTCCAGTTTCTCTGTCCGCACGAAGGCCCACGCCTCCTCCGGGGAATCAAAATAATGGTGCCGGTCCAAATAAGTTACCCACAGGCGCGTGGGCTGCAACATTCCGAACTTTATCTTTTTTCTATAAAGCACCTCTTTCGTCCGATTAAATCCGGACCGCCGCTTAGCCACCTCCGCACTCCAGTCCTGGTAGATCCGCACCACCCCATTCTCCCAATTGCTGCTCTTCACCTTCTTGGCCCAGCGCAGCACGCAGTCCCGATCACTGAACCGGTGGAACCTCACCAGCACCGCACGCGGGGGTTCATTCTCCTTAGGCCTCCTGGCCAGTACTCTGTGTGCTCCCTCCAGCTCCAGGGGCAGATGGAGAGACCCGGCCCCCACTAGCGAACCCAGCATTACAGCCACATAGGCTGTCTGGTCCGCTCCCTCCAGCCCCTCCGCAAGGCCCAAGATCCGCAGGTTTTTCCGCCTCATGCGGTGATCCAGCTCCTCGAAGCGTTCCTGCCACTTCTTGTGGAGTGCTTCGTGCCCCTCCACCTTACTCACGAGGACCACGGCCTCCTCCTCTCGTTCAATGGCCTGCGTCTGCAACGTCTTGATGGCAGCACCCTGGGTGGACTGAATCTCTGACAGCCTTCTGTTTATTTCCTGCAGAGAGCTCAGTACTTCATCCTTGAATTCTTTAAAGCAGCGCAGGAGATCAGTTTGTTGTTTCTGGGCCCAGAGTCTCCACTCCTTTGGAGCTCTGTCGGTGGCCATCTTGGATCCCTTCCCCCGTTTTTTCTGAGGAGCTGCTGCTGTTTTTTCCACCTTTCCACTCCGAGTTCGAGGCATGGACTGCAGGGAAAGTCGTTCAGCACACCTTCCCCCACCGGGAGACGTCGAAAAATTTCCGTTTTGGGCTCTCAAAAGAGCCGAAAAATCTCTTTAAGACGGGAGCTCCCACATGTGTGGCTTATTGCTGCATCACTGCCACCGGAAGTCCCATCTGGCACCTTCTTAATAATTACTTCTTAAATAGGCTGTACAATCTTTTGCGCCTCCTTCGCTTCCCTTGGGCTTTCCTTTACCACTAACAAATCCCACTGTCTTATCCTGTTTTACCACATCAGTCTTCCCAGTGCTTTTCTTCAACCACCAACACTGACTTTACATGGCCTAGTTTATTACAGTGAAAACATTTGAAACTTTTCATTTCTTTTCCACCCTCATAGATTTCTTTTTTAATCTGAGGTACACTCTCTTTATTGTCTCCCATCAGGTCGCCTTTACCTTTACCACTTGAGTATTTCTCATGTCCCCAGTTTCTATCCCTCACCGGCTGAAACTGATGTTGGAAACCAATCTTTGATTTATTAACTAATTCATAATCATCTGCCATTTCTGCTGCCAATCTCGCAGTTTTAACCCTCTGTTCTTCCACATGAGTTCTCACTACATCAGGAATTGAATTTTTAAACTCCTCCAAAAGTATAATTTCTCTGAGAGCTTCATATGTTTGGTATATTTTCAAAGCCCTTATCCACCTATCAAAATTACTCTTTGAGCCTTTCAAACTCCATGTATGTTTGACCAAATTCTTTCCTTAAATTTCTAAACCTTTGTCTGTAAGCTTCAGGCACTAGTTCATATGCACTTAAGATGGATTTCTTCACCTCCTCACATGTTCTAGATACTTCCTCTGGTAGTGATGCAAACACTTCACTAGCTCTACCTACCAGCTTTGTTTGAATCAGTAATACCCACATGTCCTGTGGCCATTTCATTTGTTTAGCTACCTTCTCAAATGAAATGAAAAAGGCTTCCACTTCCTTCTCGTCAAACCTTGGCAATGCTTGGACATATTTAAATAGATTCCCACCAAGCCTTCGACTATGACGCTCTTTCTCACTATCCTCATCACTATCATCCAACTGTACGTTTCCCTTTACGTCTGCCAATTTTAATTGACTTTCATGTTTCATGGCCATTTTCTGAAGTTCAAACTCTCTTTCTTTACCTTTTTCCCTGATCTGTATCTCCCTTTCTTTTTGTTCTCACTGTCTTTCTTTTTCCTCTCTCTCATATTCAAGCCGCTTTAATTCTTTCTCATGTTCCATTTGTTTAATTTGCAACTGAATTTTTGCCATTTCCAACAAGTCAGACTCTATCTCAGGCAACTTTAAATGCTTAACCACCGCCATAATTACCTCATCTTTTCGCATTTTGTCAGGTAATGTTAACTGCAATGCTTTTGCCAAATCTAACAGTCTGCTTTTCGTCTCTGTCCGTAAGATACTGCGTGTGACATTCTCCACCCCCAAAAACTTCTGATCCTCTGAAAGAGCTATTGTCCACAACACACTTAAACTAAAATACCACACCGGAAAAGCAACAATCCTTCACTGTCTTTAAGTTCACAATAGCCAATCTAATAGATAGACTTTTATCCCCCTCGAGCCCCCAGTTGTTATGGGAGCGGTGTTTCCAGAACCCCAAAATGTATCATGGAGTTCAACCAACCTCTCCCTTTAATGGATTGTTGCTTTTGAAGCACACGGCTTGTTCTCCAGATGTGGTATTACAATTATGGTCACGTGGGTTTTTAAACACAAAACAATGTTTATTCCATGAATTCAACTTAATCTTTTAAATAAACATTGGATCACTCAACACCCCCTTACTTCAAAGATAACCCCAAAAATAATACAACACTAAATAATCCCTCAAAATGTTCCTTCAAACCTCCAAAAGTCTTCACCTTTAACAACAGAAATAAATCAGGTTAGAGACATTACTATTATGAGTTTAAATCACCCAAATGATTCACAGATAGTCTTTCATGGCAGAGATCACAGCAGATCCAGCTCACTGCAAACACAGACACAGAAACCGGCTTTCTCCTTTCAAAGAGCTCACAGCAAACCAGCCAGGCACTTTCAGCTGCTCTTTCTCAAACTGAAACTAAAAGCAGAAGTGAGCTGAGCTCCCCCCACCCTCTGACATCACTTCAGTAATATGGGCTGCTCCATTTCTTAAAGGTACTCTCACATGACAATAGCTAGAACTTCCACCATCTCTGCAGCAATCTCTTTTAGAACACTCGGATGTAAGCCATCAGGTGCTGTAAATTTGTTGGATTTTAGTCCCTTTAATTTCTCTAATACTTTACCTCTAATGATATTAATTCCTTCCATTTCCTCACTCTCTTTAGCCCATGAAGACAAACACAAAATAATTACTGAATGCCTCTGCCATATTCTCACTCCACATGATGGTTTCTCCTGTCTCTGCTTCCAAGGGACCAATGTTTACTTCTACTCCCTTCCTTTTACATACTTATAAATATTCTTAATCTGTATTTATATTTCTGGCTAGTTTACTCTCATTCTATTGTTTCCCTTTTTATCAACTTGTAGGTGGCCCTTTGCTGATCTAAATACTTCCAATCCTAAAAATTGCCACTGTTCTTTGTAACATTGTAAGCTTCTTGTTTTAATATAATGCTATCCTTAACTTCCTGAGTGAGACACAGGTGAGTCCTTGCTGAATAAAAGCAAATTACTGCGGATGCTGGAATCTGAAACGAAAGAGAAAATGCTGGAAAATCTCAGCAAGTCTGGCAGCATCTGTAGGGAGAGAAAAGATCTAATGTTTCGAGTCAGACGACTCTTTGTCAAAGCTAGAAATTGCGGACAATTGCTGACAAAAATTTATTCCATTGCAGAACATAAATTGCTTGCTGAATTTGTGTTCTGCAATGGAATGCATCTTTATTGAACATTTTGAATTGTTTCTTCAAATATTTTCCACTGTTTATTTACCTCCATCCCCATCAGTCTATCTGCCCAATTAACCATAGCCAGTTCTCCAGTCATACCTATACAATTTGTTTTAAGTTTAACATTTTTGTTTACAATTGGAATATGTATTCTAGTCACTATTCCCCAGTGCTTCTTTACTATTATTACTAATTAACGCTGCTTTATTACACAATACTAGATCTAAACAACAGACTACTCCAAGAAAATGTGACAAAAAGATTCTACAAACCCATCTTCCAGACCATTCTTGCCAATTTGATTATCCCGGTCTATATATGAAGATTGAAGTCCTGCACAATTATTGTATTTCCTTTGTTGCAGGGTCCAATATTTTCTTATTAATGCTCAGTCCAACAGAAGCTGACAAACTAGTCCCACTAGTTATTTTTTGACTTGTCACTAATTTCCATCCATACTGATTTTACTTCATGATCATCAGAGGCCAGATCCTTTTTCACCAATGTCTTTATGCTACCCTTTACTCCAAGGTCAACCCATCTGCCATTCTGTCACTCTTTCTGAAATATCATGTACCCTGTAATATTTATTTCCCAATCTTTTATCACCTTGTAACCATGTATCTGTAGTGCTGGTTAAATCTAAATTATTTAGCTCTATTTGTACCACTATCTATCAGATGCTTTGTGCATTTAGATGAAATTTTATATTTTTTTTTACTTCTTTTCCCTGCAATTACCTTATTCACTGATTATACTTTTTGTTCAACTCTTTGTCCCTTCCAGTCTCACTCTGCTCGTCTTTACCCACATCGCTATGCTGTTCCAATGCCTCAATCTCTCTTTTTGAATTTTTAAGTCTATCCCTCATCCCCTCCCCTGTGTAAAGAGGAGTCCCAGGAAAACTGAAGTCAAAGGAACAAAAGAACCAGATCTGTTCAAGATACTGTTCACTGTCGTTAAAGAGAGGCGCAAAGAGAGGCTCTCAATTAAAGACATAGCTGCAAGGTGCAGAGCTGGTGAAGTTCGTTAGTGAGAAGCCAGACATCTGAAGCAATCCCAAGGTTGGGGGCACCTTAATATAGCCTGTGAAGCAGTAGTGTTCTGTTGGCATGGCTAGGTACCTGCGAGATTGTGTGGAAGCTTGAATGCAAGTAGCAATTCAGGTAGAGGAATACCAAAATGAGGTTGAAAACCTGTAGGTGGGTCCTTGAAGGCATTTGAAAGAAAGTATTGTTTGTGGAAGATTCCATGAGTATTTTTTGAGAGTGGAGTTTAGAAACCCTTTAGTGGAAGTCATAGTCGCAGCAGTACCAGTTGGTTTAGCGTAACAAGCATCTGCGGGAATGTGATGAGAAATCCACAGAAGTTGTATTGCGGCATTTGTCACTTAGGTTTCAGAGTGTGGTGTGTCTGACCACATTTTTTCTACATCGTTTTTCTACATAGACTGTGTACTTACTGAAAACATTGAGGTACAAGATATATTCTGCAACTTGAAGTATTTGAAGTATTTCAAAGTATTTGCTGTATCTGATGTTGGAAAATTGAACAAAACACACAAACTGTGTATCTCAATCTCTCCACCCCTACATCACACTGAAAATAGCTCCCGTTACATTCACAAAAATGTAGTTAATAGTATGGCTGACAGTACACCTCCGCTTCCCTTTCAGATGAGAAATGGCCAAGTAGTTACAATTATATGTAGACAACTAGTACCTGTTCTCTTCAACTTAGCAGTCAGTTATAACCTCTATCAAGAATTTAATGAAAAATGTATACCCAAGAAAGATACCGATATATAATTAGAACTTCAAATCACTTATATCAATTACTTGTCGTAATTGTTTTTATATGGAGAGTAATATTGTTTTACAAGTTGCTCTTAGTTGTAGAAACTTTGGTCAGGTTTAAACTCTGCAATAACATCCATTAGATGCAACAACCACAGCCATTTTTAGATATATTTGGGGCTGGTTTAGTACACTGGGCTGAACAGCTGGCTTGTAATGCAGAACAATGCCAGCAGCGTGGGTTGAATTCCTTTCCCTGCCTCCCCGAACAGGCACCGGAATGTGGCGACTAGGGGCTTTTCACAGTAACTTCATTGAAGCCTACTTGTGGCATTAAGCGATTATTATTATTATATATGTGCTGCACACAAATTGAGTGAATGAACATAGAACATTACAGCACAGTACAGGCTCAGCCTGTGAAACCACTCTAAAGCCCATCTACACTATTCCCTTATCATCCATATGTTTATCCAATGACCATTTAAATGCCCTTAATGTTGGCAAGCCAACTACTGTTGCAGGCAGGGCATTCCACGTCCTTACTACTTTCTGTGTAAAGAAGCTACCTCTGACATCTGTCCTATATCTATCTCCCCTCAATTTAAAGCTATGCCCCCTCATGCTAGCCAATGTAAATTAAATCCAAATTTCAGAAACATACATCAGTGCTGCCAAGATTAATTCTGATGCCTCAGTGTTCAGATGCTATAGATAGAAATAATTTTGCAAAAAAAACTCTTCTGGCTGTGTGGAGTTTTCACTTTCTCCCAGTGTCTGCATGGGTTTCTTCCCACAGTCCAAAGATGTGCAGGTTAGGTGGATTGGCCATGCTAAATTGCCCTTCGTGTCCAAAAAGGTTAGATGGGGTTACTGGGTTACGGGTATAGGGTGGAAGTGTGGGCTTAAGTAGAGTGCTCTTTCCAAGAGCCGGTGCAGACTTGATGGGCCGAACGTCCTCCTTCTGCACTGCAAACTCTGTGATTCTATGAGTCAGTTGGTGCAACAACACACCCCATTGGTCTAGGCTTTGCCACCAGCAGAAAAATAACAGGGCTCATCATTCATTACACTTACAACTTCCCATAGACCTTTATGTTTTTTCGCAGACGTTTATGCCAATTTGAGCCTTTTAAGCAACATAGTCTACAAGGGATTTACGCTTGTAAGGGCACGGTATGCGATAGCGGATCACCTAAATCATAGAATTTACAGTGCAGAAGGAGGCCATTCAGCCCAGCAAGTCTGCACCGGCCCTTGGAAAGAGCACCCTAATTAAACTCACGCCTCCACCCTATCCCATTAACCCAGTACCCCACCTAACTTTTTTTTTTGGACACTTAAGATCAATTTATCATGGCCAATCCACCTAACCTGCACATCTTTGGACTGTGGGAGGAAACCGTTGCACCTGGAGGAAACCCACGCAGACAAGGGGAGAACATGCAGACTCCACACAGACAGTGCCCCAAGCCGGGAATCGAACCTGGGACCCTGGAGCTGTGAAGTAACTGTGCTAACCACTATGCTACCGTGCTGCCACAGACTGAAATCAATCAGACTGAAAAATGCCTGCTGAGGCATGCAGAGTCCAAACCAAAAAAAACAGTTAAGTTATAATATTTATTTTGATGTTAAATCTTGTACAGAACGCCAAAAGGAGAAAGACAGATGAGATGCAGAAATTGTTTTTTAAAAAACAAATGTTATAGCATCTCCAATAATTAAATTCTGATGGATTATGATGTCACACATGTAAAAGTTCATTTTCAGTGTCAGAGAGCTTGTTTGGTAGCAATTAAGACTTAACATTCCATAAAAAATGGTAGCAATTAAGACTAAACATACCATAAAAAATTCATTTGCACTTAAATGGACAATCCTAAATTTGCTGGTAGTTTAGTGAGCAAATTCTGCATTTCATACACTCGTCTGTTGGAATGCCACGTCTTCTCAGTAAGATACCATCCATCATGGCAAAACTTGATGAGCAGGGCATCTCAGATAACAACTTCTGATTTCCAAGTTTAATTGCACATATGTTGACACTGGAAGTTGCTGTCCCATTTAGTCCGTAATAGCGTTGATCACTGGTAGTCTCACTGTTATTTCAATTGCAAAATCACAGAAAATACCTTAATACCTATACTCTATTAAAAGTTTTCCTCCTGAACACGGAGAAAGTTAATTTCATCACTGTTAATTAAAAAACAAACATGACGCTGAGTTCATTGCGGCACACACACAGAACTTACAGGGCCTGTTTTGTCAATGAAAGAAAATGCTATAGGCTACACAAAATGAAACAAATCTGAACTTCTAGAAACTTAACGCGTATCACATATTTGAGTAATAACAATGCAATATTAAATCACCGAACCCATTCTGGTGATGTATAATTTCAGCAGGAAAAACATGCGAGTACGGTCAGTAAATCGCCTGATCCTATTACAAAATCAATTACTCAGTACATTTCCATTGCTCACAGGCTGATCATGGCCAAATATGATACTGGACAGCTACAAGCAAGGTCAGAGAGCACTGGAATGTATCCTTTAATAAACCTGTTTTATTTCATCCTGCATCTAATATACTGAAAATCGCATTTGATGAACTTTCATGCAGTTACCTTTTGTTGAGTAGCCAATCCATTGGAAAGTCTTTCCAGTTGTCCTGATGTAAAGCTGCAAGACAGAAGATCTTTACAGCAGGTTGAGCGCCCCAGCCTCTTCATTAGAGAAGAAATGATACTGCAACCACAGCCACACATCGACTTACTCATGCAGGCAACCCTGGCCAGATATTCTCAGTAAATCAGCATCAGTATCATCCCACGCGCATAAAATGGCCAAGTGCCTCGTTCCACGGCTTTCCAGCTTAAATCACAGCTGACAAAGAGAAAACCCCATAGTTCCTGGAAAGGTAGCAGCCGTAATCTCATTGTCAATTGAACTGTCAGTAAAAATGGGTTGGCTAATCACAGCTGGGGGAGGCAAAGTGGTGTTGGCTCTGTCTCCAATACTGCAATCAGGAAACAAAAGCTGAAGATCTGTTGCTAGAATGAATTTGAAGACTTTGAAAGTCAAGAGTGCTCTCTCTAGCTACTGCCGCTGATAAACACTATCCTTAACAAAAGCTTCCTGACCAGCTGCCTGCTCCTTCAGAACAGTCAACCTAGCCTCTTCCCTCAGTCACTGGACTCTTACTATTCTCAACATTCAACCGAAATAGGCCACGCCCCTCTGTCCCCTACCCAGTCTGCTCGATACCTTAAAGAGAATTGCTGCTGCAGTGCTTGAAGCAACAGGAAAACACTGAATATATTAACCTCCCTCCCCTCCCCCAGCCAAAGCACCCCTTCCTGACATTACCCTTTGAACAACTGTCAATCAGAGCCAGTACTACAGACAAGATAAACTGTTTCACCCACTTAGAATCTGTGTTGAAACAGCTCGCAGCCCAATAAAAAAAATGAACCTTTAATAACACAACCTAGTTAAATGGCTACTATGCAATTAAAAGAGTTACAAATTGCTAGTTATTGTAGCAAATTGTAACTGTTTTAATTGCATAGTAGCCATTACTAGTTAAATTTACTCTGTATACAGTTTTGATATTACTCATGAATGCTACGGAGAATGAATGAACACCTTGAAGAAGAAAATCTCTCGGAATTCTTTTAAACTGGCTTTTACGAATATATGTCACACATATCAATGTTCTTCAGGTTTTAAGTGGGTCTTTCACCCCACCCTAGAAATTCACAATGGCCAGATCCTTCATCTCGCCTCAGACACCTAACCTGATTACTCCATAGATAACCTGATTTTAAATAACTAGTGCTCGCCATGCAGAACCCCTTTAAGCCCTGTCACAATGGAAACCTATCATACAGCTTTTTTAGTAATATTATGATTAAGCTTATACAATGGTCATCTCAGTTTAAAGGCAAACATTGTTTAAAAGCACTGCATCCTACTGAACACTAAACCAAATAGCAAAATCACTAAAAACATACAACTTTGTCCTCAGGCCAATTTCCAGCACTGTCTTTACCTCTCTCTCCAAAACCAAGATTCAGTCTGCTTTTCAATAAACTGCAAATGGCACCTTTACTCCACCTATTTAAAACACCACACTAACAGTATGAATATAAAGAAGAAAATGATTTAACCTTTTGCTAGTCTGCAGACTGTGTTGCTTAGAATTCTATGCCTTAATCTGTAGTCATGAATCAGTTGTCTTAGCTGGGATTCAATTAATTTTATCAAAACACATACCTGCTATGGAATGCAAAATCTGAGGAGAAAATAGCTAGTTTTATATGATTCTGGTTGTAAGCTTCATTACTGCAAACCACCTCCCAGAACAGAACACCTAACACATCTGTATAACATCACATTCAAGCAGCCACTGTACAATACAAAACAAAACAAAATTGACAGCATCTCCCAGCAAATGCTCATTAACAGGAAATTCATACATGTATTTGGAGGTTTATTCAGGCAATTTTTGCTGCAAATGCATTTCAGTTACATTGCAGAGGGCTGGAATGCTTCATATGTAATCCAGCTATTTTACAGAGCATTTACAAAAGCTCCACTGCTGTATTGCCATAGAGCAATACTCTTAATAATAACAATGATATCTTTATCCAAAATAGGACCTAATTTTAAAGTATCAAATCACTAGAAAGAATAAAACAGCACTGAAGTAGTTACATAAATCTTTGTTTCTGGCCAACGTCAGTCCCATAATTTACTATTGATCAATGCAGTGCTTTCACGAATGGTGTTGACAGAAGATGCAAAACTAGAAATCTATAGCACGTGTGTGAACAATATATCCAATCACAATTGGATGCATTTAAGTAATTATAATGCAGTGACAACTGCGACACAAAGGGGTCAGCTGTAAAGTGGATTGGAATCCACATTGTCGAGTTAGATTTGTGCTAAAAATATACAAAAATCTAAGTGGGGGTGAAAAAGCACATCAATGTAAAATATTACATCAGTACATGTAAATGGGAATAATGACAGTGCTCAGTTCGTAAGGCATCTTTTTCCCTTTTGTATCTTTCCCTTTTGTGTATGCCCAGGCTAGGACTAATATTGAAGTAAAATTGAACGCTCAAAAAATTTACAGTAAATGATCATTTCTTATTTCTGCACACTTCCTTTCTATTTTACAAACTACTGTACCTGAAAACGCTGCTGAATGAAGTAAATCAACTCAACTCTGTTGCATTATGGGCATTTTAGTATAGCCTTTGTCGACAGGAAAGTGAGATCGACATAACATCCATCGGACATGGATAGAAAAGATAACTCAAGGTCCATTGATAATGGTGCAAACCTTGGATATCTTGTCCTTCCCATGAAAATATCTGGCTCAAAATAATAAATTGAAGAAGTGAACACTCATTCCTATCTTCATTAGTTCTTTCAGCCTCCACACCCTTTTTCAGATTTATTTTCTCCACAAAGAGCTGCTCCGCTAATTTCAGTTACAGGAATGTCAACAAGAAAATCTACAAGAAATTCCAATTTTTGGCAGGTTCTCCATTCTTCTAAGCTAACCATGACACAAGTGAGCCAAGAAAATTCAGTACCAGCTGGGATAGTCTCCTGGCACTAACTTTCCTGGCTCAGATATCATATGATCAGCATCCAGAATAAAACAAATGCCAACCTAAAGGATTTTGTTCACTGATAATTCCCCTGCAGATTATATAAACTGAGCACCTCTACATGCTGAGACAACTTGAAACAGGTTTCAAACGGTTGGAGATGGAAGGATCTATAGTAGCAGTGTATCAAAATCACATTTGGTTCAATTGGAACTGTGCAACATCAATTTATTTTCCATCCCTCTTAAAAGCAGCGCCTCAAGATGGAATATGGGTGCTTTAATGGCAGGCCATCGCCATAATCTGAATAAAATTGCTGTTTTCATGATTGAGTCAGAAGAGCACAAGAATGTAAGGAATATGAAATACAGCCCCTTGAGCCTGCTTTGTTATTCAATCTGATCATGTTCGATCTTCTGCTTGAACACTACCCCTCCTGCCTGCTCCCCACATCCTTGGATTCCTCGAGACCTCAAACATCTGTTTTATGTCTTGTGCACTCAACAATGGAGCACCAGAGGTTTTGGGATAGAGAATTCCAAAGATTCACAAATTTCTCCTCATCTCAGTCCCAAATGATGAAACCCTTGCCCTAAGATTGTGCCTGTGTTATAGATTCCCCAGGCAGGAGAAAACCTCTGCATTTACCCTATCAAGCCCTTTCAGAATCTGATATGTTCCAATGAGGATAGCTCTCAATTCTTCTAAACTCCAGAAGTACAGGTCCAACTTACTCAATCTCTCATCACAAGATAACCCTTTCATCCCAGGAACAAATCATGTGGACCTTTGCTGTACCACCTCCAATGCATGTATATCCTTCCTTAGATATGGAGCCCAAAACTGCGCACTTATCCCAGGTGTGGCTTTCCCAAAGCCCTGTAATATTTGTAGCAAGTTTTCTTTATTCTTGCACTGCAATCCCCTCTCAAGAAAGGACAGAATGCAATTTGTCTTAATTATTTGCTGTTACCTATATGCTAATTTTGTATTCATCGGGCAAGTCTCTCTGAACATCAATATTTAAAATTGCACTCTTTCAAAAAGTTTTTTTTTCTGTCCCTGGGTGATGACCCTAAACATCAAGCCACTGTTGCCAGGATAGTCACTGTTTTTCATCTCATGAGATCTTCCCTCCTAGGCTTTCCATCTCATAATCCCCCAACCCGACATGGCCACATTTATTCCTTCACAAGATTGACAAATAAGCCCCCCCCCCCCCCCACCCAAAACAGATCCTTGAAACATTGATAGGAAACGACACCACCTGCAGAGGCAAACATTAGGCTGAATTCTCCGCCCCGCCACTTTTCAGCCTCGACCTGCCGGCGAGATTCTCCGTTACGCCAGCCGGTCAATGGGGTTTCCCATTGTGGGGAGCCCCACGCCGTCGGGAAAACCCCAGGTGCTGGCAAAAGGGAGAATCACGCCGGCGGAGAATCCCACCCATGATCTTTTTCACCCACACCACCACCCCGGCGGCATTGCCAAGCACTAGTTCAGCAATATCCTCCGCCGAGCAATCAGGGAGGCGAAGGCCACCATATCTGTCCCCTTCCCCTCCTGTAGCCCTTGCAGCTCTGAAACCCAAATATCGCCACCAAGGGGCATGGCGCTACTTCAAACCACACTATCTCTGATAGAGTCTTGAACACCGCTTCCCAAAAACCCTTCACCCCCAGAACATATGGGCTTGGTTCGCCGGTCGCCGTCTATACTTCTCGCAAAGATCTTCTACCCTGGGAAAACACCCCTCATCCAGATCCATGTCATGTGCACCACCTTGAATTGAATGAGGTTCATCCTCAACACGGAGAAGTCGAATTGACCCGACTCAATACCTCACTCCATACCCCCCACCCTAGCTTGGTCTCCAGCTCTTCCTCCCACCTGCCCTTAATCCTTTCCACTAAAGCCATCTATTTCTTTCCCAACCACCCAATCTTCTCTCCCTACCCCCCTTTCCCCGACTCCTTCAGAGCCAGCAGCTTTTCCAGTAACATATACTCCGGTAGTTGGGGGAAAAGGTGGGCAGCTCTTTCCACACCTCTAGGGACCTGAACTCATTCCCCTTTGGACTTGTATCCTGCACGATTATTCTCATCTCTTTCCCTCCCTCTCAGAATCATGATAGAACCTTCAACTCCACCAGATTTGTATTCAACAGATTTCTGACATTTCCATCACCTGTAAAAGTCCTTCCTGTTTACCCCATTATTTCCCCTTTTTTTATTTAGCCATTATCATTTTTGATCCATGGGTGATTAATGGACATGCATCTTTAGGTCAAGCAGCAGAGACAATAAGGAACCCAGTGGTTATAGGCAAGAAACTGCTAGCCTCTACTAGTTTGAACGAGCTCCAGACTTTTCTGCACCCAAGAGAGATGGGGTGTGACTCTGTCTGATTGGCTGATGACCAATGAATTGGCCATAAGGCCTCACTCTGCCTGATAACAGGTGGTGATTGGATCTTATCCCAGTCGAAGGGTTCTCAGAGACCTCAGGGAGCAGTTGAGTAATAGACACAGAAGGATAAGGAACTGCTTTTCTCTCCCTCCCCAGAAAGGCTGCGATTGCTGTATTCTGAAGCTGCAAAGAACCTGAATAAATGAATCGACAGGAAAACCATTACAGGCTGCAAACAAAGACCAGAATTCTATCTCTTTAGATCTCTAGAAAGGCAGTTTGAACCCGGCCTGAGTCACTGTCCGTGTGGAATTTGCACATTCTCCCCGTGCCTGTGTGGGTCTCACCTTCTCAACCCAAAGATGTGCAGGATAGGTGGATTGGCCACACTAAACTGCCCATTAATTGGGGGAAAAAAATGATTGGGTACTTCAGGTTTTTAAAAAATCTCTCGAGAAAGGCTATGAGGGTATTTCTGAAGCTATAGAGGCCTGAATGAATCTACAGTAAAAACCTTGAACTGAAAGCAAGTGTAGAGGGAGGTACAGTGCTGGAAACACCCATTTGAAACAACTCTTTTTTTAAACCCACTTTCTTCCCTTCTGTGTTTGTCTATCTTGTATGTGTGTGTATATATAGAGGGTGGGGGCAAGTGGGGAATTAAGTTAACCAGTTGTATTTGCTGCATATTTCATTGTAACTCTTGTTATAAATGAACAGTAATTGTGTTTAACTGTACAAACCTGGTGACTGTAACTATTGGGAACCCAAGGGTCAAAGACCTCAGACATTTTTCTCAGAATTATTGATTACTTCAATTGTGTTGCAACTGCGGGTCAAGTGTGGTTGGAATTAACCATGCACTAGCCCAGGCTGTTACATCTCCCCCCCCCCCCCCCCCCCCCCCCCGCCCCATTTCAGCATTTCAAAGGGCGCATTCCTTCCATGAACCCTTGGTTCACTCCTCATCCACACCAACATCCTGTCTGCTTCCCACAGCACATTTGATTCAAGCACAGGAGAGGCAACACCTGCCCTTTTACCTCCCTTTTGCCCCTTCTTACTATTCCAAGGTAAAACAATGATTTACATGCATGGCTTTCGATTTAGTATAATACATTTGCCACTCTCGATGCAGTGTCCTCTACACTGGGGAGACCAAACACAGATTGGGTGGACCATATTCCAGAACACCTCTATTCAGTCCACTAGCATGACCGCAAGCATCCAGTGATGTGCCATTTAATAATAATAATAATGTTTATTGTCACAAATACATTAACACTGCAATGAAGTTACTGTGAGATGCCCCCAGTCGTCACATTACGGCACCTGTTCGGGTACACAGGGAGAATTCAGAATATCCAAATTACCTAATAACATATCTTTCGGAACTTGTGGGAGGAAACAGGAGCACCCGGAGGAAACCCACACAAACACAGGGAGAACGTGCACACTCCGCACAGACAGTGACCCAAGACGGGAATCGAACCTGGGATCCTGGCGCTGTGAAGCAACGGTGCTAACCACTATGCTACCTTGCTGCCCATGTTATTATGCTGATATCTCTGCCCTCAGCCGACTGCATTGTTTCCGTGAAGCTCACCTCAAGCTCAAGGAACAGCATCTCATCTTTTGACCAGAGGACCTTCTGGACTCAACATCGAGTTAAACAAATTCAAACTATAATCTCAGTCCCAATTTTATTTCTTTTTTTTGTCGTTTCAGTTTTCCACATACTTTTGTTTTCAGAGGGCATCATACCTTCCCCGGACACAGTTTATTTTCTTGTCCAATCACCATTCCCTTTGATGCTGCAAGACTAGCCATTTAATCTCTCCGATTTTCCACCTTACCGCAATCTTCAGTTTGTTCTATTTCCCACCCACCTTTCACTCAAAACATATTCCATATTCAAAACATATTCCCAAGTCGAATGAAAGTTGGATCTGAAAAGTTAATTCTTGCTCTCTACAAATCCTGCGTATTTTCTGTTTTTATTAAGGAATAACTTCACAATTCCCCACTTATTCCTCCACCGGCCACCTTAATGCCCATTTACTTCATAGAATTTAAAGTGCAGGAGGCCGCCATTCGGCCCATCGAGCCTGCACCGGCTCTTGGAAAGAGCACCCTACCCAAGGTCAACACCTCCACACTACCCCATAACCCAGTAACCCCACCCAACACTAAGGGCAATTTTGGACACCAAGTGCAATTTATCATGGCCAATCCACCTAACCTGCGCATTTTTGGACTGTGGGAGGAAACCCACGCACACACGGGGAGGATGTGCAGACTCCGCACAGACAGTGACCCAAGCCGGAATCGAACCTGGGACCCTGGAGCTGTGAAGCAATTGTGCTATCCACAATGCTACCGTGCTGCCACTATCTCTTTGCAACCTCTTGTGTCCTTCTCACAGCTTATATTCCCACCTAGCTTTGCATCAACAGCAAACTTAAATACATTACTCTGTCTCTTCCTCTAAGTTATTAAAATATATTTGACATTGCTGAGGCTACAGCACTAATTTATGTGATACTCCACTTGTTATAATTGGTTAACTTAAAAATGCGTATTTATCCCAAAAGTCAAAGCACAGAACTTATTACAACTGAACCTGCTTTGTATATAGTCCTTGATCGCATGCACCTTGGGCTATACAAAATCAGGTCGGAAAAGCAGACGGTCTGGCGACAATTTTTTAATCCTCCTCCAATATGCATTTTGTCCAGGGTCAATGTAACTGAGTACAAGAGCAAGGAGGTTATACTGAACTTATACAAGTCACGAGTTAGATCTCAGCTGGAATATTATCTACAGTTCTGGGCGCCACACTATCGGAACGATGTGAACGCATTGGAGAGTTCAGAAAAGGTGTTTACAAGAATGGTTCCAGGAATGAGAAACATAATTTATGAGGATAGATTGGAGAGGTTGACTGTTGTCCTTGCGGAAAGGCGGCTGAAAGGAGATTTGATAGAGATGTTCAAAATCATGAGCGGCTGGACAGAGTAAATAGGGAGAAACTGTTCCCCCTCATAAAAGGATTCAGAAAGGGCACATATTTACGGTGATTTGCGAAAGAAACAAATGTGGTGAGAAAAGTAGTTTTTCACACAAGTGGTTCAGGTCTAGAATACACTGCCTGGAAGTATGATGAAGCAGGTAGGATTTTTTTTTTTTTTAATTAGTTTTTATTCAAAATTTTTCAATAATTTTTACAAACCACTACAAAAAGAAAAACAACGCAAAGAAAACATAGCAATAAAACAGAAAACAACTTAACCATTTAAACAATTTAACAAAACAAGGTGGGGTATCTGCCCTTTACAAATGAAATCCATCCACCGCCCAAACCAAGTGTCTAAGACCTTAGACATAGCCTTTGCGAAGCCTTTCCAAAATCCTGTAAATGCCGGGCATGCCCAGAACATATGGACATGGTTTGCTGGGCTCCCTGAGCACCTCACACACCTGCCCTCCACCCCAAAGAACTTACTCATTCTCGCCACTGTCATATGCGCCCGGTGCACCACCTTAAACTGAATCAGGCTAAGCCTGGCGCAAGATGAGGAGGAATTGACCCTGCCCAGGGCGTCAGCCCACAGGCCCTCATCCAGCTCCTCCTCCCACTTGCCCTTCAGCTCCTCCACTGAAGTCTCCTCCGCCTCCTGCAGCTCCTGATATATTTCCGATATCTTGCCATCCCCTACCCACACGCCCGAGACCACCTTGTCCTGTATCCTCCGGGCAGGCAGCAGTGGGAATTCCCCCACCTGCATTTTCAAGAACGCCCGAACCTGCAGGTACCTAAAGGTATTCCCCGGGGGTAACCCAAATTTCTCCTCCAGCACCCCCAGACGAGCAAAAGTCCCATCAATGAACAAGTCCCCCATCCTTTTGATACCCGCCCTGTGCCAATTTAGGAACCCACCGCCTATTCTACCCGGAACAAACCTGTGATTGTTTAGTAGCGGGGCCCAGACCAAAGCCCTTGCCTCCCCCCTGCCCCCAGATCCCCAATGTCGCCGCCACCACTGGGCTCGTAGTATACGTCGGCGGAAGCGGCAACGGTGCCGTTATCAGTGCCCCCAAGCTAGTATCTTTACAAGGCGCTGCTTCCAACCGTTTCCACGCCGCCCCCTCTCCCTCCATTACCCATTTCCGAATCATGGATATATTCGCTGCCCAGTAATAGCTGCAAAAGTTCGGCAGCGCCAACACCCCACCCCCGACTGCGCTCCAAGAACGGTCTCTTAACACGCGGGGTCCTGTTTGCCCACACAAATCCCGTAATAATCCTATTTACCCTCTTGAAAAAGGACTTGGGGATGAGGATGGGAAGACACTGGAAGACGAACAAGAACCTGACGAGGACCGTCATCTTTACGGACTGCACCCTGTCCGCCAGGGAAAGTGGCAGCATGTCCCACCTCTTAAAGTCCTCCTCCATCTGATCCACCAGTCGCGTTAAGAGCTGATGCAGGACACCCCAGCTCTTAGCCACCTGAATGCCCAAGTAGCGAAACCTCCACTCCACCATCTTAAGCGGTAGCTCTCCCAGTCTCTTTTCCTGGCCCCTCGCATGTATCACAAAAAGCTCGCTTTTTCCAATATTCAGCTTATACCCCGAAAAGTCTCCAAAATCCCTAAGAATCTGCATGACCTCCCCCATCCTCTCCACCGGATCCGCAATGTACAGATGCAGGTCATCCACATACAGTGAAACACGATGCCCCCCCCGAACCATCCCCCTCCATTTTCTGGACTCCCTCAACACCATGGCCAGCGGCCCGATCGCCAGGGCAAACAGCAGGGGGCTAGGGGGCACCTCTGCCTAGTCCCTCGATGTTATCTAAAGTACCCCGACCACAGCCGGTTCGTCGACACACTCGCTACCGGGGCCCGATACAACAATTTGACCCACCCTATAAATTCCTCTCCAAACCCAAATCTGCCTAACACTTCCCACAGGTACTCCCACTCCACCCGATCGAAGGCTTTCTCCGCATCCATTGCCGCTATCACTTCTACATCCCCCCCCACCTTCCGAGGGCATCATGATCACATTCAGGAGCCTCCGCACATTCGTATTCAGCTGCCTGCCCTTCACAAACCCAGTCTGATCCTCATTGGTCACTCCCGGGACACAGCCCTCAATCCTAGTGGCCAAAATCTTGGCCAACAGCTTGGCATCCACATTAAGGAGCGAAATCGGCCTGTAGGATCCACATTGCAATAGGTCCTTATCTCGCTTGAGGATAAGCGAGATCAGAGCCTGCAACATCATCGGGGGAAGGGTTCCCTTTTCCTTAGCCTTAATAAAAGTCCTCAACAACAGCGGACCCAGCAGCTCCGAGAATTTCCGATAAAACTCTACGGGATACCCATCCGGTCCCGGGGCCTTGACCGCCTGCATACCCCCGAACCCCTTATCCAGTTTCTCCATCTCAATCGGGGCCCCCAATCCCTCTACTCGCCCCTCCTCCACCTGTCGAAACCTCAGTTGGTCCAGGAACTGCCTCACTCCCTCCCTCCCTCCAGGGGTTCAGACTCGTACAATTTGCCATAAAAGTCCTTGAAGACCTCGTTAATCCTTGCCGAGCTAGCACCGTGTTACTCCCCCTGTCTCTAATTCCCCCAATCTCCCTGGCCGCCTCTCTCTTCCGCAGCTGATGCGCCAGCATCCTACTTGCCTTCTCCCCATACTCGTACACTGCTCCCTGTACCTTCCTCCACTGAGCCTCAGCCTTCTCCGTGGTCAGCAAGTCAAACTCCGCCTGCAGGCTCCGGCACTCCTTCAACAACTGCTCCTCGGGATATTCCGCATACCTCCTGCCCACCAATCTCTCCCTCTCCATCCTATCCCTCTTCTCTCTGTGGGCCCTGACTGAAATTAGCTCCGCTCTGACAACTGCCTTCAGCGCCTCCCAGACCACACTCACTGAAACCTCCCCATTGTCATTGGTCTCCACATAGCTTTGGATACACCTCTGAACCCACCCACAGATCTCCTCGTCCGCCAGTAGTCCCACGTCCATTCTCCACAGAGGGCATTGGCCTCTCTCCTCCCCCAGCCCTAACTCCACCCAGTGCGGGGCATGGTCCGAGATCACAATGGGCGAATACTCCACCCCCTCCACTCTCAGGATTAGCGCCCTACTTAGCATGAAAAAATCAATCCGCGAGTACGCCTTGTGCACATGGGAGAACAAAGGAAACTCCTGCGCCCTTGGCCTGGCAAATGTCCACGGATCCACTCCCCCCATCTGGTCCATGAACTCCCTCAGGACCTTGGCCGCTGTCGGCCTCTTATCCAATCTCGACCTGGACCGATCTAGTTCCGGGTCCACGACCGTGTTAAAGTCCCCCCCCCCCCCCCAAAAACCAAACTGCATGACTCCAGATCCGGAATCCTACTCAACATCCGCTTCATGAACCTTGCATCGTCCCAGTTCGGAGCATGCACATTCACTAGCACCACCCAGGCACCCTGCAACCTGCCACTCACCATAACATATCGACCCCCTTTATCCGCCACAATACCCGCCTCCTCAAATGCCACCCGCTTGCTCACCAAAATTGCGACCCCCCCTGTTCTTCACATCCAGCCCGGAGTGGAAAACCTGCCTCACCCATCCTTTCCTCAGCCTGGTTTGATCCGCGATCTTCAGGTGCGTTTCTTGTAGCATGGCTACGTCTGCCTTTAGCCCCTTTAAGTGCGAAAACACACGGGCCCTGTTGACCGGCCCATTCAGGCCTCTCATGTTCCATGTGATCAGCCTGGTCGGGGGGCTACCCACCCCCCGCCGATTAGCCATCTCCTTTTTTAGGCCAGACACGTGCCCGTGCCTCCCGCACCCTCCAGCCCCCCAGGCGGAGGCTCCCCGTCCCGACTCTCCCCTTTAACATCGATTCCCCCTCAGTCAGCACAGCAGCATCCCAGCACCCCCACCTTCACCCCCCCCCTCCAGTCAAGCATCCGCTTAAACCCCCCTTACCCCCCCCCCATTGCAATCCCGTAAGTCAGCTGACTCATGCTGATCCCGGCTGCTGCCGCCTCCACCTCCAATCCCCCTGTGGGTTCCCCTTACAAATCTCCAACCCCCTCCCCCACTTAAGTGGGATAGAGAGAGTTCCCCCATCTACACCCCATGTGAACAGAGAAATAAAAACAAAACAAAGTACCGTACACTCAAACCCCCAGCTTCAGGTGCCACCCCCACCATTTCGCGGGTAAGCCGTGCTCCCTGTCTGTGCCGACCCCACTTCCTGTGCCGCAGCTCTTCCCAACTGTGACCTCGCCCAAAGCCTCGAGGGCCCAGGGGAAACAGGCCACAAAAACACAAGAAAACAGGGGGAAAACCCCAACATAACACCGCCCCCTCCTCCCCACCAACAACCCCCACAACATACTGCAGTCCATTAACTCGAGTCCAGCTTTCCATTCTTGATGAAAGTCCACGCCTCGTCCGGCGTGTCGAAATAAGTGGTACCGGTCCTGATATGTAACCCACAGCCTCACCGGTTGTAACAGCCCGAACTTCACCCCCTTTCCGTGGAGGACCGCCTTGGCCCGGTTGAATCCCGCACGCTTCTTGGCCAGCTCTGCACTCCAGTCCTGATAAATACGGATCTCTGTGTTCTCCCACCTGCTGCTCCGCTCCTTCTTCGCCCATCGCAGGACACACTCCTTGTCGGTGAAGCAGTGGAACCTTACCACCATAGCCCTCAGCGGCTCCTTCGCCCTCGGCCTCCTTGCCAGGACTCTGTGCGCCCCATCCAGCTCCAGGGGCCGCGGGAAAGCCCCCCGTGCCCATCAGCGTACCCAGCATAGTGGTCACATACGCCCCAGCATCCGATCCCTCCACGGCTTCAGGGAGACCCAGAATCCGCAGGTTCTGCCTCCTTGACCTATTCTCCAGGTCCTCCAGCTTCTCCTGCCATTTTTTGTGCAGCGTCTCGTGCGCTTCCACTCTAACCGCCAGGCCCAGAATCTCATCCTCATTATCAGAGGCCTTCTGCTGCACCTCCTTGATCGCCGTCCTCTGCAACTTCAGAGTCTCCACCAACCTTTCAATTGATGCCTTCATTGGGGCCAGCATCTCCGCCTTTAAATCCGCAAAGCAGCATCTTAAAAACTCCTGCTGCTCCCATGACCACTGGGCCCACGCTGCCTGATCCCCGCCAGCCGCCATCTTGCTTTTTCGCGCCTGTTCTCCTCTCTTCTTCAAAGCCGCTTTTTTGACCACCCCACTCCTGGTCCACTCCATACATCGCTGGGTGATCCTCACTGTTTACTTCCCACACCGGGAATCGTCGTCAAAGTGCCGCTGGAGCTCCTTAAAAGAGCCCAAAAGTCCGTTATCGGCGGGAGCAGCCGACCGTGTGACCTACCTGGGCATAGCTGCAACCGGAAGTCCGGTAGATAGGAATCTTATGATAACTTGAATAGAAACAATATACAGGGGCATGCTGAAAAGGCACGGAAATGGCACCAAACCATAAAGCTCATTTGGCGAGTTACTGCAAACATGATGGGTCAAATAGCCTCCTTCTACGCCCTAATAATTCTGTATATCAGTGTGAATTAATTGGAAAGGGATCACATCTGTGTTGTTTGGAATGGAAAACCGTTTAAGTGGTTGATGCCAAGAACCAGTGCATACATAACTTTTGCTCTCAATACTCGTACACCTAGATGAGAGTTCAAGAACAATCTCAGGAGGTTGCTTCCAACAGTGCCAGATATTGTGTCATTAATTTCAGCACATGCCATCATAGAATGTAAACTCAAACATCTAATTTGCTAGGCCAGTGCCGTAACCACAAAGCTACCATATCCTTTAAGACCTGGTGCATTACTTGCATCAAAGTAGTATTGAATAGAAATATACTTGACAGTTTGCAGAGGATGCTCCCTGCAGAAGCAAAAATCCCTTGGCCAAAAAAGCACGAGAGATAAGGTGGTAAGTGAAGGCTGTCCCCACATAGCATCTTTGTAAATTCATCATGGAGGTTTTAAATCATACTTCATTGAATTCATTAACACATCTCAAAAATCGTCAATTGTAAAATAAATGAGCCACATTTTTCAACTAACAGACATCCACTGGATGTCAGATTGGCAGTTTGATTTTCTTTTTCCAAAATTACGAACTCCAATGGAACTTCTTCCGTCCTAATTTCTTTAGGTGGATTGGCCATGATACATTATCCCTTAGTGTCTAAAAAGCTTAGGTGGGTTTATGGAGTCACGGGGTTGGGGTGTATGCATGGGCTTAGTTAAGGCGCTCTTTCAGAGGGTTGGTGCAGACTCGATGGGCTGAATGACCTCCTTCTGCACTGTCGGGATTCTATGATTTTTCCATTTTTAAGTAATTAGATCATACATCTGCTGACATTAGTGAAAATGCCTGTAACTCAATGGATTGAATAACATAACTAATGTTTACTCAACATACACAGATACGCCATCTTATCTTGCTGCTCCTTACCATTAGAATCTTCCTCCCTCTGGGTTTACTTGCAATTTGATCAAAAGCAAGAGTTTTTTTTAAAACTCTACTATGAAGTATAACCACAAACGTGAACTTCATTTCAAAGCCATTAGTACTATTCTCATCACTTAATTCCATAATCTTTTAATTATGGATTGAAACATAACAGCAAACTAAAATACAATTTGTTCTGATTATAGTCTCTTAAAAATACATTGCAGAGTAAGTTTGTTCTCTGCACAAAAATTGTTTTACTGCATACTTAATTTTGATAATGGCGTAAATCATGTGATACTGGTGCAAATCATGAAACAATACATTACTCAGAGGAGGATTTGAATCACAAATTGTTGCAACTCAAAAAGGAAACAAAATGCAAAATATTACTTTGTGACAATCGTTCACTGGAATAAATGTAACAGAATCCATAAAAGCATTAAAAGGTTACCAGAAGGGCAAAGAGACATCTAGCAAAATGCAAGACGTAATTGAGGCTAAACATATCCGTGACAGATGTAATTCAGTACAAAGATAAAAAGTGAACAGGCAAAAACCTCCTTCCAGATCTCCACCACTTTCTCTTTCACCCCACCCCCCCCCCCCCCCCCCCCACCATTTCTATTAAAACTTTCTTCCTCTGCTGTTCACATATCTCCCCTAACTGTCGCCCGACTAATCTCTTCCATGATGTCTAGCAACCTCATTCTTAGCACACAATTTCACAATTAAATTTCCTTGTCACCACACTCTAACTCCAAACTTTTCCTCGGAATTGAAATCCACACCAACTTCAGTGTCTCCATAACACAATTGTCGCATTAGCTCTATCCCCACTAAATGTACAGTAAGAAGTCTTACAACACCAGGTTAAAGTCCAACAGGTTTGCTCGCAGCTCCTTCCTCAGGTGAATGGTGAATTCAATATCCAAATATTTATAGTTTTCACAAACAAAATATTCCAATACCACTAACAGCAGGAGTTAATTTACTGTAAACCTGAATTCGGGCAAATAAGATCTAAAGGGATTAGATGAAAAATGCATTTTGTTTCCTTTTTGAGTTGCAACAATTTGTGATGCAAATCCTCCTCCGAGTAATTTATTGTTTCATGATTTGCACCAGTATCACATGATTTACGCCATTATCAAAATTAAGTATGCAGTAAAACAATTTTTGTGCAGAGAACAAACTTACTCTGCAATGTATTTTCAAGAGACTATAATCAGAACAAATTGTATTTTAGTTTGCTGTTATGTTTCAATCCATAATTAATCATAAATGTAGGTCAATCTCCAATCCTAACTACTCCTGTTTGGAATGCAGAAATTGCCATTCCTGCTCTGCAGTCAGATTCTCATTGTCTCAGGGTTATCCTGGAAGGCAAGAATTTAATATCCTAGACTTCTGGTGACGGTGGTGTGCTGAGCGGACGCACATCAGATGGCTCGCCTCAAACCAGATACAAAAATGCACTTTTAGGCGAATTTTGCCCGAATAAACGATCGCGAAGTAACCCCAATGGAAGAATTACATAGAATTTATAGTGCAGAAGGAGGCCATTCGGCCCATCGAGTCTGCACCAGCTCTTGGAAAGAGCATCCTACCCCTACCAAGGTCAACACCTCCACCCTATCCCCATAACTCAGTAACCCCACCCAACACTAAGGGCAATTTTGGACACTAAGGGCAATTTATCATGGCCAATCCACCTAACCCGCACATCTTTGGACTGTGGGAGGAAACCGGAGCACCCGGAGGAAACCCACGCACACACGGGGAGGATGTGCAGACTCCGCACAGACAGTGACCCAAGCCGTAATCGAACCTTGGACCCTGGAGCTGTGAAGCGATTGTGCTATCCACAATGCTACCGTGCTGCCCTAAGAAAGAGAACCACTGCAAAGAAATGCCTAAGAACGGGAGCTCAAGGGGCCGAAGGGATGGCAGCAGTGACGGAAAGGGCCACGAACAGCGAGCGGATGAACCGGCGGACACACGAGGCGAGGGATCCCAGCTACCCAAGATACAGGGAGACCATTGACCCGAGCATTAGTCTCCCCCTCGCCATCTGGAGACGGATGGAAGACCTTCCTCAAGAAGAAGCTTGACACCATGGAAGAGGCGATCAGAATTGAGATCCAGTTGATGGTTACGGTGGTGGTGACGGAGGCGATAGCCGCCCTACAAAAAACGATCGACGGACTGGGGAAGAAAGTGGAGGTGCAGGAGAGGATGTTCCACGACCTTGAGACAGCTTTGACGGACCAGTGACAGGATCGTTGCTCCGGAAGCAGAGGTGAAAAGCTTGGTAGCAGCCCAAGGGAGCTTGAAGGGGAAGGTCGAGGACTAGGAAAATAGGTCCTGACGACAGAATATGCAGCTTGTGGGCCTGCCAGAAGGCATTGAGGGTGAAACCCGACAGGCTACATCGCCCAAATGCTGGGCAACCCAGTCGGGAGATAGTTTCCTCAACCCCCCAGGTCTCGATTGGGCACACAGGTCGCTCAGACCGAAGCCCAAAGCAGGGGAGCAGCCGAGAGCGATCAACATGAAGTTGCACTGATATCAGGACTGGGCGAGGATCCCACGGTGGGAAAGAAGACTAAGCGAGCACATGGGAAGAACACAGAATCCATATTAATCAGGACATTGGTGAGGAACTGTCGAAAAGGACCGAGTTTAACCAGGCAAAGTTGGCACTTTATAAAAATGAGGTGCGATTTGGCAGGCTATTGCCAGCCAGACTCTGGGCCACACACCAGAGCAAAGAGTACTATTTCAATACCTCGGCGGAGGTAAACGATTATGAGCAAGCCACCGCCGTGGACAAAGGACAGGCAAGGCAGTGATGTAGGCAGGTCGGAGGAAGATCGCTAAAAGAAACAGAGACTTAGAGAACAAGTTAACATGTTTGCGCGGGACTGTACTGCCTCATTCTGATCAGAAAGACTGGGTCACAGGGCGGCATGTAGCGCAGTGGTTAGCACTGGGACTGCAGCGCTGAGGACCTGGGTTCGAATCCCGGCCCTGGGTCACTGTCCGTGTGGAGTTTGCACATTCTCCCAATGTCTGCGTGGGTTTCACCCCAACAACCCAAAGTTGTGCTGGTTAGGTGGATTGGCCATGCTAAAATTGCCCCTTAATTGGAAAAAAGAAAAAAATAAATAATTGGCTACTCTAAAAAAAAAAAAATGTTTTAAAAGAAAGACCAGGTCACAGGTGAGAGCTAGGACAGGGAAATGCAGGTGAGGGAGCAGACAGAGAAAGGGTAGGCAGCTAACTGCAAACATCAGGTGGCTGATGAATGCCCAACTCCCGGGGCAGAGAACATCAGAGGTAATCATCTTCCTGGATGCAGAAAAGGCCACGACAGAGTCGAGTGGAAGTATCGCTTTGAAGTACTGGAGCAGTTTGGGCTAGGAGCAGGATTCACCTCCTGGTTGAAACTCCTGGACAACGCCCCCAAGGCGAGCGTTTGTTCCAACATCACCAGCTCTGACTACTTCCAGCTGCACAGAGGCACACGGCAGTGATGCCCATTGTCCCCTAGCAATTGAGCCCCCGATGATCAGTCTGCGAGATGCAAAAAGCTGGAAGGGCATCCAGAGGAGACAGAGAGCACAGAGTCTTATTCTCTGAGGCAGACCTGCTCCTCTATGTCTCAGAACCAATCATGCAGCTCCTGGAAGAGTTCGGAGCCTTCTCGGGCCACAAACTCAACCTGGGCAAGAGCGAAGCTTTCCTGGTGAAATGGAAAGGGGTAGGGACAGAGCTGGAGGGATTCCCATTTAAACTAGCCCAAAAAAAATTCCGCTACCTGGAGATCCAGTTAGCCCATGACTGGACACGGATCCACAAGTGGAAACTGGCAAGTCTGGCTGACAAAGTTAAAAAGGACCTACAGAGTTGGAATGCACTCCCGCTCTCCCTAGTGGGGAGAGTGCAGACGATTAAAATGAACCTACTGCCGAGATTCCTCTTCCTGTTCAGATCCATACCGATCTTCATCCCCAAGGCCTTCTTCCACAGCATAGACAAAATGATCACGGCGTTTGTGTGGTGGGGTAAGAATCAAAGAATCCTCAAAGCAACACTGCAAAGGAGGAAAATTATGGGCAGTCTGGAACTGCCGAATTTACAATACTACCACTGACCGGCTATGGCGGAGAGAGCGAGAGGATGAATACGTGAATCCAACATGAAAAGGGTGAGGATGGAGGATGCAAGGGAACGACCCTCCTGGCCCTTGCCACGACAACGCTCCTATGCCCCCCCTGACAAAATACACATCCTGCCCAGTGCTGGTAGCCACACTAAAGAAGTGAAATCAGATGAGGCGACATTTCGGTCTAATCAAGGTGTCCCGCATCTGCTGAAACCACAAATTCCTACCAGCCATGCTTGACACCACCTTAAAAAATTGGAGACAGGACCGGGGGGGGGAGAACGCCAACAGATAGGGACTTTTATATAGCGGACACACTAGCAACCCTGAGCGAACTGACAGAGACCTGGAATTTCTAATAGGACAGGAACTCGGGCACCTCCAAATCAAACACTTTCTCCGCAAGGAGACAGCAAGATACCCCAGGGCCTTAGAGGCACACTATAAAAAAAACTGATAAACACAGACAGTAAGGAAAGGACTGTGGGGAACATCTATGGAAAGTTAATGGACTTGGCAAGATTACCACCGGACGAAGCCAGGCATAAATGGGAGAACGAACTGGGGACGGAAGTGGGTTGGGGACTCTGGAGCAATGCACTACGCAGGGCCAAATCCACCTCCTGCTGCACAAGGCTCAACCTCACACAGTTTAAAGTGGTGCACAGAGCGCACCGAACCAGAACCCCAATGAATAGGTTCTTCCCGGAGGTAGAGGATAAATGTGAACGGTGCCAGGGAGGCCCGGCCAACCATACCCACATGTTTTGGGCTTGCCCCAGACTTGTAGGGTCTTCTTCTAGGCAATGTCTAAGCTTGTGGGGCGAGGGTGGAGCCGTACCCGAGAGTGGCAGTCGTTGGGGTATCGGAACAGCAAGAGCTACACATGGGGAAGGGGGCCGACGCCCTTGCTTTCGCTTCCCTAATTGCTAGCTGGAGAATCCTGCTCGGCTGGCAGCAGCACCACCCACAGCTGCAGACTGGCTGGCAGACCTGGCGGAATTTCTCCACCTGGTTCAGATCAAGTACACCATCCGAGAGTCAGAGGAAGGCTTCCACAAAGCGTGGGGGCCGTTAGTCAGCCTGTTCCAAGACCTGTAGGAGGCCAACAGCGACTAGGGAAAGGAGGAGACGGGGGAGAGCAGACAATAACACACAATACAAGGAGGTACGAAGGGGGAAGGAGATGAGGAGGAAACCCAGGGGAGACGCAGAGAGAAATAATGGGGGGGGGGGGGGAGAATTGGGGACGAGGGGGGGGGGCGGGGAAAGAGGGGGACAGGAAGCCCCGTCCCGAACCCAGAAGGCTTACAACTAAAACCACAGAAAAGATGACAGGAGCTCAGCAATAGAACACAGGGTGGAAGAGGGGGATACCAACAAGGGGGGTGGGGGGTGGAAGAGAGAAGATATACCAAGAAATATGTACAGAAATAAGAAACTGTACAAAATATAAATATCGGACGCAAAAGTAGCACTGTAAAATTGAAAAACACCGATAATAAAACTTGTAAAAAAAAAAGAATTTCATATCCTTGCCAAGTCCATTATCTTTCCATAGATGTTCCCCACAGTCCCCCCCTTCCTTACTGTCCGTGTTTATCAGTTTTTTTTATAGTGTGCCTCTAAGGCCCTGGGGTATCTTGCTGTCTCCTTGCGCAGAAAGTGTTTGATTTGGAGGTGCCCGAGTTCCTGTCCTATTAGAAATTCCAGGGGCTGGTTTAGCTCGCTGAGCTAAATCGCTGGCTTTTAAAGCAGACCAAGCAGGCCAGCAGCACGGTTCGATTCCCGTACCAGCCTCCCCGGACAGGCGCCGGAATGTGGCGACTAGGGGCTTTTCACAGTAACTTCATTGAAGCCTACTCATGACAATAAGCGATTTTCATTTAATTTCATTTCATATGGGCACAGATTGGAACTGAGTTTGAGGACGGTTACGCAACACCTTGATTTGGGCAGCACGGTAGCATTGTGGATAGCACAATCGCTTCACAGCTCCAGGGTCCCAGGTTCGATTCTGGCTTGGGTCACTGTCTGTGTGGAGTCTGCACATCCTCCCCGTGTGTGCGTGGGTTTCCTCCGGGTGCTCCGGTTTCCTCCCATAGTCCAAAGATGTGCAGGTTAGGTGGATTGGCCATGATAAATTGCCCTTAGTGTCCAAAATTAGTGTTGGGTGCGGTTACTGGGTTATGGGGATAGGGTGGAGGTGTTGACCTTCTGTAGGGTGCTCTTTCCAGGAGCCGGTGCAGACACGATGGGCCGAATGGCCTCCTTCTGCACTGTACATTCTATGATATTCTCCATAAACCACCTCTCTCTCCACTTTCCTTCACATTTTTTTGGTGATAAGGAGCTGATGAACATGCCATCCAAAATAAAAGCCACCTACCAAGCCTCCAAAATGTCCTCCTTTCCTTGGTCATCCTCCTTTCCCTGGTCCACCATACAACGCCTAGCCCCTGATGCAAGCTCATATTCCCCCTACACTTGACATCCCTCAAACACAATCATCATGCCCAATACTGCAAACGCCTTCAAGTCTCTTCTGACCAAGTTACTGGCAATCCAACCTGCCCTTCTCAATCTCATCCTTGCCAATGTCAACCTCTCCCTATTTTCAGGAAAGATTTACACACTTTCTGAACTATCACTTGAAAAATCTCTCACTCTGTACTTTTGCCCTTGCGTCTCTAATTGATCTTCCCTCTACAATTCCTTCAACACACTGTCACTCAACTACACTTGCATATATTTCCCTACTCCCTTTTCAAGCCCTTCCAAGCCAATTTGTGACATTGAAACTGACCTGATCAAAGTTGAGATTGCAACTACGATCCATTGCCTCTCCAGTCTATATCTGTCTTTGCTGCCTTCAGCACTGATATCCCATTATCCTTTGCATTTTCTCCATAGTCCACTTCAACTCCACTTATCTCAGCACATCTTCTCAAATGTTTCCTTTCCCGAGTGAATTCCACAGTTCAAAATCCAGAGAAGCAAGTAACCAGCATGAAGACCAGGCAATTGTTTCTTTTTCTCAAAATAATGAGGTACAGTGACAGCAAGTGGAATAACATGTGTTAGAGGGTAGTGTTTTCATCAGACTTGACTGCAATCTCATCATTGAACCTTTAACATTAGTATTTTTAAACTACATTTAGAACTTTTATGATCTTTGGTTGCTAAATTTGTCACATTATAGTCTTCAGTTCGGAAAAAATTCAAACTTGATTTCCGTATTTCACTATTTGATATTTTCAATAATTTTCCCAAATTTAGCTTCCAAATGGAAATTCCTTTACACAGATGGATAACGAAACAATAAAGCTGAATGATAAAGCTGTTTGTTTCCATTTCTAACATTTGTTCTGCAAGCTCTGGACTTCCAATAATTATTTGGAAATTATTTCAAATTTAGTCTCTCATCTTCAATTTTAGTTTTTAACCTCGAGAAACACTTCCAATTTTAATTTAGTTGCTGAAAATGCAATGACCTGGCAATTCAAGGCTGCTGCAATATTCAACTTGTAAAGTAAATGTCTAGGAAAATCAGGATTACAGATCAGAAGGACAACTGTAGTACAAAACAATTTACCTGTTTATTTTAGTCAACTAAAACAGCACTGCTTAGAAAATAAAAGAGTTGAGGCCTGATCATTTAAATATCGGACAGAAAAATAAACTGAGAAAGAATTGGGATCCACAAACAAAACTTTGCACCAAAATTATGAAACTTTTGTGCGCACACTTCTCTAGTGAAGACATGGGATTTGATAACTCGATCATGTGGGATTGCGTCTTTTGCATCACACGTGTCTACAATTTCCATTGCTGAATTCTCTACACATCTGTTATCCTCAACACATTCTACCAGGAGCACATAAAATCAGCCAAACTGTGATCCTAAAATCTTCCAAACTCAAAAGATTCAACCATGTGCCAAATCAATATAATTGATGCGAAAAATAATTTGGGTCCTGAATAACTGGAGCAAAGATAGTAACAATCCCATTTATTATACATCAATACGACTGCTGCATAGGAGGAAAATAAGTGCTCTGGAAGTTTGCCTACTTGCACAGTTGAGTGGGAATTATTTTATCCAGTTTTTAGGGACAAAAACATTCCTCTGCACGTTAATTTTGTTTCGCTTAAAGTGGTTGGCAAAACTAATTTTGTGCAAGAGAGTCAGAATTCTGAAATTTAACTCTTTAATCTGGATTGAACATTTTCAGGACAGAGCTGGTACACATCCTGAAAAAGTGCTCTTTTCAAAAATAGGATTATTTCTCACTTGAACAGTCCATACTGCAATTCTCACATTCCTTCTGGATCAGTAAAACCAGGTTCCCATAACGCAGCAAATACACACAGACATGAAATTCCTACAGTGCAGGAGGCCATTCAGCCCATCGAGTCTGCCCCAACACTATGAAAGAGCACTCTACCTAGGCCCACTTCCCCACCCTACCCTTGTAACCCCACCTAACTTGCACACTGTTGGACACATGAGATAACCTTAGAGAAACACAGAAACCACTAAATTCTACACAAGTATCACTCTCTAGTATCAATCTGAACTAGAACTAGGGCATAAGGTGCCAGATTGGCTCCTTTTTGCCCTTAGACATGAGGGGGTAGAGGAAAACACCCAAATCATGCAGCAGTCCTACCCTATTTAGTGGACCCTTCTGAAAGTATATCTGTGGGGACTGAATCAGACAAGGAGAGGGGTAGGCTGTATGATCAAACAGCTTGTCAAAACACCCTCTTTGCAGCAGCTGTAACCAAAAATGGCAAGAAAGCTGCCAGAGGGAATATCTGGTACATAAAGAGTTAATTGAGCAGAATTAATTTGAGAGAGGCACAATCCTGCTGTTTGGCAACTCTATATCTGCAGAAGTCTGCCAAGCAATGTAATAGAACTTGGAGGTCAATCTTTTTGGACTGGATTCAGGTCATTTCCGTCTTTTACCATGCACTGCAAGCAAAATCACAAATTTATGGATTATGCAGCGAGATATTATGGACGACTGCCTGATGAATCATATCTTCAATGACAACTGCCCACAGACTGTTTAAAAATAATTCAAATACTTTATCGGCATAGTTGGTTTGAAAATAAACCAGTGGATGCAACACTATAAAAAATGATGACATTAATAGTTCAAACACGTTTAGATAATTTATCTGATCAGCTAATAAAACAATGAAAGATGGTAAACAAAATCTGTAGTTACAAAAGCAATCTTTTAAAGTTGCATTTAACTTAGTTTTTGGACTCAAATAGTTTTTTGAATCGATAGTTTTTTTGATTCAATAGTAGCCTTGTTGGATAAATGTTCTAGCTAGTGCTACAAGCCTTTTTTTTAAAAAATACCGTACAACCAAAATTAGTGACGTTAATAATGCTCAAAAGTTTACCAAAACAATTCAGATTAGAATGCAATGAAATAAATTGTTTCAGAGGCAGACAGAATGAAACTAAATATATTGCGCAAAAAATGTTTTATTTCAACATTTCTTCTTCATAGATGCATTCTCTGATCAAATTTTTTTTTTTAAAGTTTGCCATCACAAATCATAGTACAGTTATGAAATTGACTCGAGTCAGGTGGCATACACACATCCTACAGAAATGGAGTTAAATTCCAAGCAGCTAGGTACGGAATTAACTTGTTTTTACAACCCCTAAATTCTTGAACAGGTTCCACTTAGTTTACGGTGGTATTTCTGAATAATTTAGAAATTTTAGAACAGTACAGCACAGAACAGGCCCTTCGGCCCTCGATGTTGTGCCGAGTAATGATCACCCTACTCAAACTCACGTATCCACCCTATACCCGTAACCCAACAACTCCCCCTTAACCTTACTTTTTTTTTAAGGACACTACTGGCAATTTAGCATGGCCAATCCACCTAACCTGCACATCTTTGGACTGTGGGAGGAAACCGGAGCACCCGGAGGAAACCCACGCACACACGGGGAGGACGTGCAGACTCCGCACAGACAGTGACCCAGCCGGGAACCGAACCTGGGACCCTGGAGCTGTGAAGCATTGATGCTAACCACTATGCTACCGTGCTGCCAAAAATAAATTTAGAGTCCCCAATTATTTTTTCCAATTAAGGGGCAATTTAGCGTGGCCAATCTACCTACCCTGCACATCTTTGGGTTGTGGGGGTGAAACCCATGCAGACACTGGGAGTATGTGCAAACTCCACACGGACAGTGACCCAAGGCCGGGATTCGAACACGGGTCGTCAGCGCTGTAGGCAGCAATGCTAACCACTGCGCCACCGTGCTGCCCAAATAATGTGTTAAGATCAACATTCCATACAACTATAATAAATGGATATTTTATAATGCATACAAAGTCAAGGATGTATAAACATTTAATTTTAAATTGACCCTAAATAAAACTCAGAATTCTTGCAATCATAGCAAAAATCCAACAGTTAGTCTGTTTTGAAATACACATCTTGTGCATACAATAAAGAAATACAACACAAAATAAGAACATGTACAGATTTATTCTTAATTGCACAAAATTTCAGAATGTAATGCTGTTTTATCCATCAATATACTGAGCATCCACCAATGCTGTGTTTTGCTTCAAGTTCCCAAAATATCCCATGCCCTAATACAGATAATTCTCAGGCAATGGTTTGTTCTGGGACAGACTTCTACCGGAAAATGTAAGTAAAACTATCTTAACTATGGTAAAGACAGACACCAAAACATTGGGGGGAAAAGGAAGATTCCAGTAAAAGGGGAGAGAAACAGTTTAAAGTTAGTAGTTAAAAGTTAAATCCATCAGAACTTTTCCCATTGTTGAACCTCAAGAACAGCTTGATGATGGCAGTGAAAGTAAGAAAACTCAACTTTTGCATGATTAAGCTGGGGACGGCAGCTGACACGGCAACATTTCCTAAAACAGGCAATGATCCAGGTATGACAGTAAAAGGAAAAGTTAAAACAAATGAACAGTTGCTAGTGCAAGTGAAGTTGTGGTTAATACTCTGTAGTAAAGCACAGCGAGTTGACTCTGCATTTAATTTGACATGAGACAGAAACACTAACAAACAAAATGAAAAAAATCTATCATGTGCCAGCACTGGCATCTCTCATCCCATTTATAATGTTTCCGTTTACCTATTTTGTTATTTTAATTACAAACCCTGACCATTTTCTTCCAAACGACCATCAGCATCGAAGAAAGAGAAAGCTGTTTACATGCAACCGTGAGAAATAACACAGCCACTAAATAGTATTTTAAAATTCAACTTAACAGTCAAGGTAGCAAGATGGCAAAAAATATAATTTCAATTAACTAATCAAGATAGCAATTTGGCAAAAAATATCAAGCTGACCCAAGCTACATAAATATTTATAGCTTTTTATTGCTCATCATTCAAAATATTTAAATCTGCTGATAACATCAATGGAGGAATTTAATATTTAAATCACAAATTATTATAAATTTTCAGTAACTTAGAATATTACTGGATGAAAGGTACTTCCACAGCACAATCAGTTCAGGAGGAAGCAGCAATATGATGACGATAGCTGCGAAAGGCCAAAGACTCAATAAATTTGAGTAAGTAGCCCTACATAGGGACCACGGAGACTTCATTAAAGTACAAAATAGTTGAAGTTTAGAAATTCCTCTTAAGATCGGCAAACATGTATTGAACCTTTCAAGAGTTCATTACTGACAAGTGATTAACTCCTCCCCCCTTTCTTGGTGAATCAGAAAGTATTTTATTCTTAATTTTTTTTGCAATATCCTTCTGACAGTCACACCTGAATCATAACTGCCGTGTATTGCATTGTCAGCAGGAAGATGTAGGGAAGGATGTAATGGCAAGGTCACTGTTGTTGGTGGAAGCATTGCAAATGGGTGCCACTTTGGCGGACATTCAGAGGCCAACTACATGAGTTCTCACAGCAGCTGCTCACGAGTGACTCCGGAGTCTTCCAATGAGTCAGACAGTGAAATTGGCATCAGTTGAGGCCGCAGCAGGTGCTGGCATCATATTTAAAAATGTACTAGCCCTGTATTCACTCCAACCAACAGAACAGTCTCCCATTGACCGCAATCACTCTTCTGCTGTTCTTGGACTGAAACCTTCACCCAAGGAATTGGTGAAGAGAGTGTGACCACCTAATCGGTGGCGATGAGTGCAGCATATCCTGACAGAGGAATGCTGCTCGGTTAGAGGTGACCACCTGTTACTGCTGATTCCCACAAGGTCCCTCGAGAGCGTGGTTATATGTAGATGGCATATCTACATATAGATGTAGATATATCCCCGGGAGGGGGGCACGTTGGGCTGGCCCGCGATCGGGGCCCACCGATCTGCGGGCAGGCCTGTGCCGTGGAAGATTGCCTCCCCTCTGCGTCGGCCCCTGTAGGGCTCCGCCATGGCTGGCGCGGAGAAGAGAAACTCCTGCGCATGCGCCAGAATGCGCCGGCCGGTCTGCGCATGCACGGAACCATGCCGGCGGTTCCACGCACGTGTGAGATCACGCCGGCCCTTCAGCGTAGGCACAAACTCGCGCAGTCCCTTACACGCCGGCTGGCATTGCGCCAACCCCTCTGGCATCCACCTATCCCCCGAAAGTGCAGAATTCCGCACTTTCGGGGGCTGTTGTCGCCGGAGCGGTTCATGCCGGTTTTCCCGCCGGCGTAGGGACTTAGTCCTGCGAAAGGAGAATCTAGCCCCACATCTTTCATCCACACAGATGCTTTGGGCAGTGAAGGAGATCTCCAGCTGAGTAATATTCGCCTCCTGGCTATTAATGAGGCGAAGGCAAGAACATCCACCCCACTCCCAAATGTAATAGCGGGGAATCTGAGACTCCGATTGTTGCAACCAGTGAGCAAGTTTCTAGGGTTACCTGTAAAATATTGGATATCGTGTTAAAAAAAGGAAATTCAGTATCCAGCAAGCTTAGGACAAGACCATAACGTAGGCATGTGGTTAGCTGGTGTAAGTGATCAGCAATCACCCCTTGTTCTCCACATCTTGAAAGAATCCACTCATCTTTGCCTTTGTCCAGTGTGTTCTATGTAGTACTTTGAACTGAATCAAACTCACGTCTGGCACAGGATGTAGTGGAATTCACCCTATAGAGGGCTTCCCTCCAAGCCTCCTCACTAAATGCAGACCATAGCTCCTCCACCCATTTCTCGCGTGATCTACCCAAAGGGGCAGGATCTGAAGATAAAATAAGGTTGTACAACTTTGAGATGGACCTTCTTTTCTGTTGTACCAAGGTCAAGGCCTTTTCCAGCAGGGAAGGTGGTGGGGCCAGGGGGAAGGAAGAAAAGAACTTCCCTGAAATATCCCGAATTTGAAAGGAACGAAAAAGATTGGAGTCTGTCAGACTGTCTTCTGCGAGTTTTTCAATGCTGGCAGAGCCTCCATCTAGAAATAAGTGCACCAGACCTCCTGGGCCTGATCGATGTGTCCAAGCTCAAAGGCACAAAGAGGTGGTTATCACAAATCGGGGCAAATGGGGACAGTGAGAGAAAGTTGAAGTTCTATCAAAACTTTTTCCATCCAAATCCTGAGGGAAGATCACCACAGGACTTGAGGAAAGACCTATGGAGGGAAGAGCAGTGGTGCTGCAATTCTGGCATGCAGGAAGGAGGATGTGGTGCAAGGCCATGCCTCCATTTTATTCCAGTTCGACCTGGGAAATTGCAGGATTTTCTTTTTTTTTTAATTTAAAGTACCCAATTCATTTTTTCCCCCCAATTAAAGGGCAATTTAGAGTGGCTAATCCACCTACCCTGCGCATCTCTGGGTTGTGGGGTGAGACCCACGCAGACATGGAGAGAATGTGCAAACTCCACACGGACAGTGACCTGGGACGCGGATCAAACCCAGATCCTCGGTGCTGCGAGACAGCAGTGCGAACTGCTGTGTCACCGTGCCACCCTAGGATTTTCTGTACGTTGGCAGCCCAGTAATAAAACAGGAGATTCGTGAGGGCTAAGCCTCGCAATTCTCTGTGTCTCTGGTACGCAGAGTCTCCAGGTGCGTGGCCCCTTCACATCCGTGACCGAAGTCCAGATCAATGCAGACTTGATGGGCCACATGGCCTCCATCTGCACTGTAGAAACTTTATGATTCTATTTTCATAGAGACAGTACTTTCAGCACTGGTCCCTAGTTGGTGCACTGACTGGATGAGATGAACTATAACAAATTATAATATTAGCAAGTTCACTCAGTTCAGATCCTGAAAATTTGTCCCAAAAGGTTAATTATACGAGAGCAATGTACATTCACACAAATTGTTGGTCTTTAAAAATATGAAAGCAGCACGGTGGCACAGTGGTTAGCATTGCTGCCTACGGCGCTGAGGACCCGGGTTTGAATCCCAGCCCTGGGTCACTGTCCGTGTGGAGTTTGCACATTCTCCCCGTGTCTGCGTGGGTTTCGCCCCCACAACCCAAAAGATGCGCAGGATAGGTGGATTGGCCACGCTAAATTGCCCCTTAATTGAAAAAGGTAATTGGGTACTCTAAATTTTAAAAAAAATATATGAAAGGTTCAAACATGTTCAAACACAAAGGACTGAAACATCAAGAACAAAAACAGAACTGAACTAACCACTGACTAGTGCCAACCTTGTGGAATGGCCATGCTATATCCTCTCAACTTTTCTGCTATTTAAATTAGTTCATAACTAGATGTCATAATAAAACTTTGAATTTCAATCCATGTCTCTTCAAAATATGGATGGATCGTGAAAAAGTTAAAATCCACAATGCAGGATACAAACATATATTTTTCAAACCATTCATTTTTCATAGTGGAACTAAAACAAATCCACACAAAGTGGCTCTGCATTATGAAATGAAAATCGCTTATTGTCACGAGTAGGCTTCAATGAAGTTACTGTGAAAAGCCCCTAGTCGCCACATTCCGGCGCCTGTCCGGTGAGGCTGGTACGGGAATCGAACCGTGCTGCTGGCCTGCTTGGTCTGCTTTAAAAGCCAGCGATTTAGCCTTGTGAGCTAAACCAGCCCCATTAACTCACATCTCCCACTGTGATTTCGTACATCTCAACTTCTGCCATCAGCCAGTCTTAGAAACAACTTGAGGTCACCATTCTGGTACATTGTATGGTGCAGGGGGATTGACAGGAGTTAACTGGGGAAGAAAATTCCTATTGAGCTTGTTCTTCACTGTACAACGTGCTCAAATCTTTATTTTTCCCAGCAACATGGGTGAGAAACGTTGGCATTGCCAAAAACAGGTTTTAAATTGTCTTCCAAGTAATGGGTTGTGTTGCATGATTTCTCTTTTTGGTCTGCTGCAACCAAGTACTATTCTTCATCGTCTCAGCTCGGAACATCCAAACCAGTACACTGGATAAACATTCCGCTTTGAAAAAGAAAGCCATTGTTGTGCATTGCACTGGAAATATGAGTGTATTTTAACCTTTCACATCTTCTTGAAAATTAAAGATACTATAACTTTGCCCACTACTTAAAATGAGACACTTAGAATTTAGACCAATTGTGTGTGTTTTGGACATTGTACATACGAACATACAAAATTAGGTACAGGCGAAGGCCACTCAGTCCCTCGAGCCTTCTCCACCATTCAATAAGATAAGGTTGATCTGATTGCAACCTCAAATCCCACGTTCCTGTCTACCCCGATAACCTTCCATCGCCCATTAATCAAGAATTTATCTAGCTCTGCATTAAAAACATTCCAAGGCTCTGCTTCCACAAACTTGCGAGGAAGAGCGATCCAGAGATTCGTGACTATCAGAGAAAATCTTTCTCATCTCCATCTTAAATGGGCGACCCTTATTTTTATGAAAGCAAATTACTGCGGATGCTGGAATCTGAAACCAAAGAGAAAATGCTAGAAAATCTTAGCAGGTCTGGCTGCTGGGAGAGAAGAGAGTTATCGTTTAGAGTCCAGATGACCCTTTGTCAAAGCTATAAGACAGACAAAGTGGGAAATATTATTACTGTGGAGTGAGAATGAAAGATAAGCCATAGGCACAGAACCCCAGGGAAACGGGGTGCTAATAGCCACAGAAACCACAGGGAAAGAGTGCTAATGGCAGTCCCCAGAGAACAAAAGGTGTGAAAGGCCAAACAGCAGAGAAACTAACATCAGAGGGTAAACTGTGACAGATGTAGATGTGGGGGAAGGGAAGGGGAAAGTAAAGGGGAGAAAGGATAAGGAAAGGTGGATAAAATGGGGGGGGATTAAATATATATATATAAATAAACAAAAACAAGAAAGAAAGAAATGGTGAAAGACAGTTAAAATGAAATGGGATGAAAACAATGGGTCGAGGTGGGGTAGAGCTAATCATCTGAAGTTGTTGAATTCGATGGGGGGGGGGGGGGGGGGGGGGGGGGGGGGGGGGGGGGGGGGGGGGGGGGGCGGCGGCTAACCACGTTCATATGTTTTGCTCCTGTCCAAAGCTAGAGGATTACTGGAAGAAGGTTTTTAGGATAATTTCTAAAGTCGTGCACGTGAAACTGGACCCGTGCCCCCGGGAGGCCATATTCGGGGTGTCGGATCAGCCAGGGTTGGAAACGGGTGCGGAGGCAGATGTTGTAGCCTTCGCCTCATTGATCTCCCGAAGGCGGATCCTGATAGGTTGGAGAGCAGCCTCTCCACCCTGTGCCCTGGCGTGGGGACGGGGGGATGTGTTGGAATTCTTGACTCTTGAGAAGTTTAAGTTTGAACTGAGGGGAAGGATGGAGGGGTTCGACAATGCATGGGCATTATTCATTATGCATTTTCAAGAACTGGATAACATTGAACATTAGTGGGGGGGGGGGGGGGGGGGGGGGGGGTGTTAATGGTGGCCATGAGCGATTCCTGATTCCTTTTTGTCAGTTGCCTATGTGAACATGTGGGCGAATGTTTTGGGTTTGGTGGGAGGATAAGATCGTTGTTATCAATATGGGGATTGACATATTGGTTATTGATTATGGTTTATTACTGATTATTGTTTATTGTTAGTGGGTGTAATTTGGGAGAAAATGCGAAAAAGGAGGAGAATAAAGAAATTTATTTTTTTAATTTTTAAACGGCAGGCAACGGGAAGGTCAGGGTCCTGAATACGCACAGGCCGAAGGTGCTCAGCAAAGCGATCACCCAGTCTGCGCTTGGTCTCTCCAATAGAGATCATCACATTGCGAGCAGCAAATGCAATAGACCAAATTGAAAGAGGTACAAATAAAATGCTGCTTAACCTGGAATGAGTGCTTTGGGCCTGGGATGTTAAGCATGAAAGAGGTAAAGGACCAGGTGTTACACCTTCTGCGATTGCATGGGAAGGTGCCATGGGTGATGGGAGAGGTGTTGGATATGGTGTGACCCTTATTTTTAAACAGTTACCCTGCGTACTTCTAGATTCTCCAACAAAAGGAAACACCTCTCCACATCGCCCTGTCAGTACCCCTCAGGCTCCAAAGGCTTTGATCAAGTCACCTCTTTTCTTCTAAGCTCTAGCCCATGCAAACCTAACCTCTCCAACCTTTCCTCATACCCCCATTCCTGGTCTTAACCAAATAAATCTTCTCTGAACTGCTTCTAACGCATTTATATATTTCCATAAATAATGAGACCAATACTGTACAAAATACTCCAGATATGGTCTTACCAATGCCCTGCACAACTGAAGCACAACCTCCCTACTTTTGTAATCAATTGCCCTCACAATAAATTATGTTCTATTAGTTCCGATGACTCGAAAGACTCTTTGACAAAGAGTCATCGGACTCGAAACGTTAGCTCTTTTCTCTCCTTACAGATGCTGCCAGACTTGCTGAGATTTTCCAGCATTTTCTCTTTTGTTTGTCTACATTATACTCTATTTACCAGATTTGGCTCACTCACTTAACCCATGTTCCTTTGTAGCTTCCGTACATCCTTTTCACAATTTACCTCCTTACCTATATTTGTACTGTCTACAAATTTAGCAACCATACCTTGTGGCCCCTTCATCCAAGTCATTTACATAAATTGTAAAAAGTTACGGCACCAGCATTGGTCCCTGTGCACATGATTGGATCCATTTGTGCTAACTCTTTTCTGTTAGCCAGTCAATCTTCAATCCATGACAATATATTACCCCTACACCATGAGCTGTTATTTTCTGCAATAACCTTTGCTGTGTGTTATGATCCTACTTGATCTTTTTACTGGAAGGGGCGATCCCAGAATGGAACCTTGGTTCAAAAGACCGGAACTTTTTAAAAATAAACCGTGGAGAGCAGAGGCACAGGACTGCCAATTAGTTTTAACAAGAAAAAAAATTCATGAAACATGCAAAATTGGATTATGATACAATTCGCCTTTACTCTTCCCCCCCCCCCCCCCCCCCCCCCCCCCGCTTAGTTTAACAGTTATACACAGGTTTTAGGATTAACACTGATTATAAAGTACATCTTCAGCTACAATGGTCTCTTTAACACCAAGTCCTTTTTAAGCACAGAAGAAGACTGTGGGAAAATGTCTAATAAAAAGCAGGTTTAAGGGATATGGGCAACAGGTGGGGAAGTGGTTTAAGACCTGGAAGAGATCAGCCATGATCTGATTGAAGAGCTGAATTGCCTACTTCTGCTCCTAAGTCTTTGTTCCCAAATTCACTTGGAGTTCAGGGTGGACAGTGTATGCTGGTGGATGGCTCCTCAGAATCTCTCTTCCTTCCCCCCCCCCCAAAGATGATAGTCTTGTGAGAGCTTCCAAACTCCACTCCCAAAAACATGCTTTAAAATATTTTCAGAATTATGCTTTCCCTTCGGAGTTTGCATTCCAAAAATCAGTCCAGGTTTTACAAATTACTCTTTTAACCCAAGGTCCTGCCCCACTTTTAACATAGAATCCAGTCCTATATTTTACACCACGCCTTTTAGGTTTCTTTTGTCTTAACTGCTTTTACACAAACTCCAAGATCCAGCCACCAATTTCCATAGTTATTTCAACTCTCGTTCCACAACCTGCAGTAAAATCTAACAATCACTCCAGATTATCTTGCTGACATCTCAGTCTTCGTCTCAACTCTGTCTGTGTTTACTGAACAGTGCTCCATTCTAATGCCTTTAACCTCAGATATCTTGGAAACTTCCCTTTGTTTCCCTAATTTCCTTAAATAGGAGCTCTTCATATTCATGCACTTGGTTATCATAACCATGATTCCATGGTATGGTTTTTCTTCCAGAAGAACTGAGAGTAATGTTCCCTCTCTAGCCTTCGAGACCAACTCCTTCTAGCAGAGCTGTCTCTTCTCTCACTACCCATTTGGAACTGTCCACAAATTCAGCTAACACTAAAACATAAAGATTTTCTATTTCAAGGCCCCAGTTGCTAAGCAATACCCACATGCTTATGCCTTTTACTTATTCATCACACCGTAGACCTCTGTAAGCACAACAATACACACAGTTGGAACATAACCAAACTCCGCACATACAAACATCTTTGATGAATCTAACTGTAGGTTTTACCCTTCGAGCCACAGAAACATTAAATTAAACACACTTAAACGTATACCTTATTTCAAATGTTTACCAATACAAATCTAGTTCCCTCAAAACTACCTTGCTTTTCCTAATATGTAGCATCTTATCAAATGCCTTCTGGAAATCGAAGTACAGCACATCTACCGGCTACCCTTTGTCCATAGGATACGAGACTTCTTTAAATAACTCCATAAGTTGGCTAAACATGATTTCCTTTTCACAAAACCATGTTGACGTTGCCTGCTTTTTTTCCCCCCCAAGTGCCTTGCTATAGCTTCTAACATTTTCCCTATGACAGATGTTAGGTTAAACTGGCCTGTTGTTTCCTGCTAGGTCTACCTTCCTTTTTTTTTAGAAAATAGTTTGTTGAAGCATTTGTAATTTCCACAATTTAACATATTGACGTTTCTAAAACAACCGCGCGGGTCGACGCACAAAATACCCCCTAAAATAACAACAAAGAATAAACCACGTACCCCACTTCTCCCACCCTATCCCCAATTACCCGTATACTAAATTCCCAGTCCTTATTTAACATTACCATGCCTCCTATTTTCCTCCCTACCCCCTTTTTTCCCCCCTTACTGCTGATGTTCAGTTTTTGTTAAAGAAATCAAAGAACGGCTGCCAAATCTGGGCAAATCCCTGTATTGATCCTCTTAGAACAAACTTGATTTTCTCTAGACGGCGAAACTCTACCATATCGCTGACCTACACTCCTGATTTCAGGGGCTCCAAGTCCCTCCATCTCAGCAAGATCCATCTCTGTGCCACCAGGGAGGAGAAGGCCAGGATATTGGCCTCCCTCTTCCTCCCCCCCCCCCCCCCCCCCCCTCCTTTGTCCTCGGATCTTCTGACACCCCAAATATTGCTCATTCTAGACTCGGAGTTACCCTCCCTTCCAGGACTTCTGACATAACATCTGCAAATCCTTGCCAGAATTCCCTCCATTTCGGACATGCCCAAAACATAAGAACATGGTTTGCTAGGCTACCCCCACCTCCTTGAAGAACCTACTCATCCGAGCTACCATCATGTGGGCCCTATGGGCTACATTGAACTGAATCAAGCCGAGTCCACCACAGGACGAGGATGCATTTACCCTTTTCAAGGCTTTTTCCCACAATACAGTTTCCAGCTCCCCTCCGAGCTCCCCTTCCCACTTCCTCTTCACCTCTCTGATAGAAGCCCCTTCCCACGCTAACAATTCCCTGTACATGTCCGAAACCATCCCATCTCCAACCCCTGTTTTGACAGCACTTTATCCTGTAGTCCAATCAGGGGGAGGCGAGGAAAGCTTGGGACCTGTCTCCGTACAAAGTCCCGCACTTGAAGATACCGAAACCCGTTCCCACCTGGCAAATCAAACTCCTCCTCTAATGTCTCCAAGGTCGAAAAGCCCTCCTGGGTGAATAGATCCCCAAGCCTCTCAATCCCTGCCCGCTGCCATACCTTAAAGTCCCATCCAGACCCCCCGGGACAAACCGGTGATTGTTACAGATCGGTGACCACACTGACGCCCCCTCCAGTCTCATATGCTGCCTCCATTGCCCCCACACCCTCCGGGCTGCCACCACCACAGGACTTGTGGAGTACCGAGCTGGCGAGAGCGGCAGGGGTGCCATCAGTAAAGCCTCCAGGCTCGTACCTTTGCAGGATGCTGCCTCCATCCGCTCCCAGACCTAGAGCTTTACCTGATTACATCGCCCCTAGTCCATCTATCACGTCCCCAAGCCCAATCGGGGCCCCCCACGGCTTCCACCAGCTCCTCATTTACCTTTGGGAACTCTAACCTCCCAGGAATTGATTCATGCCCTCCTCCCCAACCAGTGGTTCTGACTCGTATAGCTGGCTATAAAATTCCCAGAACACTTAATTAATTGCCCCCGGGTCCGTCACCGTCTTCCCCCTCAAATCCTTTATTTTCCCTATTTCTCTCGCTGCCTCCTGTTTCTTCAGCTGATGCGCCAGCATCCTGCTAGCTTTCTCCCCATGTTCATATATTGCTTTCTTTACCCTCCTCAAATGGCCCTCCGCCTTTCCTGTGGAAAGGAGCCCAAACTCCATTTGAAGTCTCTGATGCTCCTTCAGGAGCTCATTTGGAGACTCCGAATATCTCCTGTCCACCTGTAAGATTTCTCCTACCAACCTGTCCAGCTCCGACCGCTCAGTTTTATCCCTGTGGGCTCGAATCGTAATACATTCCCCTCTAATGGCTGCTTTCAGTGCCTCCCAGACCACCCCAGCTGCAGTCTCTCCAGTGTCATTGATCTTTATGTACAGCCGAATGGCCTCTCTCACTCGCTCACCTCCTCATCCACTAACAGCCCTGTATCTAGTCTCCACTGTGGGCGCTGGGACATTCCCGTGTCTGCCCGTAGGTCTACCTTCCTTTTTGAATAAAGGAGTTACATTTGCTACCTTCCCATCTTTTTTTTCTTTTTTGCTACCTTCCAATCTAATGTAACTTTCTGCGAATCTAGAGAATTTAGGAAAATCAAAACCAATGCATCAATTATCACAATAGCCACTTTGTTCAGGACCTTATGTGAAGTCCATCGATGCAAAGTACCTGTTTAACTCATCCGCCATAACCCTACTTCCCACTATCAATTCCCATGGTCAATTTTCTATAGGACCAACACTCACTTTGTTAACTCTTTTCTTATTTAAATATCTATCGACCTTTTACTATCCATCTTTACATTACCTGCTAGCTTTCTGTCGCGCTCTAGTTTTTCCCTCTTCATTTTTTTTTGCCATTCTTTGATGTAGTTTATATTCTTTCCAATCCTGAGCTTTACTGTCTTTAACATTTTTAGTTAACCACGAATTTCAGGCACCCTCTGGAAATTATTCTCTAATTGGAATGTGTCTATTCTGTATATTCTGAAATACCCCTTTAAATGTCTGAACGTCTATTACCTATCCCTTAGCACATTTTGTCAGTTAACTTTTAACTAGCTCTCATACTTTCATTCTCTCATAATTGCCCTCATTTAAGTATAAAATACTAGTATTAGACACACTCTTCTCCAAACAGAATGTCAAATTCAATCATATTATGACCACTGCCATCCAGGAGTGCCTTACCTATGAGATTCTAAATTATTCCTATCTCATTGCACAATACTAGGTCTAGCATAACCTGCCTTTTGGTTGGCTCCAGAACATGCTCTTCAAAGAAGAACAATGCCAAAAACATTCCATGAACTCCTCTTTGACTCTATCTTTGCCTATCTTATTTTTCCTATATATGTGTAGATTGAAATTTCCCATGATTATCGCCATACCTTTCTGATGAGCTCTCATCATTTTTCCTTTTATACATTGTCCTACTGTAGAGTTACAATTTGGGGGCTTGTATACCACTCCCACAAGTGACGACTTGCCTTTATCATTTCTCATCTCAATCCAAAATATTTCTACACCCTGGTTTCCTGAACACACTCCTATTCTAATACCATCATTAACAGAGCCACTGTTCCTTACCTTCCTGCCCATTCCAAGTGCCATAGTCTTCACTATTCACTCCCATTCTACGTCATCCAGTAGCCATATCTCTGTAATGGCTATAAGATCATACTTATGAATGCTTATTGGCACTATCAGTTCATCTGTTTTGTTTCAAAACGATGTGCATTTAGATACAGACTTTAGTTTTGGCCTATTATTATTTTTGTCGCATCTGGCCTCATCCACTGATTTATTTTTAGATTTGTTCCCTCAATCCCTTCCGGTCATGGTTTGCTCATCATTTCTCATTATTACCTTTCTCTCCTGCCTTGTTTGTACTCTTTGGAACACTATATTTCCCAAATTTGATCCTTTCCCCTATAATTCAGTTTAAAACTCTAATCTTATTTTCCTCTGCCAATTTACATTGGAACCTCTTGCAACTATGCTAAATGACCAGGAATAAAGCTTGCAAACTGACTCGGATTTAAGTTAAAAATAAATAAATCAAGGAAGGAAAAATGTTATGTTTTATAATTGTCCCTTTATTTTTTGTGGTCTTGCTAGACAAATGCTAGGCCATAAAAAAAACTAAAGTGCTGGGTTGTGACATTGCAACCTCAGCATCCAACTGCTATCTACAGAAGTATTGCCATTGGCTAATGATAAGTTCAACTAAATTAAATATAGACAGTATTTGACTGCATTATGTGATGATCAATGAGCTGTGTTATTAAGAATGGTGCAGGGTGAAATCTGTCACTGGCAAGAGTGGTGTTTGCAATCACTTGCCTGGTTTGTGGAAGCCAAGTATGGGAATATGTGCTAAACTATGAAGTTGGTGCATATGGATAAATGGTCATTTCCATATTAAATAAAGCATCAAGTATTCCAGGTGCACAGTAACCTGTATGTAACATAAGAAACAGGATTAAATTGCTTATTATTAAAGCAATTGAGGAATAAAAGAACAAAATCATATTGGGACAGGACAAGAAACAAGGTGAAATTTAAAATAACTAGATCTTTCTGCTCACAAAGAGATTTCTGAACAAAGTACCTGAGCAAATAAGTATATTTCCTTGTCAGGAATAATAAAATTCTGATGTGTTCCAAACAAAATATGTTCATTTGAATGCTTCCCTTTTAGTTGCATTCCTGGCATTATACTGTATGTAACAAGTGGAAAATGCAAATCTGAAAATATGGTATATCTGGACTTCCAGAGGCATTTGATAGGGTTTCGCATAGAAGGTTAATACACAAGGGATTCACATGGGATGAGAGGTCATTTATTATCTTGGATAAAGGGCTGGCTCATCGACAGAAGGCAGAGTCGGGATAAATGGGTCTTTTTCTGGTTGGCAAGATGTAACTAGTGGGGTGCCACGGGGTTCGGTCCTTGTGCCCCAACTATTTACAATAGATATTAATGACTTGGATGTAGGGTTCGAAGGTACTTGACGCTTAATAGGTGGGGTAGTAAGTTGCAATGAGGAAGTAAGAAATTTAGAAATGGATATGGATAGTTTAGGTGAGTGGGTCAAATTTTGGCAGATAGAGTTTAACGTGGGTAAGTGTGAGATTATCCACTTTGGTCAGGAAAATAGAAATGCAATTTATTATCGAAATGGAGAGAAACTTCAGAGTGCTTCGGTGCAGAGGAATGTGGGTGTCCTCATGCATGAATAGCAGAAAACTAGCATGCATGCACAGCAGGTAATAAGGAAGGCAAATTGAATTTTGGTATTTATGGCTGAAGAATGTTGCTGCAACTGTACACGGCATTGATAAGAACGCTCATGGGGTACTGTGTACATTTTGGTCCCCTTACTTGAGATGGGGAGGGATGTAGTTGCATTGGAGGTAGTTCACAGGAGGTTCATTAGATTGATTCCTATAATGAAGGGTTTGTCTTACGAAGAGAGATTGAGCAGTCGAGGCCTATAGTCTCTCAGGTTTTGAAGAATAAGAGATCGAACTGAGGGATAAAAGATGGTGAACGGTATTGATAAAGACGTACAGCGGATGCTTCCTCTGGTGGGGCAATCTAAAACAAGAGGTCACAGTTTTAGAATAAGGGGTAGCAGATTTAAAACAGAGATGAGGAGAAATTACTTCTCGAAAAGGGTTGTAAATCCATGGAATATGGTATTAGCTGATTGACAGTTAGCTCACTGACAACCACAAAAATTCTCAGCAAGCTGAATAGATATTCTTTCATTAGTATTGAAAAAAGTAACTTTTTAAAAAATACATATAGCCACAGGTTTAATTTACTATCACACAGATCTGTCAAGGTAAAATTTGTAGGGAATAAAAGCTTCCTTTGTAGCACATCTTTCAACATCAAGAGCAGCTATCAAAATAACTGGCTACCATAAACATCATAGTAATTCAACTAATCGCTTATTTGTCAAAATTAGCCAAAGAAAATAAAGAAACAAACATAGATGGTCCAAATTGACACCACCATGCCAAATTAACCGTAATCGTTTGAGAAATTTGATTACCAATACCCTGATATTTCAACATTTGTTTCTCGTTATAAATATGGCAATCTGCAAGAAAAGGCACCTATTGCTTTCTTTTCATCTACTTTTGTCTCACCATCTGAGGAATTGTACTATAGCAAAAAAAAAAATAGAACCTACACAATAGCTCTGTAAACTGGATAAAAGACCTTTAGATGTCTAGGACGGACTTTCCTTCAGGTTTTCAAAAAGATTTACCAGTATTGTTGCACTGCTTAGAACCCTGTTGTACTGAGAAAGCTAGCACAGAACTCTATTGTAGACATAATGGAGCCTTCTACTAAAACAGCACCTAGAGGAAGGAAAAAGAAAAAGCTGAAAATACTCAACTAATCAGACATCTATAGAAAAATTGCAGTCAATGTTTCATGCCTTAAATACTTCATGGCTTAGAGATATCGGAAAAAGTGCTTTAAAAAGTAAAGCACAAGAAGGGGAAGGAAGAAAAAAATGCATGCACACTGGAAAATAATTTGTGTAGTGATCAGGAGATGAAGACAAGGACATGCATGATGTTAGCAAAAATTAAACGGCAACATAATGATAGTTGGCCTCAACTCAAAAGGGAATTGGATAAGCACCTGAAGAGAGAACATTTAGAGAACCACATAGAAAGGGCAGGAGTGGAACTAGCAGAAAGTCGGCATATACTTGGTGGACTTCTTTGCTGTAACTAGCCCATGATTCTATACGAGGCACAATGTGAAGAGTTAGTAATAGAAAGGAGAAACATGAAAAACTGGCAAATGCCAGTAACAGCTCCATGCCTATCCCAAAATGCCAACCCAATCCAAACACCCAACTCCAGAAACAACAGCACACGCTTCCTGCATTCACTGCACCAAAAGGAAAATGGAACTCTCAGTTAAGGAGTGAAATTGTTAAAGTCACAATTCAAATCAGGACTGCAAAGTACCCATTCAAAAGGCATGGTGTTGTTCTTAGCGCTTCTGCTCACTTTCACTGTAACAGTAAAGGCTAATGACAGAGGTGGGAGTACGACTGAAAATTGAAATGGAATGCCACAGAGTTGCACTTGTGAACAGTTTCACTTATGAACAGAATTAAGATGTTCAGTATAATAGTCGCCTAATCTTCCTTTAATGCCCCAATGTAAGAGACCACCACATAGTGTGCAACAAATATTTTACATCATATCAAAGGAGGACCACATTCTCCCCATGTCTGTGTGGATCTCACCCCACAACCCAAAGATGTGCAGGGTAGGTGGATTGGCCATGCTAAGTTGCCCCTTAATTGGACACTCAATTTATTTATTTTTAATATCAAAGAGGACTTGTAAATCACTCTCACTCAAGACAAGTTGTAGCCTGGACAGTGGCATGGGATGCATTAATGGACAGATGTTGTATCTCATATTTGAATGGGAAAGTGCCAGAAGAATGCAAGTAGTTGATGGGGATATTGAAAGAGTGAACTTAGTGCCTTTGAAGGAATGATCCTTTGGAAATGCTAAGACAGAGGACATGTTTGGTGGTGGGGGTCACAGTGGAGGTGGTGGAAATAGGGTTGCAGGCGAGGACAAGGTGAGGATTCGATCACAATTCTGATGAGGGAGTGAGGGAAGTGGCATTGGAAATGAGACTGGCTAGACAAAGAAGCCTGTTAATGGTGGTGGAGGAGAATCTTCAGGTGATGAAAAAAGGTTACCTCTACCTTGTAGGTAATCATGTGAGCAGTTTTGATGCAAAAAGAGAAACTGGGAAGGTTTAATGGAGTCCTGGTATGGTATTGGTGGGAAAAAGGAAAACTCAGAAACAATCAGTCATGAATAAGAGCAAGTTAGTTTATTTCTTAACTCTGCAGAGGACACCTTCCTCTTTCTACAGGAGAAAGAGGAAAGCGCGCCGAGCACAGCAAGCTTCAGCCTTTATACATTCAAAAGATACTAATAAATCTCCATTCCATATAAGGAGTTGTTTTTCTCCTAGCTTTACTATCTCGACCTTCAGACAGCTGGGATATCAGTTTTGGAGTTACTCTCTCTCTAACCTTGTGCACACACACACACACACACAAACGCCTGCAGCTTTGGTTAATCACACTATTAAGCAGTTATTCAATATTAAGTATTAAAATTGTCCATTACAGGTAGCAAAAAGTATTTGTTTTATTTGTTCACGGGATATGGACAATAGAAGCGAGGCAAGCCACTCCTAATTGCCCTTGGAAGATGGTGGTGAGCAGTCTTCTTGAACTACTGCAATCCATGTGGTGTGGGTATGTCCACAACGCTGCTTGGAAAGGTGTTCCAGGGTTTTAACCCCGCAAATATGAAGGAACCTATATAGTTCGAAGTCAGGATGGTGTGGGGTTGGGCACAGTGGCTGGCGTTGCTGGCACTGCTACATCACAGCACCAAGGACCCGGGTTCGATCTCAGCCCTGGGTCACTGTCCTTGTGCAGTTTACATGTTCTCCAGATATGTGTGTACGTCTCACCCCACAACCCAAAAATGTGCAGGGTAGGTGGATTGGCCACGCTAAATTGCCGTGGGCAGCACGGTAGCATGGTGGTTCGCACAATTGCTTCACAGCTCCAGGGTCGATTCCTGGCTTGGGTCACTGTCTGTGCGGAGTCTGCACGTTCTCCCCATGTGTGTGTGCTGCCACCGGGTGCTCCGGTTTCCTCCCACAGTCTAAAGATGTGCAGGTTAGGTGGATTGGCCATGATAAATTTCCCTTAGTGTCCAAAATTGCCCTTAGTGTTGGGTGGGAGTGTTGGGTGGGGTTACTGGGTTATGGGGATAGGGTGGAGGTGTGGGCTTGGTTAGGGTGCTCTTTCAAAGGGCCGGTGCAGACTCGATGGGCCGAATGGCCTCCTTCTGCACTGTAAATTCTATGAAAATTACACCTTAAATGAATAAATAAAATTTTAAAAATAAGATGGTGTGGGGCCTGCAAGCTAAATTGCAGGTGATGATGTTTCCATGCATCAGTTTCCTTTTATCCTTCTAAATTGGAAACAATATTGGTTTGGAAGGTACTGTTAGAGGATTAGTGAACTGCTGCAGTGCATCTTGTAGATCAGTGTTCTTCAAAGTTGGGGGCACAACCCGTGGGTGGGTTGAGAGCGGGTGTCGGGAGGGTCGCTGAGCCGTTGTCCGCGTGCTCCTGATCGCGCAAATCCACGCGCAGCAGCCGGCTTTTCATAACATGTCAAAAAAACAATTTGTGCGCGCATGTGCATTCCGCGAACATGTCAAAAAAATTTGGCCGCATTGCGCAAGCGTGCACGATGATCGCCGCGCATGCGCAAATTGGGCACGCATGCACAGTGCGGCCGTTATTTTTTTTAACGGTTGCAGCTTTTTGTTTTACAAGTTCTGTAGTGGTTTTTATTCATTTATTTTATTCATTTAATTTTTATTTTTTTCATTTATTTTATTCATTTTTACAAGTTCGTGGGGGGGTTATTTGATAAAATTTTATAGGAAAAAAATTCAGAGTTTTGGACAGATGGAGACTCCATACTTACCGAACCAGGAAGGCTTCACCTTCATCCAACAGGTTCCATTGGAGGAGTGTGTACGAGGGCCAAAGGGACCCAAAACCATTTTTGTCAGCAGCAAACAAGGTAAGAGAAAATGGTGGGTCGCGAAGGTCGGCCGGCGTGGGTCGCGAAGGTCGGCCGGCGTGGGTCGCGAAGGTCGGCCGGCGTGGGTCGCGAAGGTCGGCCGGCGTGGGTCGCGACGGTCGGCCGGCGTGGGTCGCGACGGTCGGCCGGCGTGGGTCGCGACGGCCGGCCGGCGTGGGTCGCGACGGCCGGCCGGCGTGGGTCGCGACGGCCGGCCGGCGTGGGTCGCGACGGCCGGCCGGCGTGGGTCGCGACGGCCGGCCGGCGTGGGTCGCGACGGCCGGCCGGCGTGGGTCGCGACGGTCGGCCGGCGTGGGTCGCGACGGTCGGCCGGCGTGGGTCGCGACGGTCGGCCGGCGTGGGTCGCGACGGTCGGCCGGCGTGGGTCGCGAAGGTCGGCCGGCGTGGGTCGCGAAGGTCGGCCGGCGTGGGTCGCGAAGGTCGGCCGGCGTGGGTCGCGAAGGTCGGCCGGCGTGGGTCGCGAAGGTCGGCCGGCGTGGGTCGCGAAGGTCGGCCGGCGTGGGTCGCGAAGGTCGGCCGCCGTGGGTCGCGAAGGTCGGCCGCCGTGGGTCGCGAAGATCGGCCGGCGTGGGTCGCGAAGGTCGGCCGGCGTGGGTCGCGAAGGTTGGCCGGTTGGTACAAATGGGTCCCCGGAAAAAAAAAGTTTGAAGAACACGGTTGTAGATGGTACACACTGCTGCCACTGTACCCCAATTGTGGAGGGAGTGAATGTTTAAGATGGCGGATGGGGTGCCAATTAAATGGACCATTGACTCCTAAACAATCTTCTTAGGGACTGACCTGATTAACACTGCACTCGTGTATGCTTCACCCGATGACGGTGTCTATGTAGTTACATTCTGTATCTCGTATTGCCCTATTATGTATTTTCTTTTATTTTATTTTCATGTACTTAATGATCTGTCCAGAAAAATACTTTCCACTGTACCTCGGTATACGTGACAATAAACAAATCCAATCCAATCCAATCCTCCAACTGAGGTCAAACAAGCGTCTTAATCTCAACATATCCTCCTTGCTTTTGTACCCCTATTAATGACGCCTAGGATACTGTATGCTTTTTAACTCTCTCAATTTGTCCTGCCACCTTCGTTGCACATATACACAGATCTCTCCGTTCCTACACCACTTTAGAATTGTACTCTATTTTATATTGTCACTCCATGTTCTTCCTACCAAAATTAACATTTCACATTTCTCCGTATTGAACTTAATGTGCCACTTGTCTGCCCTTTTGAAGTTCTAAACTACCCTTTTGAAGTTCTAAACCATCCTCCTTACGGTTTACAATGCTTCAAAGTTTTGTATCAGCTGCAAATTTTGAAATTGTGCCTTGTACACCATGGTCTAGGTCATTTATGCAAATCAGGAAGTGGTATGCAGCTGACCTATCTGAGTGCAGAGCTATGGTTTCTTGATTCAGGTGCAACTGAACCCAGTAAGACATAAAAAATTGCCCAACAATTGGAATGAAGGTTTACATGGGCTGTACATGTCAGGATTAACAGATAAGCTAAAGGATCCGCAAGAAGTCCGGTTTAACATCATGTTAAGCTTTATGTAACAATTGTGTTTAACAGAAAGAGAAGCCTATGGTCCCATGTGGAAGATAGCCAATTACTTATTTTACCTGAATAAAGTTAAAACCTTTCTCTGTTCCCCCAGATTCAATTTCAGAGTCCATATGGCTTTTTCAGATCAAAAGAGGAGAAATGTGATGGATTATATACTGTATGTGGGTGGAGGAGGTAGAGCAAAATAGGTCAATGATAGGTGGGCGCTAAGAGAGATTGCAACAAAGGTGAGTGGGGCACACATCAGAAGAAGTATCAATGGCAATATCAAAGACGATGGAATGTGCTGATAGGTAAAATAGCAGAATGTGCCAATCGGAGAACAAAGCTCAGTGAAAGCAAAACTTAAGAACGATGTGCGGATCCACAAGGGATGGGAGAGGTCCTAAATGAATATTTCTCGTCAGTATTTACTATTGAGAAAGGCATGAATGTCAGGGAAATTGGGGAAATAAAAAGTGATGTCGTGAGGAGTGCACATATTACAGAGAAGGAAGTGTTGGAGGTATTACAGCGGATCAAGAAAGATAAATCCCTGAGACTTGATTAAATGTATACCGGGAGAGAGGTTAGGGAGGAAATTTCCAGCTCCCTAGCTGAAATATTTGAATCATCGACAGCCACAGGAGAGGTGCCTGAAGATTGGAGAATAGCAATGTTGTGTCCTTGCTTAAGAGGAGCTGTATGGAGAAGCCTGGGAACGACAGACCGGTGAGCCTTACTTCTGCAGTGGACAAGTTGTTAGAAGGTATTCTGAGGGACAGAATCTACAGGCATTTAGACAGGCACGGGTGAATTAGGGAAGTCAGCATGGCTTTGTAAGGGAAAAGTCATGTCTCACGAATTTGATTGAGTTTTTTGAAGGGGTAATTAAGAAGGTAGATGAGGGCAGTGCAGTCAACGTTGTCTACATGGACTTTAGTGTGGCCTTTGACAAGGTACCGCATGGTAGGTTGTTGCAAAAGGTTAAATAGTACGGAATCCAGGGCAAAGTTGCCAGTTGGATACAAAACTGGCTTGGCGGATAGTAAAGAAGGTTATATAAGATTGTAACAGAATCTTGACTAATTAGGCCAGTGAGTTGATGAATGACAGGTGGAGTTTAATTTGGATAAATGTGAGGTAATGCATTTTGGTCGATCAAATCAGTTAATGGTAGGTAGGGAGTTGGGAGTGTTACAGACCAAAGAGGTCTAGGATTACAGGTTCACAGCTCCTTGAAGTTGGAGTCGCAGGTGACAGGGTAGTGAAGAAGGCATTCAGCATGCTAGGTTTTATTGGTCAGAATACTGAATACAGGAGTTGGGACGTCTGTTTGAAGTTGTACAAGATATTGTTAAGACCACACATGGAATACTGTGGTCACCCTATTATAGGAAGGATATTGTTAAACGAGAAAGAGTGCAGAAGAGATTTGCAAGGATGCAACCAGGCCTTGATGGTCTGAGCTAGGAGAGGCTGGATAGGCTGGGACTCAGTTCCCTAGAGCGTAGGAGGCTTAGGGGTGATTTTACAGAGGTCTATAAAATAATGAGGAGCACAGATAAAGTAGATAGTCAACATCTTTTCCCAAAGGTAGAGGAGTCTAGAACTAGAGGGTATAGATTTAAGGTGAGAGGGGAGAGATACAAAAGAGACCAGAGGGGAAATTTCTTCACACAGAGGGTGGTGAGCATCTGCAATGGACTGAGGCAGTGATAGAGGCAGGTACAATCTTGTCTCTTAATAGGCAGTTAGACAGTTACATGGACAGGGTGGGAATAGAGGGATATGGGCCAAATGCGGGCAAGTGGAACTAGCCTCGTGATAGAAACTGGGTGACAAGCTGGGCCGAAAGGCCTGTTTCCATGCTGTAAACATCTATGACTCTATAACAAATGACAGATGGCCGAGTAGGGGAGGGGTACATTGGGGACAAAAATTCTCAAACATTTTTTTGGAGGAGAAAGGTTATAGTTTAACATTGTTGAGCTCAATGTTGAGTACTGAAAGCTGTAACGTACCTAATCAGAGGAGATGCTGCTCCTCCAGTTTGCATTGGGTTTCACTGGAACATTGCAGCAAGCCAAGAACAGGCATAAGAGCAAGATGCCGAGTTGAAATGGCAGGCAACAAGAAAGTTGGAGTCATACTTGCAGACCGAGTGAAGGTGTTCTGCAAAACGGTCACCCAGTCTGCATTTAAATCACCCGAATGTAGAGACCACCGCATTGGGAACAACGATTTTTTATTTTTTTTTATAAATTGTTGCAGCACACCCCGACTCATCCATTTATAATTTTTCTTAAGATTTGATTTCACTGAGCTTTGTTCTCTGATCAACACATTCTGCTATTTTACCCCATGCCACTATCAGCACCTTCCATAGTCCTTCGTTCTGCCATTAATGCTTCCACTGTCTTGTGCCCTACACATCTTTGTTGAATTAGCTCACCTCAGCCATGGCAACTTCATGCGTTACAATTGTTCTCCCAGTGATCACATCCACACTTATTCCTGGAAAATGCAATGTGGCTATCATGTATCATGCTCTAAAGGATGGCCACTTTAGAGAGAATGGTAACTTTTGGAATTACAGCTCTCCATATACAACAATCTCCAGGGGGGGGGGGGGGTTGGCAAGAACAAAAATAGGGAGAAAATCATTGATCATGGTCTGTCATGGTCATATCCCAATATGTGGAAAAAATACCTTGTGTCTTAGAAATTGGAAAACATGGTAACTCAGACTGTACTAAATTTCACAATTTTTCTGATTATCTTATATATATGCTAACATTTAAATGTTAGTCCGCTCAGTACTATGTATTGTGTATAAATGCATGCCCAGTTCTCAGCCTAATGTTTGGGTCCGAGTGCACACTTAAATTGTCTTCCTTAGTGACTCATTGCTGAATGAGTGCTTTTAAAATAGTGCAATTGAGTGTGTGTACGGCCAAATATTTTTGCTGGAGGTTCCAGTTTATATTCTTCATGGAAGAACTTTGAAAGTTACTTTTCATTACTGCTTTAAAGCAGGTTACGGTTGGGTGCATTCACATTCAGTTACACAGCAAGTCACTGTTAATGCTTGGGAATCTATACTTTTTAAATTTATGACCAAACCAAAATTGAAATCAAAATGTTTACTCAGAGGCTTCTTCTTATCGCATCAATGAACAGCTTTGCACCAGTATATATGAAAGAGCTTGGTTAGAAGACTGTAGACAGCCCTCAAACAATTAAGCTAATATCACATGCAAAATGTCAAGCACAAAAGTATATCAATTAGAAAAGCAGGTGAACTTGGTAACATTAAAAATGATTACAGAACCCCAAACAAGCCCAGATGCTAGAAATGACAAACTGACAAGTTTTCTTTTAAAAACCAGCTTTTACCGTAATATCTATACAGTAGGCAATGAATCAAGCTTGTCCTGGTTTTATTCACCCATAGAAGCCAGATTATGCCCCCTGGTTCTGTATTTGCTTAAAATCAGTTTAATCTCCAACATCTTCAAGTTTGACAAACGGTCATTGAGCTGAAAGCTCAACTCTATTTCTCGCTCCACAGTTGCTATCTGCCTTACTGAGTTTTTCCAACTGCCGTCGACATGCCCCACAGCAATGTCCGGCCTTTGGAAAAGTTTGTTCCAGGTACGGCTGTGTTTTGCGGGTTCTACCGTGGACCATGCATAAGCGGCGCATGCAGTTGAGATAATTACCGAAGAACAGTTTTTCATCTATCTCATTGTGGCAAGGTACAAGAAAAGTCCAAACAACAAAGATGAAAACAAAATCTTAAGACTAAAGATAGTAAGAACTCTCCGAAAACCTTGGCATCCACACTCAAAGCGGTAGTGATACTGAACAATTCTTTCATACGTTGTGACTTTGACCCTAAAGCGACAGCCAACCTAGTGAGTCAACCTGCTTTGCAAAAGCTGAATGTGCAGCACAAATTCACTAATCGGCCAGGGTTGATGATAGACTGCAGAACAAGAACTATGGAGACCTTTGATGTTTGCGAACTGGTGCACTCAGTGGGAGACATGAAGCTCACACTACTCTTTCACATTGTAGACGTGGATGTGGACTCAGGACTTGGTAGAAAATCATGTGAATCCCTAAATCTAGTTGAGTGACTATGTGTCCTAGAAAATGGCTGGTTACCTGAGCATTATGGATCCCTGCAAGACATTACTGTAAGACATATCGGAGCACGATGTATAAAGATTCAGGCAAAATCTTAGTAGTTACGGGGATGGGTTGGAGGCATGGACTTAAGTGGGGTGCTCTTTTCAAGGGCCGGTGCAGACTCGATGGACCAAATGCCCTCCTTCTGCACTGTAAATTCTATGATTCAGTGTGGGACCCACAGGTTGGCTCTAAGCATAGTGAGTAATCATTATGGGATGCCCATGTTTAGTCAGGTTGTATCAGAGGATTCCTTTATTTTTCTCTCTCTTGGGTGTGAATGTCCAGTGAGCATCAAGATACCTGCATTTCCTGAAACTGGAGCTCATTTTCAGTTTTATATAGGTAAATAAAATATTGTGGCTTACAGTGGGAAGGGTGGTAAAGTAAATTGATCATTTTGTTCGACATCTCGGTAACAGCATGGGTTTTAAAGTTGCACCAAAATGAAAATGTGCACACGATAGCTTCGGGGAGTGCTCTGTCACCACCTCAGGTTCTTGAAATCCAGTGAATGGTGCTGCAAAGTGGAATAATTTGGGGGAGGCTAGAAACAGTACTTTTTAATGGCGCCATATTGGAAGAACTACTCTCGGTGCCGACCCTGCTCACTCTAACTAAAGAGACAAGTGAAGTCTACTCCACGTTGTCTCACTGGGATGGGAACAATGACTGGGTCGAACTGCTACTGCTCAATGCTGCCAACACAGTAAAAATGTTCTTCAAGAGAAATACAAATTCAACAGCAGATTCAGGATGCTGGTAAAATGTATGACCCAAGACCAAAGACCATAAGAAATAGGAGCAGAATTAGGCCACTCAGCCAGAGTACGCTCCGCCATTCAATCATGGCTAATATTTTTCTCATCCCCATTCTCCTGCCTTCTCCTCATAACCCCTGATCCCCTTATTGATCAAGAATCTATCTATCTCTGTCTTACACAGTCTTCTGTGGCAAAGAGTTCCACAGATTCACCACCCTCTGGCTGAAGAAATTCCTCCTCACCTCTGTTTTAAAGGATCGTCCCTTTAGTCTGAAATTGTGTCCTCTGCTTCTAGTTTTTCTACAAGTGGAGGCATCCTCTTCACATCCACTCTATCCAGGCCTCGCAATATAATATAAGTTTCAATAAGATCCTCCCTTATCCTTCCAAACTCCAACGAGTACAGACCCAGAGTCCTCACCCATTCCTCATACGACAAGCCCTTCATCCCAGGAATCATTCTTGTGAACCACCTCTGGACCCTTTTCAAGGCCAGCACATCCTTCCTTAGATACATGCCCAAAACTGCTCACAGTATTCCAAATGGGGTCAGACCAGAGCCTTATACAGCCTCAGAAGTACATCCCTGGTCTTGTATTCTAGCACTCTCAATATGAATGCTAACATTGCATTTGCCTTCCTAACTGCCAACTGAACCTGCGCATTAGCCTTAAGAGAATCGTGAACAAGGACTCCCAAGTCCCTTGTGTTCAGATTGCCTCAGCATTTCCCCATTTAGAAAATAGTCTATGCCTCCATTCCTCCTTCCAAAGCACAGAACCTCACACTTTTCCTCTGCCACTTCATTGCCCACTCTCCTAGCCTGTCCAAATCCTTCTGCAGCCCACCTGCTTCCTCAATACTCCCTGTCCCTCTACAGATCTTTGTATCATCTGCAAACTCAGCAACAGTGCCTTCAGTTCCTTTTTCCAAATCATTAATGTATATTGTGAAAAGTAGTGGTCCCAGCACAGACCCAAGACACACCACTCGTCACCAGCTGCCATCCTGAAAAAGACCCCTTTATCCCCACTCTCTGCTTTCTGCCAGTCAGCCAATCCCCTCTATCCATGTCAGGATCTTATCCTTAACACAATGGGCTCTTAACTTATTTAACAGTCTCCTGTACGACAGCACCTTATCAAATGCCTTCTGGAAATCTAAATAAATCTCGTCCACTGGTTCTCCTCCTTTGTCTAACTTCCTTGTTACCTCCCCAAAGAACTTCAACAGAAGTCAGACATGACCCCCCTTTGACAAAGCCGTGCCGACTCAGTCCTATTTTTATCATGCTCTTCCAAGTACTCCGCGATTTCATCTTTAATAATGGACTCTAAAACCTTACCAATGACCAAAGGCAGGCTAACCGGCCTATACTTTCCCATCTTCTGCTTCCCTCCCTTCTTAAACAGGGGGTTACATTAGCCACTTTCCAGTCCTCTGGGACCCTTCCTGCCTCCAGTGATTCCTGAAAGTTCACCACCAATGCCTCCACAATCTCCTCAGCTATCTCTTTTAGAACCCTGGGGTGTTGTAGATCCAGTCCAGGTGATTTATCCACCTTCAGACCTTTCAGTTTCCCCAGAACCTTCGCCTTAGTGATGGCCACTGCACTCACCTCTGTCCCCCGATTCTCCTGGAGCTCTGGCATCCCACTGGTGTCTTCCACCATGAAGACTGATGTAAAGTAACTATTCAGTTCCTCTGCCATTTCGTTGTTTCCTATTATTACTTCTCCAGCCACATTGTCCAGTTGTCCAGTGGTCCAATGTCTATTTTTGCCTCTCTCTTACCTTTTATATATTGAAAAAATCTCTTCCTATCTTCCTCTATATTACTAGCTAGCTTGCATTCATACTTCATCTTCTCCCCCCCTTATTGCTTTTTTAGTTGTCCTCTGCTCGCTTTTAAAGGCTTCCCAGTCCTCTGGCTTCTCACGAATCCTCGCCATTTTGTATGCTTTTTCTTTTGCTTTTATGCTGTCCTTGACATCCCTCGTCAACCACGGGATGCCTTGTCCTCCCCTTAGCATGTTTCCCCCTCCTTGGGATGAATTTCTGTTGTGCCTGCCGAATAACCCCCAAAATCTCCTGCCATTGCTGCTCCACTACCTTCCATGCTCGGCTCCTTTTCCAATCATCTCTGGCCAGCTCCACCTTCTGTCTTTGTAGTTACCCTTATTTAATTGTAAGACCGTTACATCTGATTCCAGCTTCTCCTCTCAAACTGCAGGGTAAATTCTATCATATTGTGGTCACTGCTCCCCAAGGGTTCCTCCTTCAATCAAGGCTGCCTCATTACACATCATCAAATCCAGAATTGCCTGCTCCCTAGTAGGCTGTCACAAGCTGCTCCACAAAACATTCTCTTAGACATTCCACAAATTCCTTTTCTTGGGATCCACTACCAACCTGACTTTCCCAGTCCACCTGCATATTGAGGTCCCCCATGATTATTGTGATATTTAGGTATCCATCTTGTACAGCACTGCACAGTATTGTACAGCACTGCAAAACTTCACTGAAGGGCGAAAGTTCAACTCCATAATGCCAGAAGAGATACTCTGAGTCAAACTGGTGCTTGGAATTGTGGATTCAAGGATGTTAAAGGGAGATTGCTTCGAGAGGTTAAGTGAATCCGATCAAAGGTGGATACCATAATGCTGCTGAGACCATGGTGCAGCAATTTAAGGTGATCGGGGAATTGAAGAAACAGAATGAAATGGAGATTTTCCAAGCCAAAGAAACATCATAAACAATGGCAAGCTTCCTGACAGTATAGACAAAGATTTGTAGAATTATAAGAAAAAATAAGAATTCCATGAGGTAGAACTTTGTCCAACACTTGGAAAGCTGTGTGATAAGTGTGGAAAGAACAGTCATTTTGCAGAACGATCATTTTGCAGCGAAATGCCATCAAAAGTAAAACAATCGACCAGCCATACATGGATAGCTAAAGCAAGAGATGAAGAAACAAGGATAAAAGGGACTTTGCCAGTGGGGTCAGTCAGTCCTATTAGTTTGATTGATTCAAGAGTGCACTAAACTTAAGCTGGAGTCAGGCAACTATCCAAGATTGAAAATAAAGTATAACATTAAAGCAATAAGAAATGTTAAGCTTTCAAAAGCTGAATTACTTAAGCTTGCAATTATAGATGGTGAAACAAATCTTCCCATTAGAGGACATGCACGAATTCGGATCCAAAAGCAAATTCATAGCATAACTATATGGCCTCTGCAGGACAGAAAAATCAGCCTGGGCGTGAACATTAAAGTGTGATAATGATGAAATTAAGATGACACCACTTACTGGATTAAAGGATTTGGGCAGCACGGTAGCATGGTGGTTAGCATAAATGCTTCACAGCTCCAGGGTCCCAGGTTCGGTTCCCGGCTGGGTCACTGTCTGTGCGGAGTCTGCATGTCCTCCCCGTGTGTGCGTGGGTTTCCTCCGGGTGCTCCGGTTTCCTCCCACAGTCCAAAGATGTGCGGGTTAGGTGGATTGGCCATGCTAAATTGCCCGTAGTGTCCTAAAAAAAAGTAAGGTTAAGGTGGGGGGGTTGTTGGGTTACGGGTATAGGGTGGATACGTGGGTTTGAGTAGGGTGATCATTGCTCGGCACAACATCGAGGGCCGGAGGGCCTGTTCTGTGCTGTACTGTTCTAAAGGCATATGCAATAAATAACTACGTCACTCACCAAGGAACATTTGATACTGAGTTATTTAATGATTGAATAGGACAAGTTGAGGTAGAATGCCAAAGCAGTAGACCCAGTCCTAGCATTCTGTGCATGTGATTTCTAAGGGACAAACTGAAGGAAACTCTGTATGGTCATCATTGCTGCTCCAACATTGACCTGCCTCATGAATCAGTTTGATCATAGCTGTCCTGAAGAAGGATGGTGCACTATGCATTCGATTAGACCCTGAACACTTAGACAATGATATAAAGCCAGAGCATTATCCTCTACCAGTGATTGAAGATGTAATGACACGGTGCTAAAATGTTCCACGGTTCTCAACATCCAAAATGGGTCTTGACAATTATCCATGCTCAGTTGTTAGATTGTTAAAAAAAATACAGACTCTGGCCAATATCACTGACATTGTATGCTGTTTGGAAACAAGTATCTGAAGTCTTCCTACAAAAAGAAATGAATGATTTGCTGAGAGCACAGCAAGGGGTAGATAATTTCAGCAGATATTATGGCAGCTGGTTTTGCAGAAACACTTGAAAGTAGCAATTTGAGACCATTGTGACAGTAAGCGATATTATTATGATGATAATAACTTAGAAGCATATCTTTATTAATGCAGCGATTGTGAAGTGGTGTGATACATTGATAAATTACATTTTGTAAGAGTTCCTTTTACTGGATAAATTGTGAGTGAAAAGGGCAGTTTTGAAGATATCCACACCAACTGATCCAGCAGGGATCCAGGGAATGCTTAGGCTTTCTCATATCTGAGTAGGTTTCTTCCACATTTGTCAGACATAAAGCCACTCAAGTGAATTAATGCAGAAAGACACAGCAGCTCTGGGACCACAAGAATTGGCGTGCATGACTTAATTAAATATTGAAAGCAATTAAATTTTGCCCCAAGTATTCTAACCTCAAGGAAGTGGTCACTCAACAGTGTGATGGATCCTATTTGCAACAGTAATTGGTGCAGAATTGATAATCATGTGCATAGACATCAAGGACATGAATGGCAGACTTGGGATACGCACAGATCAAGAAATAACTTTGAATGATCTTGGTCACTTGTGACAAATTTAAAACTTACATCTATGATTGAAGTGTGATGGATATTGAAATAAATCACCATCTATTTGAATCAGTAGTTCACAAGCCACCAGTGTGTCCAGCTGACCCAATAGAATGTTAAGACTTTAATAATGTTTATTCATTTCTTAAAATCCAGACATTTTGGACAATATCACTGGCAGCGTATGCTGTTTGGGACCAACTCAGCACCTGAAGTCTTCCAGCGAAAAATGCATGATTTGGTAAGAGCACAGCAAGGGATGGAAGTAATTTCAGCAGATATTATGACAGCTGGTTTTGCAGGGACACTTGGAAGTAGTATTTTGAGACCATGATAAAACCTCGAAGTTCACCTTCATCAGTGATTGTGAAATGGTGTTAAACATTGACAAAATGTTTAAGCAAGCATTCAGCACCTCTTGCTGTGCTCTACTACCAGTAGTTCAATGCCAAAGCTGCAAATACAGGCAGTCTTCCAACACAACACAATTGGTTCCTGAAAACCACGTCTCAAGTCAAAACGTCACAAGTGGGAACCAATTTTCCCATCAGAAACAATGTTATAAATTGGGGGGGGGGGGGGGGGGGGGGGGGAATTAGTTCCTAAACCAAGGCCCAATACCATTTTTTTCCAACAAAATAACCCAGAATTTAGTACCCAATCAATTATAGACGAGCAATGTATCAGCAGTAACATATTTATTGGCAAAAATCATAAAAATGTGCAGGTATATACTGTATAGTACTATACTTGCTGTTCACTGTAAATAATTATCTGAAAAGCAAGACCAATTTTTAAAACCTTATAGTAATTTGTCTTCCACATTCCTGGGGTCATGGATGGGTCCGAACTTCGGTTGGAGATTTTGAAGGGACTTGCCTGGAGTCTATTAGGATTGTTGGCTTCAGGTTTTGGAGTCTTCTCGGCTTTCTTAAATAACATGATCAAGCAAGTTTGGAGAGATGCTCTCTTCTCCTTGTAAATGTGTCTTGCAGTTGTACATGTTGTATATGTTTCACATTCAGTTTGGGAGTCATGTTCCTCAGCTTCCAACGGTTGTAATGCCTCAGCTAAACGCTGTGTGTTAAGACTTGGAATCTCTTCAACAGTGATTCCATCTGCTTCTTTCCTCTGCCATTTATGCTGTTCCAATTCAGTGAGGTCTCATCCATTTCAACAATATTTCCAGTCACCTCTTCAATGTCTGTAAAGCCTCGGAAGGTTAGACACAAACTCAGGACCCAATTTTCTCCAAACACCATTATAAATTTGGTTGTGAGACTCTTCATTCCATGCTGAACATATGTACTTAACTGTATGATTAATGTTGAAGCCCTTCCAGAATTCAGAAATTCAATGTTTAATATTCCAGAAAGGAGCCAAGAGGCACAAGAAAGAAACTGAAGAGGCTAGTTGAATGGAAAAGATACGAAAAGCCATTGAACTTTCCAAGTTGCGAACGGATAATGCAGCCATGATTAGCACAATTACGGAATTGAAACAAGACAGAACTTTGCCGGAGACCCACCTGGCAACTGAAACCAAAACGAAGGACAAGACAAGGCTTAACTGCAGACAGAGAAAGAAAAGAAAGAAAAGCAGAAATAAGATCGAAAAATCTAAATCTGACGCTGAAGCTCAAAGAACTAGAAGAAAAAGCACCGAATGCCTCAAACCTACCAAAAACTATTGAGCTGCAGGAAAAATGAAATGGCTACAATTGTGAACCTGTGAAAGTTAAATTTCCACTTTTGAAATGTCAACACCCAATTAGATCATGACAGATCCCACAGAAAAAGAAAATCAGAGTCCACTCTAAGAATGAACAGGAGTACACATTCCCTAATGCGCAAGTCCACGGTGGTCTGAACACAGCAGACGAGTTGCCAATAAAGAGAAATGCAAAAGAAGTGCAAAAAATGAATGAAATTAATACAACCAAGTATTAAAAACAGAGCACAACAATTTCAACGCCTAACCAACAAAGTCAATCTGAAGCAACTAAGACCGTCATTCCTCCAAACATGACAGAACAAGATCTGAACGAATTGTCACGCCTGCCTTCAGACTCTCTGAATTTATAAAGTCAGTCTTAGGGGAAAGAGAAGGGGGTGGCAAGTAAACATTGTATTGTAAATGCATTTGGAATAAGGACTTGGGAGAGGTGTGGAATAAGAGTCTTGGTAGAATAAAGGTTAGTGTGGGCTGGAGAACTGTAGCACCTACATAGTTTGCAAGTTCATAAGATATAAGAGCAGAATTAAGCCATTCGCCCATCGAGTTGCTCTGCCATTCTATCGTGGCTGATGTGTTTATTATCTGTTATCTACAATGTTACAGACAAGAGCTGGATTCCAAAATCAGTCACAGCATCTCCTCTCTCGAACACACGACCTAGGAGCGAGAGGTAGGCAATTTAGCCTCCAAGCCTAAACACACTCAATGTGATCATGGCTGATCCCTCCTGGCCTCAACGCCATTGTCCTGACCATTCTCCATAACCTTCAACCCATTACCAATTAAAAGCTGTCTAACTCCTCCTTAAATTACTCACTGGCCCTCCATCCACCACACTTCGGGCAGCAAATTCCCCAGATTTCACAACATTTTTGGGAGTTTGGAACAGGAGGTCAACCTGTTTTAATTTTGCTACCTCTTATTCTAAGATTATGAACTCTCATTTTAGAGTGCCCACACAAGAGGAGCATCAGCTCCACGTCAACTTTAACCATACCTTTTAGCATCCTGTATACCTCAATTAGATCTCCCTTCATTCTTCTACACTCTAGTGATATAGAGAGTTACATAATAGTACATTGTCTGTGGAGTAGAGTAACCGTCTGGAAGGAACCGCATGGAGACAGCACCAACGCATGGCAGTACTGTGGATATTATATATATATACATAGTTATGGATTAACAATAAACGGTCTATGTTTAACCATACAACCATACACACAGACCTCTCTGTGAAACATCAAACAACCTTTTATAACAACTACTCTCTAAAATGGATAGATAATAATGTAACCAGAAAATGAGTAAGATGCAGAAGTTCTGATTAATGATAAATTGAAGCTATCACAAGGAATGCTTAGAGGCAGCAAGTAAAGATCATCCAAAGTTACACTGTACTAAAACATCAATATTGAGCCAAAATGGTGAGGTATTGCTGCCACTTCATGAATCATTGAGCCAAAATGGTGAGGTATTGCTGCCACTTCATGAATCATTGAGCCAAAATGGTGAGGTATTGCCTACATTCATGAATCATTGGCGTGCCAAACTTAGAATTCTGTATATAGTTCTGATCACTGAAGTAGAAAAGGGATATTGCAGCTATAGAAAGGATATAGAGAGAAAAACAAGAGTGATTGAGGAGATGGTATGATTTGATTGGGAGGAATGATTATCTAAATTCAGTATGTACTTACTGGAAAAGAGTGAAAGGTGATTTGCTTGCCATTTCAGAATTCTAAATTGGCTAGATAATTTAGACCTTGACAAGATGGTTAACCTTGTCCAGAACAGTAGAAGCAGAGGACACAATCAGCACTTGATGGGGAATTACATTCAAAACTAATCTGCAGAAACATTTATCTGGATTTTATGGTTAGTGGCTTTATGACCCCTAAGATCTCAGGATCTCAGGCACAGATTTCAGCTTTCTTGAATCCGACACCAGTTCAAGGGGATCACTATGCATCCAGCAACAGTGCTAGTTTCAAGCAACCAATTACACTGAAGAACTGTGTCTGCAAACCAGGTAGAATAATGCACCGACTAGTCTTAATTTGTCGTACCTTTTACAGAAAGTGAAATAAATGATTGAGACATGCATTTCTGAAATATCAAACAGAGTTTAAAAATATATTCAGAAATGAATGAATTATCATAATGAAAAATTCTGACAAATAAGGAGTTTGTTCAGTTGCAGTTATGACTTATTAACCCATTTAAAACTCAAGTTACATTTAATTAACAAGGCATTTTTTTCAGGAGTTTATAACAGTGATATTGCAGGATAAAGGAGGATATTCTCATCACTTCAATTATTTCTTTAAAAAATGGCCTTAACAGTGCACTCAATGGAGAAGCAAGAAAACTGATGGCATGTTCTGCATTTCTGCATTTAATGTCCATGTAACTGGTGTCAGAAGCCGCTGTCAGTTTCACAGTTGTGCCATCATTGCAACTGCAAAACCTAGGTCATTATGTCCAGTGAGCAAGTGGTCAATCTCTGGCAAAGGTTCCCAGAAGCTGGTGGAAGCAGATGACATTGTTTATTCAAATACAAAACAGGTAGGCTTCTCTGAAAATGTTTGGGACGGAATATGTAATTTGAAAATGTTACGTGTGTCATGCTTAAGAGGAGCAAGTGACTTTCGATATATAATTCAGGAAGCTTTGACGAATGGGGTTTTCCTCACTTCATGCCTGGGTCTGAGCATTTATTTACCTCTATCACTGAAGGTGGGCAGAGGTAATGTTTTTGGTCCAACTTTATAAATATGCTCTCTCAAAAACTAATGGATTGACTTCAAGTAAACTTGGTACACAGAGCGGGTATGGCTCAAGAAAGGCCTGATTAGTTTTGGCAAGATGGGGTTCCAGTTCCTGGAATTGTACGGAACAGTTATCACAGGGAGATAGCATGAATTAATTTTTAAGAATGTTGTAGGTTGCTCCATTTAGAATGCTTGTTGTGGGTTCTCTCAGCTGTTTGGTGCAATTTTCCACAACTATCAGAGCAAGTTGTTGGATGAGGATTGGTCTGAAGCCACCTCAGTAAGATGGAAAGCTCTTTACAGAGCAACAACCAGGCAGGGAAACCTCAGGAAGAGTTGAGTAATTCAATAAGTATGAGTTTAACACAGCCTGGCGGAAGCCACATATACTCTACCAAATTCCCTTTTGTTGATAAGAGATTGACTGCTATTGTCAGGCAGAAACTCCATTTGCCATGTACCAAGAAGGATAATTGGATGGCCACCTTCCTTTTGGATGTAGCAATTCCTGTGGCATAATGCATATGCATTATTTCTATTACAATTCCATAAAATATTATCTCAGGTTTATGTTCATATTAATGAATAAGTGAATCAATTGTAATAAGTCTGTCCTGAGCGTGTGTCCATATTAAATACTTTACAACTTCACTTGTTATTTTGGGAGAAATCTGACATTAAAATCAAAAATATGATAATTACTTCATCACCGTTTATGATGATTGCTCGTATTTGCACTCTTTGCATGACCAATATTAAATTTACTTGCGCCTCATATATCCTAATTTTGGCAAATTGTTAATCATAGAAACTGAATGCAGCCATACCATCAAGTTCAAGGATCCACATATTCAGCTTTAGCATTACATTAGTCTCAGCACTACAGTAAGCCAGATCGTGATGAATAGCTTGCATTTACTAACAATACTGTATTAAGCAATCAGTTCAATAATTGAGCAGTGAACTATAAAACAGTACAATAATACAATAAAACTTACTTAGTGCGAAACAGTTTCTTCCACTAAACACCCCATTAACATTCTTACATGTATCCAATAAAATGGAACGGTCCAGTAAGTTTTCATTTATTCAATACAATTATGTCAATTAATTGATCAATTCTACTTTCATCATAGTGATGCAAGTATGTGAGTAGCAAAGAGTGATAGAAATCAAAAGTTTTGCCCATTGCTCTAACAAGAACTGAAACTAACACCAACCCCCCCCTCTCCCCCATCCCTCCCCCCTCCCCCATAGGAGTTCTGGCTGATCTGATTTGCCAAAGGACCTCCACTTTGGGCATGGCTCCACCCTCACTTTCACAACCCTGGACATTGCCTTAAAGAAGGTTGTTCAGTACCCGACATGTCTGAGGCAAGCCCAGAACATGTGCGTGTGGTTGGCCAGGCGCCCTTGGCACTGTTCAAATTGGTCCTCCACCTCTGGAAAGACCTGCTTATTCGGGCTCTGGTTAAGTGCGCTCTGTGCGCCACTTTTAGCTACATTAGGCTCAACCCTGCACACATGGAGGTGAAGTTCACCCTTGGCAGTACTTCGATCCAGAGTCCCACTCCCTGCACAAGCGCACAGAGAGAAGCACAAGCGCACACGGACACAGACGCGCACACCGGGACACACCTTCAGAAGAGGTTCACCAGATTGATCCGGAGATAAAGGGGTTTGATATATGAGGAGAGATTAAACAGTTTGGGTTTATACCCGGGGGTTTCTGACTGAGGTATATAAAATACTAAAAGGGGTTGATAAAGTAAACGTAGACCAAATGTTCCCCCTTGCAGGGCAATCTAGAACTAGAGGTTATGGATATAGGTTGAGAGGTGGTAGAGGAGGAACTACTTCTCGCAGAGGGTGGTGAATTTGTGGAAATCGCTGCTCCATATTGCAGTGCAGTCTGAGTCATTAAATAGTTTCAAGAAGGAGACAGATATATTTAGGATTTAAAAACGGGTTACATATGGGAAACAAGTAGGAAAGTGAATTTAAGACTAGGAAGAGATCGATCATGATCTGATTGAATGGCGAGCAGGCTCGCAGGGCTGAATTGCCTACTTCTGCTCCTAATTCCTATGTTCCCAGCATTTTCTGTTTTTATCTCAGATTCCCAGCATCTGCAAATTTTCTTAAATTATTATGGAAAGCGTCATCAACAGTGCTATCAAGCGGTATTTGCTCAGCAATAACCTACTCACTGTCGCTTAGTCTGGTTCTGCCAGGACCACTCAGCTCCAACCATGGACTCCAGAGAATGGGGAGAGAGTGAATGCCCTTGACATCAAGGCAGCATTTGACAAGAGTGTTGGTATCAAGGGAGCCGAGGAAAATTTGAGTCAGTGGTAATCGGGGTGGGGAGAATTTGCCACAAGTTGGAGTCACACTAGCACAAAGGAAGATGGCTGTGGTTTATAGTGTTCAATTATCTCAGTCCCAGGAGTTACTCTGAGTGGATTATAACTGTAGCCTCAAATATAGACTACCCTAGATCAATCACCCTCACCCGAGCTTAGTCTTCGTTCTAAACAGAATCCAATGAAATTTTAAAAATATAATGTCACAGCCAATAACAAGTTAAGAAAACCCATCAATATTCAAAGTAATGCTTTAACCCGATTCCCAAGTGTATCAGTTGTTGGGGCAGTTGGACAGAAAATCAATCTGCTTTACGATATCCAACTCCTCTACAAGTGGAGAAACATTGAATAGGTTCATCCCGGAGCCTTCTACAATGTCTCTGCTGTTCTGAAAGGAAACTGGAACAGTTATACCTTTCTAAACCATATTACATAATTCTTTAGCAATAATGAGCATTATTTTTTGATTAACCCATCCCTTTACATGTGTCATTATTCTCTATTATTTGTCAAAATTATTTTATTATTCACACTGTGAGCCTGTATATGGTCATGTTCTAAAATACGCCCTTAATATATTTGCTGTTACCTCCAATTGTTTTTATTTCTATAGAAGTAATTTTAAACTTTTTATAGAAGAATAGAAATCTATTTTCTTATTTGCTGAGCTGAGACTTAAGAATGACTCCAAATAAATAACTTTAGACAATACTATTAGAAAAGCTTCTAAAGCTCCTTTGAAAATGACTTTAATAGCTTTTTCTTAGCTTTGCTTAGTGTGAAGAGAACTTGAATACCCTGGCGTTACTTTATGTGTGGTGCGAATGAGGTCTGTTTAACACCTGTTGGAACCAAAGCTGTCAGCAAGTGTTGGCCATGTATAGTTTGAGGCTTCTGAGAAAAAATGGCTGTACTCGAACATGTGTTCACTTTCTAAATTCTAAATGATAATATCCTAAATACGCATGAATTCTACCTATTGCTTTATATATTTCCTTCACACATCAAGCTCGTGCCCTAGGTCAAACCATCTTCAGTTTCATCAATAACCTTCCCTCAATCATGTCAGAAATGGGAATGCTTGCTCATGATTGTACAATGTTCAGCACCAATTGTGGCTCTTCAAATACTGAAGCAGTACATATCCATATTCAGAAAGACCTTGACAGCATTCAGGATTGGGCTGATAAGTGATACGTGTGCCAAAAATGTTACAAGTGCCAGACAATGACCATCTCCAACAAGTCTGGATCCCCCCTTGATGTTCAATAGCAATACCATTGCTGAGTCCCCTACTATCAAGTTAACACCACCTGGTTATCATTGACCAGAAAAAGAACTGGACCAGCCATATAAATACTGCTGCTACAAGAGCAGGCCAGAGGCTGAGAATTCTGCAGAGATTAACTAACCTCCAGACTCTCCAAGGTCTGCCCACCATTTTTACAAGGCATAAATGTGATGGCATTCTCTCCTCTTGCCGAGGAGAGTGCGGCTCCAACAGCGCTCAAGCTCAATACCATCCAGGACAAAGCAGCCCATCCACCACTTTCAGCATTCACTCCCTCCACCACTGACGCACAGTGGCAGCAGTGTGCAACTTCTACAAGATGCACTGCAGCAATTCAGCAATGTTCCTTCAGCAGCATGTTCCAAACCCAAGACCTTCACCACCTAGATGGACAAAGACAGTAGATGCATGGGGACACTACCACCTGCAAATACTTCTCCAAACCACACACCATGTTGACTTGGAACGATACCATAGATCATAGAATTTAGTGCAGAAGGAGGCCATTCAGCCCATCAAGTCTGCACCCGCCCTTGGAAAGAGCACCATACTTAAGCCCATGCATCCACCCTATCCCCATAACCCAGTAACCCCACCTAACGTTCACCATTCCTCAGCTGTTGGATCAAAATCCTGGAACTCCTTCCTTAACATTATGATGGGTTTACCTACATCACATGGACTGCAGAGGTCTAAGATGGCAGCTCACCATCACCTAATTGCAGTTGGCCAAAAAATGCTGGCCTGGCCAGCTGTAATGTTCTTTGATTGGGCTGATGTGGTATCTCGATATTAATGTGTTAACAAAAAACAATGGGCTTTGTTTTGTAAACAAAGTTATTTATTACTAAATCTACATTAACAAATAACTAAAATGTCTAAGATGAATACAATTGGAAATAACTGTCTAACTTAAGCAACTACAGAGCTACTCTAATATGTGACTGCAATAAACTCCTAACAAACACCTTCTGAAGGAACACATGGTGCATCCGGATCCCAGGACTGTGTACTCGCCCCATGTGCTGGTCGGATGCTATGGAGGTGGTGATGAACAACTCATATGATATATGGATGATAGTCCTCCTGTCATCACAAGCGACACCCACATCCCATGAAGGAATCAAAAAAAAGTTTCAAAAAACACAAATGCAGATTGTGACACTGAAATGTAGGATGTGATACAGATGTTGCCTTTAATATTCAGAGTATTAACCAACACTGGGGATATAGGCATAGATGTAGTTTTGATCCCAAAGATTTGAAGGTGAAATAGAGGATGTAGAAAATTATTAAAAGAAATCATAAAATAAAGACTGTAAATCTGATTAAACTAGAATCGTCAAGTAAAGCAAATGAAAGTAAATTCATTATAAAAATTTATTTTATCAAATAAGCTTTTCATTATATTTGTGAATTTAGGCGCATGCTTCATATTTGTGGGATTAAAATAGTTAATTAAAATAATTATGAGAAAGAAGGAAATTAAGTTGTGTTGAATGAAATATTTGGATCCAAGAAAGGTTCAAATAAATACATAAATAAACATTTGTGTGCTCTGACTTTCAGCTTTGATACCCATCACATTCAATCCATATGCCCATAGAGCAAATATCAGAATTTACTGAAAATGTATTTTTTTTTTTTAAATGCATTTTTAAAACATTCATCCTTTAGTTTCCCAGACATGAGACAGGTCATCCAGTTAGTCTGAAATACTTAGCAACTCCTCAGGCAGCACCTGTGGTGAGAAACAGTTTTGCTTTTTTTGCCCACTGTTGCTGCAACTATTTACATTACTCCTGCCTTCTGCATTAACAACCTTTTTTTTTATTCTTTCATGACATTTGGGCATCACTGACAAGGCCAACATTTGTTACTCATTCCCAATTGCCCTCATGAAGCCAGTGTAAGACACCTTCTTGAACTGTTGACGTCCATATACACCTACAGTGCTGTTAGGCACAGTTCCAGGATTTTGATTCAGCAACTGTGAAGGAACAGTAATATAGTTCCAAGACAGATTGCACGGACCTGGAGAGAACATGCAGATAGTCGCGTTCCCATGCACCTGTCCATACCATTGTCCTTCTCGGTGCTAGAGATACAGGTTTAGAAGATTGCTGTTAAAAGGAGTCTTAGTAGGTTTCTATGGTACACATTACTGTATTTTTCTAACAAGCCTCTTGAGGAACTTAGTGAATGCCTTTTGGAAATCTACAAGTCATTAAAAATAGTTGCTTGATCAGGTTATCCTTAATTAATGCTTATTAATTTGGTCTTGAAGCTGGATTTTAAGAAGAGCACCGCAGTCATTTAAAATAGGATATCCCCATTTCAAGTTCAGCAGGATAGGCAATTAAAACTGACAGCTACTGTACAGCAATTTTTGCCATCACTGATTAGGATGCTTCTCCATGTTTATGTTACACTGACATTAAGTGTACAACCTGCCAACTGAACCAGTGTAACACTGGTAATAAGAACCTCAACAAATTGGCATCTCAATTAATTCAAATGTGTAACTTCTAACATTAAAAAATATTCCTGGATTTATAACAATCAAGATTTATAATTCTCACTAGACTATAAGAGCAAAGAAAATGACAAAATCCATCCCTCCCTGATCCAATTTTATAAAGTTATGATGGAGCCTTATCAGGTTGCAACACTGCAAAAGTAAAGTGACAAGCATAACTGATGTAAATTTATTTTTACTATGGTACATCTTGATTTTGGAAACCGATTAATAAATTGATCCTACCCAGTTGTCTTCAAATATATATTCTCAGTTAGACCACTAGAAATATGCAAGGATTCAACCACATGGTTTTGCGCTCACTATATATGTTAGAGAGTGACAGTGGCTGAACAATTTTCTTGTTTTAGTAAATTCCAAGGCTGGTACAAGGAATGGAAATGTCACGATAGAATAGTAGAGGTAGCCTTTAAAAGATTGACATGACGAAGTACACATTGGATGGACTGCAGCAATGACATTTCATCCTACATCTAATTTGAACCGCAGAAAACTGTACAAAGAGAAATATGAATTTTGCAGTGCCGAGATGCTCCCAAAAAAGAAATAATTGAGTGGAAAAGATAGTCAGACTGCATAGTCAAGGTGCAACTCCACAAGAAACAAAGGTGGCATTCTGATCTGGAACTATATAATTGTTCCTTCACTGTTGCTGGGTCAAAAATCATAGAAACTCCCTTCCTAACAGCACTGTGTGTGCATCTGCACCACATGGCCAGCAGCATTTAAGGTAGCGGCTAACCACCACCTTCTCCAGGACAATTAGGGATGGACAGTAAATGCTGGCCTTGCCAACAACACCAAATCCCTTGAATGAATAAGGACGAAAAAGTTATTATAGACAAAATTATGGAGAAAAGGACGGGGGCCACCAACCTTGGGGCACAGCGAGGTTTCCGACAGATAATGGAGTGGAATTTGCCAATCAAGATCTTGAGACACAATGCGCAAACATATGATCATGGTCATGAATACCGCAGCTGAAATGGACTTTGTAAAAGAAATCATGTAGTGGGTCAATGATATGTTATATAAAATAGTTGATCAACCAGACTGCAAGTTGACAATCACCCTGAAAAGTACGTCAATTGATTGCATTTTGTTTGCACGTTCGAATGCTTTATCTGCATGGAGACGAGCTTTCATCAAGGCTCATCAGGGTCTCAGAAAACTCAGGAGTGCACGGAGGTATTATACAAAATGCAGCAAGACCTGAACAATATCTAGGTTTGGGTTAACAAGTGGCAAGTTACATTTGCGTCACGCAAGTGCCAGGCAATGACCACCTCCTGCAAGAGAGGATCTCACCATCGCCCCTTGACATTCAATGGCATTACCATCGCTGAATCATCCCACAGTCAACATGCTAGGGGTTATTCTTGATCAGAAACTGAACTTGACTAGCCATATTAATACTGTGGCTACCAGGGTAGGTCAAAGGCAAGGAATCCTAGGGCAATAACTCACCTCTGACTTCCCAAAGCCTGCCCACCATTTACAAGGCATCAGTCAGGAATGTAATGGCCTGGATGAGTGCAGCTCCAACAACAAGCTCGGCCCCATCCAGGACAAAGCCGCCCCAAATTGATTGCTCCTCCTTCCACAAACATTCAAATAGTGGCAGCCGCATGCACCATCTACAAGATGCATTGCAGTCACTCGCCAAGGTTCCTTAGATACCATCTTCCAAAGCCACAACTGCTACTATCTAGAAGGACAAGCAGCAGATACCGGAGAACACCACCTAGAGGTTCCCCGCCAAGTCACTCACCACCTTGGCTTGGAAATATATCGTCGTTCCTTCATTGTTGCTGGGACAAAATCCTGGAACTCCCTCCATAACAGCACTGAGGTGTTCAAGAAAGCAGCTCACTGCCACCTTCTGACGGGAAAATAGGGATGGGCAATAAATGTTGGCCTAACCAGCAACACCCACATCTCGTAAATGAATTTGTTTTTAAAATCAGAGATGCTCTTGAGGAGATTCAGTAATACAATGAAAGTGTCATAGAGAATGGAAAGTAAGGTAAAGAGCAATGATGGTAAGACAGTACTCATTCACCATGGCAATTCAACTGCTCAGATTTATTCATCACAGTTAATCACAAAATCTCCAACTCCGGGAAGCTGATAGAAGGCACCTTGCTCCTCAATTAAAATGTAAAATACAAAATAGCTCATATGTTTTGTATGAAGGTCCTGAGGAATAGAATGAAGTAGAAATTAAAGGCTGGAAAGTGCCAATATAAATGATCAAGACACGTTTGACAAAGCTATCACATTCAAAGGCAAATTGCCCAGAATGGGTATACGGGTGGCATATAGTTCAGACGGTCTAATGAATGCAGGATGCAACAATTGTGGGAACATATCTCAAAAGCTAATGTTCAACCAAACATGAAGAGCAGGAAAATCTGATTAGTTTTTGGCAACAAACACAAACAGATAACAGGAGCAGGAATAGGTCATTCAACCTTTCAATATGATCATGGACGAATTTTCTTTTTCAATTTAAAGTGCCCAGGTTTTTTTTCCAATTGAAGGGGCAATTTAGCATGGCCAACCCACCTACCCTGTATATCTTCGGATTGTGGGAGTGAGACCCACGCAGACACGGGGAGAATGTGCAAACTCTACATGGACAGTGGACCGGGATCGAACCCGGGTCCCCGTTGTCGTGAGGCAGCAGTGCTAACCACTGCATCACCATGCCGCCTATGGATGATCTTCCATCTCAACACCATACTCCTATACTCTCCCCATACCCCTAATAGATAATTCCATAGGTTCACAACCCTCTAAAGTTTCTCCTCATCTCAGTACTAAATGGCCTACACTGTATCCTGAGACTGTGACCTACTTGTTATAGACAACCCCCCCGTCAGAGGAAACAATATACCTGCATCCACCGTGTCAGAGTTTTGTACATTTCAACAAGATCCCCTCTCATTCTTCTAAATTCCAGTGAATGCAGACCTAGTCTACCCAGTCTCTGCTCAAACAACAATCCTACCATCCCAGGAATCAGCCTGGTGAACCTTCGTCCACGGCAAGTATATCCTTTCTTAGGTAATGCAAGCCTAATTTTTGATGTTTTTGTATTTGCTTTTTAATTCTGCTCTGCCTCTTAACATTTAAAGTCAAGCTCATATTTTTTCACTTGATAGGCGCTGACCATAACCAGTTGATTGTGCTTGGAGTAATCTATCTGATGTGGTCACCAGAAAAGGTTTACTCGATGGACCTTGCACCTGATTGATGGCAGGTCGGAAGAAACCATCAAGAGCTTTGACAACAACATGAATATTGCAAAATCTACTTAACCTTGTGGTCCCAATGAGAAGAACTGATAAGAGATTTATTTTGGAAAAGACTGTGTAGCATGCTACCAGAGTAAAAAGACATTGCTTTGGAGACTCAGGCCAGATGTAACAGTCAAACACTGACGACAGCAGGAAATGCCAGAAACAAAGTGACTGACCAGAGTGCCTAGCCATTGGGGTTATTCAGCGATTTGGTAAATGTATGTACCGAGAGGATGGTAACATGCGCACCAATTTTGGGGGAGCTGTCATGGAACATTGCAAATTGGAGGTTATTGTTTGTGTTTAACCAAACATCTATCTGTCTTCTTTGCTTCAGATATATACAAGTGCTTTATCTTTTCAATAAAGTTCACTTTCTTCCTTTTTATTACCTTACATATTCTTATTTATCAATCATACTTGTCATACTATTATTGTTCAATATTAGATCAAATTGGTTTTACACAATACTCATCAAATTCACTCATTCCTGTTATGTCTAGAGTATGACTTTGAATTTAAATGAGACTGAGAGACTTTCACAGCTCCTTAGAGAGCCCAAAATTCCAGGTGTGGTCTCATCAAGAGCCTACACAACTGTAGTAAGACATCCTTGCTTCTGTACTACAATCCTTTTACAATGAAGGCCAACTTATCATTTGCCTTCCTAACTGCTTGCTGTACCTGTATGCTTGCTTTCAGTTATTGCGTGTACAAGGACATCCAGGTCCCTTTACAAGTCAACAATTTCCAGTCTATCAACATTTAAATAATACACTGCCATCTGTTTCAACTTCCGAAGTGAATAACATCACATTTATCCACACTATACTGAATCAATCATGTATTTGCCCACTCAAACTTGTCTAAACCAGCATGAAGCCTCTTAACATCCTCACCACTCATCGTCCCACCAAGTTTCATGTTGCCAGCAAACTTGGAATAACGTGGATCTGGAACCTGGAATTGTTTTTTTCAAGGATCCCTCAACATTGAGAGATGAGACAAATAGACATTTATTTTAAAAAGACTGTTGTGGATATTTTCTTTTGAATGTTTGGCAGGAGTGGTCTCAGTTGCTGCAGTGAATTTTGTCACAGCTGTCAAAATGTGAGCAACGTTTTCAGGGCAGGTTGTGCATTGGTCTGAAGCCTCCTCAGTGAGATGGAAGCTCTCAATAAAATATTTATTTTTCTGCTTTATAGTTACAGAGCATCAAATCGGCAGGAGAAAGCCTCACGAAAAGCGGTAAACTTGTTATTTATGTACTCACTATCTTTGCGGCTCCAGCTCATGGACCTTGACCAGGACAAATGCAAATGCAGTTTGGGGTCTTGAGGTGGTGATGCTGAAGTCCATGTCATCTGCAGCGCCAGCTGACAGAGTTGGGCTGTCAGGCCACTGCTCAATAGCAGAGGCATCGCTGCCGGTTGCATGGTTGGAGGCAGATTTAAAAATTCAGGGTGACTGATAAAAGAGTAGGGCAAGGCAGGACACTGCCTGGGCCTGTGGGCAGATTCAGGTTGCAGAATCAGAGGAACTTAGCCTGGATCTCACATCTACCTTATCCAATCACTTCAGAACAAAGCAGTGTCATGCCTGGCTTCAGGGTTTCATCTTTAATCTTTCTTTAAAAATGATTTTACTTTGAATTCTTGACAAATGTTCATGACAACTTGAACACCTGCATGATTCACTAGAGGAATTTTTTATCTGACAGCCATGTCCAGCACTGGCCAATACCTTCAAGAGACAACAAGGTCTTGGGGAAGATAAGGAAGAAACAACTTTTTTTCCTATATTTCATTCAACATTTCTTCATGATAAACAACTTCATACAGCAACATTAAAAAAAAACCTCGACTTAACAGTGAACACAGAAATGTTTGTGGGCTCGTAGTATTTCATGAGGTTTCCTTCATCCAAAGACTTGCAGGATATTTTCTCTGCTTCACTTCTTGACTTTCCTTTGCAACACTCCAACCTCCATGGCTGCCTTTATCGTTCTCTCACCTCCCCCAGGAGCTTGGCGGGTCTGGTGGGCTTCAGGCAGCTCATAAACAATTGGAATTCCCGTTGACAGGCTGATTTCAACAATTGCAGCTTCAGACATTATACAAACTGCTGCCATGACTGCAAATGCAATCAGGATGCGCTTCCCCACTTTAGTCTGTGCCACATTCACATCATTCCAGAAAGACAAAAGCTGCTTCAGACTACAGATTGGCTGGGCAGAAGATTTGAGTCCCTCCCGGCATCTTGCTTTTCAGATAGTCCAGTAACAGGGATGGTTCTGGTCCATGGGGTGGGCAGCAGAGTGTCATGGAGGTTCTTCCATGAGCTGCCAGTTATCAATGAGGGCAGCCACATCTGGTCAATGCCACCAAAGGTGAGCCAGAGAATGTGGATGGCCCACTTCAGCACCAAGGTGAAGCACATCTCAAACTGGTAGCAAGACTCTGAGAGCTTGAGACCCTCACTGGATACCCACAGCCCCTTTTCGCTCAGGTTAGCACCTGGCCAGCCACAGTAACAGTGCTCCTGGTTCCAAGAGCTCTCTATGCCATATGATCACAAGCTTCAGAGCAACTACTCAGAGTAGACAGTTGCTATGGAGACCGAGCTAGGCTCTAAATTGTTTCAAGGAACTTCAGCCCAGCCCCAGAATGGGAAGAAATAAACCTGAAATTCCACTATCTAGAGTTTTTGAAAGAAACTTTCTCACTTCAACGTATATTAGCAGGAATCCTTTGCAGCCCACATGCCGTCAGTTTGGAAACCACTGCTATAGCTTGATGATAATAATAATCTTTATTATTGTCACTAGTAGGCTTACATTAACACTGCAATGAAATTACTGTGAAAATCCCTTAGTCACCATACTCCAGTGCCTGTTCGGGCACACGGAGGGAGATTTCAGAATGTCCAAATTACTTAACAGCATGTCTTCGGGACTTATGGGAGGAAACCAGAGCGCCCAGAGGAAACCCAAGCAGACATAGGGAGAACGTGCAGACTCTGCAGAGACAGTGACCCAAGCTAGGAATCGAACCTGGAACCCTGGCGCTGTGAAGCAACAATGCTAACCACTGTGCTGCCGTGACCCTTAGATCAGATGATGAAATAGAGGTCACAGAATAATCTTGGAACTGAACTAGAAATCCTCATGATGTCTTGGTGGTTATCAATAAACTGAGGATAAGCTGTTCAGAGGCGCAAAACAAAGGAAGTTAGATTGTTGGAGAGGATTCAAAGTTTATTCTGAGGTATCAGATATAGGGCAATCAGCCATGTCACTTTTATGGGCTTGTCCCGGAAGTCCTTGCGGATGGAACTAAAGTGAGGCTAGTTGCTTGAATAGAGCAACTGGGCGATACAGATGTTGCAGTGAATTCTCCAGCAGCTGGAAAATTAATCATCTAAATCATTTTGATCTCTTTTGGTCACATATTCATGGGAGGGTCAAATGACATAAGTCACACTTTTGCAGAGTGATACTTTTCAGAGAGAAGTGCTTCTGAAACCACCCAAAGAGGCAGCAGATGCAGAAGGAAAGCAGCATTTATTTTGTTTCTGTAGCTATATTCTGAAAGATGCTTCCTGAGTCTGACATTTTTCAGTGAGCGTTTTTTGCTGAAAATCAGGTGCATTCAACTAAAAAGCAGATGCCAGAACGTTCTATTCATATCATAAAGGAAGACTTACAGAGGTACCTTCATGATGCACGTCGACAATTTCTTATGAGTCGATACTGTTGAATTTGGTTACATTAATGAAATTGGAATAGAATTCAAAACTAGGAGGCAGGCTTGTGGGGCTTTTATATATATTGGTTTACATATTAAACAAAGTAGGTGCGGAATAATTTTAAATCAACAATCTTATTTAGTGCGTGTTACTTCCCATAGTGTTAAATTATACTAGGTCATCACAAAGTTTTATATCTGAAGAGACTGAGCGATTGTAAAGCTTGATTGATCAGTTGAATTGATTGTACACTCTGACTAGCCCAGCTGTAGTTTTGAAGTGTTGGAATTAAGTAATACGATGGACACACACTAAAATTATGGAATATGTTAAGGACAAATAGAACATGGAGAAATGGATAAGTGAAGTTCCCATCTTTAGGTCACCAACAGAGCATGAAGCTACCATTTTTAGTTTTGGAAACTAAGAAAATAAAAGGATTGTTAAAAGTACTTTGGATACTGAAACACTGGCTTTTGTGGAGATAAGTGGGTCTGGGATTCCATGTCGAATAGTTTAAGTACAATTGATTTACTGAAGGTATCAAACCTATCGAGTGTTATGTAGATAACTGGTCATTGTGGGATAACAAATTCTGCACAAAGGGTACGGATTGACCTTGCTGGCTTGAAACAAATGCTGGAGGGGGGAAAAATCTGAAATAAATCGGCAAATACAGGTCATCAACTGTCAGACTGTTTTAGCAAAAATGCGCGCATGAAGAAATGGTTAGAGGTCATCAAGGGAAGTGTCTCACAACGCTTTGTAGAGAATTGGGGTCTTTGATTTAATTTGTTCTGGAATTTTGGTTGTGCATATAAACTAATTTTTAAAAGAGATAGAAGGGATTGTTAGTTGTATGCAGGGGATTTACTTGTGCCTGTGGGCACAAGAATGGACAGACTTTAGTGGTAGGGTTAGGGGCGGTCTACATGCTTGTAGTGAATGTGTGTAATGAATGTTTATAAATGCTATAAAAATGTGCAAAGATTGCCTCCAGTTTAATACTTCAACAACTGACTTTTTGGAGCTCTTTCATCCATGTGCTTTTGTACCATACTTTATGTGCGATGGATTACAAATTAACCACATGTGCTGAGCTCCAAGGCAACTTATGCACGATTAGCAGTGACTTAATGAGAGATTCAAAAACAATTTTCAAGTGGGGTTTATAATTTTATTCTGCATTTTCTCCTCCTCTCCACCTTCAGTGTCCCTATTCTGTGAAACATTCACCTCCAACTTCTCTAATCAGTCATAATTCTTAATCAACCAACACAAGTTGCTCAAAGTCATCCTTCAATTTCTAATCTGCATGAAAGCTTTTGATTTCTTCAGCAAATACAACCAGAGTTCATGACACTGAACAGTGAATGTGGGCATCATATTCAAGCTTCAATATGCGCCATCTTAAACTTTCACCATAATAAAATTGAAACAAATATGATGACAACTTGTGTTTCATACTCCATACGTGCACAAATGAGCAATGCAGTCCGCTTACCCATTTAAAATATTAATGAGTGAAAAACAGTGAGTGGCATATGCCCTGATACCCGTTATGGTCCGAGACCAACTAATTTGTAATTCACTGACACCTTTTCAGATTGGGCCATTCATGAGTTTCACACTCATTTTGTACTTCCTCTCTTTCTTCCATTGTTCTTGCTAAACTGTGACTCCTTTTTTGTGTATCCTTTTTTTAAGACTCCCCAATAGTACAAAGCAGAAAGAACCCCAAGTCCCAATGGTTTCTCAAATGATACCCACTTGCTTTCCATAAACTTCCCATTGAACAAGGGTTGGCAATAAATGTAAACAGCATTTCGAGCAAACAAAAGATGCTCTCCAATGGGATAATGCAGAACTTGCATTCATATCAACTGTTCTGATATATTGTCAAATTCAACGTGTGCCATTTATAAATTACAAAACTATGAAAATGGAAATAAAGTATACACTGGACCAGTTTATAGGACTCTAACAGAAACAATCCCTGCAGCACTTATATTCTGCTACTAGCTAACAGAGATCCGTTGTATCATAGCTACAGTAAAGGAGCTCTGCCAAAACCAGACTTGCATCCCTGGCAGAACTCTGCTGCCCCGTGTCCTTAACCCAACCAAATTCCCATTCATCTCTCAACTCTGGCTCACCCAAGCAATGCTTTGATTTAAAAATAAACATCCTGGTTTACCTATCCTATCTCTAATGTCCTCCAGGCCAACCCTCCAAGATATCTGTGTTCATCTAATTCCAGCTCTTTGAGCATTCCAATTTTAATTTCTTTCCAATTTTAATGTGTTTTCAGTTGCTATAAAATTCCTTCCATACATCACTATGGCTCACTATTTTACTTTCCTTGTTTAACATATTCCTTCAAGCGTCCATGAGCAAGCTTCTGGTCATAATCCTTACACAGCTCAATGTCATTTTTCTGTTTTGTAATATTTGTTTGAAGCACCGGGAGATGTCTTATTGCATCAAAGACAATATATAAATATATGTAGCTGTTGTTGGCAAATTTTATTTTTTCATTAATAGGATGAGAGTTTCACTGGCTAGGCCAGTACTTAATGCCCATCCACAATTGCCCCCAAAAAGGTGGTGGTGAGCCACCTTCTTGAATTAGTGCAGTCCATATGATGTAGGTATGCCCACAATGCTGTTAGGAAGAGCGCTCCAGGAGTTTGACCCAGCAGAAGTAAAGGAGGCCAAGTCAGTATATTATACTTCAATATGAGGACAGTGAATGGCCTGGATGGAAACTTGCAGTTGGTATGTTCCATTGAATCTACTGCCCTTGTACTGCTAGGTAGTAGAGGTTATGGGTTGGAAGGTACTGTTAAAGGCGTCTTGGTGAATTGCTGTGATGCTATTACAATGTACACACTGCTGCCAATGTACAGTGGGAGGTGTAAATGTTTAAAGTGGTGGATCGGGTGCGAATCAAGTGGGTTGCTTTGTTCTGGATGGTGTAGAGCTTGAGTGTTGGATCTGTACTCATCCAGGAGAGTAATCAATCGCACACCCAACTTTTGCCTTGTTGATGATGACAGGTCTTGGGGAGTCAGATGGTGAGTTAAGTGCTGCCTCTGTCCTGTCCTTGCAGCCAGAGTACTTATACGGTTGTCTAGTTCAGTTTCGGTCAATGGTGACCCTCAGAATATTGAGTGGGGAATTTAACAATGGCAATGCCACGGAATGTCACAAGGAGATGGTCATTGCGTGGCACTTCGCACTTATCAGCCCAAGTCTGAATGTTGGCCAGGTCTTGCTGCATTTGGACAAAGACTGCTTCAATACCTGAGGAGTCGCCAGATTGTAAATTTCCTGTTTTTTGTGGACAGGATAAACCTGGATCATTTTCACATTGCTGGGTTGATGCAAGTGTGTTACTGTCCTACAATACCTGGCATGGGGAACAGCTAGTTCTGGAGCACAAGCAATCACTATTATTTCTAGAAAGTTTTCAGGGCCCATAGCCTTTGCAGTATGCAGCGCCTTCAGCTATTTGATATCACATGGAGCGAATCGAATTGGTTGAAGACTGGCATCTATGATGCTGGGGACCGCCAGAGGAGGCAGAGTTTCAGTTGCAAATGCTTCCTCCAAGTCTTTTGCACTTATGTCTTCGGCTTCCCCATCATTAAGGATGGGGATATTTGTGATGCATTTTCCTCCTGTTAGTTGCTTAATTATCCGCCATCATTCACAACTGGATGTGGCATATCTGCAGAGCTTAAGTCTGATCCATTAGTTGTGGGAATTAGCTCTTTCTTTTGCATGCTGCTTCCTGTGTTCTAGTTTCACGAGGTTGACACTTCAAGAGTAGCACCCAGCATACGTAAAAATGGTGTGCTCTCCTGCACTCTTCAATGAACTAGGGTTGATTCCCCTGCCTGGATGGCAATGGTAGAGTGGGGGGTATGAGGCTGCAGATTGTGGTTGTATACAATTATGGTGCTGTTGATGGCTCACAGCGCCACATGGATGCCCAGTTTTAAGTTTCTTGATCTGTTTCTAGAAAATTTCATGGTCACCATTACAGAAACTAGTTTTTTTAGTTCTGGATTTATTAATTGAATTAAAATTTCACCAACTGCCATGGTGGGGTGCGAACCATGTCCCCAGAGCATTAGCCGGCCCAGTGACATTTCCACTATGCCACCACCTCCCCTATAGATTCTACAACTTTAAACTCATTGGGGGAATTATGATGGCTGTTCAATATAAAACTTGGCCTTTCCATAGGCTTTCCTTTATTGTGCAAGACATGTGTCCTCACTATCAAATATAAAGCGGAATGCCATAAATACAGAATTATTTTGTATCAGATTCTACAAATCTCTACAAAGGTTAAATTTTAAATTGAAAACAATGTCTTCCTCCAGATCTGCCACTGTGGTACAGACATTTGCTACCGAGACCAGAGGACATTCCTGTGTCCCAAAAAAATATATTTTCCTTCTTATTCCATGCATCCAGTGAATTCTCACCACAAATGGAATTCATGAAAAAATCATCTTCCCTACCTATACTTGGATCATCAAAAAGACACATTTTTCTTCTCCATGCCAATTTCCTCCCTTCCTTGCTATATTAAGGCCCAAAATCAGCACGCTGCCCTCCATCATGAATTTGTCAAGTCAATTTTGTTTCAACGGGTATGTTCAAGCATGTACTGTTTTGTCCACTTGGCTCTCTTCCAGAAAAGATCACCGCAGCAGAAACCAGATGTCACTTCAGCGCAAGCCAGGGATCAAATCCCAAACTTGTGACAGTTTATACACTTCAGCTGTGATGTATCACAAATTTGTCTTTGGTTCTGGAGCCAATTATGCTCTTTTGAATTGTCCTGGAGTGATCGTCTACATTAGAAGCATGATGGTTATTGCTGCTACACTGAAATGAAAATTTCTTGTACCCACCATACACGATCAGAACTTTCAAGACCAGATTGGTGATTTTGCTTGCATTATCTCAAGTGTGAAAGTTCACCCTTATAACTATTACCTCGTGATGATGGCTAAGAACTGCAAGTGAAATGACAATTGATTAAAATTCACTTAATTGTGTTTTCAAACTTCCTGTGGAGATCCCTGCGCAGTCTTTAATAGGTTGTGCAATTATAAGTTGTCCAATTGACTTCCTGCTGTATGTAGTACAAGATGATCAAGATGAATGAATAAATAAATAAATAACCTTTTATTGTCACAGGTAGGCTTACATTAACAGTGCAATGAAGTTACTGTGAAAAGCCCCTCGTCGCCACATTCCAGCGCCTGTTCAGGTACACAGAGGGAGAATTCAGAATTCTCAGCTGGTAAGGGAATTGAACCCGCGTTGCTAGCCTGACTATGCATAACATAGTAAACCGGCTGCATCACAACCAGCTGTCTAGCTCACTGAGCTAAACCAGCAAATTATCTTTTTTGGGGCACTCCACAAGTTACAGAAAAAGGTTGGCAAAGCTCTCAAAGGAATTGGTCTTGCATTGCTTCAAGACCATTAAAACTTTGCAGAGAGCACCACTTCAGCTGCTATTCATTCTTTTTAGGTTAACAGCCTATTACCACCCTCTCGACCTCGCTGCTTGGATCATCTAATTCAATTAATTACCAATTACTGTCCTGCCATTTCCAAAGGCACAGTCTGAGCATTTCGGGGGGCAAACACATGCTCTAAACATCAGATTTCAGTGCTTAGATTGACAAATCTTATAATGCACTATTTATCAAATCATGCAAAACATGCAAAAAATGCAGCTGCATTTCACATGGAATTATTACAGTACAGCCCCAACAAGTCCATGCCCGTCTTTATGTTCCAGTCGAGCTGCCTCACACCTTTTATCCAAATCTACCACCGGAATCTTTTACTAAGCTTAACCAGAACTCAGTTATATTGCCCTCAGCGCTTGCTTATATTTATATCTTTATATATTTATATATTTATATCGCTTAGATATAGTCCACACTTCAAGGGTTCTTCATAGTATCTAATGAAACATGCCTGCAGCAGAGATATACAAAACTAATTATTTGCTTTGCTTACAAGGGTTAGTTTTGTTTGAAGAAACCTGGAACAGATAAAGCAAGGTGGCAATTTGAGTTGAAAACAATAATTATATAACAGGTGACAAGCAGCCAAGTACAAACTGGGAACAACCTAATGGAAGTGTGGAAACAGAATCACAACTAATATGAAATGTTTACAATTGTAATTGCATATCTATGGTGTAGCGATTCTTAAACAGCGCCGGTGAGGAAAATTATAGAATAAGTGACTTAAAACATTTATCACTTCCCTGGGACATCTGTGCTTCTATATAGTTACCCTCAACCTAAAACAATTAGGAAGTAAAGGATCCAATGCCTCTTCAAAGTTAGTAGTCATCATGATTTTCCTGCATTCAGCATGTTTTTTCGTCATCACTTAGAAAGATAATGGCACTGACGACCCGGCTGCAGTATGAGTTCATGATTTTAAATACATTCTTTGATTATATTTAAATGATGTACTAATTTTTATACTGAATGGATTTTCATGCTGGACATCATTAAGTTTCATGCAGTATTCCACAAAGCAATATCTATACAGCATACTCAATGTACTTTTTTACATGCAACATTGAAGACTACCGTGAATAATCGCCTCAAGATGATATACAAAAATTTAAGAAACTATATACTAAGCAAATGTATACAATACAGCATTAAGTGCATCTCTTTGGCACTATATTAAGCATAGCTCAAGATCTCAAGATAACGCTGGAGCGTCGCGAGGCTCTGCAATCGCTCTCCCACAGATCCCCTTTCTACATCTTTTAAACCGTACTAATTTTTAAAAATTTAATTCCAACACTAACACTATCTCTAACCTTTCTCTTTTATGTTTACTTATATTGTGCATATATCGTATGTCGTATGATTTTAATGTATGGAACGATCCGTCTGCACTGCAGACAGAACAATACTTTTCAATGTACCTCGGTACGCGTGACAATAAACCCAAACCAAATAGACCACTATGCTAATCATATCTGTACAGAGGTACAGATAGCTTGAGTAGTACACTATGTGTTTACAAGGTACTACAGTAAGCACTTAACAAAACACCACATTAAACGATGTTAAATGCACAGTACTAAAATGAACAATTAGAACAGTATATCTTATAGTTTTGCAATGCTGATGGCAGGTGGGTTTTATTACTTTCCTCAAACAGTGATGCACCTTATTAAATTAAGCAACACAGCATTAGCAGTGGTAACCAATAACACAAATTAATTTGAAACATTGCAGGCCCACAGGTTGCAAGTCCGATAACATCATTTCATGACATTGTCCAGCTTGGCCTTCAGAAAAAAACCTGTCCTTTTAGACATTAACAGAGCTCATTTTCAACCACCTGCAATTAACTTTGAATAATATGCACCTGAAAATTTTAAACAGAAATATTTTGCAAAATGGATATACTCAGAACCACAATTCTAGGTTTAAAATAAAATAACCTGTTGAAACTTCTTACCAAGCTGCCAAGGTGAGGTCATACTTGTTTAAAGAAAAATCACAAAACTAAAGAGAAACTGAAGCAAAAAGGCTGTAGTGTTACGCAAACAATTTACCCAGCAGTCTCATGTTAATCATAGAAATCTACATTTCAGACATTTAAATGGTTCCAAAATAACATAATCCAATGGCCATTAGCTGTTGTGTGTCTGATTGCTGCCATGTTCTCTGCAAAGTATTTAAGTAAGAAAGCTAGCAGAACAATATAGCACCAGCGACATAGGTGTGCACGAGACAGTGAAATTTACGGTCTAAGTCAATCATACCACAGCAGGAATATCGAAGCCAGTGGAATTAAATCACCTCAATACAAGAATACGACAACTTCAACTGGTTCTTCAAAGGCATCAGGACAACAGCTGTGCTACAGAAGTGGTTAAATCCCGCATGGATAAGAAATCACAAGATTTGAAATAAGCTGGCAATCACTGCAAGTATCAAAACAGAAATTTATGATATCAGAAATGCTAACAAGTGGAATGAGGGACTAGCTAAAATTATTTAAGTGGGGCACATTCCTAACAACCAATCTAACTGAGGAAAATGACAAATATATGAAACTATATTAAATGTGCAAAATAAATGTATCCAAAAATACATATGAATGAAACTAGCAGTCCCTAATACGGAACTAAATTAAAACATGTAGAGTACTTAGGGAAAGTGATGTGGAACAAAGGTGAGAGACTCATTTGAAGGTACCTTTATTTTAGTGAGCTTAAAAAAGATCTGACCATACTGCATTGGAAATAAAGATTAGCACGTAAAATATAATGGAGCAATGGGAGGTCTTGAAAAGAGGAGATACTTTAGGTACTGACTAGACACATTCTCATAAAGGAGGAAAAGGAAGGCCATCAAATCTAGGGATACCTGGATGACATAAGATATAGACATAAAAATTAAACTGAAAAAAAAACAGATTAATAATACAAGAACTGAAAAAGCAAACACGAGGAGCAAAGAGCATGCATCAGAAAAGATTAGCAAATAGTAAAATCAAACAAAAGTTCATTATAAACATACACATAGTAAAAGATAGACGAAGAATGACAGGATCACTTAGGGACGCTAAAGGAAATCATCTTGGAAACAAAGGACGTGGCTGGGGTATTAAATGAGTATTGTGCATCCATCTTCACTAAAGATGATGTTGCTGCCAAGGTCACAGTGAAGGAGGAGGTGAAGAAATTTATTCGGATAAAAATAGATTACGAGAAGATATTTTCAAAAGTTTGGCCAAGTAGAAAATTTATCCTGTCTGGATGGTGTGCATCCTAGATTAATGGAGCAATTAGTGGTGGAAACTGCAAGGACACTAGCCACCATCTTTAATAATCATTGGATACAAGCATGGTTCTAGGAGAGGATTATAACTTACACTACTGGTCTTCAAAAAAGAGCGCAGGATCTACCCAGTAACTACTGGTCACACATCAGTGGTGGGGAAACCTTTAGGGAAACGGCGGTTCAGAACAAAATTACACTGAAAAGACAGTTTGTAATAGGAGAGCCAGCATGATTTCTTTTTTAAAAGCAAATCACGTCAAACAGTTATTTTATGAAGTAACAAAGAATGTCGATGAAGGTAGTGTGGTTGATTTATGGACGGATTTTGGAAGGTATTCGATAAGAGTAGCACGTATTAGACATGTAAACAAAATTGAAGCTCATGGGATAAAAATTGAGCAGTGTAATAATAATCTTTATTAGTCACAAGTAGGCTTACATCAACACTGCAATGAAGTCACTGTGAAAATTCCCTAGTCGCTACACTCCAGCCAGCGCCTGTTCGGGTACATTGAGGGAGAATTTGGAATGTCCAATTCACCTAACAAGCACGTCTTTCAGGACTTGTGGGAGGAAACCGGAGCACCCGGAGGAAACTCACACAGACACGGGGAGAACACCCAGGCTCCGCAATGACCCAAGCCGGGAATTGAACCCAGGTCCCTGGCGCTGTGAAGCAACAGTGTTAATCACTGTGCAACCATGCTGTGTCAGGTAGATAAGAAATTGGATGAGCAACAGAAAGCAGTGGTTGGGCATGGGAGGATGCGAGAATTACTACGTCGTCTGCCCACGGATAGATAGTATTAGGACCACTGAACATTTTGATATGATAACAATCTGGTCTTGAATACACAGGGCATAATTTCTAAGTTTACAGATGACACAAAACTCAATGTAGCAACCAGTGAGGAGACTAGAAATAGACTTCTGGAGGACACATATGCAGCACTTAGAAAATTCAATGCAGCCAAGTGCGAAGTGATACATTTCAGAAAGAAGGGGAGCAGCAACACAAACTAAGTGGTACAAATTTAAAGGGGATGCAGAAACAGCGATCACACAAAATTTGGAACTTGGCAAGACAAGGTTGATTTGGCAGTTCAAAACAGATGGAATAGTTACCTTTATAAGAGGAGGTACAAGAGTACAAAAACAAGGAAGGAATAATAATATTTTATAAATTCGTGGATAGGTTGGGGTAGTCAATCCAATTCTGGGCACCAGACCTTAAGAAATATATAAAGGCTTAGGATGCAGAATAGACTGACAAGAATGCTGCAAGAATAAGGAACTTCAGTTACATGAATAGATTGGAGTTCAAATTGTTGTTTTGAAGTGGAGAAGCTTTAGAGGAAATTTAGTTGAGGTATTCAAAATGAATGAGAGAAATGATTTTCACTGGCAAGAGGGTTGGTAACCAGGGTACATGGATTTAAGGTAATTGGCAAAAGAACAAAAAGGGGAGAGAAGAATAATTATTTCCTGCATGGAGTTGTGTCGATCTGGAATGCACTGCCTTAAAAGGTGGTGGAAGCAATTTCAATAGGGACATTCATAGAACAGTACAGCACAGAACATGCCCTTCGGCCCTCGATGTTGTGCTGAGCTTTGTCCGAAACCAAGATCAAGCTATCCCACTCCCTGTCATTCTGGTGTGCGCCATGTGCCTATCTAATTCAAAAGGGAATTAGATAAATACTTCAGAGAATCATAGATTGATTACAGAACAGATGATCATTCAGCCCATTGTGTCGGTGTTGGCCCTCAAGAGTAATTCAGCCAGTGCTATTTCCCTGCCTTTTCCCAATGGCCCTATACATCTTTCTTTTCAGGTAATGATTCAATTCCCTTTTGAATGCCATGATTGAAGCCACCTCCACGACATTCAGGCAGCACATTCCAGGGCGTCACTACTCAATGGAAAAAAGCAATTTGGCTCATCACTGTGTAAATAAAACTTTTCTCCATGCCACCATTGCTTCTTGCCAATTACCTTTGTTATAATCCTCAGAAACCTTAAAAAGGGAGAAATTAACTTTCCTGCAACTGATAGAAAGCATTGCACAACAGGATTTTGGGTTTTACGGCTTTTACTGTAGCAAACACACCAAAATCAACAGAATATTACTTAATAGGCAACAATTAGACAAAACTATAGGCAAGGTTCTTCCCCATGAACATGACCAAAAACACTTCAAAAGCCATATATATGATATGCCACATTCTCAGTCAATATGAAGTCTTGTAGATTCAAGACCAAATTTCTCCCAAAGGTTCCAGCAGGCTGCCAGTTTTCCAGCCCTTGCAGCAAAGGCAACCCCCCCCCCCCCCCCCCCAGGCAACTCCATGGTTCTTATATCACCACAAGTCTTGTCTCAACAGGGGATCATTTCCCAAACATTCTGCTTGTGCCAAGGCGTGAAAACTGGCACTTTGATGGCTTTTGATCTGGTCCTTTTCCCCATGGCACCCAAAACATACACGGCCCATCTCCAGGCAGAGTTGAACATGATTATCATTACCATTCCCCTCTTCAGGACACTGTTTTACCTCAAATTAAAAGAGAAATTTTAAAACATAACCATCTTGTAAAGCGTTGCATTCATAAATCTTAAATCTGTGCCGATGGTTCTCTATCTTTCCACCAATGGAAATATTTCTCCTCATGAAAATGAAATGAAAATCGCTTATTGTCACGAGTAGGCTTCAAATGAAGTTACTGTGAAAAGCCCCTAGTCGCCACATTCCGGTGCCTATTCGGGGAGGCTGTTACGGGTTCAGGCACCTCATGATTTTGAATACAAGTACCAAGTACCCCTTATCCAGCGTCCCAAAATCCTGACGGTCCTGAAAACCGGCGACACTCGACAATGGCACTAAGTAGAAATTGGCACGCAGAGTCTTTCAGTGACCACTTTATCTGGTGGCGCCACCAATTCCTGTCAATCACACATAGTTCGAACAAGAATCTCTCCACAATTCTAGTCTTTGCTAGCCCTGTATTCATGTTGAAAATACCAGCAGGAAGACCCATGGCTGGCATGAGTGCCATGAGGAAGTATTTGTCATTGAGTACTAAGCAGAAAGTGGAGTTAATCATTAAGCGAAGGCCGCTTCATGTGAAAAGATTATGGGCACATCAGCCATTTATGATTTAATGGAGAAGTTACTTCAGTTTTATAATGACAGTGATGTGCCCAAATTAACAGATAGTAGGAAAACACTCCATCAGTCAAAGGCCGTCCATGTAGACAAAGCGTTACAAGAGTTTACAAGAGTTGATCAGGCAGCGTTAGAACAAAATATATCCATTGGATCATTTCATTTATCATGACCCAAGCATGTTCCAGAGTTGGAAAAACACAAAGTCTGGCTGTATCTGTGGAGAGAGAAACAATCACGTTTCAAGTATGTTTGGCTCTTCTTTTGACGTTAACTTTTTATTTATACTGTTCCAGTGTAATGAAAGGAACACATATAGAGAAACTTGTATGCCAGTCTCAAGTGTTCCAGACATCTAAACACAATGCCTTATACTGGGCATAATTTGCAACTTCTGAGTGACTTTTTGAAATTAATAAGCCTCCAACCTGGAGAATGCATAAATGACAGATCAGCATTGACTGGTGTGCTTTTCCTTTGCATTCCCTGCACCCACATGCTCATCTCCAACAGCTGCAATAGCAAATATATGAAAGATTGCAATTTTTTTGTGTACAAGACGATACTTTTGCAGCTGGACAAAGCAAACAACGTTAATATTTAGAAGAATTGTCAATCTTCTGTAAAAAAACTGTTAAAACGGGACTTCCGGTGACGCAAAGTAGGGAGAGGAAGTGCACAAGGTGGCGCCTGCTAGAAAGCTGCATTTTTTAAACCCTCTTTTATGGCACCACAAACGGTTTAAATTTTAGAAACCCAATAATTTAGTAGAATACAGCTTCTACCCGAACAGGGATGCCCAGGCGAGACAAAAAAAAAGGATTCAGGTTGAAATCTGTCATTGGGTTCTGAAACTTTGTAGGATTCTTCTGGAAGTCAGGGGTGGGCTCTGCTTTTCCTTTTTTTGACTACTCCACTAACAGTCGAGGATCTCAGTCCCATTTTGGCCAGTGAACTAGAGAAACACCATCAGAGTTTGATCTTAAAAGATCGATTGAGGAAACCATGACCCATATTCACTTGACCTCAAAATACGAAGATTACCATCGAGGCACATGGGGCCACAATTAAAGGCATCAAGATGGCATTAACAGACCACCGTGATCGGATCACTTCTCTAGAGCCGACCTTACCTCAAGTGGTCCCATGCAAATCATTGGAGGCCAAACTAAGTGACCTGAAAAATAGATCCAGATGGCAGAACATTCGCATTGCAGGAGGACTCGGAGGGCCAGGCCCCTACTCTTATTTTTTTTTTTTTAACAACACCCACTTTTTATTTTGCTGGAGGATGCAGACATTTTGTTTGAAAGCTCAAATTGGGAAATGTTTAATATATGTTTATTCCATTTTATGAGCGCGAGATGGGCACTTCATATTTTATGTTTGGATTTGTTTGTTATCAGTTTCTGGTTCCCTTACTCTTCGCATCGTTGTTGTTGGGTTTGAAAATTGAACACTAATGTGACCTTGTAAATTAGATTTACTTTCTAGCTGAGAGTCTTCCTCTAATGAAGGGATTAGCTAATGGAAAATTAATGAAGGAGGTCAGAATGTGTGAAAAGTGTAGTGTACTAGAAAATCCTGCAAAGGAAAGACAAATCAGTAGGACATATTTAAAGAAACATATACCTAAATGCACGCAGTATTCGGAATAAAGTCAATGAGCTGACGGCACAAATAGAGACATTTGGATATGATTTGGTGGGGACCACTGAAACATGGTTGCAGGAGGATCGGGATGGGGATTTAATTGTCCATTCTGAAAGGATAGACAGGATGGAACAGGAGGTGCTTTATTGATTAAAGATGACATCATGGTTATATTAAGAAATGATATTGGCAAAGATGTTGAATTGATATGGGTGGAAATAAAAAACAAGGGAAAAAAGTCCTTGGTAGGAATAATTTACAGGCCCCCGAGCAATACTTCCAAAGTGAGGCATAGTTTAAGCCAAGAAATAATGAGGGCTTATGGGAAGGGCACAACAGTTATCACGGGTGATTTTAACATGCATATTGACTGGATTAATCAAATTGGCAAGGGTCGCCTCGAAAGAGAGAGAGAGATTTCAGAGAGTACATGAGGGATTGTTTCTTAGAGCAATATGTTATGGAGTCAACCAGGAAGCAGGCTATTTTAGATTTAGTATTATGTAATGAAGAAGGATTGATAAACAGTCATGTCGTTAAGGATACTCGGAAGGAGTGATCACAGCATACTAGAATTTCAAATTCAGATTAAGCAAGAGGGGACAGAGTGCCGTATTAAAGTTTTAGCATTGGGCAGAAGTAATCATACAGGCCTGAGAAAAGAGTTGGCCCAATAGACTGGGCACAAATAATTGAGGGTAGGACAGTTGAGGAACAATGGCGGATGTTCAGGGAGAAATTAAACACTTCTCAATTAAAACATATTCCTAAGAGGGAGAGGAAGAGGAATTGTAAAAGGGAGAAAAATAGCTAAACAAGAAAGTCGAGGAGGACATCTGAAGGAGGACAAGGCAAAAACTAGGGCATACCATACTGCAAAAATTAGTGATAAGCTGCACGATTGGGAGAACTTTAGGGGTCAGCAAAAAACTACTAGAAACAGAATCAAAAAGCTAAGATGAACAACGAAAGTGAACTGGCAGAAAACATAAACATTGATACCAAGAGCTTCTATAGGTATATAAAGAGGAAGATAATAGCTAGAGTAAATTTTGGCCTTTAGAGGACGATATTGCTAAGGTAATAATGGGAACACAGAGATGCCTCTGTCTTCACGGGAGAGGATAATTAAAACTTTCCAAGAACTGCAGTTAATGCAGAGCAACTTTGTTCAATAACGATGACTAGAGAGACGGTATTTAATAAACTAATGGGACTGAAGGCAGATAAGTCTCCGGGGCCTGATGGCCGGCACCCTAGGGTATGAAAGGAGGTGGCGGCAGAGATAATGGATGCATTGGTTATGATATTTCAAAATCCCCTTGATTCTGGAAAGGTCCCGGTGGATTGGACTAATGTAACTCCCCTATTCAAAAAGAGAGGGCGGCAAAAAGTGGAAACTATAGAGCAGTTAGCTTGACCTCTGTGGTGGGGAAGTTGCTGGAATCAATCATTAAGGAGAAGATGACTGGACATTTGGAAAGACAAAACTCAAACCACCATTGTCAGCATGGTTTTATGATGGGCAAGTCATGCTTGAGAAACTTGCTCAAGTTCTTGGAGGATGTAATCAGCAAGGTGGATAATGGGGAACCTGTGGATGTGATATATAGATATATCAAATTCCAGAAGGCATTTGACAAGATGCCGCATAAAAAATTAATTCAAAAGGTGGGATTGCAGAGGGTTGGGGGTAGAATACTAGTTTGGATTGAGGATTGGCTGACTGGCAGAAAGCACAGGGTCAGGTTAAATGGGTTGTTCTCTGGCTGCGAACTGTAACTAGTGGGGTTATAGTTACTGCAGCATTCAGTCGTCGCACCTCAACTGTTTACAATCTATTTAATGATCTGCAAGCAAGGGCAGAGTGCAACATAGCAGAATGTGTGGATGATACTAAAATAGGCTGGAAAGCAGGCAGTGAAGAGGGGATACAGATTTTACAGACAGATATAGATAGGCTAGGAAATTGGGCCAAAATTTGGCAGATGGAGTTTAATGTGGATAAGTGTGAGGGTTATCCATTTTGGCCAAAAAAAATAGTCAGGCAAGTTATTATCCAAATGGAAAGCAGATTTAAAATGCGTCTGGCCAGAGGGATCTGGGTGTCTTTGTTCATGAATCGTAGAAAGTCGATCTGTAGGTACAGCATGTAATTGAAAAGGCAAATGGAATGTTAGCGTTTACTGCAAAAGGACTGGAGCATAAAAGAAGAGAAGTATTGTTGCAATTGTATAGGGTGTTGGTGAGATCACATATGGAGTAGTGCGTCCAGTTTTGATCTCCTTATTTGAAGACGGATGCGGTGGCACTGGAGGCAGTTCAGAGGAGGTTCACCAGATTGATTTTGGGGATGAAGGGGTTGATATATGAGGAGAGATTAAACAGTTTAGGCTTGTATGCAGGTACAAAATGTAATAAGAAAGGCAAATGGAATGTTGGTGTTTATTGCAAAAGGACTGGAGTATAAAAGTTTTGTTGCAGTTGTATAGGGTGTCCAGTTTTGAGGAGAGATTAAACATTTTGGGCGTATATTCGCTGGATGCGAGTGGATTTGATCGAGATATATAAAATACTAAAGGGATTGATAAAGTAAATGTAGACCAAATGTTCCCCTTGTGGGGCAATCTAGAATGAGAGGCCACAGATATAGGTTGAGAGGCAGTAGATTTAAAACTGAGATGAGGAGGAACTACTTCTCGCAGAGGGTGGTGAATTTGTGGAACACGCTGCTCCATAGTGCGGTGCAGTCTGAGTCATTAAATAGTTTCAAGAAGGAGATAGACATATTCAGAATTTAAAAATGGGTTAAATGGATATGGGAAACAGGTAGGGAGGTGAATTTGAGACCAGGAAGAGATCAACCATGATTTGATTGAATGGTGGAGCAGGCTCAAAGGGTTGAATTGCCTATTTCTGCTCTAATTTCTATGTTTATAAGAAGCGGAGATGGACGGTTTTCTGCAGCTCTTCACAATTAGTCTTTGAGAATGATCTTAGAACCTATAGTTAGTTGTTATGGTGAGGGGGGGGGAAGGGTGGAGTTTTACTGTCAGTTTGCTGACTGTGTTTGTGGGTTCTTTTCTGTCGAGTCATCTGACTTAGCTCTTTTACTTTACTTTTATGGGTCCCTGGTTTGGTATTTCTCTCTGGGAATGGCTCACTCCGGTTTGAGGAGGGGTTACCTGCCATGTTTGAGGTCTGAATGGCTAGTAAAATGGTCAAGGGCATTTGCCCATCTTAAGAAACTAAACTCCAATGTCATCTTCTTGCAGGAAACCCACTTATGTCAAGGACCAAAAACCAGGTTAAGTTAAGAATTGGGTTGGCAAGAGTTTTCACTCCAGTTTTAATAGGACCAGAGGCACAGCAATTTTAATTAATAAGAGACTTCACTCTTCTCCTCTGATTATAGCCGACTCTAATAGTCGTTATATTATTGTGCGCAACTCCCTGCTGAACACTCCGATAGTCAGGATTTACATCTATGCCCCAAACTGGGATGACCGAGCTTTATCAATTCTCTTTTGGACTCTCTCAGTCTCGACTCGCACTAGATGATTCTGGGAGGCAACCTGAACTGTGTTTTGGACCCGAAATTGGATCATTCCAAACCTAAATCTCTAGCCCCCTTCAGGATGGCTTTTTCCTCTTTTAGAGTACAGTTGAGGGGGTGCGGTGTGGATCCCTGGCGCTTTTTACATCCGAATGAGAAGGATTTTTCTTTCTTTTTCAAATGACTATTGCATGTAATTCTGCACTTACTTTTATTTATGATGTGGCTTTCCTCCCTTGGCGTTTGCGGCTGATTACTCAGCGATTATTCGCTCTGATCATGCCCTATATTTTGTCAATCTACTGTAGAGTCAGAACCTGCCGCACGCTCACTCTGGAGAATAGATACCACTGTGTTGTCAGACCATCACCTTTGAGGGGGTTTATCCACCTCCATAGTGCATTTTATCAAAATAAACAAGTCAGACTTAATATCTCCCTGCACGCCTTGGGAGGCTCTTAAGGCTGTCAGTATTGTGTGTGTGTGTGGGGGTGGTTTGGGGAGAGAGAGAGAGAGAAACATATCCTATAGGGCATATATGCAGAAAACGGACAAGTTGGAGCAAAAGCAGGCTGGTAGATTCCATCCTCGAAACGGACCACCAATATTCATTTGATTCTACTCCAGAGCTACTGGCAAACAGGAAAGAAATTTCAGACCCAGTTCGAGTTGGTGTCCATTGGCAAGGCTGTGAGTCAGCTATAACGCTCCTGGGGTACTTTTTATGAACATGGGGAGCAGGCCAGTCATATATTTAAGTCAGGCCAGAATATATTTAATGACAAACTGTCCCGAGGATCCAGGGGAGTATAGTTCTTGTCAACCCATCTCACTTTCAAACACTGACGCTAAGCTGCTGGTTAAGGTCCTGGTGTTCCAGCTAGTGCCTTGCCGCCCAGATGTAATTTTGGGTGATCAAACAGGCTTGTGATAGACTGACAATTGTCGGCCACTATTTATCACCTTTCGGTGACACAGTGGTTAGCACTGCTGCATCACGGCGCCGAGGTCCCAGGTTCGATCCCGGCTCTGGGCCACTGTCCATGTGGAGTTTGCACATTCTCCCCATGTTTGCGTGGGTTTTGCCTCCAGAATCCAAAAGATGTGCAGGCTAGGTGGATTGGCCATGCTAAATTGCACCTTAATTGGATTTTTAAAAAAAATATTTATCACCTTTCAAACTTACCCCCTCCCCAGCAGAGCCTGAGGTTATAGTATCTCCCAATGCTCAAAACTCATTTGATAGGGTGGAATGGGATTATCTATTCTTGGGAGACTTGGATTCGCCCATAAAATTTGCCTCCTGGCTTTGTCTGTTGTACAATGCCCCTACTGCCAGTATTTGTATGAACACTCAGATTACTTCCCCTTTGGTAGGGGCACTAGACAGGGCTGCCCTCTTTTCCCACTTCTCTTGGCATGGGCAATAGATCCTCTCTCAATAGCACTGAGGACTCTGATCAATGGAGGGGTATTTGTCAGGGTGGAGTGGAGTATCAGCTATCGCATTATACATTTGACCTACTTCTGTACATTACAGACCCAAATCCCTCCCTAGGTAGCAGAATGAAGACGCTTAATACAATTGATCCTTCTCTGTTGATAAACTAGGGCCCAGGGCCTCTGATCAATGGTATTTATTTTTCTTTCAATGCATCCCTATTTTTGTGCGCATATCCTTTTTCATTAAGTTTAACAAATTGATTTCTACTTTCATCTGGGTGGGTAAGTGTCCCAGAATCCGCAGTGTTCTGCTCCAGAGACACAAACAGGCAGGAAGCTTAGCTCTCCAAATCTTTTGTATTACTATTGAGTGGCCAACATCCAAAAATGTCTGTGCAGTGGCTTAGCGACCCAGACACAATTTGGGACAAAATGGAGGCTCGCTCATGCACTATCACCTCTACTCTTCATGCCATAATCACTGCACCACTGCCCTGCTCCCCTGCTAGATTTTCCTCAAATCCGGTGGTGAGCTCCTTCCTCAGGATTTTGAAACAGCTTCGGCAGCACTTTCCCTGTCTTCGTTAGCTCCCATTGTAATAATCACCTCTTTTTATCTTCTAGCTTGGACCCTTCATTTAAGTCTTGGAGGGCAAATGGATTTGAGTATTTTAGGGACCTTTTTGTAGAGGGGAGGTTTGCCAGTTTTAAAGAGCTGGCTGACAAATTTCAGTTGCCCAATTCTAGCTTCTTTCATTACTTTCAGATTTGTGACTTCTCTCGTAAGGTTTTTCCTTCCTTTCCTGTGCGCCCCCCCCCCCCCCCCCCCCCCCCCCCCCCCCCCACTCCTTGTTGAAGAGGGTTTTAACCTTGGCTCAATATGGCAACGGGTCTATTTCAGATCTGTCTGGCTATATATTCTCTCGTCAGATCCAGCCCCATTGGATGGGGTGATAGCAAGATGGGAGAGGGTGTTAGGTCCGATGCTAACTGATGAGGCTAAGAGAGAAGTCCTCTACCAGGTGAACTCCACATCCTCTTGTGCCCGGTTGCGTTGAATCCAGTTCAAAGTAGTAGACAGGACGCACTTGACCAGGGCAAAGATTAGTGTTTTTTTCCCAAACACAGATGGCAAGTGTGTTCGTTGTTCGCTTGCGCTAGCTAACCACACACATGTTTTGGTCTTGTCCCAAACTTGCCAGCTTCTGGGTTTCCTTTTTCAACAGTATATCGGAGATTGTTCAGGTGGTTCTAGAGCCATGACCATTGATAGCCATATTTGGGGCCTCAGATCACTGGCATTTCACTCTGGGGTAGGGGCGGATGTTGTCGCCACTGTCTCACTGGTAGCCCTGAGACAATATTGCTTAGCTGGAGTGCATCTTCCTGGCTGGGCGATTTAATGACATTCCTGTACTTAGAAAAAATTTAATATATCATTAGGAGGTTGGTGTGGAAGTTCCACCTTCGATGGAAACCATTTATTTCCTTTTTTAAGGATCTAGATACAGTCAGTTGTTAGGGGGTTAATTATAGTATTTACGTTCTAGTTTGTGTTTTTGATTGGGGATTTGTTTGTAATTTTTTGCCATTTTACCTTTACATCTTTGTTTGTAATATTGTTAGTATTACTTAAAATTTCAATAAGTATATTTATATATTTTTAAACTGTTAAAACATTCTCAGATCTTCCAGTCTATGGATCGGAGGAGATCAGACCTACGACGAAAGATGGGGCCAGGACCCCATGGAAGTCCTGACATGCTGACCTCCTCGGGATTACCCTGGAAATTGGAACTGCTGAGAGGAAAGGCCACAAACCCTCCACAAATGTAGCACAGACTTCAGACAGTTCCGCTTGGATAATTACCCAGAAATCGTTAGACAGATTAAACCCAGTCTAATATATGGACAACTATAGAACTAACTCCTAATCACTCACTTGGCCCTCTCCAATGATGCTCAACTTCCCCCCCTCGCCAATGATGCTCAACTTCCCCCCCCCCCCCCCCTCCCCCACCCCAACATCCCAACCTCCAACCAGATCCAGCTACCCTGCCATCCCAACTACCCTATGTACCTATCTGGCTATCCATCCATTCACTCTACCCATATACTCATACATCCATTCACTCAAATTCACACTCACCATGAAGCAGCTCATTCAATGAAAAGGAGGCACATCCTGTCTTCCCCAGACTCTATTGTGATCCAATGAAGTTCTCAAAGGGATGCTGCATCTGCATTTCAGGTAAAGTGAGGCTCAGACTTAGCCACTTCTCGGAAAATCTGGGCCATAGATTTTTACTATTAGAAATGCACCCAAAATTCCCCACTTGTCATCGCTATGACTGTTTCTGACCACCTTCCATCCCACACAGCAATTGCATTAACTCCTATTTTCACTTTGTACAAGATTAGTCAACATATATCAAGTCTGGGGCTCTTGGTAGAAATTAATTTAGTATCATGAATAATAGTGCATTTGCACAGTTAGCTATCAATATTTGTATTTTGGTTTATATTTAACACTTCCGGCTGAACACACATCTGTGCTGAATCATCTGATCTCAATCAGAAGTGTTAGACATCACATGACATTGCACCAAAAAGAAAATCAAATCACAACTTTTTTTTGGAACCATCTCACTATTCACATAGACAACATCAGCCTCGATTGTATGGCAATTCATTTTTGCCTTCTGAAATAAATAATAACCTCACATTCTCTTATTTCTTCAAATCATTTCAAATTAGTCAAGCATAATCACACAGTTATCCTCGATTACCTCAACTTTCTTAAAATCTACTGTCATCCACATTGTATGAACATGAATGAGAGAAGGCTAGTATAATATTCTCGATTATCCCTCTTTCCTTTGGTAAATGAATTGCCAAATCCTGGTAAAATTATTTTTGTCTCCACCATCTTCTCTCCGACTTCCTTCAGTACTCTATATTAGACATGTATTTAATCTGCATCTTATTCAACATTGTTATAGTGAAACAAATACAGTTTAAGTCAAAGAGTCCTCTAAACAAAATAAAAATCCTTATTCATTGTTCAATGAAAATAAATCAAGTTTTTTGAAAATAATTGTGATCATTGGGTAAATTAAACTTTCATCATCAAAATAAACTGATTAGGTAAGAGCACAGTTAGCATATATAAACAGGTAATTAGCATAACCATAAAAGTCAAGAATCAAAGTTCAAATTTCCTCTTCCAACTAAAAAAAGATATGACAAACAGTCTTTGCATTTTTGATAAAAGGTTTACAAAACATTTCAGACATGGAATTTGTTTTATCCAGTCTTCTCTCCCCTTGCTTTCTTTAATGCACCTTTCCTTTGTTTTCTTTGTCTATCTCCATTTTCCATTCTCCTTTTCTACCCTATTTCTCATTCACCAGTTACCTTTTTGCTTCTTGTTTTATAAGCCACTCTTAAGCAAACAAAAAGGGGCAGCACGGTAGCATTGTGGACAGCACAATCGCTTCACAGCTCCAGGGTCCCAGGTTCGATTCCGGCTTGGGTCACTGTCTGTGCGGAGTCTGCACATCCTCCCCGTGTGTGCGTGGGTTTCCTCCGGGTGCTCCGGTTTCCTCCCACAGTCCAAAGATGTGCACGTTAGGTGGATTGGCCATGATAAATTGCCCTTAGTGTCCAAAATTGCCCTTAGTGTTGGGTGGGGTAATTGGGTTATGGGGATAGGGTGGAGGTGTTGACCTTGGGTAGGGTGCTCTTTCCAAGAGCTGGTGCAGACTCGATGGGCCAAATGGCCTCCTCCTGCACTGTAAATTCTATGATCAAATTCTATGATCAAAAAGGTAGGTAAGTAGCATTCTGGAGATAAAAAAACTAAAACACAGATAATTAAGCAAATAAAGCAAGGAACCTACATACCAAAGATAGTTCTAATTTTCTTCAGTGAAATACAAACAAACTTGTGTTCAAATCAACTTTTTTTTTAATGTTTTTATTCTCCATTTTCACATTTTCCTCCCAAATTCACACCCCAACCACAAACGGTAAACGGTAACAAATACAAAATCAATCCCCTTACCAATAACAACAATCCCATCCTCCCACCACCCCAAACAACGGCCCACCTGTCAATATATGCATCCAATAAAACACACCCTCCCACGGTGGAAACAAAAAACAGGAGAAAAAGAGAAAGGAGTCCAGGACCGCCCATGGTCACCCTGGAGTCCACTCCCACCGCCCCCCCCCCCCCCCCCCCCCCCCCCCCAAACTCAACGCCGTTCAACCTCTGAAAGAGTACCGTATATGATACCCAAGAGTTGTAAACCCCCCCCCCCCCCCCCCCCTCCCCTCCAACTCCTCCCGCCCACTGCCTCTTGTAAAACTCCTCCCCCAACCTCGGTTCCTTCCCCCCAACTTTCCACCCCGGCTAGACCACTCGGACCCTGTTCTGCCAGGCTCCGATGGCCGCAGCCCCTCCCCCCACCTCACTCCCATTCACTGGTCGCTTTAAACCGGTCAGCGCAGAGGCCCCCGCCCGGGTCCCTTTCCCCCCTAGGAAAACCCAAAAATCCCCTTTTAGCACACACACCCCGCATATCCACCTACACCCCAAAGAGCCCTCACTTCTAGTGCAAGTCCCATCACTTCCCTTGTCCAAATATATACACTATTGGCTCCTTTAGCCCGTACACCCGCACGCAGTGAAACAAAAAAGAAGAGACAAAAAAGAAGAAAATACAGTCCTGAGGTCACATCGGCACATGGCCATTTCTCAATTCTGCCACAGTCCTTCTCCCTTCGTAAACTCCTCTGCTGCTTCCACCGTTCCAAAATAAAAGTCCTTGAGCTTATAAGTCACCCTCAGCTTCGCTGGATATACAATGCCGCACTGCACCTTGCTGATGTACAGTGCCCTCTTCACCCGGTTGAAAGCAGCCCGCCTCCTCGCCAGCTCCACCGTAAAGTCCTGGTATACACGTATACCAGCTGCAGGCAACTGCACCACCGGCTACTGCTTGGCCCAGCACAGGACCTTCTCCTTCACACAGTACCTATGGAAGCACAAAGTCACTACTCTTGGCAGCTCCACGACCGATGAGCCCGATCAAGTTCATATCGGGAGGGATCCTCTCCTTGCCCCAATTGTTTCGCCAGCATAGCGGCAAAATACTCCGTCGGCCTCGGCCCTTCAACTCCTTCGGGCAGCCCCACAACCCTCAAATTCTGTCGCCTGGATCTTTTTCCAGGTCTTCCAATTTTCCTCGCAGATCCTTGTTCACCTCCAACACCTTCCGCATCTCCTTCCCCATTGAGGTAAGTCAGGGGTGGGCAAACTACGGCCCGCAGGCCGCATGCGGCCCGACAAAGGTTTTTATGCGGCCCGCCAATAAGGTGCCCGGAATCATAACCGGCATTTTTGAAAAGCCGCCGGGGAAAAGCTGCTGAAGTAAATGCGCTTATTCAATAAGCGCATTTACTTCAGCGGCTTTTCCCCGGCGGCTTTTCAAAAATGCCGGTTATGATTCCGGGCACCTCATTGGCGGGTCGCATAAAAACGCGCGTAGTGGGGTGGATGAGTGGGGCTGTCTCATTGGTCGGTTTAGTTGGGTGTGCAACCAATAGGAGTCCAGGTTACAAACAATAAGCCTTATTATTGTTTGTAACCTGGACTCCTATTGGTCGCACACCCAACTAAACCAACCAATAAGGCAGCCCCACTCATCCACCCCACTACGCGCGTTTTTATCGTTGACTCGGCCAGGCTGTGCTTCTGTCAGTGTTAAGGATCAGCACAAGCAACTTGACACCTGATTTCAACAAACTGGTAAATGACTGCAGTCAGATGCATCATTCTCATTGACATTGTTCTGTTACTTACTAAGTTACTTTGTTTTTCAAATAAATGTGCTTTTTTTTCTTTAAAGACCTTTTATTTTGGCTATTTTAAATATTAATTATTTTACTTAATATACTATGCGGCCCTTTAAAATTGTGAATTTCTGAATGTGGCCCTTGCACGGAAAAGTTTGCCCACCCCTGAGGTAAGTTGATCACCGTGCTGCAACACCGTCTCCTCCACTTCCTTCAGCACCCACCCTTGCGCCCGCACCTCCGCCACTGCGCTCGCCACCGCCGTCGTCACCGGGGAAATCGCCTCCTCCACCAGCACACTCAACACCTCCCTCATCTCCTTCCTCATTGCCTCCAAGTGTTTTGTAAACTGCCTTTCGAATTCTGCAGCCATCACCTTGGTTATTTCTTCAGCCTTAAGCAATGCGGCCTCCCCTGGTGCTCCAGCCTCCTTTTTCCCTGGTGACCCCGTGATGACCTCTCCACTCCCCGAAGGGCCCTCAGCTCCTTTTTTAACGGCCGTTTTCTTACTGACCCTTGACATCTTCCTCTGCTGTGCCTCCTCTGCGCCTTCTCCGTGCCTTTGACGCCTCCGTGGACCCTGGGACCGGGCTTAAAGCCCCGAAAATGCCGTTCCCGAACGGGAGCCCTCCGTTGCGCAGCCGCCTGCCGTCACCAGAAGTCCGTGTTCAAATCAACTTTGACAGCATTTGCACAAATTAGATTTGTGGAATCAAAATTGAGGTTTAGGGGCGTCACAGTAGCGTGGTGGTTAGCACTGCTGTCTCCTGGCACTGAGGAACCCCGGGTCACTGTCGTGAGGAGTTTGCACATTCTGTCCGTGTGTAGTTTGCATATTCTCCCCATGTCTGCGTGGGTTTCACCCCACAACCCAAAGATATGCAGGTTAGGAGGATTGGCCATGTTAAATTGCCCCTAAATTGGAAAACATTTAGACATTTTTTTTAAATTTAAATTTAGATGCAATGATTGTGCAATCTGGAAATCTAGACAAACTTTAAAATAGAAGCAATGCACATCTATCATTATACTGATAAATAATACAATTATGTAATTGCCTGTCAATATGGAGTGCTCCATTATAATAACTTCTCTGCTTCCTCCATTCCATTTCATGGAACATCATTTGGAAAAGCTACTTCTTCCAAATTCAGTTAACTTATAAGACACTCAGTATAATTCCATCCTTTCTTTACCATCAGTTCCGCCACTCTTTCCCCGAATGGGATAAATTGTTTGATGGCATCCAGCTCCATTAGCATCACAGGCTCTACAAATTATTATTCAACTGTGGAAAACATCACAAGCAAGACAAATCCTGTCTTCACACAACCCCTATAAAAACAATTCTAGCAGGGTTTTGTGGATAATAGCCAGGAACCTGAGGCAACTTTGTCCTGTCTAACCCACGTCAATTGCTGCAGCCGTATTACTCAAGCCAAAATCATCACCGGTCAAGAATCAAACCTGAGACCAACAGCTTCGCACTCCCTTAAGCAGTTGAGCCAAAAAGAGGCTGGGGTACACTTAGCCCATAAAGAGCCAGAGAACATTATTTAAAACACCCTCCACCCCCATAATCATATTCTCAGGTCAATAAATGCAGCCTTCCCACCATCTCCCATATCTTACGTACAAATAAAAAGATATTACATTATAGTGGATCAAATTGCCAGCAATTCTCCAGCACAATAAGGTTCAAGTTGTTTTTTGAACTATAGCCCTTTAATGGATCATTACTTTCAATCATTTGTTCATCACAATTACCTCTTGGTCCTCAGTTGCTGTTTAATGTTACATTCAGATTATGGCTATAAAGTCAGTGAGAAACATTTTGGATTTGCACCAACACTTATGGTTATATAGAAAGTGCAGTCTGGATTGGAATCAAAGTGAAGAGGGGTGTGCCCTAGGAGACTCCATTTCGCTTCAATTGCCTTTGGCAACTGATTCACAACCACAAGTTAAGTGAAACTGTAAAGCAGAAACAAATTTACAATATATAGTGTGAATGCACCAGAAGATAAAGATCTTCAGAAACCAACAAACTAGTAAAAGTCATCAGGTGCAAGTTTTTTTTAAAGTCACTGCATACCCATACTACAACACATTTTGCACTTATTGGAGAAAGGGATAATACACAAAGTCTATTTATCAACAGGAATGTGCACAATATTGTATCCATGCAACATTGTAAACATGTATCAGATTGAAAAACTATATACTGAAACACAATACTTTTTGAAAAAAAATACAGGTATAGTCCCTCAAATCCAGCAACCTTAGGCCTGAGGTCATGCCAGATTTCGGATATTGCTGGATTTCAGGTCAAGTGTTTCAGGCCAAGCCAGGTCGAATGGTTGATGAAGGGCCAATAACTCGTCTGGAGCCAAACTGCCCAATGGAGCATCTAGCAATTTTTTTAAAAACTCAGTTAAAGTTTATGCGTTGAACATTAGAATAGTATCCGATTTTCAGACAGATACTGAAAAGATGTTTCCCCTTGTGGGAGACAATGGAATTAGGGGACACCACGTATGGGGTCTCCCATTTAAGATGAGAGATGCGAAGAAATTTTCTCTCTATGGGTCGTGAATTTTTGAAACACTCTTCCCAGAAAGCTCTAACGAATTGAACATTTTTTGAAGTAGATAGATTCTTGACTAATAAATGTGTCAAAGATTATGGGGGTTAGTTGAGGTCACAATCAGATCAGCCATGAGCTTATTGAATACCAGAGTAGGCTCAAGGACAGAATGGCCTAATCATGCTCCTAATTTGCAGGTACTTTTGCTCAGAGAGGAGGTCAAGGGTCAGTATTATGCAATAAATGGCTCTCTTCATGACTCCCTAAAGCCTTTCACCATCTGCAAGACACAAATCAGGAGTGTGATGGAATATTCTCTACTTGCCACGATGCATGAAGCTGTAACTTAAGGAACCTGATAGCATCTAGGTCAGCAGCCCATGTTCAATATCAATTCTCTCCAAGCACATTGTGACTGCTGTATGTTTTGCAGTAGCTTACCAAGGCTTCTTCAACAGCACCTCACAAACCTATGGCCTCCACTCCTTAGAAGGAAAGTGACAGCAGAAACACGGGAACACCAAGACCTCAAAGTTCTCCTCCATGCTACACACTATCCCAATCTTAATGTATCTTGTTAAAAGCAACCTCTGTGACAGCACAGAAAATAAATTGAAGAATTCAATTTCTTGATTTCTTACAGGATTCAAATGTAGAAAAATAACCATGATAAATAATTTTCACAAAATATCTGTTCAGAAATCTTTTGCCCTTTTCCTTCTTCATGTTTACAATAAAGTTTACAATAAAAAGTATCAGCATGGACATGCAAGACGATTACAAGGGATCAACATAACATAGTCCAACAGTCAAGAAAATGGTGCAACAGCTGTCTTGCATACCAAAAGTGCTTGTCTTTGCCAATCTAAAATCTTCCACTTATGCAGTTCGTTTGAAGGCAGACGGTTTTATGAAGCAACAGTTCCATAATGAATAGCTGTTCTTACAGCACTGGGTCTCCTCCTAAAACCATGCAAAACCACCATTGCAAACAGCTCTGCAATATTAATGCAGTAAGATATTGCATGTATGACTGAGAAATATGAACTTTGCAATTATCTAGATTTCCATTTTATATCAGTCTAATCATTATAAATGTACAACTGAGGATTCAAAAATAGTGAATATAAAATATTTGGAAGGACAGTGAACAGATTAAACGTCAATTAAAATTAACCTCAGCTTTTCACTGTCATGAGTGAAACTTTATATAAATGAAAAGTACTCATTTTAGGTACTTTGGGGTGCAGGTTGCCCGGGAGTTTGGGGGGGGGGGGCTTCACAGGTACAACATTTCTAGTTTGGTGGGGAGAGTGAAAGCTAATCTGGCACGGTGGGATGGTCTCCCTCTGTCACTGGCAGGTCGGGTACAGGCGGTTAAAATGAACGTGTTGCCACGATTCCTGTTTATTTTTCAACGCCTGACAATTTTCCTGCCAAAGGCATTTTTCAGAGAGATTGAGGGAAGGATTACGTCGTTCGTATGGGGAGGGAAGCTGGCCAGAGTTAGAAAGGTGCTGCTACAGAGGGGAAGGTAGGCAGGTGGTTTGGGTCTTCCGAACCTGATGTATTACTACTGGGCAGCGAATGTGGAGAAGGTGCGGAGCTGGGTCAGAGGGGTTGATTCCCAGTGGGTCAGAATGGAGGAGAGAGTTTGTGTAGAGGGTCAGGATTGAAAGCGCTAGCAACAGCGCCGCTCCCGATAGCCCCGGGGAAGTACTCGGGGAGTCTGGTAATAATAGCTTCATTGAGAATTTGGAGGCAGTTTCGGCAACACTTCGGGTTGGGGGCGGGGTCAAGGGAAATGCCGATTCGGGGGAACCACAGATTTGAGTCAGGGAGATGGGATGGAAATTTTCGGAAATGGGAGAAGGGGATTAAGACACTAAAAGATTTGTTTCTTAGGGGTCGGTTTGCAGGATTGAAGGAGCTGGAAGTGTAGTATGGGCTGGAGCAGGGGGAAATGTTCAGACACATGCAGGTTCGAGAGTTTGCCAGAAAGGAGATACAGAACTTCCCGGAGGAGCCGGCCTCCACATTGCTGGAGGAGGTGCTGACGACAGGAGGACTGGGGAAGGGAGGGTAGTGTCGTCGGTCTACGGAGCTATTTTGGAAGAGGAGAAGGCACCACTGGAAGGGATCAAAGCTAAGTGGGAGGAAGAGTTGGGAGAGGATATGAAGAAGGGGTTCTGGTGTGAGGTGCTCCGGGGAGTGAATGCCTCCACCTCGTGCGCGAGGTTGGGGCTGATACAGCTGAAGGTGGTATACAGAGCACACCTCACAAGGGCAAGGATGAGCCAATTCTTTGTAGGAGTTGAAGATGTGTGAGAACGTTGCCCGGGGGGGGGGGGGACTAATCGCAATCTTATGTTTTGGTCCAGTCCAAAGCTAGAGGATTACTGGAAGGAGGTTTTTAGGATAATTTCTAAAGTGGTGCACGTGAAACTGGACCCGGGCCCCCCTGGAGGCCACATTCGGGGTGTTGGACCGGCCAGGGTTGGAAACGGGTGTGGAGGCAGATGTTGTAGCCTTCGCCTCATTGATCGCCCGAAGACGGATCCTGATGGGTTGGAGAGCAGCCTCTTCACCCTGTGCCCTGGCGTGGTGGGGGGATCTGTTGGAATTCTTGAGAAGGTTAAGTTTGAACTGAGGGGAAGGACAGAGGGGTTCTACAATTCATGGGCATTATTCATTATGCACTTTCAAGAACTGGATAACATCGAACATTAGTTGGGGGGTGGGTGGTGAGGGAAGGAAGGGAGCGATGGGTGTTAATGGTGGCTATGAGGGATTCCGGATTCCTTTTTGTCAATTGTTTATGTGAACATGTGGGCGAATGTTTGGGTTTGGTGGGAGGATGGGATCATTGTTCTTGATATGGGGATTGACATGTATTACTGATTATTGCTTATTGTTAGTGGGTGTAAATTTGGGAGAAAATGCGAAAGAGGAGAATAAAGAAATATTTTAAAAAGGGGAAAAAATATAAAGGAAAAGTGAAACTCACATTTTAATAGGAATATTATTTTGGCACTTATGATTGATCCAAGGATCGTAACACATTTTGGACAGAGATCACAACTAAATCAATGCTTTGCTCAAGTGCCATACTAAAGTACAGGAGTTGAAAATGTTGTTACCCGTTTTCAGTGCTTCATCCAGAACCCTGTTCAAAGGTTTCTAATAAAAATCAAACCGATCACACATGAACATACATTCAGCTAAGTAGGTTTTCTTCTTAAAAAAAAATCTGCAACTTAATACAGCCTCAAAGATTCAGAATTTCAATTAGCACAGATGTATTAAGTCGTAACATTTAGGTCAACACAGTAGCATAGGGGTTAGCAGAGTTGCTTCACAGCTCCAGGGTCCCAGGTTCGATTCCCAGCTGGGCCACTGTCTGTGCGGAGTCTGCACGTTCTCCCCGTGTCTGCGTGGGTTTCCTTCGGGTGCTCCGGTTTCCTCCCACAGTCCAAGATGTACGGGTTCTCCCCGTGGTGGATTGGCCATGCTAAATTGCCCTTAGTGTCCTAAAAATGTTAAGTGGGGGTTACTGGGCTACAGGGATAGGGTAGATATGTGGGCTTCAGTAGGGTGCTCTTTGTAAGGTCCGGTGCAGACTCGATGGGCCGAATGGCCTCCTTCTGCACTGTAAATTCTATGATTCTATGATTTCTGAATACTCAAGCATTTTGCACCACATAGGCCCAAGGCCCCAATGCTAGCAATGAGCAGGCACATACATTCTATGGCAGGACTGTTTCAAAAATAAATTCAAAGCTTAAAAAACTTAGGGAACATTTCTTATGCACAAATTACATTCAAATGCACATTGTTTGAATTACAAATCAAAATAATCATGCTAGTCTTGCATAAGTTACTTTGGTATTATCCGAATTACCTAGAACTTTTAAGAATTGAGACTTTTTTTTTTAAATCACAAATTACACACATGCCATTTAATTTCAAGTCTTTCAGATAACATTCAACAGTTCAACAATTAAAGTCTGTAACCTTGGCCCCCACTGTTTCCTTTTTCTCTGCAGATCTAGGTTTTCCACACTCTGTTTAGGGCAGCTGTTCATCCTTTTGCCATTCACACCTCCTCCACACACATCTTTTGTTTCTTTACTTATACCATTGCCATTCCCTTTGACTGTGCTCCACTAACCCTTTAACACTTATTCTCTCCTGCCCTTCACTTTCACAGACCTCCCCTGGTCTTTTTCCAACACTTCCCACTTCCACTTGCTTAAAACCTAGTTCTAACTTTTCCCTGTTCATGAAATAGAAACTTCAAATATTATCGCTGTTTCTCTCTCCACAAATGATACAGGATCTGCTGACTATTTCCCACATTTTCTGTTTTATTACAGATTTCCAGCATGCAGAATTTGAAAATTCTGGAGCATGTATAACTGGTCTGTTCTTGCTCAAGATGGCTCACAAAGCAATGTTAATTAGCAAAATAAAACTTAACGAGAGAAAACAACAGACGTCACGTCAAAGGTGCAAACTTCCTTACTGGCGTCAGTACCTCTACCTGTAGAGCAGTGATTTTCAAAGTGGGGGTCACGAACTGCAGATTGGTTTCAGGATTGTGTAGAATGGGTCACCAAAAGGTCGCCTGACCGTTTTTTCTGTTTTCTCTCTCAGTAAAATCTCACTGCAGTACAGTGTATGACCACACGAGGCTGACGTAGATGCTGGTGCCATGGACTTCTTTGCCTCCCTGGGCCACAGTGCAGTTGGGGCAGTATGCAGCCAGAGACTTGTAAAACATTTTTGGGTGGCATTTCCTGCTACTGTGTTCAGCGTTGGGATCTGTATTACTTCTTGAGTTCAGTGTGTTACCAACAAACCCCGCGCATCCTTTATCATTCTTTCAGTTAACCCGGACGTACAGCCTCCTCCATCCCTACAAGCGCCCATATCTACTCCTTCCGCTTCCAAATTGTCTCTCCATACCTGGGCTCTTGTCCTCCAAGAACGCTTCTTTTTTTTCATCACCTCCTCCGCCGCTATCCACTCCCTCTTCCCAGGTACTCATCCCCAAGCATCCGTCTCTGCCGTGTGGCTACATGGACTCCATTGGTTCTTGTACTGCAAAAACTTTTGTTTCTAGCTTTAATCGGGACTTCAATTGTTCGCCAAGGATGGCATTAGCTGGCGACTAAACTACACTCATGTATACGGGAGCCGGTAAAAATGTTGCAGGTGTATGGAATGGAATGTTTCTGCATTTTTTGTATATTGGTCAGCTGAGTTACCTGCAGCAATTTTTAAAAGCATGTTTTCAGTCTGTTACATATTTACCTGGGAAACGGTACTGACAGGCATTCGTGACATTCTGTCTGACCGTGTTTATAATTCAGCAGTTAGGGCTACTGTTTCTGAAGTGGAAGGTTTAAGTTTAATTTCCTATCCGAGGTCGTGTTAGGTTTTGAACGAGTGAACATGACGAACCGTGTAATATTGAGCCTGTTAATCTTTCCAACGCTTGCACTCAATTCTCCAAATGTTAACAATGGGTGTGAAGGTTTAAAATACCAAATAACAGAAAGGTGTCAGGATAGAGCTGTCTTTTAAGGTGAAACAGCAGCACAATTTACAAATTTACATTTAATAATACAGTAGTGGCAACAATAGTGCAACGTTTGTAAAACTATGGAGAATCTATTGTAAATTTGGCATGGGTCGCAAGAGTCAGCCATTCTGTAAAATGGGTCGCCATAAAAAAATTTTGAAAAACATTGCTGCAGAGAAATGGGTTAATGAATGTGTTACTTGGACAATGATGTTTGAGGTAAGCATGATATCGGGGTCAAATGACCTGGAAACTCCCAAGATGACAAGACACAAAACAGTCTGTCCATAGAACCATGCACTTACCACAAGGTCTTTGTAAATAGTGCAAATAAATAGTTTTGATAAAAAATATATATTGACCATCACCAAGTCATTCAGTTAACTCATTCAAACATGGTGGCAGTGGAGGGCTGCAGTTTAAGAAATTGAGGCCACAGATTGGTAACGCATGGGTGAAGACCTTAGAACAGTTTGGCTTCGCAACAAAGGAGGCCAAAAATAAAACGCCTTGGTCAAGGACAGTGAACTCAATGTCTACAGCCACTACCCATTTCAACACACAAGAGTCTGCAGCAAGGACATACATGGGAACTCTAGTTGCGACAGTTTTAAAGGTACAAAACAGCTTCAAGCTTACAAGGTATAAAACACCAGGTCAGTACCTTTCTATATGCAATTGAGATCATAGCTGATGATGTCTTGGCGATGCAAGGAGTAAAAGACATTCGTGTCCAATGTGAAGGTTATGAGGGCCTTTAATAATTACTTTACCCCAAAGAAGAATCTGGCCATTGAACAGGTGACATTTAACCAAAAGAGCCAAAAGTTGAATCCATCGATTAATTTCTCAACCACTCATATTCACTGTTCTGTAGTTGTGACAATGGAGCTTTATAACAGGAGTTAATTCACAATTGCATAGTAGTCAGCATGCTCAACAACACGTTGTTGGACATTTTGCAAACCAAAAAGGATTTAAAGTTAGAGAAAGCCAAATAGCTTTCAAGGCAGGCAGAGCTGCAATAGCAGACTGCAGCATACTTCTGGAGATGTTGAGGCTCAGGAGGGATCGTTCCAGTATGTTGGTCCAAAGTCTGTTGCCACACCCATCGAAAACCAGGGGTGGGAAGAATCCTTTCATTTATTTTAAATTGTTCCAGAAGCAGTGCCAAAAAACAGCATCACAGTAGAGAATATCCAGCAGGGGGAGCAGAACACTTTCTCTGGGGCAAGATCAGACATTTTAAACAATTCTTCAGATCTAAAGCACAATGAAAGAAAGTGAGCAGGAACAAGCTTCTCACCAAAGTTCAGAAAATTGGAAATAAAGACATTCAGAATGAAGATTTCCTAGGGAAAATACAAATACCCAATAAGCAGCTCAGGTCTGTCGAGCTGGAAGTCAAATGTTACTGAATAGAACTTAAAAACTGGAGTTGGGCTCAGTCTTATCTGACAAATTGACTGGATTAGAGATCCAGTGATTAAAAATAAAGTTTCAGGGACCAGAGCACAGGCTCAAAATGAAGGGCTAGATCACTAAAATTCTTAGGCATGAAGAGAAATTAATGGAACTCTTTATATTCGACAAAGACCAGTGTGTTCAGGACTTGGTTTTTTACAAAGGGTCGAAGGGGTAACACAGAATGACAACAGTGACTTATTACGTTATGAATTTCCTAGGTTGTTCTGGGGACTGGGAAAGTTCAAAAGTGAGTATTAGAGCACTCTTCTGATTCAAATCCAGTCTGCTTCTTTACCCCAAGGAGGGTAGCACACCCACAGATCTAGAAAGCCAGAACAAACTGACAGTATCCATAGATGCTGCATCAAGGTGTCTCCTCTCCTCTAATGTGTCTCCAAAATGGAGCCTCGGGTCTCATGACAGCCCCTTAGGCACTGTGTTGATCTGACACAGCTAAATAATGCCATTCAAAGAGAGATATAGCCTATGCCTTCTATTGATGAGTTTGGCGAAGTTGTCCAACAGTGTTCTTTTTACAAAGCTGTTTTTGGCAGATTGCCCCTGACCAAGAATTAAGGTTGTTTCCAACGTCCTTGAACAAGCAGGTCTCAAAAGTGCAGGTTTAGGAAAACAGGCATCATATTCGTAGGCCATATGTTAAAAAGGGATAACAATAGGTCCCAATACACCAATTTCCACAACCCAAGACTGTTGCTGACTATGAGTTTTATGTTGATCAATCAGCTGGAGAAATTCAGCCCAAATTTGTCGGCCATCATTGAACCTGAAATGAAATGAAAAGAAAATGAAATGAAAATGAAATGAAAAATGAAATGAATGAAAATAGTTTATTGTCACGAGTAGCCTTCAATGAAGTTACTGTGAAAAGTCCCTAGTCGCCACATTCCGGCGCCTGTCCGGGGAGGCTGGTACGGGAATCGAACCGTGCTGCTGGCCTGCTTGGTCTGCTTTAAAAGCCAGCTATTTAGCCCAGTGAGCTAAACCAGCCCCTTTAAGAGGAACCTTTAAGAGTCCTGCTGAGAAAAGGTCAACAATAACACCACGCAGAAGATGGTCTTTGACAAGATTAAAACCTGCTCATCTCTTCAAACAGGTTTGCACATTATAACCCCAAACTGTCAACAATCATGACAGCTGACGCATCAGCAAGGGGCTTGGAGACATTTTTCTACAGATAGGGAGTGGAATGGGGGGGGGGGGGGGGAAACAGTTTACTGTGTCTCCCAATCATTGATGGAGACCAAAAATGCCATGTAACGATTGAAAAGGAAGCACGAGTGGCACCACGGCCTGCAAAAAACTTAGTTACTCAATCATGAAATGTGGGCATTGCTGGCCAAGCCAGCATTTATTTCTCATCTCTAATTGCCCTTGAGAAGGTGGTGAGCTGCTCTTTTGGAGCACTGCAATCCATGTGCTGTTAGGGAAAGAGCTCCAGGGTTTTGACCCAGCGACAGTGAAGGAACAGTGATATAGTTCCAAGTCAGGTTTACTTAATGGACTTGCAAATCAGGATTGAGACAGACCACAATTTCTAGTCATACTCCTGAATTCCAAGGAAATTGCTAAGATACTAATCAAGGATAGTATGTTTCTGGCTATGATTCATGTGCTACAACTCTATAACTAGTGATACCAGGGAAAAGACAGAAAACTGCTGACACACTGTATAGACCTATAGCCGACTAAGCTACAGAACATCACTTGACATCACATCCAAGGTGAAAATTCCCTACCAGCCTCTGAAAACAAACTCCAGAAAATGAGACAAGCCCAGCTGAAGAACACAAGCAATCAAGTGTTAAGACAACACCACAAACAACAAAAACATCTGATGATTCTAGTCTATAATGACAAGCTAGTAATCCCAAATCTGATGAGAGAAGACATTCTCCCAAAACTCCATGGTGGTCATTTTGGCATTACCAAATGTCGAGCTGGAGCACAAAAAACAGTATGGTGGCTGGGAATTTTGAAATCTACTGAAGAATTAATTTTGACATGCCATCAACAGCCAAGAAAAAACAGAAACATCACTACCATCCAGACCTTAGCAGAGGCTAGAAATGGATCTGACTTCAGAGGAAAAAACTACCTTATAAAAGTAATTGACTATTACTCTCACTGGTTGGAAATCAGTAGACTCTATACCATAACTGCAGAAGCACATGAAACACATTTGACCTGCCGATCGCATTCTGGATGAGGTAACAAAAATTTATGAATATTTTCAACAATTTACAGCAGAATATCGATTTTACAATAGGACCAGTTCACCGCACCATCCACAGGCGAATGAAGAAAGGGAGAGGGGTAAAAACCATCAAAACGTTGATGAAAAAGAACAATGACTTAGCCTTGCTCAATTACAAGGCAGCAAAAAACAAGGAACAAAGAAAGGTACAGCACAGGAACAGGCCCTTTGGCCCTCCAAGCCTGTGCCGACCATGCTGCCCGTCAAAACTAAAATCTTCTACACTTCTTTGAGAAGGTGACCAAACAGGTGGATGAGGGCAAAGCAGTTGATGTATATGGTGTATATGGATTTCAGTAAAGCGTTTGATAAGGTTCCCCACTGTAGGCTATTGCAGAAAATACGGAGGCATGGGATTCAGGGTGATTTAGCAGTTTGGATCAGAAATTGGCTAGCTGGAAGAAGACAAAGGGTGGTGGTTGATGGGAAATGTTCAGACTGGTGTCCAGTTACTAGTGGTGTACCACAAGGATCTGTTTTGGGGCCACTGCTGTTTGTCATTTTTATAAATGACCTGGAGGAGGGCGTAGAAGGATGGGTGAGCAAATTTGCAGATGACACTAAAGTCGGTGGAGTTGTGGACAGTGCAGAAGGATGTTACAAGTTACAGAGGGACATAGATAAGCTGCAGAGCTGGGCTGACAGGTAGCAAATTGAGTTTAATGCAGAAAAGTGTGAGGTGATTCATTTTGGAAGGAATAACAGGAAGACAGAGTACTGGGCTAATGGTAAGATTCTTGGTAGTGTGGATGAGCAGAGAGATCTCGGTGTCCATGTACATAGATTCCTGAAAGTTGCCACCCAGGTTGAGAGGGTTGTTAAGAAGGCGTACGGTGTGTTAGCTTTTATGGGTAGAGGAATTGAGTTTCGGAGCCATGAGGTCATGTTGCAGTTGTACAAAACTCTGGTGCGGGCGCATTTGGAGTACTGCTTGCAGTTCTGGTCGCCGCATTATAGGAAGGATGTGGAAGCATTGTAAAGGGTGCAGAGGAGATTTACCAGGATGTTGCCTGGTATGGAGGGAAGAACTTATGTGGAAAGGCTGAGGGACTTCAGGCTGTTTTCGTTAGAGAAGGTTAAGAGGTGACTTAATTGAGGCATACAAGATGATCAGAGGATTAGATAGGGTGGACAGTGAGAGCCTTTTTCCTCGGGTGGTGATGTCTAGCACGAGGGGACATAGCTTTAAATTGAGGGGAGATAGATATCGGACAGATGTCAGAGGTAGTTTCTTTACTCAGAGTAGTAAGGGCGTGGAATGCCCTGCCTGCAATAGTAGTGGACTCGCCAACACTAAATACATTCAAATGGTCATTGGATAGACATATGAACGATAAGGGAATAGTGTAGATGGGCTTTAGAGGGGTTTCACGGTCAGCGCAACATCGAGGGCCGAAGAGACTGTACTGCGCTGTAATGTTCTATGTTCCGGGGCACCATTAGATAACTGCTTTTCGCCAGAACTGATGGGGAAAAGATTAAAGACACAACTTCCTTCGTTGCAACTTCAACTCAGATCCAACATCACCTTACAAGACCATGGTCAAATAAGGTGCCATGAGCCAACAGAAAGAGAAACAGTCAGGTGGTATAAACACCAGCATAGAGCAATAATTTTACCCACATTAGAACCTGGGCAAAAGGTGTGGATAAGAGACCGTCATGTGGAAGGTACCATCATAGGCCATACTCAGCAGTAATGGCCATACCTTGGAAAAACACCACTTGGGGTTCCCTGAAGGAATAGAAAGTCGGATACCCTTAGAAGCCACAAGGAGACAATCATTCCAGTATTACCATGAGGAGATGAATTAGACAGACTTCACTGCAAACACCCCCAGAAATGACACTCTAATCTAGGAACTGAACGTAGACCAGCACCCTCATCCAAGGATACTCTAGACAAAAATCAGGGAAAAATCATAAAAGCACTAGAGGGGTGCCACCTGTGAAGACCTTGGGAGAAAATGTGGGAATATAGATTGTTTTGTAAACAGTTTAACAAAATAATTTTACAGTATTGCGATTATACTTGCGACATGTAGAGTTAAGAGTTAATGGCTATGCTAATTAGACTATGATGTTAATGATCATATAAGCATAGTCAAATCACCTAGAGGCTCCAAGAGAGCAAGACCACAGAACAGTCTATGTCCATAGAATTATGTACTTAGCCACGAGTTCTTTGTAAATAGTGCAAATTCAAGAAAAACTACAAACCAACTAGCTCCAAGTCATTCAGTAACTGAAACATCACTGAAACACTACCAAGAGATAAAGTACAACCAGCAGGAACACCAACATGATAGCCTGATCCTCTTCTTTTATCGATCTATGCTAGGTTATGCCAGGTGCGTGCAGAAGCTTTAACAATCCATTCCAAATCTACAAAATCTTATTGACCCACAAAGAGGTCATGGGAGACCAACAATGAAGTGGAGTCGAGGCCAAAATTAAATCACCCATGATTTTATTGAATGACGGAGCAGACTTGAAGGGCCAATTGGCCTACTCCTGCACTTTTTTCTTCTGATCTTATGACTGCATATTCACCTTTATTGAAATAAACAAAACTACATATCTGGTGAGACATACTGTTAAAGAAGAACAAAGAACAATACAGGACAGGAACAGGCCCTTCAGCCCTCCAAGCCTGCGCCGATCACGTGTCCTATCTAGACCAACCGCCTGTATCCTTCTATAACCAGTCTGTTCATGCGCCTATCCAGATAAGTCTTAAAGATTGCTAACGTATCTGCCACAACCACCTCACTTGGCAGTGCATTCCAGGCCACCACAACCCTCTGTGTAAAAAAACTTCCCCGCACATCTCCACTGAACCTTTCCCTCCTCACTTTGAACTTGTGCCCTCTTGTAATTGTCATTTCCACCCTCGGAAAAAGCCTCCAACTATTCACCCCATCTATACCCCTAATCATTTTATAAACTTCTATCAGGTCGCCCCTCAGCCTCCGTCTCTAGGGAGAACAATCCCAGTTTATTCAATCCCTCCTCATAGCTAATACCCTCCCATATCAGGCTTTTCACAGTAACTTCATAATTGTGCCAATAAAAAGATTACGAAGGCAAGCATGCCATATGCTTTCTTTACCACCATTTACACTTATGCTGCCACTTTTAAGGATCTGTGGACCTGCTCGCCCAGATCTCTGTGCCTCTGTGCTTCTGATGGTTCTGCCATTTATTTTATAGCTCCCACCTGAATTGGACCTACCAAAATGCATCAGCTCGCATTTGCCATTTCTCTGCCCAAGTGTGCAACCTATCCATATCCTGTTGTATTCTTTGACAATCTTCATCACTATCCACAACTCCTGCAATCTTGGTGTCATCCACAAACTTGCTGATCAGACCCGCTATGTTTTCTTCACTGATCCCTGCGGAACACCACTAGTTTCAGACCTCCATTCGGAAAAACACACTTCCACTGCTACCCTCTGTCTTCTATGGCCAAGCCAGTTCTGGATCCATCCAGCTAGTTCATCCCTGATCCCATGTGATCTAATCTTTTGGACCAAGTGCAAAATATTTTTGTATGTTGTAAACAAATTAGTTTCCATCTCACTCAGTGTATTTATGCACTGTATTTGTAGTATGTTCTATGTATTCATGTATGGAACAATCCACCTGGACTGTACACAGAACAATACTTTCACTGTACCTCGGTACAGATATCAATAAATCCAACTAATTTCAGGCTTATGTCTTAGAATTCTTCCAGTACAGGAGGCCATTTGACCCATCGTGTCTGCACTGACCCTCTGAAAGAGGACCCAACTAGGAGCACTACCCCACCCTATACCCATAACCCCACATGTTGAATTTCCTTTGTTTCCTGAGGAAGTACAGGCACTGTTGTGCTTTCTTAGTGGTGGCATCGGCACTTAGAAAGGCAAATTTCAATGTCAGCATTCATGTCGAGAGGGCTAGAATACAAGAGGAGGGATGTATTTAGGAGGCTGTATAAGGCTCTGGTCAGACCCCATTTGGAATACTGTGAGCTGTTTTGGGCCCCGTATCTAAGGAAGAATGTGCTGGCCTTGAAAAGGGTCCAGAGGAGGTTCACCAGAATAATCCTTGGAAAGAAGAGCTCATCATATGAGGAACAGTTGAGGACTCTGGATCTGTACTCATTGGAATTCAGACGGATGAAGGGATGGGGGAGTCTTATTGAAACTTACAGGAGAGGCCTAGATAGAGTGGACGTGGAAAGAATGTTCCCACTAGTAGGAAAAACTAGAACCAGAGGGCACAGTCTCAGACTGATGGGACAATTCTTTAATACTGTGGTGAGGAGGAATTTCTTCAGCCAGAGGATGGTGAATCTGTGGAACTCTTGGCCACAAAAGGCTGTGGATGCCAAGTCAGAGTGTCTTTAAGACAGAGATAGATAGTTGATGAATGAGGGAATTAGGGGTCATGGGGAGAAGGCAGGAGAATGTGGATGAGAAAATATCAGCTAGAACCTCTGGTGGCGGCCATGGTGTGATTGATTGCACACATGGCAGCTCCTGCTTGAAGGCGTAGAAAAGACCTCATTTACCCGAAATTGGGTGAGACTTCGACAGAAAAGTGTAGCTGACGTTCAGAGGAGAAGCTCCCCAGAGAGTGGTATGTCTGCTGATTACCTATCCTGGCAGGTGAATGACCTGGCCAAGGAGTTGGAAGAGACCTGTGGCGCAGCAGCCAGTGGAAGAATGGCGGAGGGGGAAGGGTCAGTGCAAGTATCAAAGCCCCAGATGGAACAGTTGAAGGCCTTTATCAAGAAAGAGTTCCACCAGCAGTGGAAAAATATGCAGGAGGATCGCTCAAAGGCCATCGAAGGGGCTGTGGCATCCCTGAATGGCTCGATGAAGAGGGCGAAGAAATGTTTGGAGGTGAAGGGGTCGCAGATCAGAGAGATTGAAAGGGTGATGTTGGACCACAGCGATCAGGTGGTAGCATTGGAGGCAGAGGTGGGCCATTAATAGACCTTTGCAAGACGGTGAGAGCAAACGTGGAGGAGCAGGAAAATAGAACGATAAGGCAGAATCTGAGCATAGTGTTCCTGCCTGAAGGTGTGGAAAATGAGAGTGTCACACGAGGTACGTTTCGACGATGCTGGCGGGGCTGGTGGTGGAGGGGGTGTTGGATAAGGCCCCTGAAGTGGACAGAATGTCTGTAAGGCAGAAGCCTAGAGCGAGTGAGCCGCCACGGGCGATGATTGTGAGGCTCCATAAGTTCGTGGAAAAAGAGAAGATTCTGCAGTGGACTGCAACTGTGAATGGGAGGAGAACAAAGTCTGAATATACCAGGACATTGGAGCTGAGCTGGTAAAATGGCATGCAGAGCTCAACAAAGTCAAGGCGGTGCTACATCAACAGCAAATCAGGTTTGAGGTGGCTCCATCCAGCGAAGCTTTGGGTGACACATGAAGGGCGGGAATACTGTTTTGAGCCCCCAGAAGTGGCCAATGACTTTATCAAGGAGCATAAACTGGGGGAGAACTGAACAATTCTCGGAGACTGAAGTGCTGGCACTTTGAACTAATTGGGAGTACAGATAAAGTGGGGGTTGGAGGGAGTCAGGGGGGTTTCTTTTCCTCCGATGTGGAAGAGTTTTTTCCTTTTTTTTTCTGTCGGATTGACAAAGGGTAGCAGGGTAAAAAGTGTGTAAGGGGACGGCTGTCCCCGTCCTCTCTCCTGCTGCCTGGGGCTGTGTTTTTTATTCCTGTTTGTTTGTACATGAGGAAAGTGACCTGTGGTTCGAGATGAGTCTTTATTCGAATGGAAGAGGGGGAGGTCAGCGGTGAGACTTCCTCACAGAACAGAGAGGTGAGGGAGGGGTGGGGGTCAGTGGGAGAAGCATTTGGGCAGGGGTTACCACGCTGGCAGGCAATGCTGGTGAACAGAAGTGAGCTGGGGGAGAAGGCCAAGAGAGGTTGCCATGGCGGGGTGGGGGGTGACGCGATGAGGTGAGATTGGAGAAGAAACATGGTCGGGGCGGAGAACGGGGCCATCTTGATATAGGGTTGAGCCAAAAGGGGAGGATGGTGGATGGTAGAGGGAAATGGAGGCGTGAGCCCCCGGCAAGGATAATAACGTGGAACGTGCAAGAGCTCAATAGACCGGTCAAAAGATCTCGGGTCTTTGCACCCCTTAGGAGCTTGAAAACGGAGCTCGTCTTTCTGCAGGAGACACACCTCCACGTGAAGGACCAGGTTAGACTAAGGAAGGGGTGGGTGGGTCAGTTTTTCCACTCGAGGTTTGATTCAAAGTAGCGTGGAGTGGCAATTTTGATGAGTAAGAAAACGGGGTTTGTGAGCGCGAAAGAAGTGAGGGACCCAGTTAAGAGAGTTGTGATTGAGAGTGGAGTACTAGAAGGGACGCCGGTGGTGTTGGTGAGTACGCATGCACTGAATTGAGTTGACGTAGGTTTTATAAGGTTATTGGTAACAATCCTGGACTTGGAGACGCACCCGTTGATTACGGGAGGAGATTTTAATTGTGTCCTAGAGCTGAGGGTAGATAGGTCAATGGGTAGGATACAAATGGCAAAGGAGCTGGGTGGGTTTGTTACGGGCCAGGGTTGAGAGAACCCCAAAGTCTATCATGGAGGTCACCTGGCCCATAACTTTAAATAGATTTTGGTTATGGGGAGCACAAGGGCCCACTTTACAGGTGTGGTGCAACAGAGCGCTAAAGTATGTTTAAACAAAAACAATATTTATTCTAGGAATCCAGTTAACATTTTTAAACACACAGTAAACAACTTAGCAACTATCAACTAAAATACTCCCCCCAAAGAATACAGTACTCTATAAGTAACCCTTAATCTTTCCTTGCAACATCCATAAGACAAAAGACCCTTGTTACAGAAAGACAGCAGGTTTAAATTCTCTACTGAGAGCAGCTATCACTGTTAAATTGGCAAGTGATCTGAAGGCATTATTTTCATACAGAGAGGACCAACAGGATTTACACCTTGTTTTCCTGGATGCAGCTCCAAATCTGCAAAACGAAACCAAACACAGACACACACCAGCTTTTTTCAAAGCAAAAGTAAAAGCAGACAGACAGCCCAGCATCACCCACACTGACATCACTGCAGTTATTTGATAAACACCCATTCTTAAAGGTGCACCCACTACAGCTATTTGATAAATACTAATTTCTTAAAGGTACCCTCACATGACAGGTTTATGGAAAAGATGGGTATGATGCACCCGTGGCACTTCAAGAAACCAGGGAGAAGGGAGTATTCCTTTGTTTTGCATATGTACAGGGTACATTCCAGAATTGACATTTTTGTGGTGAGCCGGGAGGTTTTGGTTCGGGTGGAGGGGGTAGAGTACGTGGGGACAGTAATCTTGGATCATGCGCTCCATTGGCTGAATATTCAGCTTAGATCGGGACGGGAGCAGAGGCCGGGGTGGAGGCTCGATTCGGGTTGATGGCAGATAGAGGGTTTTGTGATAAAGTGCGGGCTGTGATTAAAGATTATGTAGAATTTAACCAAAACGGAGAGGTGGCGGCCGCCACATTTTGGGAAGCGCTAAAAGCTGTGGTCCGAAGGGAGCTTATCTCGTTCAAGGAACATGCAGATAGGGAAAGCAGGGAAGAATATGAAGGGCTATTGAATAAAATAGTAGAAGTAGATAGGGAGCACTCTAGTGTGCCCACCATGGAGAGATTGGCGAGGAAGAAAAATTTACAGGGGCAATTTGATAGGCTGACAACAGGGAAGGTAGAGGACAGCTGCGTAGGGCAAGAGGAGTGTAGTAGAATACAGGGAGAAGGCAAATTGAATGTTAGCGCATCAGCTGCGGAGGCAGGCCGTGTCCAGGGAATTACTGGCAGGGGATGTGGTGTTGGAGCCGGGGAAGATAAACGAGGTGTTTAGAGATTATTATAATGAGCTGTACGGGGCGGACTCAGGGGGTGAAGAGGAAGACATGAGAAGGATCTTAGATGAACTGGAATTCCCACAGTTGGAGGAAGAGAAGACGCAGGCGCTAGAGGAACCCCTAGAGCTAAGGGAGATATTGGACATTATAAGGGGTATGAAGTCGGGGAAGGCCCGGGGGCCCGATGGCTACCCAACAGAATTTTATAAGGAGTTCACAACAGACCTGGCACCACATCTCTTGGGGGCGTTTAATGAGGTGTTGGAGAAGGGAGAGCTGCTGGAGACGATGACGCAGGCAACAATCACATTAATACCGAAAAAGGAGCGCCAGTTGGACTGTGGGTCGTATAGGCCTATATCATTGTTAAATACAGACATGGAAGTGCTGGTTAAGTTGGTGGCAGGAAGGATGGAAGGTTGCGTCCTGGGGGTAGCTTTCTAGTAATATAAGGAGGCTGTTAAATGTGATTATGACCCTGTCGGGAGCTCAGGTACCGGAAGTAGTGGTGTCCATTGATGTGGAGAAGGCATTCAACCAAGTGGAGTGGCGGTACCTGTTTGAGGTCCTGGGAAGGTTTGGGTTTGGGCCGAAGTTTGTGGCACGTGTGCGCCTGTTAAATGTGGCACCGAGGGAGAGTGTGCGGACCAGTGACATGGGTTCACGGAACTTTGAGCTACACAGGGGAAAAAGGCAAGGATGCCCGCTGTTGCCGCTGCTGTTTGCGCTGGCGACAGAGCCTTTGGTAATGTTCTTAGCGGGTTGGCAGAGTGGCAAGGGATTACAAGGGGATGAAGGAAGCATCGGGTGTCGCTCTATGCTGATGTTTCAGACCTGCTGGAGAGAATCATGGGGCTGTTGGGCAAGTTTGGGGCATTGTCGGGATACAAGTTAAATGCAGTGAAAAGCAAAGTGCTCCCGGTGAATGAATTGGGTATGCTAGAGACAAGTTTAGATACCTGGGGTTTCAGGTGGCGAGGGAATGGATGCTGCTTCACAAAGGGAATTTAACAAAACTGGTGGAGGGGGCTGGGAAGGATCTCAAGAAATGGGACACGCTGCACTTGACTTTGGCTGGGAGGGTCCATGGTGAAGATGAACATTCTGCCGAGGTTCCTGTTCATATTCCAGACACTGCCGATCGTTATACCGTAGGCCTTCTTTTGGAAATTGCTTTGACTTTGTATGGGCAGGGAAGGTGCCAAGGATTAAGAGGCAGAAGCAGCAGGGAGGGTTGGCTTTGCGGTACCTGCTACATTGTTATTGGGCGGCAAACGTGGAGATGGTGAGGCAATGGTGGAAAGGATGATGTAAAATGGGTTAGATGGAGAAGGAATCCTGTAGAGGGTCTAGCTTAAGGGTTATTGTGACAGCAGCATTGCCAATGGCACCGAGCAGATACTCAGGGAGCCTGGTGGTGCAGTCCACAATGAAGGTCTGGAACCAGCTGAGGAGCCACTTTAAGGTAGAGGGGATGGCGATGTTATAGACGTTGTGTGAAAACCATGGTTTTGTGACGGTGGGATTGACGGCACGTGTAGGAAATGGAGCTGGTTAAGGTGAGGGATCTGTACCTGGAAGAAGGGTTTGCCAATATAGGTGAATTGAAGGAGAGGGGGAAACTCCCAAGAGGAAGTGAGTTTCGGTACCTGCAGGTAAGGGACTTCGCACGGAAGGTTTGGAAAGAGTTCCCAGGTTGCCGAGGGACACCTTGCTGGAGCGACTGCTGCTTCCGGACGTGGAAGGGGAGGGCTAGATCGTGGACATATACGAGTGGCTGGGAGAGCAGGGAGGTGAGCAGGTGGTGAAGATTAAGGAGTAGTGGGAGGGGAGATAAACTGGGGAGTACGGAGTGAGGTGCTACAAAGAGTAAATGTGATCTCCTCCTGAGCAAGGGTGAGCCTGATACATTTCAAGGTCGTACACAGGGTACATGTGATGCTGGCAAGAATGAGTGGGTTCTTTCAAGGGGGTGGTAGATGAGTGTAAGAAGTGTGGGCAGGGACCAGCAAATCATGCACATATGTCCTGGGGCTGCGAAAAGTTGGAGAGATTCTGAGCAGGAGTGTTTGCGGTGCTAGCCCCTTCAGAATCTTAAATATTTCAATCAGATCACTTCTCATTCTTCTGAACTCCAGTGAGTACAAGCCTAACCTTTCCCAAGACAACCCCTTCATCCCAAGAATCAGCCTAGAGAACCTTCTCTGAATTGCCTCCAATGCAAGTATGCTCCTCCTTAAGCAAAGGGACAAAAACTGCACACAGTATTCCAGATGCAGTTTCACCTATATCCTGTAAAGTTGCAGCATGATTTCCCCACTTTTATATTCCATCTCCCTTGCAACAAAGGCCAACAAATAATTTTGCCTTCCTAAATACTTGTGATGCAAACTTGTGATTCATGTACAAGGACATCCAGATCCCTCTGTACTGCACCATTCTGCAGTCTCGCACCAGTTCAATAAAATTCTCATTTTCTATTATTCCCACCAACTTGGACAACTTCACATTATCTCACATTATCTTCCACATGCCAAATTTTAGCCCACTCAACAACCTATGTTACTTTGCGGAGGGTGTCCTTCTCAGCTTGCTTTCTTGCCCATCACAATGGATGTCACAACATAAACATTCTGGAGCCTGGATTACAGCAGTGATTGTTGGTGTACGCCTGACAGAAACTTGGTGCATTTGTAAACAAATATTACGCTTCTTTTCCTCCTATCTAACTTTTCAGGCAACTAAGTTTTCAAGTTGTTTCCCCTTCAAGGTTGAAAGATCCTACATCTGATTTTCTGCTCCGAATCTCACCTCAAACTGTTTTGCATCCTCCTCAATCTTGTTATCTCAAGTGGCTTCTCCATCTTAAGTTTTGGACCATTTCTCACCACCCCTTTTGAGCTATCTTTCACTCATCCCCTCCGCCACCCCTCTCCCCCCCCCCCCCCCCCCCCCCCCCCAACAACTTAACACTTGCTCTGTGGGAGAAGACCTCCCCTGCAATTTTACTCAAACTTTCAAATGTTTTTCTCTCCCTCCTTCAGCCATCATAACATCTCTGTTGCTAATTGCTACCTCACCTCTGCATTCAGCACCATTCTGTAACTTATCTCTCAATAAAATCCGCTACATGTTCCTCTAGCTTCAAAAGTTTTTTTTAAACCACTTCTTTATCCAATTTCCTGTCTACCACTGTGACTTGGTTTATGATTTTTAGTTATTTTTCTCACGAAAGTATCAAGATGATTTTCCAAGACAAAAAAGCTCCTAACTAAATGGAGGCTGTACAACAGCATGATCAACAAGACTAAATCTAAACAAACTAGTGCACCAAGATGCGAAAATGAACAAGGCACAAACACTAGAATTTTCTTTTTAGGGAAACACAAAGTCACTCCTCAATGCAAGATGATATTGTATGCAAGCTATCATAATTTTACATTTCACATTTATATTTAGTCATAATACAATCGGAACCCAACTGACAATTTTTTCCTGGTTCCCCAGAATTTTGCTCTCTTAACATGTTACTAATTTCAATTAGCAGCTCTCAAATCAGCCACCTTCTGGGAAGTATCAATTCGCAGAGGGCCACAAAGTCAAACTTACTGGAACATTTTGTAAATACTGTAATTTCATACATTACTGAACAGAGAATATTATGCTGAAAGCACCAACTAATCATTTTTAAAGAACCTGTGGTTAACTAAGAATTTAATTGTACACTAACCTTAAACATTTGCTCTCTAGATTTATGTCACATCTGTTGCATTGTTGCAGAGAGAGGTTGTGCAACATCCTGCTGCAGGTGGTCTCACATGAACCAAGTCTGATGCTGCATAGATATAATTCTACTACAGTACCAAACCAATTTGCAAAGTGTCGACTCGACCCCAAGTAAATTTGTCCTATCTGGTTTTAAATGTTTGGAACGTGATATTCGCACTCTTCAATGTTTAAATTTTAACTGCTCAGAGGGGGATTGAATATGTAAATAATAGAGCTGTCTACTAAAAAGTTCAAGCCAGTCGGGGTAAACAAACTACAGGACATGTGACTGGTGTCAATCTGGTAGCAGCAGTTTAAATGTAATGTAAAACTTAAGAAATGCATTTAACAATCAAAATAATTGAAACAGTGACTCCCACTCCATTGCTAATATTCTTGTACAATTTGATTATAAAGTATGGATTTTCTTTTGCGCAGTGTAAACTCTGGCATATCACAAAGTGATTTCACAATTCTAATTAATTCCTCTGCACTCAAGTAATTGGTTTAAATTCAGTTTGAAATAACAACTGTGCTGCTTGATATACTTAGTAAGAAACATGGATTTCATCAAATTAAATGAAAAAAGGGAAACGCCCATCATGGATTTTAACCAGAGACCACTGTCTTGACAACAGAAATCAAAGCTTTCAGAAGCACAATAAAATCAATGTTGGAGTCACAGAAGCAGCTAACAAGGGTATTGCAGTACAAGAACTCGAAGTTATAATCCACTCATGAGTTCATGAGATGGGTACAGTAGTAAAGGCCTTCAGTGTTTAAATAAAGTACTGATCATTTAGTTTAATGCAAAACTTTAAATAAACTGGATAGGGACTGCAAATATAGTTATTTTATGATGTGGAGATGCCGGCGTTGGACTGGGGTGAGCACAGTAAGAAGTCTTACAACACCAGGTTAAAGTCCAACAGGTTTGTTTCAAACACGAGCTTTCGGAGCACGGCTCCTTCTAAGAAGGAGCCGTGCTCCGAAAGCTCGTGTTTGAAACAAACCTGTTGGACTTTAACCTGGTGTTGTAAGACTTCTTATAGTTATTTTAGACATGAAGTAGGTAAAGCACAGATTCACCAGAACACAACCAGGGCTAAAGAGTTCAAATTTGCAGATAGGTTGCATAGGTTAGGCATTGTAAAACTCAGGGGTGCGACCCGCGTGTGGGTCGCGGGCGGGTGTTGGGAGGGTGGCGGAGCCGTCCGTCGGGGCGATCCCGATCGCGCAAATCTGCCGCAGCAGCCGGCTGTTAATAGCGCCGGCTACAAGCGGCCTTCAAAATGGCCGTAAACATGTAAAGAAAATTTGGCCGCACTGCTCATGCGTGCCAGATCAACGGCGCTCATGCACAAAACTATGCGTGCCAGATGATCGGCTGATGATCGGGCACGCATGCGCAGTGCGGACGCTTTTTTTCTTAAACGGTTGTAGCTTTTTGTTTTACAAGTCGGGGGGGGGGGGGGGTGGTGAGCAGTTATTCTTTTTTTTTTCATCTTTTTTTTACAAATTTTAAAGGAAAAAAATTCAAAACTTTGGACAGATGGCGACTCCATACTTTCTGAAACCGGAACGCTTCACCTTCATGCAAAATGTTCCATTGGAGGAGCATGTACGAGGGCCAAAGAGACCCAAAACCATTTCTTCCATTTTTGTCAGCAGCAAACAAGGTAAGAGAAAATGGTGGGTCACGCAGGTCGGCCAGAGTGGGTCGCAAAGGTCGGCTGGCGTGGGTCGCAAAGGTCGGCTGGCGTGGGTCGCAAAGGTCGGCCGGGTTGGTAAAAGTGGGTCCCCGGAAAAAAAGTTTGAAGAACACTGGCATAGGTCAATTAGCCTTTTGAGTATAGAAAATTAAGGAGTGATCTAATTGAGATGCTTAAGATAATTAAAGGTTTGGCTTCCGGTGGCGCCCTCGAGGAGGCAGGTCGCAGGTCGGATCGCTCCCGCCCGAGATGGGCAAACGGACCTTTGTCTACGGACTTTTTAGGGACCTGGCAGCCTGAATCGGTGGAGGAGATGACAGGGAAGAGGCTTTCTTCCCGGGGTATGGGCAGCTGGACCAGAAGCGGTCGAGTGGAGCGGCAAGGATCGAAGCGGGAGCAGCGGGGAACCCAGGCCGGGCGGCCAAGCATGGCGGACGGCGGGGACCGGGGAGCGGAGGCTCACTGGCCAAGGGAGGAGCAGATGGAGTTTTTCAAGAACTGCTTCGCCGAGCTGAGGAGGGACACGCTGGACCCGATGAGAGCGGTGATGGACCGAATGGTCGAGACACAGGCGGCCCAAGGGAAGGCGCTCAGGGAGGTCGAGGCGAAGCTCTCCAGTCAGGAGGGCACGGTAACGGAGCTGGAGCACGAGGTGGAGGAGCTGAACACCCGTCAGAGGAGGATGCAGGAGCAGCTTGAAGAGCTGGGGAACAGAGCCAGGAGGCAGAATTTAAGAATCGTTGGCCTCCCCGAGGGCTGCGAGGGGTCGGATGTGGGCGCATACGTGACGGGTATGCTTGAGGCGCTGATGGGACCGGAGGCCTTCCCTCAACCCCTGGAGTTGGATGGGGCACATAGAGCCCCCGCAAGGAAGCCCAGGACGGGCGACCGACCGAGGGCCTTGGTGGTCCGCTTTCACCGGCTTGCTGACAGGGAACGTGTGCTGCGATGGGCCAAGGCGGAGAGGAGCAGCAGATGGGAGAACTGCGAGGTGCGCATTTACCAGGACTTGGGAACGGAGCTGGCCAAGAGGCGTGCAGGATTCATCAAGGTAAAGGCAGCCCTCTACAAAAAGGAGGTGAGGTTTGGAATGCTATATCCTGCAAAGCTTTGGGTTACGTTTGAGGAACTCCACTACTACTTTGAGACACCAGAACAGGTTTGGACCTTTATCAAAGGCAAGAAGCTGGACTTGAACTAATGGGCACTGAGTTCTTTCAGTGCTGTACAGGGGCGGCGGCCTGTTAACTTAAAGTTGCTCTGATTAGGACTTTTACTAAGAAAAAGAAGCTGGACTGGAACTAAAGGACTCGGGGCTTTCAGACATTTTGTGTGGCGGCGGTTTGTTAAACTATCCTGTACTGTAATGTTTTATCTAAGATTGTTTTCAGCCTGGACAGAGAGTGGGGGTTGGAGGGCGCACTGTTTAGGGTCCTTTGGGGGGATCGCAATGGGGGGGGGGGGGGGGGGGGGGGCCTGTGCTTGGTACCTTCTGGTGCGAGATCGGGGCCTCTGATGGGGGGATGGGCTAGGGGCTAGTCACGGGACTTGAAAGGGCTCGGTGGGATACAATTAGGTTAATGGGTCCCTGGTGGGTGGGGGGAGGGCCTGAGCGCTGGGACGGGAGACAGGTAGGCGCCAAGGGCAGGGGTCAGTGTGACTAGCGTAGGTCAGGGGGCACCAGGGAGATCGGAGGGGGGGCGGGGCGGGCTAGGGCCAAGCGCAGGGCTGACCTGGCAGGCCAGGCCTGGGGGAGTAGGGGAGACCAGGCGGGGGGGGCGGGGAGGGAGAAGAGGGTTAGGGCCACGTTAGCTTAGTGTAGTTGAACACGTGTGGCAGGGGTAAACAGAGCTGGCAGGGAAAGTGCCGTATGGAAGGATTTTTGGTTTCAACATTTATTAACATGTTTATTCTTCCCACTGTTCGTCTTCACTATGTTAAGGCTCTTTGCACAGGGCCATTTTTCGCTTTGTAACGGTTACAAATTTGTGTTAAATAAAAAACTTCAAAAAAAAAAGATAATTAAAGGTTTGATAGAGTAAACAGAAACTATCTGCTCCAGTGGGAGAATCCAAAACAAGGGGCATAATCTTAAAATTTGAGCTGAACCATTCAGGAGTGAATTCAGGAAAAACTTCAAGGAATCTGGAACTCTTTCCCCTCAAAAAAGCCTTTGAGACCAAGGCCAAATGAGTTCACAGATTTCTGTTGAGGAAGGATATTAAGAGATATGGAACCAAGTAATATAACTGGAGTTAAAATACAAATCAGCCATGAGCCACATGTAGGAAGGAACACATTCGATGGGCTAAAAGGCATACTCCTGTAGCAATCCATTGACTCTCTAAAGTGCAAAAGGAGGCTATTAGGCCCATCGTATCTGCAGTGACCCTCCAAAAGAGCACCCGCCTTGGCCCACTCTCTGCGCTATCCCCAAAACCACACCCAACCTGCACATCCATGGACACTAAGGGGCAATTTAACATGGCCAATCCACGTAACTTGCACATCTTTAGACTTGTTCCTGTAGTTTCCACATTATACCTCCTTCTTTGAATCTTTCACATTTGTGAGAAAACGGATAAGAAAAGGTTTGAAATTAAGGGACACGACCCCTGGGTTTATCAGCACGGTAGTATAGTGGTTAGCACAGTTGCTTCACAGCTCCAGGGTCCCAGGTTTGATTCCAAGCTGGGCCACTGCCCATGGGGAGTCTGCACGTTCTCCCCTTGTCTGCGTGGGTTTCCACCGGGTGCTCCGGTTTCCTCCACAGTCCAAAGATATGCGGGTTAGGTGGATTGGTCATGCTAAATTGCCCTTAGTGTCCAAAAAGGTTAAGTGGGGGTTAACAGGGATAGGGTAGATATGTGGTCTTGAGTAGGGTGCTTTTTGTAAGGACTGGTGCAAACTCGATGGGCCGAATGGGCTCCTACACTGTAAATTCTATGATTCTATGAATCCAAATCAAATGTGAACCTGACATCACTTCAGCACATTCGCACCTTTTTTCAGCACATCTCACCCACAACCCTCATTTATATAGTGCCTTTAATGTAATAAAATACTCCAAGGTTCTTCAAAGAAGAGTTGCAACCCAAATTTTGACATCAAGCCACAGAGAAATGGCCATAAGCTTGGTCAAAGAGATAGGCTTTAAGGACCGTCTTCAAGAAGGAAAGCAAGATAAAGAGGTAGAGGTGCGAAGGGATGGAGTTCCAAGGGTTAGGGCCTGGGCAGCTGAAAAAAACAGCCAATGGTAGAACAATTAAAATCAGAAATAGGGAGGGCTAGATCATGGTGAGATTTGAAAAGAGAGATTAGAATGTTTAAAATTTGGGCATTACTTGACTGGGAGCCACGAAGGTCAGCAAGCACAGGGCAATTGATGAATGGTACTTAGTGTAAGGAAGGACATGGACAGCAGAGTTTTGTAAAGCTTCAAGCTTACAAGGGATTAGAATGTGGGAGGCTATCCAGGACTGCATTGGAATGGTCACATCTAGAGGTAGAAAGCAAGTGCTTGGATAAGAGTTTCAATAGCAGACGAGCTAAGGCAGAAGCAGAATCAGGAATGTGTCAACAACAGAGCCAATATTTTTGAATGCATTTATATTATCACTCTTCCACAAGAACACAAGAAATAGGTGGAGTAGACCATATGGCCCGTTGGACTTGCTCTGTCATTCAGTACGATCAAGGCTGATCTTGGCCTTATCTCCATTTTCCCACATGGACACCATATTGCTTAATTCCGAGGCACCAAAAAATGTCTATCACAGGAGCATACACATCCCTTCAGTGTAGAGAATTCCAAAGATTCACAACCCTTGAGTGAAGAAATTTTCACATCCTAAATGCCCCTTATCCTTAGACTGTGCTTCCATCTTTTAGAATCTCCCATCAGCAGAAATAATCTCTCAACATCTACCCTTTCAAGCCCCTTCAGAATTTTGAAGATTTCAATGCGATTAGTTCTCTTTTTTCTCAACTCCAGAGAATACAAACCCAATTTACTTGGCCTCTCATCATAGCACAATTAGCTCACCCCAGGAACCAATTTAGTTAACTTCCACTGTACCACTCCATTGCAGGTCAATCCTTTCTTAAACATGGAGGCCAAAATTGCACACAATACTGTGTGGGCGGCACAGTAGCAAAGTGGTTACCACTGCTGCCTCACAGCGCCACGGACTCGGTTCGATTCTGACCTTGGGTGACTGTGTGGAGTTTGCACATTCTTCCTGTGTCTGTGGGTGCTCCGCTTTCCTCCCACAGTCCAAGATGTGCAGGTTAGGTGGATTGGCTATGCTAAATTGGCCCTCAGTGGGGTTACCGGGATAGAGAGGGGGATTGGGACTAGGTGCAGACTCGATAGGCCAAGTGGCCTCCTTCTATACTGTAGGGTTCTATGATTCTCCAGATACAATCGCACCAAAATCCTGTACAATTATAGCAAGACTGTTTTATTCTTGTATGCCCTTGCAATAAAGGCCAACATGCTGTTTGCCTCCTAATAGCTTGCTGCACCTTCATGCTAACTTTCTTCATTCCTTGTAAGAGCACACCAAAGTCTCTTTGAACATCAACATATAAAAAAATCTGGGTCTGAATTCTCTGCCCCGCCACACCACATTTCTGGTTCACCCGCCAGGGGTGCTCTGTTATGCCGGCTAGTCAATGGAGTTTCCCATTGAGGGGCAGCCCCATACCATCGGGAAACCCCCGGGCTGTCGGCAAAACAAAAATTCCAACTGCGGAGAATCCAGCCCCTGTTTTTCTATTCTTCCAACCAAAGCGAATAAAATCACACTTTCCTACATTACACTCTATCTACCACCTTGTTGCCTACTCACTTAATCTGTCTATCTCATCAGAGCCTCAGTACCGGTCCTTTCCACAGCTTCCCACCTGGTTTGGTATCATCTGCAAACTTCAATACATTACTCCTTATCTCTTCATCCAAGTTATTAATGTAGACTGTAAATAGCTAAGACCCCAGCACTGATCCTTGTGACAGAAACTCCACTATTCACAGCCTGCCAACTTGACAACTCTTTGCTTCGTATCCATTACCAATCCTCGATCCATGCTAAAATATTACCCCAACTCCATAAGCCTTTACCTAGACAATTAAACTTGTGTGGCACCTTCGAATGCCTTTTGGAAATGCAGGTTTATCACATATCTCCGCCCCCCTGTAATCTACCCTACTAGTTACATCCTTAAAAAACTCAATGTAGGAGCAGCAGTAGACTGTTCTGCCCATCAAGTCTACTTTGCCATTCAATGAGATCATAACTGATCGGATATGATAATTCTCAACTCCACTTTAAGCTCTAGATTTCTTTACTGATGAAAAATCTGCACCTCAGCCTTGAACATATTTAACAGCCCGCCCTCTACAATAAACAATTCCACAGATTCACTCCCCTTGAGAAGAAATTCCTCTTCTTCTCGGTCTTAACTGGGCAATACGTAATAATAATCTTTATTGTCACAGTAGGCTTACATTAACACTGCAATAAAGTTACTGTGAAAAGCCTCTGGTCACCAAATTCCAGCGCCTGTTCGGACGGAGAATTCAGAATGTCCAATTCACCCAACACCGGAGCACCCGGAGGAAACCCACGCAGACACGGGTGAACATGCAGACTCCACACGGACAGTGACCGAAGCTGGGAATCGAACCTGGGACCCTGGAGCTGTGAAGCAACAGTGCTAGCCACTGTGCTGCCGTGCCGCCCTACTCTACGATCATGCCTCTGGTCCTAGACTCTTCTACAAGGGGAAGCAACCTCTCCTCATCTACCTTGTCAAGTCCCCTAAAAATCTTATATGTCTCAATATTGGGGCCATATTGTTGGAGAGGACAGCGTGAAGCAGACTGATAAGCTTGAGGAGATACTTGTCAGGAAGGAAGATGTGTTGCGCGTTTTGAAAAACTTGAGGATAGACAAGTCCCCCGGGCCTGACGGGATATATCCAAGGATTCTATGGGAAGCAAGAAATGAAATTGCAGAGCCGTTGGCAATGATCTTTTCGTCCTCGCTGTCAACAGGGGTGGTACCAGAGGATTGGAGAGTGGCGAATGTCGTGCCCCTGTTCAAAAAAGGGAATAGGGATAACCCTGGAAATTACAGGCCAGTTAGTCTTACTTCGGTGGTAGGCAAAGTAATGGAAAGGGTACTGAGGGATAGGATTTCTGAGCATCTGGAAAGGCATTGCTTGATTAGGGATAGTCAGCACGGATTTGTGAGGGGTAGGTCTTGCCTTACAAGTCTTATTGAATTCTTTGAGGAGGTGACCAAGCATGTGGATGAAGGTAAAGCAGTGGATGTAGTGTACATGGATTTTAGTAAGGCATTTGATAAGGTTCCCCATGGTAGGCTTATGCAGAAAGTAAGGAGGTATGGGATAGTGGGAAATTTGGCCAGTTGGATAACAAACTGGCTAACCGATAGAAGACAGAGAGTTGTGGTGGATGGCAAATATTCAGCCTGGAGCCCAGTTATCAGTGGCGTACCGCAGGGATCAGTTCTGGGTCCTCTGCTGTTTGTGATTTTCATTAACGACTTGGATGAGGGAGTTGAAGGGTGGGTCAGTAAATTTGCAGATGATACGAAGATTGGTGGAGTTGTGGATAGTGAGGAGGGCTGTTGTCGGCTTCAAAGAGACATAGATAGAATGCAGAGCTGGGCTGAGAAGTGGCAGATGGAGTTTAACCCTGACAAGTGTGAGGTTGTCCATTTTGGAAGGACAAATCTGAATGCGGAATACAGGGTTAATGGTAGGGTTCTTGGCAATGTGGAGGAGCAGAGAGATCTTGGGGTCTATGTTCATTGTTCTTTGAAAGTTGCCACTCAAGTGGATAGAGCTGTGAAGAAGGCCTATGGTGTGCTAGCGTTCATTAGCAGAGGGATTGAATTTAAGAGCCGTGAGGTGATGATGCAGCTGTACAAAACCTTGGTCAGGCCACATTTGGAGTACTGTGTGCAGTTCTGGTCACCTCATTTTAGGAAGGATGTGGAAGCTTTGGAAAAGGTGCAGAGGAGATTTACCAGGATGTTGCCTGGAATGGAGAGTAGGTCATACGAGGAAAGATTGAGGGTGCTGGGCCTTTTCTCATTGGAACGGAGAAGGATGAGGGGCGACTTGATAGAGGTTTATAAGATGATCAGGGGAATAGATAGAGTAGATAGTCAGAGACTTTTTCCCCGGGTGGAACACACCATTACAAGGGGACATAAATTTAAGATAAATGGTGGAAGATATAGAGGGGATGTCAGAGGTAGGTTCTTTACCCAGAGAGTAGTGGGGGCATGGAATGCACTGCCTGTGGTAGTAGTTGAGTCGGAAAATTTATGGACCTTCAAACGGCTATTGGATAGGTACTTGGATTAGGGTAGAATAAGGGAGTGTAGGTTAACTTCTTAAGGGCAGCACGGTAGCATTGTGGATAGCACAATTGCTTCACAGCTCCAGGGTCCCAAGTTCGATTTCGACTTGGGTCACTGTCTGTGTGGAGTCTGCACATCCTCCCCGTGACTGCGTGGGTTTCCTCCGGGTACTCCGGTTTCCTCCCACAGTCCAAAGATGTGCAGGTTGGGTGGATTGGCCATGACAAATTGTCCAAAATTCTATGATTAACCTAGGACAAAAGTTCGGCGCAACATCGTGGGCCGAAGGGCCTGTTCTGTGCTGTATTTCTCTATCTCTATCTCTATATGTTTGCCTCCCACTCTTCTAAACTCCAATGAGTACATGTCCAACCTACTCAACCGCTCGAACAGGATTTCCCTTTAATAAAACCATGTTGACTATTCTAACCATACTATGCTTTTCTAACTACATTCAGACTTTCTTAAAAGATTCCAGCATTTTTTCAACAACGAATACTCTAGCTCAGTTACGAGGGAGTGCTGCATTGTCGGAGCAGTTAGGGGGTTAAATCAATAACATCCTGCGGCATTAATCATCGATCAGGGGACTGCTGCCAGTGTCCTGGCCTAAAATTGTCTCATAACCAACTTCAGATCACTTGCTCATTTATCTTATTGCGTTTTGTAGAACTTATTGGACCCAAATTAGCTGTTGTGTTTCCCTGCACTACAACAGCGACTATACTTTGAAACAAACTTCACTGGTTATAATACAAAAGTACTTACAACACAGAAACAGGCCATTCAGACGCACAGATACATGCTGAGGATTATGCTCACTTGCGCCTCCTCCTAAACTTCTTCAACAATTCCCATCAATTTCAATATCCAAAGATGGCCTATAGTTCTCCATTTTCTCCCTCCCTCCTTTCTTGAAAAGCAGTGTAACATTAGCCAACTTCCAATCCAGTGGAAGCATTCCTGAATCTAGGAATTTTGGGAAATGATAGCTAGCATATGACTATCTCTGCATCGATCTCTTATAACCCTATGGTACAGGCCATCGGGTCCAAGGGATTTGCCGGTGTTCATTTCCCCAAGTTTCTTCAATATCAGCAGAAAAACTATCAATTTCCTTAATTTCCTCATTCTTTTTAGTCCCTAGGTTACAGGCTATTTCTGGAAAGAAACTCATGTAATTTACTGTGAAGACAGACAAAATATTTATTCAATGCCTCAGTCATTTCCTCAATACCCATGAGAATTTCTCCCATCCCTGCTTCGAAGGGACTTCCTTCTTATAGAACATAGTGCAGTACAGGCCCTTCGGCCCACGATGTTGTGCCGACCATTTATCCTAATCTAAGATCAACCTAACCTACACCCCTTCAATTTACTGCTGTCCATGTGCCTGTCCAAGAGTCGCTTAAATGTCCCTAATGACTGACTCCACCAGTTCCACAGGCAGTGCATCCCACACACCCACCACTCTGTACAAAGAACATACCTCTGACATCTCCCCTATACCTTCCTCCAATCACCTTAAAATTATGTCCCCTCGTGACAGCCATTTCTGCCCTGGGGAAAAGTCTCTGGCTATCCTCTCTATCCATGCCTCTCATCACCTTGTACACCTCTATCAAGTCACCTCTCTTCCTTCTTCAGTGAGAAAAGCCCTAGCTTCCTCAACCTTTCTTCAGTCCAGGCAGTATCCTGGTAAATCTCCTCTGCACCCTCTCCAAAGCATCCACATTCTTCCTATAATGAGGCGACCAGACTGGACACAATATTCCAAGTGTGGTCTAACCAGGGTTTCATAAAGCTGCAGCAAAACCTTGTGATTCTTAAACTCAATCCCCCTGTTAATGAAAGCCAACAAACCATATGCCTTATTAACAACCCTATCAACCTGGGTGGCAACTTTGAGGGATCTATGTATGTAGACCCCAAGATCCCTCTGTCCCTCCACACTTCCAAGAATCCTGCCTTTAACCCTGTATTCAGCATTCAATTTCGACCTTCCAACAAATCACTTCTTATTTATCTAGGTTGAACTCCATTTGCCACGTCTCAGCCCAGCTCTGCATCCCGTCAATGTCCTGTTGTAACCTGCGACAGCCCTCAACACTATCTACAACTCCACCAACCTTCATGTCATCGGCAAACTTTCTAACCCACCCTTCCACTTCGTCATCCAAGTCATTTATAAAAACCACAGAGCAGAGGTCCCAGAACAGATCCCTGCGGGACACCACTGGTCACCGACCTCCAAGCGGAATACTTTGCAACCACTACCACTCGCTGTCTTCTTTCGCCCAGCCAATTCTGTATCCAGACAGCCAAATTTCCCTGTATCCATGCCCCCTAACTTTCTGAATGAGCCTACCATGGGGAACCTTATCAAATGCCTTACTGAAATCCATATACACCCCATCCACTGCCCGACTTTCATCTATGTGTCTCGTCACATCCTCAAAAGAACTCAATGAGGATATATACCTATAAAAGCTCTTCAATCTGTTTTTATATTTATGGTCAGTTTACTCTCTTTTTCCCTCATCAACATTTTGGTGACTCTTTGCTGGTATCTAAAACACTCCCAATTCTCAAGCTTGGTAGTGTTTTTGCAACATTGTGAGCCTCTTCTTTTATACAACACCATCCTCAACTTCCTGCGTGAGCCACGGATGGGCTCTTTCTTGCTGAATTGTTCTGCAATGGAATGTATTTTTGTTGAACATTTTGAATTATTTCTTAAATGTTTCCCCACTGTTCATTCACTTCCATCCCTTTCAGTCTATTTGCCCAATTAACCTTAGTTCTCCCCTCATACCCAAGATATTGGCTTGGTTCTAGATTCTCATTTGCGGCTGGAATATATAATGTTGAAGCATGCAACTCGAGGGTATCATGATCACCATTTCCCAGTGGATCTTTTACTGTGACATTAATTAACCCTACTTTGTTTCACATTACGAGATCCAAGATAATTTTATCCCATGTAAGTTCCAAAAAACTATCAAGAACTCATTTGACAAACTTATTTTCCGGACCACTCTTGCCAATTTGATTGTCTCAGTCTATATGGGTTCCCACAATTATTACATTTTCTTTGTTGCAAGCTTCAATAATTTATTATTAATGCTCTTCTCAGGGCAGCATGGTGGCACAGTGGGATAGCACTGCTGCCTCACGGCGCCGAGGTCCCAGGTTCAATCCCAGCTCTGGGTCACTGTCCGTGTGGAGTTTGCACATTCTCCCCGTGTTTGCGTGGGTTTCACCCCCACAACCCAAAGATGTACAGGCTAGGTGGATTGGCCACACTAAATTGCCCCTTAATTGGAAAAAATTAATTGGGTACACTATATATTTTTTTTTTAAATACTCTTCTCAACTGTTGGGAGGGGGCTATAAAACACTTCTAGTTTTTCGCACTCTTTCTATTCCTCATTTCCACCCATACTGATTCTGCTTCATGATCTTCTGAAGCTGGATCCTTTCTTATATTCTTATGTCACACTTTACTATTATGGCGACCCCTCCTCCTTTGCCATTCTTTCTTTCCAAAATATTGCGTATCCTGCAATATTTATTTCCCCAACCTTGATTACCCTGTAATCATGTCTCTGTGACAATTAGATCCAGATCATTTACCTTTATTTATGCCCACTAATTCATCCATCTTATTGGGGATACTTTGTGCATTCAGATAAAGAACCTTTAATTTCATCTTTTTACTTCTATTCCCTGCAATGACTTTATTCGCTATGTTTGTCCCCTTTATGGGATGATCTGTCAAGCGGGTCATGTGACCCGGAGGATCAATCAGGGACCAGGGTGGGATCACCCTAGCAAGCGCGTGTTTCTGTATCCGTTCAATCCTGAAAGCTGACTCGCAGCTATGAGGCTGCAAGCCTCTGCATTAGGTTTATGTAAATAAATGTTGCAGTTGTTATTTCCCCAAGTAGTGAAATATATTGATGAAGAGTAAAACAAAAAAAGTGGTCCCAAGATAGTGAGTATTAAGTCACAGTGAAGTTCAGTTTGAGTTGAGAAACAGAAGAGTGTTTACAGTTATGCCTTTATTCAGATGGATAGATCCTTTTGATGTCTCTGCTGGGCTTTGGACACAATACATTGAAAGTATGGACTACTTTTTTCAGGCCAACCAAATAGAGAGGAAAAGAAAGGCAATCTTTCTGAGTGTGTGTGGGAGCCAGGCCTGCAATTTAATGCACAGGCTCATATCCCTAAGCACATTGACTCCACCTCATTCAGTGAGATAGTTGAATTGGTGAAAACAAACTACCACCCAAAGCCATCGATAATATTTTAACGATTTAAGTTTAACTCAACTGGGAAAGCACCTGGGGAAACTATTGCAATTTATATTACTAAGTTGAGACAGATCGCAGAACACTGACTTCAGGGCCACTCTCAACTATATGCTGCAGGACCATTTAGTCTGCAGGGTAAATAATAAGGCCATCCAAAGGAAGCTATTAGCAGAGACAGATCTAAATTTTAAGAAAACACTGGAGATAGTGTTGGCAATGGAGTGCGCGGAGAAGAGCACACAGGAGCATCAGACCGTGCAAAATGGCATGGTCCACCAGTTAAGATGGGAAGTTGCAGTCAGCAGTGGAGCCAAAAATGAAGATATCATTTTAAAACAGGAAGCAAATGTAGTCATGAAGAGAGTGATAAGATTTAAGAGAGTCAAATAATTGCCTAGGATTGAAGCAGTGTGTTACCGGTGCGCCCCAGAGAGAAGCTTTTAACAGAGTAAAGCAATTGTTTATTCATCGGGTTTATTGATGCATTTCAACTCAAAGGAATTGGTGTTAATCCGTGACACCTCTCCATATGGCATTGGTACAGTATTGTCCCATTAGATGGACAACAGATCTGAAAGACCGACAGGGTATGTCTCGAGAACCCTCTCGGAGGCCAGAAAAGGCTACTCTCAGATTGAAGAATGCTCGTCAATAGTATAGGCAGTAAAGAAGTTCCACAAGTATTTATATGGGAGGCACATTACCAATGTTATGGACCACAAACCACTCTTGGTCTTTTTATAGATAAGTCAATTCTGCCATTCGCCAATCGCATCGGCAAGGATTCAGCAGTAACAATTAATTCGACCTGCCTACACATGTACATTTAAGCACCTGCCTGGAACATATATCGTGAATGCGATGGCACAAGATACTAAGAGGTTGAGCCAGTGAGCACATTTCTGAAGAGATGAAACCATACTATATACAAAAGGATGAATTAAGTTGCAAAGATGGCAAAATACTTTGGGGAGCCAGAGTAGTCGTCCCTGTACTAGGAAGGGAGTTGCTCCTAACTGAATTGTGCAGTGCCCATCCAGGTACATCGAAGACAAAGATGCTCGCCAGGAGTTATCTATGATGGCCAATTCTTGGGCACAGTGTTTTGCTCCTTGTTGATGCCCAAAGTGGATGGAAGTATTTGAAACAAAGTCAATGATGTTGCATGCCATAATTGAGAAATTGCATCAAGTGTTTTTCAACCGTCTAAAAGGAGATATCGGAGATGTTTGGCCATTCGCAGTCATAACAGCTCAGGTTTCTCAGGTTTGGGACTTTGTGAGGAAGGTCTTCCCGTTGGTCTGGTAGTGCGAATGACAAAACATTTTCCAACAGCATCAGTCATTCGCAGGGATTGGGGTGGTTGGGGGGGGGGGGGGGTGTACTTCTTGGTGGAGGATGCTGCACCTCTGGAGGGGATTAAGGCCAAATGGGAGGAGGAGCTGAGGGCGGAATTGGAGGAGTTTGGGGGGGGGGGGGGGGGGGGGGGGGGGGAGCCCTGCAACGGGCGAATGCCACTTTGTCGTGTGCAAGACTTGGGCTTATACGGTTAAAGCTGGTACACCGTGCGTCATTTAACAAGGGCTAGGATAAGTTGGCTGTTTGAGGGGGTGGGTGTTAAATGTGAACGTTTTGGGAGGGGCCCCGCATTTGTGCTGGGCATGTCCAGAGCTCGTGAAATTCTGGGTCTCCTTCTTCAGCACCATGTCGGCTATTCTGCAAATGGAATCGGAGCCTAGTCCCCTAGGGGCCATATTTGGGGTGTCAGACATGCCGGAGCTGCAGACAGGTGAGGGGGCAGATGTCTTAGCCTTCACCTCGCTGATCGCTTGCAGATGGGTTCTATTGGAGTGGAGGTCAGCTTCTCTACCCAGTGCCCCAGTATGGCTGGGCGATCTTATGGTGTTTCTACACCTTGAGAAAATAAAGTACACGATAAGGAGTTCTATAAAAGATGGCAACTGTTCATTCTGTACTTTAAAGAGCTAGTCACCGTCAAATGTTGAAGGGGGGGGTTTATTGTCTCCGAGTTTGTTTTTCTTGTTTTACTGTTTTGAACTTATTGAAAAATGTTTAATAAAAATATTTTTTAGAAGTATTTTGCTGCCCACAGGATTCTAAGTCATAGTGTTGGATAGTGGAACAGCTTTCACGAGTGCACAATTTCAAAATTTCACCTTCTTAAAATGGTATCAAGCACATTAGGATCGCCCCTTACCACCCAGCTGGACTGGCTGAATGAACAGTCCAAGCCTTCAAGGTGGGCCTCAAGAGGCAGTCTGGGGCAACCCTGGAGACCGGAAACTCACAATTCTTCTGGGCTATAGAACCACTTCGCATTCCACAACGGATGTGCCACCAGCGGAGTTGTTGATGGGCCAGCGTCTTAGGATCAGACTAAGCCTGGTGTTTCAAATTTGCCATTGGGAGTAGAGGCCAGTCAGTGCAGTCAGAAGAAAAATCATGATTCAGGTAAATCAGTGGAGGAGGTTGTGTACGTCAGCGGTTTTGGACGCGGCTCAAGTCGGGTCCCAGAAGTTGGTCCATCCAAAACAGGACCTTTATCTTCGTCCAGAAGCATGTCGACCATTTACAAGGGCAAGAGTTGTCCTAGCAGCCAGCGCTGCCACCTAAAACAATGCTACCGGCAGGAAATATTGTTGACTATCCAAGCAGTGAAGCACCAAGCCAACCTGTGACAGGAGAGTCTGTCATTCCCATGGAAACGGATGAAGCCGAGTTACCAGTACCCAAGGAGATGCCAGCCAGATATAGTGTTTTCTGCAGAAAACACTCCAGTGGAAGCACCCCTGACAGAGGAGTTACGCCTCTCCACGAGAAATCAGAAGCCACCTGAAAGACTCAATTTATGATATACTGCATGTTTAATGTCCTAAATATTGGGTTGATGTGGAGATGCCGGCGTTGGACTAGAGTGGGCACAGTAAGAATTCTTACAACACCAATGGGTCACTATCTGTGCGGCTTCTGTACATTCTCCCAGAGTCTGCGTGGGTTTCTTTCGGGTACTCCAGTTCCCTTCCACTAGTCCTGAAAGATGTGATGTTAGGTAATTTGGGCATTCTGAATTCTCCGTGTACCCGAACAGGCTCCGGAATGTGACGACTGGGGGCTTTTCCCAGTAACTTCATTGCCGTGTTAATGTAAGCCTATTTGTGACAATAAATATTATTATTGTTACACCAGGTTAAATTCCAACAGGTTTGTTTGGAATCACTAGCTTTCGGGCCAGTGCTCCTTCATCAGGTGTTGCAAGTCTTCTTACTAATTATTGGGGACTAAGAAACTTGATTATTCATCTATTAAAGAACTTCAAGAGGGAGGGATGTGTTTTTCTTCCCCTTTATCGGGCGATCTGCCGAGAGGTTCACTTGTCCAGCTAACCAATCTGGGACCAGGGAGGGGGGGGGATCACCCTAGCGAGCACGGATTTCTGTATCAGTTTGGACCTGGAAGCGGTCTCACAGCCACAAGGCTGACAGCCTCGACATTGTAGTTATATGTAAATAAACGTTGCAGCTGCTATTTACGTAACTGGTGAACAGGAAATATTGCATTTGCTGATAATTTTTGTTAAACTCTGTCCCTTCTGCTCTTCTTTACCCATGTCATTATACTGTTCCAATGCCTCTACTTCTGTCTTTGGATTTCTAAATCTCCCTCCACCCAAACCCCCCTCCCACTCTTAGTTTAAAGCCCTGTCCACAACCGCAGTTCTAAGATTGGCCAGAACACTGGCACTAGCCAGGTTCAAGTGTAGTCCAACCCAATGAAATAGTGCACTCTTCCCTCAGTACTGATCCCAATGCCCCAAGAATCAAAACCTTTTCTCCCCACGCCATTCATTGCGACACACATTTAATTCTCTAATCTGTTTGACCGTATGTCAATTGGCAGGTGGCTCAGGTCACATTCTGCTTTTTGTTTTGGATGTTACCTGCTCAAATTCTCTTAGTGGATCAGTTGTACCTATGTCATTGGTTCCCATCTTTTCCCTCCAACCATGAAGAGATTTAACCCTCTCCGTCTCACCTGCTGGTCAATGGGATTTCCCATTGTGGGGCAGCCCCACGCCGCCGGCAAAACAGAGCATCCTGACGGTGGAGAATTCAGCCCAGTATCTATCCCCTGACTATACTTTCTCCCATCACATTCCTATTCGTTCCTCCCACTTGAATGGTATCCTTCACCATGGCCAGTCTGCTCTTTCACCTTACACTCCTTCCCATCTGCACAGGTAGCAAGCACTTCCTACCTGTTTGACAAAGACAGCGGCTAAGGCTCCTCCATCACTGCAGCTGAGTCCCCATACCTGCTTGATTCACCATCACACCCTCCTATCCCTGATCAATAACCAACTCTAAAGTTCGGCCTAACCCAAGGGATGTGAACAAAGTAAACAGGTAACTCTCCCTCTCCCTGATGTCCCACAACGTCCACAACTCAGACTCCAGCTCAGCCACTCTGAGCCAAGATTACCTGAGCTCGAGACACTTGCTACAGATGAGCTTCCAGATTCCCACATGCTGCAGTTGCTGCACACCACTAGTTCTGCCATTTCTGTCCAACTTTGTTTCATCAATTTACGTAACTAGAATAAAGAAGGTTGCATTCACCCAACTTGGGGAACTACTGGGGTCTTAAAATGAAAGAAGAGCACCTCTTTCCTCCTCTGCCCTGATTTTCCACTTGGACCAAATTCCCAACACTCTGGGACACTCTGTCTACATCTCATTCCTGCATAATCCCCTCTCCATGCATCCCATTTCTCCATGCAGTTTGAAAAACCTGTCTGCTTATACAGCCTCTGAGGGCCACTACATAATGAGCACCTACTGAACCAACTAATTTCAGCTCCTTGACATAACTGCCACTGCCAGGCTGCTCCCTGTTTAACATGGACATTTAACTTACTTGAAGATTGAAACATTTTACATCAGGGTCTGACCCTTAATCTAAATATAAACTGAAAAAAAACTGAACAAAATTCCCAACCACACATTGTCTATATCCCACTCTGGCATAGTTCCCTCTGTGCATCCCCCTACTCCTACTTCCCTTGTAGCAAAGTGGTTTTCTCATACCAACCAATTAGTTTTGAATGACTTCAATTAAATATACATACATCTAGTAAGTGCACTGCTTTTTACAAGGTGGGCAATGATTCTCATTGGTAAACTTGCTATATTACATTTACAATTAGTCCACTTTTCTCCCAAGCAGCTAAGCCAATCAAATCTAATTTCTTAACAAATCTAAGCTTATAGATAATAACTTTGTACAGCCATTACATTGAAGGTAGATTGAGACAGTGAAGGCAGACATGCAGAGCTGTGCTGTCTCCTTACATTCATCAAGCTAAATACTGATTTATAAATGCAGTCTGTATAAAGGTCATCAATTTAGTGAAAGTAAGTTCAGAAGGGCCCAACTGCAACCTAGGCACTTTTAAAATGGTTAAAAAACTAATTTAAAAATCCGTTAAAATTTAAAATGATTCATACTGCAAAGAAAAAGTCAATCAAAGCACCCTATGTGAATAAAATGTAGTTTTATGTTGCCCGTTCATCAATACAGCATAACCACTTTGCACAAGATGTGAAATAAAAACAGGTTACGAATTAATACAGCAAAAAATATATACAAAAATAAATATCCCAAGCCACAAGGATATCACCCTAACAGCCGTCAGTATCTACTATGAACAACCAATGAACTCAAAAATATCCACTAACTGGAAATGTCAAAAAAAATTTAATTTAGAGCATCCAATTCTTTTTTTTCCCCCCAATTAAGGGGCAATTTAGCATGGCCAATCCACATAACCTGCACATCTTTGGGTTGTAGGGGTGAAACCCACTCAGACACAGGGAGAATGTGCAAACTCCACAGTGACCCGGGCCGGGATCGAACCCTGGTCCTTAGTGCTGTAGGCAGCAGTGCTAACCACTGGCCACCATTGGAAATATCAATGTTAACACATACAAATCCAGTCCTCAATCTTAAGCATTGAGGGATGGTACTTTCACAATACCATTAGGTGTTTATCTACATGATGGTATGCAAGCTCAGGTAACTGAATACAATAAAAATATTTCAAATGAACTTTCAGCAAAAGAAGAACTGAAACCAATTGGGAGCTTATATCAGCTTGACATCAAACGTTATGATGCATTGGAAATCTCACTTTGCATTGGTGTTTGGAAGAAGCAAACCTGCTCACACTTGATTGGAGACATTAAATAGGGATTGAAACACCATACACAAGAATTGAAGCTACTGTATTTAAGCTTCGGATCTCCAGAGATGGCATTAATGACTCTGCTAGCAGGGCACGGGCGTTTCAATAAACCAATTATTTTTTGGCTTAAAAAGACACCGATGATTTCGTTATCTGAACTTGACAATCAGCCAACCATGTAGATTAACTGCTAACAGGATCGCTGCGCTGCCCAACCCCCTGAAAGGAAGAAAGACGAGAACAGGATTTGTGTGTGTTTTTTTTTTGCTCTTGGTGTTCATCATTTACTGATCTCTCTCCTTCCCACTCCAATAGAGAGGGTCCCCCTCCTCCTGCAGCTAATAGTACAATGTGTGAATGAGTAACTCACCCGAGCGGGAGGATGAGACACGCTTAGACTCCAGATGAAATGCAGCTCACGCCGGCGCCGGGACTCCTCACCACCACCCCCCGCACTAAATGGGGAATGGGATGGGAATGGTGGGGTGGGGGTCCCGGTCAATTTCAGTACTTTACCCAGGAGATAATGGGCGGGGCTGCTGCTCATCAGTTTAACAAAAGTGCCCCGGGGTCTCCCCGCTCTAGTCCGGGGTGATGCCCGTCTCACCCATCACCCCCCCCCCCCCCCCCCCCAAAGCTCACACACTCTTGAACAGAGTCCGCCTCTTCTTTGTAGCGCAGACCCTTTTGGAGGCGGCTGTGTGCGGCCTCCCTCCCACAGAGCCCGGGTTGTCTATAAAACTTTCCCCGCTCGGTACCCCCTTCCCTTCTCTCTTTCTCACGCTGGCTGAGTGTCCTCACACCATGGCTTTGTTGCCGCCGTGTTATTGAGGGGATTGTGAGAGGCGGCGGGCGAGGGGGGGGTGAGGGCTCTCCCACTTGCCCGAGCCCTGACTCTCTGCACGGGACGGGCGCCCTCAGCTCGCTCGAGCTCTGGTGGTCTCGAGCGAGCGAGCTCACGAGTCGGACGCTCTTTTCTGGTGGCTTCCACTGAACTTCAGGCTGAGAGGGGGAGGGGAGGGGAGGGGAGGTAACCCCGCCGCACAGGCGGCGCGGGGAAATGACATCAGCCCAGTCACTGGCCAGCTGCGTCAGAGAGAGATGGGGGGGGAGGAGGAGGAGAAACCATGGAGACGCTCCAGCAGCCCCAAGGGAGGGAGACAGACAGAGAGCGGAAAACCTCTGAGGAAGTTTCACCGAATGGTTGGCGCATCTTTTTTTTTGTTTTGGTCAAGTTCAAAGCCCCGACATCAGTCTGAGTGAAATTAGATTGAGTTCCGACGGGGGTTTTTTTTTTCTAATTTGGCCGATGACGAAAATTCATTCACACCATCAGAAGGAAAGGTTTTGGCGGTCCCTCGGCCACTGAAACGAATTCGAGGAAGAGTGAGGCTGCACATCGAAGTTGTGAACCAAATTGGCACCCGTGTGTGGCAGAGGTTACCGAGATGACAGGGAAATATTTAAACTTGCAAAACAAGTACGGCAGACTCAAAGTTGTGGAAATGCTGATGGGTTGTGTGTGTACATGTGAATTAGTGGGTGTTTTGGCCAGTCAAGCTTTCTGTGCCTTTCTATATAATCATATCTGATCTGAATGTGGCCTTAATTCCGCTTCTCTCATACCCTATGTAACCTTGTAGATAAAAAAAATGGTCCAACTCAGCCATGAATATATATCAATGTCCCAGCCTCCACTGCTTAGGGGTAGAGAATTCCAAAAATTACAACCCTCTGAAGAAATTACATTTGACTGATTCCTGGGATGAGGGGGTTATCTTATGAGGAAATAAGTTTCTCTTCATCTCCATCTTAAAATGGGAGACTCTGTATTCTTAAACTGTGTCCCTTAGTGTTGGTCTCTCCCACAACAGTAGCATCCTCTCAACATCCGGCCAGTCAAATCACACCCCCTCCCTCTCCCCCCTCCCAGGGTCTTATGTAAGATCACCTCTCATTCTTCTAAACTCCAATAGATACAGGCCCAACCTTTCCTCATAAGATAACCCCTTCATCCCAGGAATAAGTTGCATGAACTTCTCTGAACTGTTTCTAATGCAATTATGTCCTTTCTTAAATAAGGTCCCACAAATGCCCTGTATAACTGTATCAAAACTTCATTTTTATGTTTCATTCTCCTTACAATAAATGACAACATTCCAATTGCCTTTCTAATTGCTTTCTGTACTTGAAGATTAACTTTGTGATTCATATAACAAGACACCCTGACCCCTCTGTACCTCAGAGTTCTGCAATCTCCACTTAATTACTATGCTGCTTTTCTATTCTTCCTGCAAAAGTAGGGAGGTGAGTGGTTATCCCTGCACAGAGTCGCACATCTTTGTTGAAGGCCCTCCATAATGGGCACTCAGGTGGCCAAAATGAAGATGCTGGCTCGGAGCTCTGTTTGGTGGCCCAGAATCGACTCAGAGATTGAGAGAGTGGCCCAACACTGCGCCCCTGCCAGGAGCACCAGACGACCCCACCGATAGCCCCAATGCGCCCATGGGAATGGCCGGGGAAACCATGGTCCCGCATCCACGTCAACTTCGCCAGCCCATTCCAGGAGGCCACGTTTCTTATCCTGGTAGATGCCCATTCCAAATAGCTCGAGGTCGACCAGGTACAAATCGTGACTATAAGGATGACTATGGACAGGCTACGACATATTTTCGGCACACATGGGATACCTAATGTCCTGGTGACCGATAACGGGACAGTTTTCACCAGCCAAGACATTGCAACATTCATGGCCGTGAATGGAAACCAGCACGCAAGGACTGCCCCATACCACCCGGTCTACAACAGATTGGCCGAGTGAGCAATCCAGACCTTTAAGCAGGCCATGAGGAATATGACCGCTGGATCTTGGGAGACATGGCTGGCTACCACACCGCACATGCCACCACCGGGGTTGCACTGGCGGAATTACTCATGGGATGACGGCTCAGAACTCGCCTCAGCCTTGTATTCCCCGATGTTGCCGCATGGATCAGCCAACGATAGGATCATTCCAAGGCAGACTCACATCAGCGCTAGCTGTTACTCACTTTCGAGCTGGGTAACACATGATGACGTCGGGAATGGGGCTAAGGAAACATTCTGACAGTACACGGTGAAGGTCTGGAACCAGCTGAGGAGGCACTTTAGGATTGAAGGGATGTTGCTGTTAACCCCGTTGTGCAAAAGCAACGGTTTTGAGCAGGTGGGGATAGATGGCAGGTATAGGAAGTGAAGAGAGTTGGGGCTGGTTAAGGTGAGGTATTTGTACCTGGAAGAAGGGTTTGCCAGTATAGAGGAACTGAAGGAGAGGATAACGATCCCAAGACAAAGTGAGTTTAGGTACCTGCAGGTAAGGGACTTCGCACGGAAGGTTTGGAAAAAGTTGGAGCAACTGATGTGGAAAGGGAGAGCAGGATCGGAGACATATACAGGTGGCTGGGAGAGCAGGAAGGTGAGCAGATGATGAAGATTAAGGAGAAGTGGGAGGGGAGATGAACTGGGGAGTATGTGAGCCGCTACGAAGGCTAAATGTTTTTTTAAAAATAATTTTTATTGGAATTTTTTGAAAAATATATATCAACAGAACAATAATAATAAACACCCCCGGCACCCGTAACAACGCATATAACAAACCCCCCCCCCACCCCCGCCAAACCCAATAAACAACAAAATAAATTAATAAGCAAATTAACTTAAACACTATCCCACTAAAACTTTCCCCCCACCAGGTTGCTGCTGCTGCTGACCTAGTACCTTATTGTTGAGCCAGAAAGTCGAGGAAAGGCTGCCACCTCCTAAAGAACCCTTGTACCGCCCCCCTCAGGGCGAATTTGACCCTCTCCAGCTGAATGAATCCCGCCATGTCATTAATCCAGGTCTCCACGCTCGGAGGTCTCGCATCCTTCCACTGCAGCAAGATCCTCCGCCGGGCTACTAGGGACGCAAAGGCCAAAACATCGGCCTCTTGCACTCCCGGCTCCACCCCAAACCCAAATATCGTGAGTCCCCAGCCTGGCTTGACCCTGGATCCCACCACCCTCGAAACCGTCCTCGCCACCCCTTCCAGAACTCCTCCAGTGCCGGGCATGCCCAGAACATATGGGCATGGTTCGCTGGACTCCCCAAACACCTGACGCACCTGTCTTCGCCCCCAAAGAACCTACTCATCCTAGATCCGGACATGTGGGCCCGGTGCAGCACCTTGAACTGGATGAGACTAAGCCTCGCACATGAAGAGGAGGAGTTCACCCTCTCCAGGGCGTCCGCCCATGTCCCCTCCTCAATCTGCTCCCCCAGCTCCACCTCCCACTTAGCCTTCAGCTCTTCTACCGACGCCTCCGCCACCTCCTGCATTACTTGGTAGATGTCAGACACCTTCCCATCCCCGACCCACACCCCCAAAAGCACCCTATCCCTTACCCTCCGCGGGGGCAACAAAGGGAACCCCTCCACCTGTCGCCTAGCAAACGCCTTGACCTGAAGGTACCTGAACATATTCCCCGGGGGGAGCTCAAACTTCTCCTCCAGTTCACCAAGGCTCGCGAACCTCCTGTCAATAAACAGGTCTCCCAACTTCCTAATGCCCGCCCTGTGCAAACCCAGGAACCCGCCATCCATGTTCCCTGGGACAAACCAGTGGTTCCCCCGCAGCGGGGCCTCCACCGAGCCCCCCACTTCCCCCCTGTGTCGCCTCCACTGCCCCCAAATTTTGAGGGTAGCCGCCACCACCGGGCTCGTAGTGTACCTCGTTGGAGGGAGCGGCAGCGGCGCCGTTACCAATGCCTTCAGGCTCGTGCCTCCACAGGACGCCATTTCCATCCGTTTCCATGCTGCCCCCTCCCCATCCATTACCCACTTGCGTACCATCGAGACGTTAGCCGCCCAGTAGTACCCAGAGAGGTTGGGCAGCGCCAGCCCCCCTCTATCCCTGCCCCGCTCCAAAAAGACCCTCCTTACCCTCGGAGTCCCATGCACCCAAACAAATCCCAGAATGCTGCTGTTCACCCTCCTAAAAAGGCCCTCGGAACGAAAATGGGGAGGCACTGAAACAAAAACCTCGGGAGCACCGTCATTTTAACGGACTGTACTCTACCCGCCAACGACAACGGCAGCATGTCCCACCTTTTAAATTCCTCCTCCATCTGCTCCACCAACCTAGTAAAATTGAGCTTGTGCAGAGTCCCCCAGCTCCTAGCCACCTGAACCCCCAGGTACCTAAAACTCCCCTCTACCCTCTTTAGCGGGAGCCTACCAATCCCCTCCTGATCTCCTGGGTGTACGACAAACAGCTCACTCTTGCCTAGGTTCAATTTATATCCCGAGAAACTCCCGAACTCAGCAAGAATCTCCATCACCTCCGGCATTCCCCCCACCGGGTCTGCTACATACAGCAGCAAGTCGTCTGCATACAGCGACATTTGGTGCTCCTCCCCACCTCGCACCAAACCCCTCCACCTCCTCGAGGTGCCATGGCACCTCCCTGAGAGCCATGGCAAGAGGCTCAATTGCCAACGCAAAAAGCAAGGGGGACAGGGGGCACCCCTGCCTCGTCCCACGGTGGAGCCTGCAGTACTCGGACCTACTCCCATTTGTCGCTACACTCGCCATCGGGGCCTCGTACAGCAACCTCACCCATTTAATAAACCCCACCCCAAACCCGAACCTCTCCAACACCTCCCACAAGTACCCCCACTCAACCCTGTCAAAGGCCTTCTCCGCATGCAATGCCACCACAATCTCCGCCTCTCCCTCTGCTGCCGGCATCATTATTACATTTAGCAGCCTTCGCACATTAGTGTTCTGCTGCCTCCCCTTCGCAAAACCCGTCTGATCTTCATGTACCACCCCCGCACCCAGTCCTCTATTCTAGTGGCCAAGATCTTCGCCAGCAACTTGGCGTCTACATTCAGCAGTGAAATTAGCCTGTAAGATCCGCACTGCAAGGGGTCCTTATCACCCTTCAGGATCAGGGAAATTAGCGGCCGATACATCATCGGGGGCAAAACAACCCCCTCCCATGCATCGTTGAAGGTCCTAACCAACAGGGGGCCCAGCAGGTCCGCGTATTTCTTATAAAATTCAACCGGGAACCCATCCGGTCCCGGCGCCTTCCCTGACTGCATGTGGCCAATCCCACTGACCAGCTCCTCCAACTCGATTGGCGCCCCCAGTCCCTCCACCTGCTCCTGCACCCTTGGAAATCGGAGCCTGTCCAAAAAACTCTCCATTCCCCCTCCCACCGCCGGCGGCTCCGACCGGTACAGTTCCCTATAAAAGTCCCTAAAGACCTCATTGACCTCTGCCGCACCACAGTCCCACCCCTATCCTTCACTCCACCAATCTCCCTAGCCGCATCCCGCTTACGAAGCTGATGCGCCAGCATCCTGCTCGCCTTCCCTCCATACTCATAGACCGCTCCCTGCGCCTTCCTCCACTGTGTCTCCGCCTTTCTGGTGGTCAATAAATCAAACTTGGCCTGCAAGCTACGCCGCTCCCCCAGCAATCCCTCCTCCGGGGCCTCCACGTACCTCCTATCCACACTCAATAGCTCCCCCACCAGTCTCTCCCTCTCCCTCCCCTCCCCCCTCTCCCTATGGGCTCGGATGGAGATCCGCTTCCCCCTAATCACTACCTTCAGAGCTTCCCACACCATCCCCACCTGGACCTCCCCAGTATCATTGACCTCGAGGTACCTCTCGATACATCCCCGAACCCTCCTACACACCTCCTCATCAGCCAACAACCCCACGTCCAGACGCCAAAGCGGGCGCTGGTCCCGCACCTCCCCCATCCCCAGATCCACCCAATGCGAAGCATGGTCCGAAATCGCAAAAGCCGAATACTCGGCCTCCTCCACCCTCGGGACCAGTCCCCTACTCAAAACAAAGAAATCAATGTGGGAATAAACCCTGTGCACATGGGAGAAAAAAGAGTACTCCCGAGCCCTCGGCCTCCCGAACCTCCAGGGATCCACTCCTCCCATCTGGTCCATAAACTCCCTCTGGTCCATAAGCCGCCGCCGGCCTCCTGCCTGTCCTTGAACTAGAACGATCCAGTAAGGGATCCAGCACCGTATTGAAGTCCCCCCCCCATATGATCAAGCCCCCCATCTCCAGGCCAGGAATGCGGCCCAACATATGCCTCATGAAACCAACATCATCCCAATTTGGTGCGTACACATTTACCAACACCACCCTCTCCCCCTGCAGCTTACCGCTCACCATCACATATCTGCCGCCACTATCAGCCACAACCTCAGACGCCTCAAACGCCACCCTCTTCCCCACCAGAATCGCCACCCCCCGGTTCTTCGAGTCGAGCCCTGAGTGGAAAACCTGCCCCACCCACCCCTTCCTCAGATGGACCTGGTCCACCACCTTCAGGTGGGACTCCTGGAGCATGGTCACGTCCGCCTTCAGCCCCTTCAGATGCGAAAACACCCGGGCTCACTTAACCGGCCCATTCAACCCCCTCACGTTCCACGTAATCAGCCGGATCAGGGGGCACCCCTCCCCCGTCGACTAGCCATAGCCCCTCGACTGCTCGCCCCTGGCCAGCACCCATTCGGCTCGTTTCCCACGGTGATAGAACCTCAACGCGACCCACACCAACTCCTCCCTGGCCAATCCAGCAGCAACCCGGTATCCTCCCCCTCCCCCCCCAGGCTAGGACCCCTCCTAGCCGCGACGCTCCCTCCACTGTACTCCCGTGAGCCAGCTGACTTCTGCTGAGCCCGGCAGCTCCCGCTCTAACTCCGACCCCTCCCGATATGCGGTCCCCCCTCCTCCCCTGCATCAGCTCCTTGGCACCGCTTCAGCGCGGCAAAACCGGTCTAATAACCATGCCCCTCGCCACCAGCTCCACCCCCCTCGTCCCGCAGCGCGGGAAACCAGAGAAAAGCCCACGCTTTCACACTGCCCCACCCCACCAACGCAGCTCCCAAACAGTAGTCCCAACCCAACCACCAAATCCGAACAAACAAAGACACAGATCAACCACAAACCCCTGTACCCCCCTTAGAAGACAAAACCGTAACCCACATTGTCCGAAAGCGAGAGAAAAAACAGAAACAAACAGAATAACCAGCTACAGCATAAATAGTGATACAGAAATAGAAAAAACTCCCACAGCCCCCAATCTCTAGTTCGGGTCCAACTTTTCAGCATGCACAAAGGCCCACACTTCCTCCGGGGACTCAAAGTAGTAATGCCGGTCCTTGTAGGTGACCCACAGGCGCGCAGGTGGCAACATGCCGAACTTCACCTGCTTTCCATGGAGCACCGCCTTCGTCCGGCTAAACCTGGCTCTCCGCTTGGCCACCTCCGCACTCCAGTCCTGGTAGACACACACTACCGAATTCTCCCACTTACTACTCACCTTCTTGGCCCATCGGAGAACACACTCCCGGTCACTGAACCGATGGAACCGCACCAGCACCGCCCGCGGGGGTTCATTCGCCTTAGGCCGCCTGGCCAGTACTCTGTGGGCCCCCTCCAGCTCCAGGGGCAGATGGAAGGATCCTGCCCCCACCAGCGAGTTCAACATCACGGCCACATAGGCCGGCAGGTCCGACCCCTCCAGCCCCTCCTCGAGGCCCAGGATCCGCAGGTTCTTCCTCCATGACCGAAGCTCCATCTCCTCGAACCGATCTTGCCACTTTTTATGAAGCGTCTCGTGTATCTCCACCTTCCCCATGAGGGCCGAAACCTCCTCCTCGCGCTCAGAGGCCTGCTGCTGCAACTCAAGTATCGCTGCACCCTGGGTTGTCTGGGTCTCCAGCAGCTTACTAGTCGTCACCCTCAGGGATTCCAACAACTCCCCTTTCGGCTCCGTAAAATAGTGCAGAAGGGCCGCCTGCTGCTCCTCCGCCCACTGCCTCCACTCCTCAGGGGCTCCACCGGCCGCCATTTTGTCCACCTTCCCCCGATTTTCCAGGGGAGCTACTGCCGGTTTTCTCCTCGCCCCACTCCGAGTCTGCACCATAAATCCCGGGGGGTTTTATCTATTACTAATCAACCCAGGCCCAATATTTCTTCTGGTTTCCTTGTTCCAGTATCTGTACTGCCTGTAGTTGCAACATCTGAACACATAGCTTTAACTAGTGACAGGGAATCAGATATTCCTTCAAGCATAAATGACTTGGTTTCTGAAGCACATCCTGTAAATGAACCTACGCAAGAAAATGAAAGATCAATTACTGGAATATTCCAATATCCATCACGAGCAAAGCTAAAACAGTTTTTTGCTGAACATCCACTTCAGCCACTTGATGATCTGCCATTTGATGCTCGTTTGTATGAGAGGAAAATTATGAATGACTCAGTCCCAAGAAAATGGCTAACATATAACAAAGAAAATAGATGCTTATATTGTTCATACTGCTTAGCCTTTGAGTTTCCCAACACTTGTAATCCATCACCCTTTGTACGTGGCTTTAGTGACTACAGGCGTATTAGCCAGAGCTTGACTTTACATAAATCGACAACAACACATGTCAGAAATGCTCAGCAATATATCAGTGTGGTTAATGATGGCACCTTAGATAATCTTTTTGCAGCATCACTAATTAAAAGGAAAGAAGAAGTATTGAAGCAGAGAAGTATTGTCATGAGAATTATAAACATCATAAAGATGTTAGGCAAGCAAGCACTTCCTTTTCGAGGTCACAGAAATGAATCGGCCTACACTCGAGATAATGAGGTTCTGAATCATGCCAATTTTTTAGCTACAGTGCAGTTGATGGCAAAATATGACCCCATTATGGCAGCTCACGTTTCTGCAGTGCAAAACAAGTCTAAACAAAGAATCAAACGATTAGAGCAACAAGGAAAGGCTCAAAGTAAAGGCCATGGTGGACTTGTTACATACCTGAGTAAAACAACTATAAACATGTTAATCAAAATTATGAAGAATATGATACAAGAAAGAATTAGTCATGAAGTTTCTCAAGCAAAATATTATTCTATTCAGGTTGATTCAACACAAGATAATTCATCCATCGATCAGTTTAGCATTATTATTCGGTATGTGCTTAAAGGTATTATCTGTGAGCGACTACTTTCAGTTGTGCCAAGTAATGATGGTACAGGACAGGGACTTTTTGATCTATTGATTGAAACATTACAGCATCTTAAAATTGACCACCAAAAATGTTTATCTGATAGCACAGATGGCGCTGCAAGCTACCATGGCCAGTATAATGGTTTACAAAGTAAAATTGCTGATGTGGCTGATCAACATGTTCATATATGGTGCTATGCCCATGTCTTGAATTTGCTGATAACTGATACAACAAAATATTGTGTGCCTGCAGTTTCTTTTTTCAATTTGCTCCAGAATATAGCAACTTTTGTGAAAGCATCATATAAGAAAATGGCTGTATGGATAGAAGATGTTGGAAAATATCTAGGACAAGAAAAAATGAAACGATTAAAGCTAATTGGTGAGACCAGATGGTCAGGAAAATCCAATGCAGCAACAACTATATTTGGACGTTTTGATGATGCCGCTGCCAGTACTTCCGTAAATCTATTGACATGCTTATCAATGATACAAGATTCAGAAAAGTTTGATGCAAAAACAAAACATGAAGCAAATGTTTTACTTCAAAGTCTTCTAAAGTTTGAAACCATATTGACAGCATTTACTTACTTGTATATATTTGAAACTACAACCCCGTTATCAAGTTATCTACAGACAAGTGGTTTAGATATGTTTACTGCATGGAGTTTGGTAGATTCAGCTACAACAAAGTTGAAGGAACAGACAAGAACATTTGATAACGTTCACAGCAAGGCTTTGGAATTTGTAAATAAATGTAATGACAGGATTTCACAGATGAATATGGATGAAAATCAAACATTGGAAATTGATGCGTTGGAAACAGCATTGCCAATTAAGAGGCAGAGGAAGAAGAAAAGAATGGCAGATGAGCTTATTAATGATGAAAGAAATTCCTCAGATTCTCTAGCTGATTTTCGAGTAAATGTGTTTAACCTAATAATGGATCGCATTGTCCAGTCACTAGAATCACGCTTTGTACAACACAAACAGTTGTATAAAGATTTGTCCTGCTTGGACCCAGCAAAGTTTAAAACTATTGCAGAGAAGGGCCTTGAAGATGAAGCATTGGAAGGTATTATTAAGCTGTTTCCACAAATCAGCAAAGATCAAGTAATATTGGAATTGTTTTCTTTTGCTTCAAACTTTGATGTATTAAAGCTATTGCTTAATGATGGTGAGAATATTGATTCCAGTTGCAACAATTGTAAAATTTGCAGCACTTGCCCATCGTGTGTACTAAAAATTCTGGCATCCAACAGACTTCATGACAAGGCATATGATAACCTTTATGAACTTTATAAAGTCATCTGCACACTATCAGTTACTCAAGTCCAATGTGAGAGGACATTTTCAAAGCTAAAGATCATAAAGACAAGGTTAAGAAATTCGCTGTCTGAGGAGAATTTGAAATCATAAATGTTGCTATCCATTGAAAAGGAATTGTTAGATGAGTTGGATGCAGAAGCAATTATTCGCAGATTCGCACAATCATCTAGCGAACACAAACAATTGCTCTTAATATAGTGGACTGCATGCAATGCTCTATTGTGCTTTTGAACTATCTGTTAATGTGTAAATTCTGCAGTAAACTATTAAAAAATATCAACCAATTACTTAAAATTAAAAAATAAATAAAAAATTCAATTATAACATTCTGTATTTACATTTGGTATCTACTGCCAGTAATATGTACAATACATGTACACTGTAATTACTAAGAAATACACATTTTTTCCACAAAAATTTTAATTGTACCCTTTTTTCCATATGTATTTTTTGAAAATTTTATTTATTCGTTATGAAAATTAAATGATAGCATTGTAGTTGTGGGTGGGCCCCCTTTGTCTCCTGGCAACCAATATTTTTAGACCTAGTCTGCCACTGACTGTTGGGTCCTTCACAAGATATCCATTTGGTACATCGCAGTTCTTCTTAGCATCATGTAATCCTCCAGGTTGAGGGAAATTCGCTCGCGGACTTCAGCAATTGTCCAAAATGATCATGTAAATTTGAGGTGGTAGCTTGGCCAAGTTGACCTGGATCAATATGGTGTAATTATTTTATTCTCTGGAGACTGCATATTTGCTCTGTAGATACAATGGTGTGATGTTTACACAGGAAGCGTGGGTGTTATCGTCAATAAAAGTGCACTGGTGATCATTCTCATGTTAGAGTTTAGCTGAACATTAATTGATTTAGCATGTCAAATTGATTTGGCATGTCAAATTGATAGTAATACCAGACAGTTGTTCTCTGCTGTAGTGTATAACAGGTTGTATGAGGCTACATGGAGGGTTAGAGCCTCTGCCCCCATGTGGATCAGGCCAGTCCCTAGATCAGATTCACCCATTCTTTAATTTCTTCCCACGGTTCTGGAGATGCTGTCTATACAGCAGGATGCGAGGGATTGTTGCTCCTAAATGAGAAGGACTTTTGATGTGGTTTACCTCTAAACTGCAAAAAGTGACTTTCAGTTATACAATAGTTGAGAGTGCTGTCATAATGATCTGGTGCAGATATAGAAGGAATGTGGGGTAGAAAGTGGGTTGGGAAGTAGATAAGTAACACAGAGTCCAGTTCAATGGAATACTGCTTCGAAAGAGTGCTAAACTCAAGGTATTTGGCGAGTAAGAGAATTTTAAGGGTTGATCTCTTTGTAAAATTGAGTTAAGTTTTACATAGTGTTTAACTTAACTTCAAATTTAACTTGTAGTTTATTTCATGGCGTTAGTCAGTGCCTGCAGGTGGCAATAGCCCATTTAGTTAATTATGTGGCTATTTGGAACTGGTAATTACAGTCAACAGGGACTGACTCAGGTCTTTGCAATTATTTGTTCGTAGAAATACAGGAGACCTTTTATGGACTGAATAAATAGCAATGCCTCTAGTTCTACAGAGTACAAAACTTGGGGAATTTGGTGCAGTGAAGAAGGAGTTGCTGTTCTGAAATCTATAGCAATAATGGTGGTGATTGGTAGATTTAAGGTGGGCCTTCATGAAAAACCTCAGTCGCTGTTGTCCTCCCTCTGCATCACAAACCAGCTGTTTGGCCAACTGAGCTAAACTGCCCCCATTGATGCTGTCAATTCATTTACCTGGATCTGCACCTGAAGTGCTGTAACCTGAAAGGCAACGGACCATGTGCTAGAAAGTTGGATTAAAATGAGTGGCTATTTTTTTCTTCTCTTTTTTGGTCGGTGCAGATACGATGGGTTGAGTGACCTCTTTCTGCACTAACATTTCTGGTTCTATGGTTCTAATAAACAGCAATTTTTGGTCTGTCCAGACTCTTTTGATTGCTGGTTTAGGTAGGACCTACTTCTTTATTCCAAATGTCATCTATTAAATGGTCAAAAATCATTACATTCAGTACACTCAGTACCTTAATGCTACAATAATATGTTACATTAAGGGGTTTGTTTGATGGTGGGATTAATTGGTGTGCAGTTCCTGTTTTAGTTATTGAGGCCATTTTTTTTAAAGATAATTTATTGAAGGCATATCCAAAGCATTTAGAGAATACAAAAACAGGAACATTAAACAACAACAAACACCGTATAACATATTAACTATACATAATAACACTATAACAAAACAACAGGAGCCCCCTATATATATACAAATATGACGCCAACGCCCTCAACAAGAAAAAAGAAAAGTAAACATTTTTATTTCTTAGTAAAACAAAATAATGAATCCCCCCACCCCCTAACACTCACCAAAATTACTATTGCACCACTTGAACCCATTCGGCCCGCTTGTGGATTTATCAAATTGAAGGTGAGGAGATTTGTCGGATTGAAGGTGAGGTGATTTGTCGGATTGAAGGTGAGGAGATTTGTCGGATTGAGGGTGAGGTGATTTGCCGGGTTAAAGGTGAGGTGATTTGTCGGATTGAAGGTGAGGTGATTTGTTGGATTGAAGGCGAGGTGATTTGTCGGATTGAAGGTGAGGTAATTTGCTGGATTAAAGGTGAGGTGATTTGTCGGATTGAAGGTGAGGTGATTTGTCAGATTGAAGGTGAGGTGATTTGCCGGATTAAAGGTGAGGTGATTTGTCGGATTGAAGGTGAGGTGATTTGTTGGATTGAAGGCGAGGTGATTTGTCGGATTGAAGGTGAGGTAATTTGCCGGATTAAAGGTGAGGTGATTTGTCGGATTGAAGGTGAGGTGATTTGTTGGATTGAAGGTGAGGAGATTTGTCGGATTGAAGGTGAGGTGATTTGCCGGATTAAAGGTGAGGTGATTTGTCGGATTGAAGGTGAGGTGATTTGTCGGATTGAAGGTGAGGTGATTTGTCGTATTGAAGGTGAGGTGATTTGCCGGATTAAAGGTGAGGTGATTTGTCGGATTGAAGGTGAGGTGATTTGTTGGATTGAAGGTGAGGAGATTTGTCGGATTGAAGGTGAGGTGATTTGCCGGATTGAAGGTGAGGTAATTTGCCGGATTCAAGGTGAGATTTGTCGGATTGAAGGGGAGGAACTTTGTCAGATTGAAAGTGAGATGATTTGTGAAATTGAAGATGAGGTGATTTGTCTGATTGGAAGTGAGGTGATTGTCGGATTGAAGGGAGGATTTATCGGATTGAAGATGAGGAGATTTGCTGGATTGAAGGGGAGGAGCTTTGCCACATTGAACACGAGGATCTTTGCCGCAACGATATAGGGTATTGAGGTGCCCACACTCTGGATTATTCAAACACGGTGAAAGGTTTATTAAGAAGTGTTGCTCATATAATCTAAGATGGTGAGCTGCAAAGCCCGTGCAAACACTCTGCTGACGCCACTACACATCATATGACACTTCACCAATAGGGATATTTTCTATGATACGTAATACACCTCCCCCTTTGCTTCATTAATGCGACAATAATGACTCAACATTTATACAACAGATCCACTTCTGAATTATCTCTTTACATATGGATGTAATTCAATAAGACAGTCTCTCGGATGGACGTCTATTCCTTTTTGGTTGAATTCAGTGTTCTGGAACCTGGCTACTCAAAACCATGGAAGAGTCCTCTTTTCCTTCAGTAAGTGGCACTTCTTGGGTCGTTAATCCAGCATGTCATTTTGGGTATTGGAAAGTCCTCAGAAACAGAATCTGAACATGTCGCTGTGCCTGGTCTCGGTTCCAAGTATCTCTCTCTAGATTTTCAAAGAGAAAACCTTCTTGAGAAGTTTCTGTGAATTCACTTCATGAAGCAAGTAGCTGATCAGCATGAGATTGCCAAACTCTTTCATCAGCCACCTGTATGGTACATGACAGGGTTTGTCAAAGTTCAACTCGTCGTTGGGTCGTGGCATGTCGGAAGGGTCGCGGAGCGATCAGTCGATGCATTCCTGCAGTGGTCCTAATCGCAGGAGAAGCGCCCTACGGCCACTATCGGCATTCTAATGGAGAATGGTGACCGCTATCAGCTTTTAAGTTAGAACAAAATGAGGCTGTGTGCAATCTTCCAGTCATAAGAGGCAGCGATGAGCAGGTCATGCACACTGCACATACACTTGACATCTAGCACCCTTTACAAATGTGCTTTTGGCATGAAATCACAGGGGAGAGCTTCTTCCATTTTTTAGCTGCTAGCAAGCAAGGCAACAGGAACGTGAAATTGGATCATTTTGTTACAAGGAAGAGACAGCCAGAGACACAAGTAGACAGTGTGCCTACTGGCCAGGATATCACATCTGAATCTGCTGGAGTAAGCTGTTCGGGAGAGTCCATGGCAGGATAGAGCTGTGCTAGTGTTAGCTCTGCACAGAGCTCCAACACCTCTGGTGAACAACCTACAAAGAAGAAACTTAATTTGGGACAAAGCTGTATAAAGATAATTTCTTCAGGTATGGTCTTATCAGTTGTGCCAATGCAATTAAGGATGCAGAGCCCATGTGTGTTATATGCAGGAAAGTACTTGAGAGGAGAAGTTTCAGGTTTTGAAAGAGAAACAGTGGGTGAAAATTCCTTTTGAGGCTGAGACCCAAGAGTCAATTATTATCTTACAGCTGACTCCAAATGAAAAGACTACACTGATATACCAGGAGCATCCAGTGCTGAGTAAAACAAGCATGTTGTTGCTATTGCCCTTCATGACGACCTACAGGTGCTAGGTTGGATTTTCCATTCTCACAAAAATGAAGATGGCACAAAGGAATGGGGTGAAGTTTGCAACTGATATGGACATTGTCCTCTCCTCCTGTGAAACTGATTGGAGTGTGATTGTGAGGACCAAGCAGACTTCCCTTTCGCATTAAAAGTAAGCAAACATGATGTGTGTCACGAAGGTTGGCTGGTTGGCAAAATTGAGTCCAAGGAAACAAAGTTTGAAAAACACTGGTGTATGATATTTGACCTGTCTTTTCTTGGATCATTGCCGGTACCCATTTCTCGTTGGTAGTGTAGCTTCTAACTAGCACTCTCCCTCTCCCTGGTTGAATAAACACATTTTAGAGTTTTGCTCCGTTCTGGCAATCTCTGAAGTATCAAGTAGAGTTAACAAATGGCAGCATGTGGTTAGCACTGTTGCATTACAGCGCCAGGGACTCCGGTTTGATTCCCGGCTTGGGTTACTGTCTGTGCGGAGTCTGCATGTTCTCTCCTTGTCTGCGTGGGTTTTCTCCGGGTGCTCCGCTTTCCTCCCACAAGTCCTGAAAGACGTGCTAGTTAGGTGAATTGGATATTCTGAATTCTCACTCAGTGTACACAACCAGGCACTGGAGTGTGGCAACTAGTGAATTTTCACAGTAACTTCATTGCAGAGTTAATGTAAGCCTACTTGTGACACTAATAAAGATTATTATTACTATTACTAAGTTTGTAGTTTTCCTTTAATCTACAGCATTGTTGATGAACTCAGTGTTGTAGCGTGTAGTTCTGGTAATTTGTTTACATTTCTTGCGAATATTCCGTGGTGCTTTGACACTTTGATAGAAGGCTTCAATGATTTCACAAAACGTTTGGCCAGTCGATTTGTTGCAGGATGGCTTGATATGGTGCATACCATTTCCCTTCAAGTATCCACAAGCTCCTTCAAAATAAACTGAGTACCATCATCACAATGAATGTGTGCATCGGTGTTCCAAATCTTGCGACTATTTTGTTTAGATTCTCAATGGTCTGCTCAGTCGTCATTGACTTCATGATCGCGACTTCCAGTCATTTTGAGTGTGTATCCATAATCACTAAGAATAGGTAACTTTCCAGTGGACTAGCATAATCGATCTGTATCCCTGCCATGGATGTGTCAGCCATTCCCATGGATGTAATGGTGGAATGTTCCTTAGTTTTGCACAGGATTGGCATTGCGCTACTTTCTCTTCAATTTGAGCATCAAATCCGGCCATCAAAAGTAACTGCATGCCAGTTCCTTCATCCTAACAACACCAGGATCAGGGGCTCTACTGCGCAAGCACAAAGGAATAATCACTCAAATTCCCCAAAATAGAACTTCATTCTGAACTGTCAACCCAAATCTTCGTCTGATATGGGCCTCGAGGTCTGGATTTCTCCTGTGAATGTCTGACCAGGTTCCTTTTTCAACTAAGTCCACCACCTTCCCCATCACTGGATTGGTTCTTGTGTATCTTTGAACTTGAGGTGAATCACAAGTACATTTTCCACAACAAATAGAGGATGTTGATGAAATGTTCTTCAGGTTTATGCTTGACTTGTAATGGCCTGCTGCTCTGACTTGCAATATTGCATTTCATAAGTGTGTGCCGACAATATCAATAATCGCCTTTGTTACATACTGGCCACAATTTAACCGGAAAAAAAATCTATGTCCACTTTTGGGCTGTAGCACGAGAAACACCCTGCTTTTTAATGTCTGGTTTTTCTGGTTTAATTTGCTGGTTTTGGTCCCGGGAGCACGCCAGCAGGAATGGCTTCTTGCAAATTGGGGCACCATTTTGTTTGGTTGCCCCGATCTCACCCCCCCACACACAATTTTCAAACCCTGCTTCCCCTCCCAACCTCAGGGAGGCCCTTGGAAATAAATACTCTCTCACCCCACTCCACTTGGTAAGGTCACCCTGGCCTGATCCCTGGCAGTACCAACTTGGCACTACCACCCTGGCAGTGCCCCTGCCAGCTTGCCAGTGTTACCCAGGCACCCTGGCAGCCAGGCTGGCGCTGTCAGGGAGCAGGTTGGCAGTACCCAGGTGCCGGGGGAGTGCCAGAGTGCCATCCTGTTCTGCCCTATCCCTGACCACCATTGAGACCCCCCACCCCCCAGGTGCCATTCCGACTTTTGCAGTTTGTGGAATCTAGTACTAAATGGCCCCCTAGCGGGGACTCCAGGCATGGCTGTTCGGTCTTCGGCGCTAGGAGAATCCCGTGAATGCATATTCAGATGAGTTTAATCGCTCATTAAATATGCTGATCTGGATCATGCCCAGTGAGGGCAAGATCCAGATTGAGATGTCTCGTGAGACTCCATTAAATTTGGTAAGGCAATCGCGCATCGCAAATCTTGCAAGAGGCCTCTCGCGAAATTCAATGGCCTTGTCCTAACACCACGTCAGGCACGATGAGGCCATTAAATCGCGCCCATGAGCTGCCAAAAAAGGTATACCTTTATACGGCCCAAAGATTGTTGTGAAGGATCAATGATCAGTCAAAAGAGTGAAATGACGGGTGGCACAGTGGTTAGCATTGCTGTCTCATGATACCGAGGACCCGGGTTTGCTCCCGGGCCCAGGTCACTGGCCATGTGGAGTTTGCACATTCTCCCCGTGCCTGCGTAGGTCTCAACCCTATAACCCAAAAGATGTGCCGGGTAGGTGGTTTGGCCACGCTAAATTGCCCCTTAATTGGAAAAATATAAATGGCCACTCTAAATTTATATAAGAATGAAATCACACCCATAAAAGATAATGGTGGAACCTTCTTACACCAAAAATGATGCTCAAAGCCTCTTTTCCAGATGAGCACAATTTGTTCCTGTGCTAGTAAAAGTTTGTGAAACTTATAAACGCTATTGATTGTTCCTCTCTTGAAGGCATTGTGTATAAGATAACTGCACTAACCCCATTGGGTGAGGCATCACAAGCAAGTTGCAACTTCAGTTTGGGATTATAATGAACCAACAGCTCTGATTTCCGTCAGCCTTCTTTTACCTCATTGTATGCACTTTTGCAATATTCAGACCAATGCTATGCCTGTTTGGCGCCTAAGAAAGTGTGTAAAGGCGCCAGTCATGTTGCTAAATTCTGCACAAATTTCCCATAATAACTGATCAATCTTAAAAACAACCTTAATTGTGTCACATTTTGAGGACGCAGCGCTTCTAAGATTGTTGATGTTTTCATTGGCTCCTTGAGTAAGCCATCTTTATCGATGATAAGACCATGGTAATTTATGAATGGCTTGAAAAAGGTTCACTTTTCCTTTTGCACTCTCAGATTGTGGCTGTGTAAACGCTTCAGATGCCGAGAGCTTCTCTGCACCCTCGCCTTTCTCTACCTCCCAGGCCCTTCAGCCAGAGCCCATGTCAGCGCCACATAGCAGCCATGTGGAGGCCACAGTCTGAGGGAAGTGCCCAACGGGTGCCTGCATGACTAGGCAGGCCCCCAAGCTCCTCAGTGCCATTTAGATAGAGAAGTGTTTTTTTTTTTAGAACAGTACAGCACAGAACAGGCCCTTCAGCCCTCGATGTTGTGCCGAGCAATGATCACCCTACTTAAACCCACGTAACCCGTATACCCGTAACCCAACAATCCCCCCATTAACCTTACACTACGGGCAATTTAGCATGGCCAATCCACCTAACCTGCACATCTTTGGACTGTGGGAGGAAACCGGAGCACCCGGAGGAAACCCACGCACACACGGGGAGGACGTGCAGACTCCACACAGACAGTGACCCAGCCGGTAATCGAACCTGGGACCCTGGAGCTGTGAAGCATTGATGCTAACCACTATGCTACCGTGAGGCCCCTAAGTGTTATAACCTGCCTGCCTACCACTTGCTGGGGACTAATGGCAATCTCACAATCCTTAGGGAGTATGAGTTTTCCCAATGAGGTGGGTGGAGAAATCATTAGCAGAGTCCCTGCATAAATAAAGCTGGCCAGTATGGAACCAGCTGGAGAGGAGTGAGCAGCAAGGGAGTTACTGCTGCTGCTGCTGTATATATATGTAATTGTAAATAAATGTTATTTCTTTCTAATCTACAAACTCCTGCTGGATTCTTTGTGGCCCTCATAAAACTGGCGACGAGGGTTAAAGTGGATAGCTGTCTACGCTGTTGAAGATACCTCCGTGGCTTTTTGTTGGATACAGGTTAGAAGTTTGTTTTCTGTTACACCATGCCTCTTTATGGACGTTTGGATGTCTTTGATGCTGCACTGGAAAGTTGGAACTAGTACACACAATGGATGCGTTACTATCTCCGGGCAAACAACATCACCAAAAATGAGTGCCAGGTTGTCATTTTGCTCACCGCCTGCGGCCCGCATACGTTTGGGGTGATTAGGAGCCTTACGTACCCAGCTGTGCCGGTCACCAAGACATTTGATGAACTTGTGACCTTAGTGGGGCAACATTTTAACCCAACCCTGTCCACGATAGTCCAGCGTTACCGGTTTAATACCGCTGAGAGGACCCCAGGAGAATCCCTTGCAGAGTTTCTATCCAGGCTACGCATGATTGCGGAGTACTGTGACTATGGTGAGACCTTGTCAGAAATGTTACGAGACTGTTTGGTTTGTGGTATTAACAATGCGGTCACCCAGAGAAAGTTGTTAGCCGAGCCAACATTGACTTTTCGACAGGCCATTCAAATAGTATTGTCCCGAGAGAGCCCAGAACGGGGAGTGCAGGAGCTACAGGGAATGGAGGTGCATGCCTTGGGGCGCAACCCCTTCCGTTCAAAAGTGTCTCCCCGCACCCCTGTGGTACCTTGGGTAGGGCCGCATCTGGGTCGACACCAGTGGCCGCCGGACGTTTCTCCCCGAAGGGAGCCTTCTCCAGAACCAATGGATGAGGAGCCATGTCAGTGTCGTTTGTGGGCACCGACCCCGCCGCGGACGCTGTTCCTGGGGCGCGTCGTTCCGACAGAAACTGGGGCCAGCCCAGGGGTAGTACCTTCCATTTGGATGAACCTGCGGCGACTACTCCCGCGGACGTAGAGACAGAGGATGACTGCCTGCAGCTGCATTGTGTGGCAGCTCCCCGTGTGGCCCCCATTAAGGTGACAGTACGGGTCAATGGTCACCCACTTGAGATGAAGTTGGATACTGGCGCAGCAGTCTCCGTGATCGCCCAGAGGACATTCGACCACATCAAGCAGGTTATGCAGACCCTTACATTAACCGATACACAGGTCAGATTGGCCACCTACACGGGGGAACCATTGGACATTGCAGGAACTACGATGACCCCTGTTGCTTAAGGACGCCAGGAGGGCCGTTTCCCACTTATCGTGGCGCGCGGCCACGGGCCCAGTCTGTTGGGTCGGGACTGGTTGCGCCATTTGTGGCTACAAATTCTGGAGGGTTGACTGAGGTGCTGGGACGGTACCCAGATGTATTCCAGCTCGGTTTGGGGAAAATAAAAGGGGCCCGTCACTCGTTTGGAGTCCTTGGGTATTATCAGGCCCGTCTGTTTCGCTGACTGGGCAGCGGCAATTGTACCTGTAATGAAGCCAGATGCCACAGTTCGCTTGTGCGGCGACTATAAACTTACAGTGAATACGGCTTCCCGTCTCGACCGATATCCAATGCCCAGCATAGAAGATCTCTACGCGAAGCTTGCAGGTGGACTCTCATTCACGAAATTAAATATGAGTTACGTCTACCTACAGTTGGAGCTGGACCCTGCCTCCCGGCCTTATGTAACTATTAATACATAATTATAATACGTAGAGACAGAGGATGACTGCCTGCAGCTGCATGTGTGGCAGCTCCCCGTGTGGCCCCCATTAAGGTGACAGTACGGAATCAGTAAGTGAGGAATTTGTGAAATTCTGAGTATGAAGGGATCGTGGCACCTGTCAGGGAAGGATTCTGAGAGACAACAGTTACTTTCACAGCCAATAGCAGGGTCCAGAGGGTCAATGTTTGTATCTTGAGTCTGCTGCATCAGGAAACATATGTCTGTCACCATTTCATGACTTAGCATTGGTCACCTTCAGCGCTGAATCTCTGTCATATTGAGGTTTGATATCCTCGGTTGTACACTCTTCCCACAGGGTAGTACCTGGTTATCCTCATTCTTCTTGATGTGCATGCAGCAGCCTCTTCCTCCTGACCTTGTGACCTCCCTCTGTCCCCCGCTGTACGTGGTGACTGGCTTCTTTGGCATCTATAAGACATTGTGCCATGACCATCTTTGCATTAAATGCTATACATCCTTTGCCAGCACAGTCCTTGTCCTGGCACCTGGGTGCACACGTCAGTAGAGACAAAAGTAATTTCCCTGGGAGACCAGGAGCCCTACCTTTCTACTCCCTTTAGTTTAGGGAAGACAGTTTGTTTTCTGCTACTTTTCAGGCTGTGAATCAAATTTTTGAGCTAAATTCCACAGGATTACCCTACCTCTCCAAAGGCGATCCAAAGAAAGACGGCAAGTTCAGATCTTTCTTACCAGATCTACTTCATACACTTCAGGATCCACACTCCAAGACTACCAAAATCAAACTCGAGTGGAGGCAACTGCTGATTTAACAGACCACTGCCTATGTAAAATGTACAGTCGCAAAACACACTCTGCTCCGGTTCCCACCCCTTCGAAAATGGAAAATGCCGTGCTTGGGGTAGGACTTATAATTTTCAGGCAGTTCAGCTATTTTGCCACAGCAGAATAGTTCCCTGTTGTGGCCAAAATCAGGGCCACTGAGCTATCACTACCCTTACAGAATGATGACTACATGTGTGTGACAGAAGAACTCTGTTCTGAATAAATAAACTTATATGTTGCAGAAGAGCATGATGTTTAAGCTTGGAGCCTCTGTGATGCTAATAGGCACAATTTAGCGGCCTTGTCCTGCCTGACTTGGTGTTGGGATGAGGCCATTGAATCTCGCAAGAGGCAATCTGGATCTCGGCCTCACTGGCCATGTCCCATTAGGCTCATTTGAATATGAGTTAGCGGGATTCTCCCAGCACCAGGGACCCAACGGTCACGCCTGGGCGACCTCGCCAGGGTGCCATTTAGTTCTGGTTTCCACAAACGTGGTTCAGTAGTAATGGCACCAGGGGGAGGGGGTCTCGTAGGTCATTAGAGATGCCCGGGTGGTTGGGAACAGGACAGGGTGGAGCTCCGCCACCCGTGTGCATTGGCAGAGCCAGCCTGACACTGCCAGGGTGCCAAGGTACAGCCAGGCTGGCAGTGTCCGGGTGCCAGATTGGGAATGCCAGGGATCATGCCCGGGGAGCTTTACCAGGTGGAGAGGGGTTGGAGAGAGGGTGTGACCCAGAGGACCTCCCTGAGGTTGGGGGAAGGATGAGGGGCCAAAAACAAGGGGGGGAGAGATCGAGGCAGCCAGACAAAATGGTGACTCAATCTGCGAGGAGCCTTACCTGCTGGGCTCACCAGCAAGAAATGACTCAGGGCAGCCAGTGTCACCTGGGAGGAGGTGGCAGCGGCCGTCGGCTCAGGGAGCACCACGAGGAGGACCGGCACCTCATGCCGTAAGAAGATCAACGACCTCCACCAAGCCACATGGGTGAGTTGGCACCGGCCCCTGGACAAGTCCCGCTTGCCATCCCGTCCCACCCCCTGATGATCATGCGCCTGGCACCACCCTGACCCAGCACCATACCGTGCCCTGGCCCACCCATGTCGAACTGTGCCCCCCCCCCACGATGAAGAAAGCATTCAGCTCACAGTGCCCCCTCTGTGTCCCTGCAGGAGAGGTTGGCTCACAACAGATGAGAAAGGGCCCAGATGGGCCACGGGGTGCCAGACAGAGTTCTCACCCGATGAGGAACAGGGGGTGGCAATGGTGACAGATCGGTCACCATCGTAGAAATTGGCGTACGATGCAGAGGTGAGGATCCATCAACCGCCCCCCAGATGACCTGTCACACATGAGTTGTTAATGCCATACAGAATGGCCCATCTCTCTCAATGACCACATGTCCATTATCCCACAGATTCTCCATCCGATGGTTCTGGCCCATTCCCCCCCCCCCCCCCCCCCTCCCCCCCCACACACACACGCACACACACACTGCCTCCCATGAGAACATCTCGGATGAGAGCTCCAAGGAGGCCACCATATTCGGGGCACAGCTGTCAACCCGACCCTCCACCAGCGCGAAATGCTAACAGCTGTGGCCCCAGTTTGGAGCTCCACTCTGATGCTCATCCTCTGTGCTGCTCAATTTGTCCCCTGCCACTGATCAGCAGAATGCGACCTGCAGCTCCATAGTCAAGCTGATCAACGGCTGGCACAACATCCGCTCCCACAACATGAAGTACTCGTTGGGAAGCGGTCAGCAGTCTGTGCCTTTTGTGGATCCGCCTCCTGGACAGTGAGAGGGAAGCCAAACCAGGTTTGTCGGCGAGGAATACCGATCAAACGAGACCAGTCAATACGGCTAACACATATCAACACTGGAAGAAACCTACCTACAAAGTCATCACTTTGTGTCCCCACTCCCTGAAAAGCAGGAAGTAAGTGCTTTGGTGGGAATGGAGAAGGAGATGACTTGGATGTTTGGATAGTGCAATGCAGTGGAACCAGTAGGAAATATTGTGACATTGTACGTGTTTGACAAGTTACTTCGTAGAACATAGAACAATACAGCACAGAACAGGCCCTTCGGCCCTCAATGTTGTGCTGAGCTTTGTCCGAAACCAAGATCAAGCTATCCCACTCCCTGTCATTCTGGTGTGCTCCATGTGCCTATCCAATAACCGCTTGAAAGTTCCTAAAGTGTCCGACTCCACTAACACAGAAGGCAGTCCATTCCAAACTCTAACCACTCTCTAGTAAAGAACCTACCGCGGACATCCCTCCTATATCTCCCACCCCGAACCTTATAGTTATGCCTCCTTGTAACATTCTGGTCTGGAATGCCTCCTGGTCATTCTTTTACTTCTCACATAAGAATAAAAAGCCTTGGGGTTTTCCTTGATCCGACCCACCAAGGACTTCCCATGCCCTCTCCTAGCTCTCCTTAGCCCTTTTTTAGTTCATTCCTTGCTACCTTGTAACCCTTAAGTGACCCAACTGAACTTTGTTTTCTCATCCTTACATACTCCTCCTTTTTCCTCTTGACAAGACATTCAACTTCTTTTGTGAACCATGGTTCCCTCACATGGCCATTTCCTCCATGCCTGATAGGGACATAACTATCAAGGACACGCAGTATTTGTTCCTTGAACAAGCTCCACTTTTCATTTGTGCCTTTCCCTGACAGTTTCTGTTCCCATCTTATGCTCCCTAATTCTTGCCTAATCACATCATAATTACCTCTCCTCCAATTATAAACCTTGCCCTGCCGTATGGCCCTATCCCTCTCCATTGCAATAGTGAAAGTCACCAAATTGTGGTCACTATCTCCAAAGTGCTCTCCCACAAACAAATCTAACAGTTGGCCCGGTTCATTACCCAGTACCAAATCCAATTTGGCCCCACCTCTTGTCGGCCTATCCACATATTGTGCCAGGAAACCCTCCTGCACACACTGTCCAATAACTGCTCCATCCGAACTGTTCGACCTATAGAGGTTCCAATCAATATTTGGAAAGTTAAAGTCACCCGTGACAACTACTCTGAGACCTCCACACCTATCCATAATCTGCTGTACAATTTCTTCCTCCACATGTCTATTACTATTTGGGGGCCTATAGAAAGCTCCTAACAACGTGACCGCTCCTTTCCTATTTCTAACTTCAGCCCATATTACCTCAGTAGGCAGATCCCCTCGAACTGCCTTTCTGCAGCCGTTAAACTATCCTTGATTAACAATGCAACTCCTCCACCTCTTTTACCACCTTCCCTACTCTTCCTGAAACATCTATACCCTGGAACTTCCAACAACCATTCCTGTCCCTGTTCTAACCATGTCTCCATTATATGACGCCACTGGCACATTCTTCCGCAATGCGGGCCGACCACCAATCCCTTCCCAACGCCCGGGCATAGTGGCCTGGATTCCACCCCCCATCCCAATGGCATTCCACGGGAAGGTGATGGGTGTGAGCGAGCATGCAGCAGACAGGCAGGGGTCAGACAATGGCATAGATTGAGGAGCACCAGCACCCGGCTCTCAGCGGGTTATCATCACCCCCCTGCCAGCCCCCATGGGCAGCACGGTAGCAGTGGCCAGCACGGTAGCACAGTGGTTAGCACAATTGTTTCACAGCTCCAGGGACCCAGGTTCAGGTCCTGGCGTGGGTGCTCTGGTTTCCTCCCACAGTCCAAAGAAGTGCAGGTTATGTGGGGTTACTGAGTTATGGGGATAGGGTGGAGACATGGACTTAAGTGGGGTGCTCTTTCCGAAGGCCAGTGCAGACTCGATGGGCCGAATGGCCTCCTTCTGCACTGTAAATTCTATGAAATCTATGAATTCGACACTGACTCATTGACAGCGGCAACACAGTCACGTCACCCTGGGGTGATGAGATACATACCATGGAAGGTGGAATAAGGCGGTGGGGGGGGGGGGGGGGGGGGGGAGTGGGTTGGGGGGGGGGGAGTGGGTTGGGGGGGGGGGAAGGAGTGGGTTGGGAAGGACTGGAGAAGGGAAGACAGGGTGAGATGACGGACGAAGCCACGGACTCCCGGGCGCTCAGAACGGCACCCCACCCCCACCCCCCCCATCCAGCCGAGGGGTAGCCTCCCCACAGATGGCGCCCCCTAACCGAGGCTACCCCCTTCACAGGAACTCGGCCACCCTCACCCCGAGCACTGGGGCAGCAACCCCAGTGCCCCCAGTCTCATTGCCTGGGAGCGAAGATGGCTACTCACCTGCTCGGATCCCCACAGCAGCCATTCGGCCTGCTTCCTGTTTTAAAAAGGAGTACTAATCGGTGCCTGCGTGACCACTTTCAGGGGAGGCCGTTAGATAGGGGATCGTTCCCGTTAATTGTATGGAGATTGGCTTTAAATGGTGATTATTGGTTTCTCACCATGCCATGACGGTATCCTGGTTTCACCAATGGGAGCAGGATGGTTAGAATTGCAAACTGATCGGCGCCGGCGCAATTCTCGGTTTTGGCCTCTCCAATAATCTAACACCGCGTTGCGTTCTCGCTCAAGCACGACGCAGCCGAAAAATCACACCCACCCTTAGTCACTTTTTTGGGCCCTGGGGAGTTTCTCCCACACTTTAGCCCACACCTAGAATTATTTTCATCACTGGGCAGTTGAAACCTGCTGCCCAGACAGGCTCCTCAGAGATCGGGCGCCATTTTGAAAAGGTGCCATGATCTCTAAGTGAGCTTGAGCGTCCTCCACAGCCCCCATCCATGGGCAATGTCGGCCCCCACCCACATGGGCATTACCCCACACCCCCACCAAGTGAGGATACCCCACTATGTGGTCCTTGTGAGCTGCACGATAGCACAGTGGTTTTCACTGTTGCTTCACAGCGCCAGGGTCCCAGGTTTGATTCCCGGCCTGGGTCACTCTGTGTGGAGTCTGCACATTCTCCCTGTGTCTGCGTGGATTCCTCCAAGTGTTCAGGTTTCCTCCCACTAGTTCCGAAGGACGTGCTGTAAGGCGAATTGGGCATTCTGAATTCTCCCGCAGTGTACCCGAACAGGCGCCGGAATGTGGCGACTAGGGGCTTTTCACAGTAATGTCATTGCAGTGTTAATGTAAGCCTACTTGCGACAATAAAGATTACTGTAACTTTTTTTTAACTTGAGGGTCCACCACTTCAGGCCCCACCCCACCCCCTTATAGCCCCCCCCCTCTTCCAGGACCCCACCCTTCACCTCCCCCAACCTCCCAGAGGCCCCTATGTACTTGCCCTGCACCCACCCACCCTTCATTCCCCCTCACCCTTCTCCCATCGACATGGTCCTCTTTAGGCCCTGTCCCTTGACAGTGCCTCCCAGGCACCCTGACACTACCACCATGGCAGTGCCCCTGCCGGCTTTGCAGTGCCACTTGGGCAGTGCTAAGGTGCCAGCCTGGCTGTGGCAAGGTCCCCGCATTCCTGGGGAAGGGCTAGGGGACCCTGCACTATCCCTGACCACCCAGGGGTCTGGGAGACTCCTCGGATGCCATTCGCCTGGTCCACGTTTGTGGACTAGTACTGAACAGCGCCTGACTGGGGCCTCCCTGGGACGGCTGGGAGATCCCGGGAGGCCAGTAGATTCCAGGTCAGCTTGCTGAAGTCGGTTTAAATCCAAGCGGGATCCTGATCCAGACAACTCGCAAGATCTGAGTAAATCTTGCGAGGTGTACTGGCTGCCGGGAATCCCACGGGAGGCTTCTCCCAGCATCTACTGGCCGTGCAACGCTCCTGTTCAAGCGTGACGCGGCTGGTAGATCACGCCCCGATAGCAAGATTCTCCATCAATAATTTTATTACAAGTAATTGCCATATATCACAACTACTTTTTGCACATATATGTCTCAAAATTACAGACCAGTAAATCATTTATAAAAAAGCACTATAACTACATTAACTTGAAATTAATTAAAATATGTTTTGAAGTTGAAATGTGACTTCATAGTATTTGGGGAGTGTTGCTCACTGACCTTTTGGCCATGGGCCAGGATCTCAATCAACATCCTGCTCCAGGATTACTGTCAGGAATGGAGTGATTGGACATGGGTCTTGCAGTTCCCAGCCCAGTGAGCTCCTGATTTCAATCATACCACTCAGGCCATTTGCCAAATGACAAGCACTTCCCACAGAAAAATAAATAATCAAAGCAATGGCGCTGTTTTAACTGGTTTGTTTCGCTTGTGTGGAGTTAGGCTAACCCTGGTTTGGCTAGCATTCACTTTCACCTCTTTAAATAAGTGGGGACACACATGAATGGCAACTCACTGATGATCACAGTTGATCAGGCTGCAAATGAATGCCAGAAGGCATTTGCACCAAGAGCCACAAGTGAGGAGGAGATAAAGTGCAAATGGCTCCTAAGCCTCATGATCCAGCCTATTTATGACTGATCATTATTAATTATCAATTGCATTGCAAGCCCATATAGCTTTTAACCTCACTATTATAACAACGTTTGTATAGCACCTTTAATGTAGTAAAACCTCCCAAGGCACATGGCAAGAGCATTATCAAACAAAAATTGATACCATTACACTAAAGAGATACGAGGACAGATGGCCAAAAGCTTGGTCAAAGCTTGAAGGGCAACTAGAGATGGACGATAAATGCTGGCCAAACCAGGCCTCCCACATCCCGTAAATGAATTTTAAAAAATTATTGCCCATCCTTAATTGCCCTTGAGAAGGTGGTGGTGAGCTGCCTTGAACGGCTGCAGTCCGTGTGGTGCAGGTAAAACAGTGTTGTTAGGAAGGGGTTTCCAGATTTTGACCCAGTGACAGTGAAGGAACGGTGACATATTTCCAAGTCAGGATGGTGAGTGACTTGGAGGAGAACGCAGGTGGTGGTATTCCCATGTGTCTGCTGTGTTTGTCCTTCTGGGTGGTAGAGTTCATGGCCGGGATTCTCCGATCCTGCGCTCCGCAATCGAGCTCGACGCAGGGGCGGAGAATGGGGCGTCGGTCCGGCTCTGGGACGCGATTCTTTGCGGAGCAGAGAATTGCCCGTTAGCCGTGCAACTCCGGTCGCGTGGCGCCGGTCGGGGGCCGTTGAAAAAGGCTCCCACAGCGATTCTCTGCAGTCGACTGGCCGAGTCCCGCCAGCGTGGTTCCCGTATGGTTTCACCCGGCAGGAGCTCGGCGTCGTGGCTGCGGGGGCCGTCCTGGTGGGGAGGCGGGGGGTTCAGACTCCGGTGGGGGCCTCCACGATGGCCAGGCCGGCGATTGGGGGCAACCAATAGGTGGGCACGTGCATTCCGGCGGGGGGGGGGGGCTATCTTCTTACGTGCTGGCCTGTTGTTGGGCTCTACCATGCTGCTCGGGGGCTGCCGCGTAAATGGCCGCAGACACGCAGCCAAACATGCAGGGCCCTGTATCAGCTGCAGCGGGGAGCACGCCGGGGCCCTGCTATCCCCCTGAACTCCAGAGAATTACTCCGGACATTTTGAGTGATTCGCGCCTGTTTTCCGGCCGGCGTGGGGGCATAGCCCCATTTTCGGAGAATCCCGGGCCATAAGTTTGGAAGATGCTGTCAAAGGAGCTTTGGTGAGTTAATGCAGTGTGTGGTGAATCATAATAGCATAATTCATACATTTATCACACATGTTGTACCATGCCTCTGTAAGCTCGGCACACGAGCAGTTGCGCGGCTCTGCCCCTAGGGGGAGGTGTACTGGGAATGTACAGAAGTTTGTACTGGGCTCCACCCTTGGCTCCGCCCATGACTCCTCCCCCCCACTGGTTGTATAAAGCTTGGCAGTCGGAGCCTGCCTGCCAGTTCATCTAGAGTTCATCTCGTCACAGGCAAGCTCTGTTGTAAGACGATTAAAACCACTTCTAACCACGTGTCACGTGAATTAATGGTCTCATCAATTTAATCGTCTTAAGAAACAGTAAGGAACGACTATGGAATCAGCCCTCAAGCCTGATCGACTGGAACTCGACCCACAGGATGCAATCTTTTCACATTGGCTCCAATGTTTTAAGGCCTACCTGGCTGAAGCAAGCACCCCAGAAATGACGGGGGAGCAGAAACTCAGCCTACTGCACGCAAGGATGAGCCATCGTATATCTACTCAGTTAAATTGTACCGGCTCATATACAGAGGCCCTGGCCCTACTCGACAAAATGTACGTGAGGCCCGTCAAAGAGGTCTACGCGCGCCACGTTTTTACTACACGCCGCCAGTGCCCCACAGAACCACTAGAAGAATTTCTAAGAGACTTAAAAGCCTTATCCCGGGACTGTAATTACCAAGCTGTAAATGCTGCTCAACATAGAGAAGTTGCTGTCCGCGATGTCTTTGTTGCAGGCCTTAGATCGAATTACGTGCGTCAGCAACTGCTGGAAAAAGGGGCTCAAAATTTAGAAGAAACTGTTGAACTCGCTACAACTATGGAGGTCTCGTTTCGTAGCCTCACCTCGTTTCCTGCGGACTCCGCGACCCCATCATGGGCCCGCGCGGCCGCCCAGCCACCATGCTGCCCCAGCCTGCCACTTTTGTGGCCAATCCCAGCACCCGCGGCAGCACTGCCCAGCCCGCAACGTGACCTGCAGCAGCTGCGGGCGAAAAGGTCACTACGCCAGAGTGTGTCTGGCAAGGAAGGCCCCAGCCCCTAACCCTCCCGCGGCACAAAACAACTGCTCTCCGCACTCGCAGGCCCCGGAACGCTGCGGCCTATACCCTGACTCCGCCCCCGCCCGCCACGTGCGCTCCATCTTGGACGCCATCTTCCTCGCCGCCCACCACGTGTAATCCACGGGGGCGGCCATTTTGGGCTCCATTCTCTCCAAAATTTGATTGAAGACTGCGACCTCAGCGGGCACTCATCGCGGGGCCACCCCAGCACAGCCGACCGAGCCGCCAACCATCCGCAACTCAATGCAGTCCACTGGACCAATCACGCCCAAAACATCTCTCCAACTCTTTGACGATGGTCCAAATCAACGGGTACAGTACACCGTGCCTTTTCGACTCCGGGAGCACCGAGAGCTTCGTACACCCAGATCTGGGAAGACGCTGTTCGCTCCCTGATTTTCCTGCACTATCTCCCTCGCTTCGGGTTCCCACTCTGTCCACATCCAAGGGCGCACCATCGCGACTCTAACGATCCAAGGCGCTAGTTACTCTAATTATCAACTATACGTCCTGCCCGAACTCTGTGCCCCACTCTTACTGGGACTCGACTTTCAGTGCAATCTCAAGAGTCTCACCCTCAGCTTCGGCGGACCCCTACCCCCACTCACCATTTGCAGTCTAGCCACGCTGCGAATCTCCCCCCCTCCTCTCTTTGCCAATCTCACTCCGGACTGTAAACCCGTAGCCACTCGCAACAGGCGGTACAGCCTACAGGACAGGGTGTTTATCCGAACCGAGGTCCGGAGGCTACTACGTGAGGGGATCATAGAGGCCAGTAACAGCCCCTGGAGAGCTCAGGTGGTGGTCGTCAAGACCGGGGAAACATTCCGCATGGTCGTGGACTATAATCAGACCATTAATCGGTTTACGCTCCTCGATGCGTACCCCCCCCCCCAGGATTGCAGACATGGTGAATCAGATCGCCCAGTATCGTATTTTCTCCACGGTGGATCTGAAGTCTGCATACCACCAGCTCCCAATCCGCCCGGAGGACCGCCACTTCACGGCGTTCGAGGCCGATGGCTGCCTCTTCCACTTCCTCCGGGTTCCCTTTGGCATCACAAATGGGGTCTCGGTGTTCCAACGAGCAATGGACCGAATGGTGGACCAGTACGGGCTGCGGGCCACATTTCCGTACTTGGACAACGTCACCATCTGCGGCTATGACCAGCAGGACCACGATGCCAACCTCAATCGATTTATCCAGACGGCCCAGAAGCTTAATCTCATGTACAACAAGGAGAAATGCGTTTTCCGCACAACCAGACTAGCCATCCTTGGCTATGTCGTGGAAAACGGAGTCCTGGGCCCCGACCCGGACCGTATGCGCCCCCTCTTAGAACTCCCTCTCCCTCACTGTCCCAGGGCCCTCAAACGGTGCCTGCGGTTCTTTTCATATTATGCCCAGTGGATCCCTCAATATGCGGACAAAGCCCGCCCACTCTTTAAGGCCACACTTTTTCCCCTGTCAGCTGAGGCTCGCCAGGCCTTCAACTACATCAAGGAGGACATCGCCAAAGCGGTCATGCGGGCGGTGGATGAATCCGTCCCTTTCCAGGTAGAGAGCGACGCCTCAGAGGTAGCTCTTGCAGCCACATTGAATCAGGCAGGGAGACCAGTCGCATTTTTCTCCCGAACCCTCTCTGCTTCGGAACTTCGACACTCCTCGGTCGAAAAAGAAGCACAAACCATTGTGGAGGCTGTACGTCACTGGAGGCACTACCTCAAAGGTAGAAGGTTCACCCTCATCACCGACCAAAGATCGAGTTTGACAACTCGCAAAGGGGGAAAATTAAAAATGATAAAATCCTGAGGTGGAGGATCGAACTCTCCACCTACAAATATGATATCATGTATCGACCGGGGAAGCTCAACAAGCCCCCAGATGCCCTGCCCCGCGGCACGTGCGCCAGCACGCAGAGCAACCGCTTAAAAGTAATGACCTCTGCCACCCGGCTCGCCCACTACATTAAAGCCCGTAATCTGCCTTTCTCTACCGAGGAGGTAAAAGCCGTCACCAGGGACTGCCCGATCTGCGCGAAGTACAAACTGCACTTCTATAGACCAGACAGGGCCCACCTGATCAAGGCTTCTAGGCCCTTTGAACACCTCGCTATCGATTTCAAAGGGCCATTCCACTCGACTAACCGGAATGTGTACTTCCTAAATCTCATCGTCGAGTTCCCCCAATTCCCTTTTGCTATCCCGTGCCCCGACATGACCTCCCACACAGTCATTAGGGCCCTTCATAGTATCTTCACCCTGTTTGGTTTCCCCAGCTATGTACACAGCGACCGGGGTTCGTCCTTCATGAGCGACGAGCTGCGTCAGTACCTGCTCGACAAGGGCATTGCCTCAAGCAAGACTACCAGCTATAACCCCAGGGGGAACATGCAGGTGGAGAGGGAGAATGCGACGGTCTGGAAGACCGCTCCATGCTATTAGGTCCCTCTTGTGTACCGCCACCAATCAGACCCCTCACGAGTGGCTCTTTATCTTTTCCAGGGGCACTACCACAGGGGTTTCGCTCCCGGCATGGTTGAAGACACCGGGCCCAGTGCTCCTCATGAAGCACGTCAGGGCACACAAAACTGACCCACTTGTGGAAAAAGTGCTCCTACTACACTCAAACCCCCAATACGCCTTCATAGAGTTCCCTGACGGCCGTCAGGACACCGTATCCCTCCGGGACCTAGCGCCTGCAGGATCAAACCCCACCACTACCACCACCGAGGTACCCCTCACACTACATCCCACCCAACTCGCAGCACCCCACGCCCCCGCGCCTACCAGTTCGCTACACATGTTCCGCACGCCCGCACCCGCAAGCTCCCAGCGCCCCCACTCCCCAGTCGAACCAGACGGGTACGAAGCTCGGACAGAATCACCCCCGGAGTCCGCCATCGTACCTCAACCGACTGTGATCATCCAGCCACCAGAAGGGGCTGCAACCCCGGTGCTCCGCCGATCACAACGGACAACTCGACCACCGGACAGGCTCAATCTGTAAACCATCACCCCCGCCGGACTTGATTTTTTTACAGGGGGTGAATGTGGTGAATCATAATAGCACAATTCACACTGTTATCACACATGTTGTACCATGCCTCTGGAAGCTCAGCACACGAGCAGTTGCGCGGCTCTGCCCCTAGGGGGAGGTGTACTGGGAATGTACAGAAGTTTGTACTGGGCTCCACCCTTGGCTCCGCCCATGACTCCTCCCCCCCCACTGGTTGTATAAAGCTTGGCAGTCGGAGCCTGCCTGCCAGTTCATCTAGAGTTCATCTCGTCACAGGCAGGCTCTGTTGTAAGACAATTAAAACCACTGTTCACTTCTAACCACATGTCGCGTGAATTGATGGTCTCATCACAGTGCACACTACTACTACTGTACATCAGGAGTGGATGTTTAACGTGGTGGATGGTATGCCAATCAATTGTTTGCATTGTCTTGGATGGTGTCAAGCTTCTTGATGTTATTGGAGCTGAACATCCAAGCAAGTGGAGAGTATTCCATCACACTCCTGACGGGTTGCATCTTGTAGTTGGTGGACAGGCTTTACAGAATCAGAGGTGTGCTTCTTGCAGCAGAATTCCCATCCTTTGACCTGCTCTTGTAGCCACAGTATTTATATGGCTAGTCCAGTTCAGTTTCTGATAAATGGTAACCCCACCAGGATTTTAATAGATAGGGATTCAGTGATGTCAATGCCATTGAATGTCAAGAGACAATGGTTAGACCGTTTCTTGTTGGAGATGGTCATTGCCTGGCACTTATGTGCACGAATGATATTTTCCTCGTGTCGGCCCAAGCTTGGATATTGTCCAGGGGAAGGAATTTTCCTGCCCTTCCTGCTGGCAGGATCTTCAGGTCCCACCAAAAGTGCCCCCCCCCGTCCCCGTCCCCCCCCCCCTCCCCCCACACACACACAGTGTGTTCCTCGGTGGCGGGATGGACGCGCCATGCAAAATTCCGTAGACATCACAGATCCGGTGGCCAATGATGAGTCACCTCTGTCGCCGGAAAACATGGTGCAGGGGGGTGGGAAAATCCCGCCCGCTTGGTCTTCCTGCATATGGACCTGCACTGCTTTATTGCAGTTTCAGAGATTAGTGCCTAGACAGCTAAAGACATGGACAATGATGGTGCTGAGACAAAGAATCAGGGATAGTAGATGCCAGATTGGAGGTGTGCAAAGATTTGCTGGGGGACGTCATAGAGGTATTGTTGGTTCAAAAGCCCAATGTAGACATGCAAGCAGAGTAGTGATGATTAAATAAGATTTAGAATGCAGGCATATTTAAAGCACCATTGTTCAGTAAATAAACATTTGTCTTGAAAAGGAAAATCACATTAAATTGGGTTAATTTTTGTAAAATGCTAACTGACCAGATGTCCAAAACTGACTCAAGGAATTTAAAATATTGACTAGTGGGCTACAAAAGAAACAAAGCAGCTGTTTAATTGGCGGAAGAAAGATTGACGGTATGTTCATGTAATACATGTTGAAGATTATTTTTTAACATAAACAAGAGAATGGAATTCCAGTTGGGAAGGAAACCAAGTAATCCATATGCCAACTAAACCATGTGTGGGGGTTGAAATCAAAACTGCCTCAAGTCTAAAAAATATTACTCATATAGCTAAGTGTATTCCATCCAAAATGCATTGACTCCTTCCAGGGCTCCTTGTTCACAGCAACGTGGTGCCCTCTAGTCCCCTCACCAAGAAACCATTGTTCAAATGCGAGCTGTTCAAACATTGGGATATTAAAGCTGAGTCTTGTCCTCTGTTCACTTCATCCAACATCCACATGTACCCCCTCAACATTGCTCACTACATAGTAATCAGGGTTGAGAACTTGCCTCATTTTTCTTCCCAAACTCAGGAGGCAGTGAGACTAATTGTGACAGATTGGCTGAAATCAGTAAAGGGTCGAGATCATGGCCTATAAAAATTAGTTATTATCTGAAAAACCTCCTTGCGCAATCAGAGGAACAGTTTCTGCTGGTCCACTAGTTTTCACACCAGGAACTCTTCTGTTCCCCCAAACAATGGTAAGTTACCTGGAGTTGGAACGGATTATCCCATTTTACCTAAGCACCACTACAATCCATTTTGCCTCAGCTGAGGAAACTATGTTGAATTGTTTAGAAAATTTTGCTCAGAAATCGTTTCAGTCTGCCGAAGAATGGATTACTCCAACAGAAGAACATTGAAAGTTCAAAGCCATAATTGATTGGATGAAGTTCAGCACCACAAACCAGTGAAATATTTTCATTCTTTAAAACAAAACCTTAAGAGTACCCAATTTATTTTTCCAATTAAGGGGCAATTTAGCGTGGCCAATCCACCTACCCTGCACATCTTTGGATTTGTGGGGGTGAGACCCACGCAGACATGGGGAGAATGTGCAAACTCCACACGGACAGTGACCCAGCGCCAGGACCGAACCCAGGTCCTCGGCGCCGTGAGGCAACAGTGCTAAAGTGAAATATTTTGATGTTTAAATTTATTTATCTTTAATTATGCCATGTATATACACATTTATTATTTTTATTGCTAATGAAGTAATTAATTTGCCAATTATGATTGCACTAATGATCCTGAAATGGCAAAACAAACTTTAATGATATATTAAATTTGAACTATGTAACGATAATTAATCAAGAACAAAAATTTGCTGCAGCAGAGGCATATTCAGCTGAAAACTATGAGATTTGGCAGGTCTGACATTTCCGGAAAAAAAACTTTTCTCATTCCCACTTGACCTTTAAGGGGAAAGCAGTGGTGTCCAGGCAACATGCTCCTCAATGACCATGAATGGTTTCATGTGTACATTGTCAGGTTTTTCTCCTTTTAAGGTGGAAAACTCTACTATGAAGGCCGGTGAAGAGCTGACAAATTCATTGCAGTCATAGCTCATAAGCAGGCAGGATGACTTGGGACTTGAATTTTCAACCATTGGGTGGTAAATTATATGTTAATCATGTTTGAATCCTCTGAGGAGTACAGGAAGATTTCAATGCCCCATGAAATTTCAAAATCATAAATGTAAGAATGATGGCATTTCCAGGCTACTTATTTTACTTACAAAATGGTGTGGAAAGGCATAGAGATTCATTTAAAATGGAGAGGGAATGGATGAGTGGCATTTAAACTGTTCAAGTGGCAATTTACTGACACAACTTTTTATGTTTTTAAAATCCAAATCAAATTAATTAATTAACCTGATATCTTCAAACTCCTAAACCAAAGCTTATGCCACACATGGACATCGCAAATTAGTCATTGCTAAATTTCAGAATCATTCCACCTTCTGTACTTCTAGTTCATATTGTCATCATGGTTGGGAATTCTTATAACTGTATGGTTGTTCTATTAATAATAATTCTCTGTTTAACTGCTCCCAATTTTACTATCTAATCGCACATTAGTTGGTTCTCTATTTCACTCTTGCCTGGTTCTCTATTTCAGCTGAAAGTATTCCAGTTTCAAACTCCCCAGCAGCTAACAAAAACTACATTTCCTAACACAATACAGTAACCCTTACCAATATTTATGTTTCCAGACCAGTCATTTTTCAACTACAATACCATTTGTACAAGCCTCTCCGAGACAATATTCTAGTTTTACTCCTAAATTGTAAATTTTAATCTATACTGATAACAGAGGCTACACACATGCCCCTCAACAAGATAGAATTTGGACAGAGGCTATTTGAAATAGACAAATATGATGGTACTGGTTCAAGTTCCAGCTATGCAACAATATCACTGTCAGTTTTTCTTTCAATACGAGGCCATTACTAATAAAACAAAACCAAGTTCACAATTGAATTATGATCACAGAATTTTTACAGCACAGGATGAGCCCATTCAGCCCATCGTGTTGCACTGGCATTCAAATGAGCAATTTACTTAGTGTAAACCCACCTTCTCCCTATAACCCGTGCACATTATTCCTTTTCAAATAAGTCTATTTCACTTTTCACTGCCTTGATTGAACTGCTCTACCCCACTCTCAGGAGGTGAGAGTGACCTTAACTACTTGCTGCTTGGGAAAGATTTTTCTCAAATCACGTTTGCTTCTTTTGCAAATTACATTTATCTCTGTGCCATCTCGTTCTCGATCCCTTTGCGGGTGGGAAGTGTTTTTCCCGATCAACTCAGTCCAGATCCTTCATGATTTTGAACATCTCTGTCAAATTTCATCTCAGCCTTCCTTTTTCAAGGAAAACAACCTTAACTTCGCCATTCAATTAAGACCCAGGAAACTGAGTGGTAAGGCGAAGGCAGATTTATTTATGTTATCAAGAAATCTGCCCAAGGCAGCGAATATAATTACAGGATACAACCCCGTTGGGACAATCAACATGTCGGTCCCTGTTTGGGCCGGCCTTTTCACTGAGTTCTTATCAGCCCCAGCTGGGTGGGCCTTTGCCCACTAGCGGGTAGCTCATATTCAATGAATCCCACGGGAAGATCAATTAGGGTATCCCTGTGGACCTCGTGGAGGTTATTACACCCCTTCCCCCATGCCCAAATGTTCCCTCTCTTCCACAAACGGAGGATGCCTTCTGCGCCGCTTTGCACACAGTTGGGCTTCAGTTGGCGGTGGGTCTGGGGCGGGTGGCGTATAGCGGTTTGTAGACCACCTGTTCCAAAATGATCTCTGGAGGGCTATTGCTAGGGGTTCAGCTCCGGATACACTTTGTTCGTAAGTGCGGACACTTCAGTGTCCATTTTCAGTCGGGTTCATCATCATCTTGACTGTCCAGGCTTTGGGCCACAACGGGCTTCAGGACTTGGCCATGGAATGACTCATGAGGCAGTGGAGGTCCCGTCACCCCTGGCTGGGGGTCCTCTGAGATGGGCCCTCATCTCTTAAGATGGTTGAATTGTTAACGCAAGGTCTTCCCTTGGGACTCGACCTTGTAAAATATGGGCTCTGTTTTCCCCAGCACAATTCTTGGGAGTCAAAGAGCATCAGCTCCGAAGTTGCGGACATAAATAGTTTTTTCTGGTTGAAAATTTCTCCCCAGCAACCTATGGTCATGATACTTGCTTTGCAAGTCCTGCTGCAGCTCGACTTTTCTGCCCAAACTTGGGAAAGTCAGACTTCACCGACTTTGGATGCTCTGGCCCATCAGCAGCTTTACCAGTGCTACCCCGCTGTGATATGCGGCATGGTCCTATAATTAAAGAGAAACCTCGCCAGTCGGGTGTCCAGGAAGCCTGTGGTTTATTTCCGCATGCCCCACTTGAATGTTTGCACCGCCCGTTTGGCCAAGCCAGTTGAAGACAAGTGGTACGGGGTGGTCCGGATTAGTCTTATCCCATTCGTGAGTATGAATGGGGAAAACTCACTCATGAATGGGGTCCCACTATCAGTGACCAGCACGTCTGGAATCCCGTGGTTACCTTAATTTTTCAACAGTGGTGGCTCTTGTGGTGGAGGTCATCCTATCTAAATCGAGCCACTTGGAATGGGTGTCTACAGGGATTAGAAACTTGGACCCAATGAAAGGTCCAGCGAAGTCCACATGTATAGCCAGGGGCAGCCTGGCTATTCCCAGGGGTGAAGAGAGGCCGAAGGAGGGGGTTTCTGATGTTCTTGACACGCCGGAAAACTTTTTATGACCTGCTCGATGTCACCATCGATCCCCGGCCACCAGACACAACTCCTTCCCAACATCTTAATCTTTGAAGCCCCTGGGTGACCATTATGTAGATCCTGCATGATCAACTCCTGGCCTGGCTGTGGGAGGCCTCATGAACTCCCCGCAGGAGCGTCTTCAACACTCAGCTCCTGCTGTTTTAAAACATAGGGCTGGAGGGTTGCCGGGAGGAGGGATCCCCTGTAATACACCATGCAGCAAAATATGTTGAAGCTTCACCAATGTGGGATCTCTTTGTGTCCATGTGCGTATCTGTGCGGCTGTTACCAGCAGAGAAGCCATGAAGTTTAAAGCCGCCATGACTTTGTCCGTCACTGGTAGAAAGGGGGGCTCACAAGCAGTGGAAGATGCTGAAAGCAGAGGCATTGGATATCTGGACCCCTGGGGGATGCTGAAAAGTATATTCAGATGCCACCAGCAATAGAGCCTAATGCTGAATCCAGGCCAAGGCTATGGGGGGAGTCCCCTTGTAATACTTAAAGACCCAGCAGTGGCTTATGGTCGGTGACAATAACAATGTGCCACCCATAGACATATTGATGGAACTTTTTTACTGCGTATATCGCAGCCAAAGCTTCTCTTTCAATCTGGATGTAGCAACGTTCTGCATCTGCTAGAGTTCTGGAAGCATATGCGATGGAGTGCTCCATGCCATTGTCCAGTCACTGGAATAGCACCGCCCTGATGGCCTATAGGCAGGCATCACAGGTGAGAACGAGCGGCCGGGACGGACCATTGGGCCAGCAGCTGGGAGGATAACAGCTGCCCCTTCACTCCTGCAAATTCCTCCTCTTGTAGACTTCCCCAAGCCCACTTCTGCTTCTTTCTCAACAAGACATGAAGAGGGCCAGCAGGGTGGCCAAGTTTGGAATAAACTTCCCTTAATAATTTGCGAGTCCGAGAAATGATCTCTATTCTGTGGCATTTTGTGGAGTGGGGACCCCTTTTATGGCCCAAACCTTTTCCTCCACAGGGTCCAAGACGTCTTTATCCACCCAGTAATCAAACTATGTCACAGCGTTTGCTTGGAAGACACACTGGCTTCTTTTCAGGCGGATGTCTACTTGGGAAAAGCGTCTGAGGACTTCTTCTAGACTGTCCATGTGTTCTTTTTCAGTGGTCCCCGTGATGAATACATTACCTAAATATACCGTTGTGGTGAATGTAAGTCCGTAATTCACACTATTGTATATACATGAGACAATGCATTTGTAAACGCAGTTGTATTGCCCGACCACTAGGGGGAGTAGCGCTGGGAATACTTAGGAGTTTGTACAGGACTCCACCCTTGGCTCCGCCCACAACTCCTCCCCCTGGCTGCTGTATGTATACCAATGCTCAGAGCCAGTCGTTCAGTTCATCGAGAGTTCAACGCGGAACAGGCTAGCTCTGTTGTAAGTAGATTAAAACCACTGTTCATATCTTAAAGCACGTGTCTAGTGAATTGATGGTTCCATCAATTTAATCTACTTAAGAAACAGTCAGGATCAATCATGGAATCAGCCCTCAAGCCTGAACGACTGGAACTCGACCCACAGGATGCAGAGGCAAAATAAATTTTTTCTCATTGGCTGCGGTGTTTTAAAACCTACCTGGCGGAAGCAAGCACAGCCGAAACAACAGAGGACCAGAAACTGAGCCTACTGCACCCGAGGGTGAGCCACAGAATCTCTACTCAACTAAACAGCGCCGATTCGTATACTGAAGCCCTAGCGCTACTCGACAAAATGTATGTAAGGCCTGTAAATGAGGTCTACGTGTGACACGTGTTTACTACTCGCCGCCAGCGGCCTACGGAATCGCTCGCAGAATTCCTGAGAGAGCTTAAAACTTTATCTTGTGACTGTAATTACCAGGCGGTTACCGCGGCAGACCATAGAGAACTTGCTGTACGCGATGCCTTTGTTGCGGGCCTTAGGTCCAATTACGTGCGCCAGCGACTGCTGGAAAAGGGGGCCCTAAATCTTGAAGCGACTGTTGAACTTGTTACCACTATGGAGGTCTCCTTCCGCAGCCTCACCTCATTCCCCGCGACCCCGTCATGGGCCCCCGACCAGCGACTCCCCCAGGCCTGCGCCACGCGGCCGGCCAGCCACAATGCTGCCCCAGCCTGCCACTTTTGCGGCCAGAATCAGCACTCGCGGCAGCACTGCCCGGCCCGCAACGCAACCTGCAGCAGCTGCGGGCGAAAAGGATACTATGCCAGAGTGTGTCTGGCGAAGAAAGCCGCAGCCTCTAACCCTCCCACGGCTCAAAGCACTCGTTCCCTGAATTCACAGGCCCGCAGGCCCCGAAATGCTGCAGCCTGTATGCCGACTCCGCCCCCACCCGACATGTGCGACTCATGGGGGCGGCTATCTTGGGATCCATCCCCTTCAAACTCTGAAACTCACCTCGACGACTACGAACTCAGAGGACAGTCATCACGGGGCCACTTCAGCACAGCTGATCGAGCCGCCGACTACCCGCAACTCAGCGCAGTCACTCTGGACCAATCGCGCCCGAAGCATCTGCGAAACTCGATGACAGAGGTCCAAATCAACGGGTACAGCACGCCATGCCTTTTCGACTCCGGGAGTACTGGGAGCTTCATACACCCAGATCTGGTAAGACGCTGTTCGCTCCCCGTTTTCCCCGTGCGGCAAACTATCTCTCTCGCTTCAGGCTCCCACTCTGTCCAGATCCAGGGGCGCACCGCCGCGACACTCACAATCCGAGGCTCTAGTTATGCAAAATTTCAACTATGCGTCTTGCCCGAACTCTGCGCGCTGCTCTTATTAGGCCTAGATTTTCAATGTAACCTTAAGAGCCTCACCCTCAGCTTCGGCGGGTCCTTGCCCCCACTCACTATCTGCAGCCTCGCCATGCTGCGAATCTCCTCCCCTGCCCTCTTTGCCAATCTCACACAGGACTGTAGACCCGTAGCCACTCGCAGCAGGCAGTACAGCCTGCAGGATAGGGTGTTCATCAGATCGGAGGTCCGAAGGCTTCCTGTGAGGGGATCATAGAGGCCAGCAACAGTCCCTGGAGAGCTCAGGTGGTGGTCGTGAAGACCGGGGAAAAATTCCGTATGGTTGTCGACTATAGTCAGACCATAAATCGCTTTACGCTCCTAGACGCGTACCCCCTCCCCAGGATTGCAGACGTGGTAAACCAGATCGCCCAGTATCGGCTCTTTTCCACGGTGGATCTGAAGTCTGCATACCACCTGCTCCCAATCCACCCCGAGGAACGCCACTACACGGCATTCGAGGCCGATGGCCGCCTCTTCCATTTCCTCCGGGTCCCCTTCGGCGTCACTAACGGGGTTTCAGTGTTCCAACGAGCAATGGACCGAATGGTGAACCAGTACGGGCTGCGGGCCACGTTTCCGTACATCTGCGGCTATGACCACAACGCCAACCTCTACCGTTTTCTCCAGAAGGCTCAGAAATTAAACCTCACTTATAACAAGGAGAAATGCGTTTTCCGCACAACCAGACTAGCCATCCTCGGCTATGTCGTGGAAAACGGAGTCCTGGGCCCAGACCCGGACCGTATGCGCCCCCTCTTAGAACTCCCCCTCCCTCATTGTCCCAAGGCCCTCAAACGGTGCTTGGGTTTCTTTTCCTACTACGCCCAGTGGGTCCCTCAATATGCGGACAAAGCCCGCCCACTCTTTAAGGCCACACTATTTCCCCTGTCAGCTGAGGCGCGCCAGGCCTTCAACTGCATCAAGGAGGACATCGCCAAAGCAGCCATGCGGGCGGTGGATGAGTCCACTCCATTTCAGGTTGAGAGCGACGCCTCAGAGGTAGCTCTAGCAGCCACCTTAGATCAGGCAGGAAGGCCAGTTGCATTTTTCTCTCGTATCCTCTCCGCTTTGGAACTCCGACACTCGGCAGTCGAAAAAGAAGCACAAGCCATTGTGGAGGTTATTCGTCACTGGAGGCACGACCTCGCAGGTAGGAGGTTCACCCTCATCACCAACCAACGATCGGTTGCCTTTATGTTTGGCAACTCGCAAAGGGGCAAAATTAAAACGATAAAATCCTGCGGTGGAGGATCGAACTCTCCACCTATAGCTATGACATTAAGTATCAACCGGGGAAGCTCAACGAGCCCCCAGATGCCCTATCCCGCGAGACATGCGCCAGCGCGCAGATCGCCCGCCTGAAAGTCATCCATAACGACCTCTGCCACCCAGGGGTCACCCGGCTCGCCCACTACATCAAAGCCTGAAATCTGCCTTTCTCCACTGAGGAGGTAAAAGCCGTCACCAGAGACTGCCCGATCTGTGCGGAGTGCAAACCGTACTTCTATATACCAGACAGGGCCCACCTGGTCAAGGCTTCTAGGCCCTTTGAACGCCTCGTGATCGATTTCAAAGGCCACTCCCCTCAACTAACAGGAACATTTACTTCTTAAACGTCATAGATGAGTTCTCCCGCTTCCCATTTGCTATCCCGTACCCCGATATGACCTCCCACACAGTCAATAGGGCCCTGCATAGTATCTTCACCCTGTTTGGTTTCCCCAGCTACGTGCACAGCGACCGGGGTTCGTCCTTCATGAGCGACGAGCTGCGTCAGTACCTGCTCGACAAGGGCATTGCCTTGAGCAGGACTACCAGCTATAACCCCAGGGGGAACGGGCAGGTGGAGAGGGAGAATGCGACGGTCTGGAAGACCGTCCTACTGACCCTCCGGTCCAGGAATCTCCAAGTCTCCCATTGGCAGGAAGTCCTCCCAGACACGCTCCACGCTATTAGGTCCCTCTTATGCACAGCGACCAATCAGACCCCTCATGAGAGGCTCTTCAGTTTTTCCAGGGGCACTACCACGGGGATCTCACTTCCGGCATGGCTGAAGACACCGGGCCCTGTACTCCTCAGGAAGCACGTCAGGGCACACAAAACCGACCCCCTTGTTGAGAAGGTACGCCTGCTTCACTCCAACCCCCAGTACGCCCTCGTCAAGTTCCCTGACGGCCGTCAGAACACCGTATCCCTCTGGGACCTTGCACCCGCCGGATCCAGCATCCCCACTATCACTGCAGATGCACCCCTCACCCTACACCCCATCCACCCCTCACCCTAAACCCCCAGCGCCCTCAGTCCCCAGTCGAACCAGACGGGTATGGAGCTCGGACGAGATCTTCCCTGGAGTCCACCATCGTACCCCAACCCACAACACCCGTCCAGCCACCGCAAGAGGCTGCAACCCCGGTGGTCCGCAGATCGCAGTGGACAGTCCGACCACCGGACAGACTCAAGTTATGAACCACCACCCCCGCCGGACTTGATTTTTTTGTAGGAGGTGAATGTGGTGAATGTAACTCCGTAATTCACACTGTATTGTATATACATGAGACCATGTATTTGTAAGCACAGTTGCGTTGCCCGACCACCAGGGAGAGTAGCGCTGGGAATGCTTAGGAGTTTGTACAGGGCTCCACCCTTGTCTCCGCCCATGACTCCTCCCCCTGGACTGCTGTGTAAATACCAATGCTCAGAGCCAGTCGTTCAGTTCATCAAGAGTTCAACGCGGAACAGGCTGGCTCTGTTGTAAGTAGATTTAAACCACTGTTCATATCTTAAAGCACGTGTCTAGTGAGTTGATGGTTCCATCAACCGTCATTTTGGGAGCCTCTGGAGGATGCCTTCCATAACTCTCTGAAAAATTGCACAGGTGGAAGAGACCCCAAACGGAAGACGAACAGAGCCCCATCGATATTTATAATCACATACTCCTGCGATGCGGTGTCCAATTCTAACTGAAGATATGTGTGGCTCCTGTCCAGTTTGGTGAATGAGCATCCTAATGTGTTGGGTATGCTGGGTCTGTGAGGACTGCGTTTACCATAGCAGTGATTGAGACAGGCTACCAACACTTGTGGAAGTAAAACTCTATTTTATTTAACTATGAGCTGTTAAACATCCTTGCACTGTGGGTTGACACTCTGTTTCGTTGACTGGAGACCTGAGGCTAGCCTGACCAGACTATACTGCTTGCACATGGTAGATCTTCGTGTTGCTGATCACGGGCTCTGACTGTCTCTGAAGCTGTATCCCGAGAGAGCGGGAAAACTAGTGCCCTCTGGCTTTATAGTAGCCTTGTGCTGTCTGGTGATTGGCTGCTGTGTCCTGTGTGCTGATTGGTCATTCAGTGTGTCAGTCAGTGTCTGTCTATGCACCATTATATACTTGTGTGTATATTATGACATATCCCCCTTTTTGAAAAAAAATATGTGTACGTGGCAACAAATGGTGTGGTATGTGAATGTGCCTGACTATATAGAGAGCATGTGAGCATATTTACATGACCATGATTCTGGCTATATACAAAAATCCTAACATATTTACACGGGAAGGTGTCTAGTGCAGATAGAGTGTATGTAACAAAACATGGGATATAAATAGCAGTATGTGCGAACGAAGAACCAGGGTAACAAAACAATCATTTCATGAATTCAGTCAGTTCATAAATTCAGTCTCTGTGGTGGGCGACGAATTCAGGTTGACCGCCTCAAGGGTGGGTTGGGGGTCGCCTGCTCTGGAATGGGCGGAGCTGTGTCAGTCGCAGAGGGTGGCAACAGGAGAGGTAGATCTGTGAGCTGTTGGAAGGGCATGTCCTGAGGGTGAGGCAGGGCATCACGATCTGGCGGCGAGCGTGGAAGCAGCCGCAGTGCCAGCCTATTACGGCGGAGAAAAGAGCCATCCTGCATACGGACCAGAAACGACCTGGGGGCCACTTATTCGATTACCACAGCGGTGGCAGACAAGCCACCTTCAGGAAGCTGAACACGAACCTGGTCACCAGGAGCGAGAGCAGGGAGATCCGTAACGTGGGCGTCATACGCCGACTTGTGTTGGGCCCGAGACAGTTGCATTCTGTGCAGGACCGGAAAGTTGTCCGGGTCTGGGATGTGTATTGCAGGCACCGTTGTCCGTAATGTGCGGTTCATTAACAATTGTGCTGGGGACAGGCCAGTGGACAAAGGAGTCGACCTGTAGGCTAGTAGTGCGAGGTAAAAGTCGGAACCTGCATCAGCCACTTTGCACAGGAGTTGTTTGACAACGTGTACCCTTCTCAGCTTTGCCATTCGACTGGGGGTAGTGGGGACTTGAGGTGACATGCGTGAAATTATACCACCGGGCAAATTTGGTCCACTCCTGACTGGCAAAACATGGGCCATTATCGGACATGACCATGAGTGGAATGCCATGGCGACCAAAAGTCTCCTTGCACGCGTGGATGACCGCTGTCGATGTGAGATCATGCAGCCTAACCACCTCTGGGTAGTTAGAGAAGTAATCCACAATGAGGATGTAGTCCCGGCCTAGTGCGTGGAAGAGATCAATGCCAACCTTGGTCCATGGGGACGACACCAGTTCATGTGGCTGCAAGGTCTCCTTTAGCTGAGCTGGCTGGAACCGTTGGCATGTTGGGCAGTTGAGAACGGCATTGGCGATGGCCTGGTTGATGCCAGGCCAGTACACTGCCTCACGGGCCCGCCGGCGGCACTTCTCCACCCCCAGGTGACCCTCATGGAGCTGCTCAAGGACGAGCTCCCGCGTGCTTTGCGGTTTGACGATCCTGTCCAACTTTACCAGAATTCCATCTATCACTGCCAGATCATCTTTAATGTTGTAGAATTGCGGGCATTGGCCCTTGAGCCATCCATCTGTAAGATGGTGCATGCCTCGTTGGAGCAAAGGAACCTTGGCTGTTTCACGACGAATCTGGATGACTCGTTCATCAGTGGCGGGCAAGTTAGATGCGCAACTCAACATGGGCATCAATTTGTCACACGAAGCTCGAACACTCGCATGGCGTAGTGACGGAACGGGAGAGTGCATCGGCCACGATGAGCTCCTTGCCCGGGATGTAGACCAGTTCGATGTCATACTGCCTGAGTTTAAGGAGGATGCGTTGCAGGCGCGGCGTCATATCGTTAAGGTCCTTCTAAATAGCTGGCTTTGAAAGCAGACCAAGGCAGGCCACCAGCACGGTCCGATTCCCGTACCAGCCTCCCCGAACAGGCGCCGGAATGTGGCGACTAGGGGTTTTTCACAGTAACTTCATTTGAAGCCTACTCGTGACAATAAGCGATTTTCATTTCATATAATATTGACAGTGGCCTGTGGTCCGTTTTGACCGTAAATTTGGGGAGTCCATATACGTAGTCATGGAATTTGACAATTCCCGTGAGGAGGCTCAGGCACTCTTTTTCGATTTGAGCATAGCGTTGCTCGGTGGGTGTCATTGCACGCGATGCATATGCGACTGGAGCCCATGAAGAGGAGTCGTCGCGTTGGAGGAGCACTGCTCCAATGCCAGACTGGCTCGCATCTGTGGAGATCTTCGTCTCCTTGGCAGGGTCGAAGAATGCCAATACCGGGGCCTTGGTGAGTTTCGCCCTGAGTTCACGCCACTCTTGCTCGTGAGCGGGGAGCCATTGGAAGTCGGTGGTTTTCTTCACCAGATTGCGGAGAGCTGTGCTGTGAGATGAGAGGTTGGGGATATACTTCCCCAGGAAGTTGACCATTCCCAGGAAGCGGAGGACCGCCTTCTTGTCCTCCGGTGTCTTCATGGCATTGATTGCCGACACCTTGTCAGCATCCGGCTGCACACCAAACTGCAAAATATGGTCGCCGAGGAATTTTATTTCTGTTTGACCAAAGGAGCATTTGGCTCTATTGAGGCGGAGGCCATGCTCGTGGATTCTCCGGAAGACGCGTTGGAGTCGATCAATGTGTTCCTGTGGGGTGGTGGACCAGACAATGATGTAGTCTACGTATACCCGCACCCCTCGATGCCCTTCATCATTTGCTCCATTATTGGGTGGAAGACCTCCGAGGCTGAGATGATGCCAAACGGCATCCGGTTGTAACAATACCGGCCAAATAGGGTGTTAAAGGTGCAGAGCTTCCGACTGGATGCGTCAAGTTGTATCTGCCAGAACCCCTTGGAGGCGTCCAACTTTGTGGAAAATTTGGCGCGAGCCATCTCGGAGGTGAATTCTTTGTGCTTTGGGATAGGGTAGTGTTCCCTCATGATGTTACGGTTCAGATCTTTGGGGTCGATGCAAGTGCGTAGTTCTCCTGATGGTTTCTTAACACCCACCATGGAGCTGACCCAGTCGGTGGGTTCCGTTACCTTAGAGATGACGCCCTGGTCCTGGAGGTCCTGCAGCTGCTGCTTGAGGCGGTCCTTAAGGGGCGCCGGCACCCAGCGGAGTGCATGAACCACAGGAGTGGCATTTGGTTTTAAAATAACTTTGTACGTGTATGGGAGTGTGCCCATACCCTCGAAGACGCTGTGGTATCGAGTGATGATGTTCTTCAGTTGTGTCTTAAAGTCGGCGTCCGGCGATGCTGATGCCTCAGCGGGCGACATGGAGTAAACCCTTTGGATGAGATTCAGGATCTTGCATGCCTGAGCACCGAGCAGGGAAGTTTGGGTGGACCCTAAAATCGCGAAGTGCAGGGTGGCCTTTAAGGAACGGTGCAACACCACAAGCTGGCATGAGCCACTGGCAGCAATGGCATTGCCATTGTAGTCGAGAAGTTGACAGGTGGATGGAAGGATGTTCGGCTTAACGTGGAGGCTGTCCAGGTCAGACTGCAAAATGAGGTTGGCTGAAGCGCCGGTGTCCAGCCTGAATCGGATGCGAGATTTGTTGGCCGTAAGGGTGGCACACCACTCATCGTCCGGATCAATGCTCATCACAGTGAAGGGCTTGGCCTTTTTTTGTTGAGGCATCGTATGCTTGGTGATGATGGCCACCCGGAATGTGGATTTGAGATCCTCGGTGTCAGGGTCTGGAACCATGTCGGAGTCGGAATCTGTGACCGGTTGTTATACGGTCCAGACGTTCCTGCGCTGCTGCTGGGAGCGACAGGAGGCAGGTGTTTGAGCAGACCTGCACAGGGCTGCGTAGTGGCCAAGCTTGCCACACTGGAGACAGAGTCGAGATTTCGCGGGACATTGCCGCTTTAAGTGGGAGGAGCCACAGTTGATGCACGTCGTGACGTCAGAACGCTCAGTGCGCCACCGCGCATGTGCGGTGCGGTTGTACGTTGTGCGTGCTTGCGCAGTTCGGTCTTCGGCCTCGCCGTCCCCTCGGTCGTTGCGCGCATGCGCGGGAGCCCGGGAAAAGCGCGCAAAATGGCTGCCCTCATCCAGGCTCAGGCCCTGTAGCTGTTTTACGGCCTGCACCCGCTCCGCATCGTGGGGGCCTTGCCGTGCCGTCTCTGCCGCTTGAATGTGCGAGTATCAGTTAGTGGCGTGCTCATGCAGACAGGGCCGGCTCAAGGTACCGGCAACTCGGGCAGTCGCCCGGGGCGCCATGTGCGAGGGGGCGCCATCAAGGAGTGCGGGTCCCGCGCATGCGCAGTTGGGCCGGTGCCAACCAGCGCATGCGCGGTGGCCGCCCTCCCTCAGGCCGCCCCGCACAAACATGGCGGATGGATCCAGGCTCGCCGGTGGTCACTCCGCCCCCCCACCCTCGGGCCCCCTCCGGTCCACGGCCTCCCCCCTCCCCCCTCCGGCCCCCCCCCCCGCCTCCCCGCCCCCACCCCCCCGGCCCCCCCGGCCCCGCCCCCGCCCCCCCCAGCCCCCCCCCCGAAGGGCGCCGAAGTTCAGCTTGCCCGGGGCGCCAGCAACCCTAGGACCGGCGCTGCATGCAGAACGCAGGTTTCGATGGCTATAGCGAGGGTGAGCTGTTTCACTTTAAGAAGCTGCTGGCGCAGGGGGTCCGAGTGCACTCTGAAAACGATCCGGTCACGGATCATTGAGTCGGAGGTGGAGCCGTAATTGCAGGATTGCGCAAGGATGCAAAGGTGGGTTAGAAAAGATTGAAAAGGTTCATCCTTACCCTGCAAACGCTGTTGAAAGACGTAGCGTTCAAAACTTTCATTGACTTCGATGTCACATTTTGAGCTGTCGAATTTGAGCAGGATTGTTTTGAACTTGGACTTGTCCTCACCTTCAGCGAATGTGAGGGAGTTAAAAATGTGGATGGCGTGGTCCCTGGCCATGGAGAGAAAGAGAGCAATCTTTCTGGCATCTGAGGCGGCTTCAAGGTCGGTGGCTTCGAGGTACAGTTGAAACCTCTGCTTAAATATCTTCCAGTTGGCACCGAGGTTGCCGGTGATGCAGAGCGGCGGGGGAGGGTGGACGCTGTCAATACTACCGGATGGCTGATCGCTGGTCAAAGGCAGACTATCTCAGGGTAGGTCCATCAAACTGTAACATCACGCACTGGTACCATGATGTGTTGGGTATATTGGGTCTGTGAGGACTGCGTTTACCATAGCAGTGATTGAGACAGGCTACCAACACTTGTGGAAGTACAACTCTATTTTATTGAACTATGAGTTGTTCAACATACTTGCACTGTGGGTTGACACTATGATAAGTTGACGGAGACCTGAGGCTAACCTGACCTGACTATACTGATAGCACATGGTAGATGTTTGTGTTGCTGATCACGGGCTCTGGCTGTCTCAGAGGCTGCATCCCGAGAAGGCGGGAAAACTAGTGCCCTCTGGCTTTATAGTGGCCGTGTCCTGTCTAGTGATTGGCTGCTGTGTCCTGTGTGTTGATTGGTCATTCAGTGTGTCAGTCAGTGTCTGCACCATCATATACTTGTCTGTATATATGACAGATCCCTCAGTTAGTTTTGCATATAAATCCTCCACATGAGGCATAGGGCAACCGTCCAGGAGGGATGCCTGTTTACAGTTAGTTTCGAATCCCCACAGGGGTGAATTGACTTGTCCAAGTTCATCACCGCGACCACAAATGCGGCCCACTCTACAATTTGCACAGGGAATCTGATGCCTAAACTCTTCAAGCATTGCATCTCAGTTTCCACCTTTTTGAGTAAGGCATAGGGGAGTGGTCGTGTCCTGAAGTATCTGGGCTGGGCCTCTGGGTTCACATAAACACGCGCCTTGACTCCTTCTAATTTGCCCAGACCCTGATGGAATACCTCTGGATACTTTCCGAGGACATCATACAGTTTTACAGTGCCCATCCGGAAAACCTGCTGCCAGTCGAAGCAGAGTATTCGCCACCCAGTTTGGCCCGGATCTTGTACCACTATCAAAGGCAACCTGACTGTTGCTGCCGGTTACTGGGGTGACGGTGGTTCCAACAATGTACAATGGTTCCCCAGTGTACGTGACCAATATAGCCTTGGTGTCGCGCAGATTCAATGGCAGGATCACCGTACAAAGCCAGCAGAAGGTCTGCTGGCCGATGATAGAGATAGCATCTCCTGTATCTATCTCGATCACTAGGGCGTACCCATTTTCCTGTAACTTAACTCAAATCTGCACCACGTTTGGGGCCGTGATGCATTTCAGTTGCATCTGTTTTCCTCCTCAGGTGGGGCCACGTGCAGGGTGCTGGCTCGAGGCTACCTCACTGTCTGTCCAGAGCAGCATGTTCTCTGCCAAATCTGGTTGCCTTGAGTTCTACGCCAGCAGTCTTGGCAATGTTGCCAAAATGCCCCCTTGTCCTCTGGGGATGTGTCCTGCTGGTCTGTGGTGGCCGGATCATTGAGTCCGGATTTGGTGTTGTACTCTTGGTTGTGATTTTGGTGGTGACCTGGCCATTCGAGAACTGCCCTGAGACACCACTGGATTCCAGTATGGGGGTCGAGCAATACTGTGGACACTGCAATCCATGGAAACTTGGAGTTCCTGAACCTCTTTTTCTGCATTCTGGCAGGACAGCGCTAGCTCAATAGCAAAAGTAGGCTCTTCCAACAGCTTCCTCGGTGTGACCATGTTATTAATTCTGCACACCAGCCATTTCCTCAAAATCTCAGAAAGAGATGGCCCGAACTTGCAATGCTCAGCCAGCCTTGGGAGTTGAGTCAAGAAATCTGTAACTGACTCCCCTGGAGTCGACACAGCAGTGTTGAAACTGTACCACAGAACCATAGAATTCCTACAGTGCGGAAGGAGGCCATTCAGCCCATTGAGTCTGCACTGTCCCTCTGAAAGAGCACCCTATCTAGGCCCACTCCACCGCCCTATCCCATAACCACACCTATTGCACATCTTTGAATACTAAGGGGAAATTTAGCGTGGTCAACTCACTTAACCTGCACATCATAGGACTGTGGGAGGAAGCCAGAGTACCTGGAGGAAACCCACGCAGACACGGGGAGAAAGTGCAAACTCCACACAGGCGGTCACCCAAGGCCAGAATTGAACCCGCGTCCCTCACACTGTGAGGCAGCAGTGCTAATCACTGTGCCACCTTAATCCATTTTACGATTACAGGTGGTTTTGGGTCATGATAATGATAATCTTTCTTTGTGTCACAAGCAGGCTTACATTAACATTGCAGTGAAGTTACTGTGAAAATCCCCTAGTCGCCACACTACGGCGCCTGTCGGGTACACGGAGGGAGAATTCAGAATGTCCAATTCACCTAACAAGCACTCTTTTGGAACTTGCGGGAGGAAACCCACACAGACACGGGGAGAACGTGCAGACTCCGAACAGTGACCCAAGCCGGGAATCGAACCTTGGACCCTGGCACTGTGAAGCAACAGTGCTAACCACTGTGCTACCGTGCCGCACAGATAATGGACAGACGCCTACTCTCCCAACTCATCAAAAAATTTGGAATCCGGAGCAGCTGGGTAGGTAAAGCTTTTTATAATGCCGAAGATTGAGGCCCCAGAGGCAGTCAGGAGGATTACCTTTCCAAGGCTGCCGTTGGTCTGGAAAATATATTTCATCCGCTCTGGGTACTGAGTCTAATCTTCCAGGCCTGCGTCGAGGACTTCCAATTTCCCAAAGACCTGCATATTTAAAAGCCAGTTCAGTGCGTCTCTACGCAGCAATCCTCCGGAGTGGCTGGGGTTTCCAGAATTGGTGTTAAAGTTTATTTTATCCCATCATCTGTATTAAGACCCAGGAAGCTGAGCGGTAAGATGAATGCAAATTTACTTACGCTCACAAGAAGTCTGCCCAAGGCAGCGAATATATTTACAGAGTACAGTCTCATTGGGACAACCAACAGGCTGGTCCATGTCCGGGCCGGCCTTTATACTGAGTTCTTATAAGCCTCAGCTGGCCGGTCTCCGCCCACTAGAGGAGAAGCTCGTATTCCATGGGTCCCATGGGGAGATCAATCAGCGTATCCCCATGGGCTTCGTGGGGGTTATTACATAATCTATCTTAATAACTGAAGTTCCTCATATCTGAAATCATTCTCGTGAATCTTTTCTGCACTCATGGTTATGTCTGTTCATTAAAGTGCCAGAGGTCACTGGTTCATGCACCACTCTGTATCCCAGAACCCAATGGTGCTGGAGATGACCCCCAACTACAGAGCCTTTTACTGGGGTCTCCTGTCTCTGCCAGTCAGCAAGGCAAAACACCAAGGCTTATCCAGTTGGAATATGTCAGCAAAAAAGTGGAGGATATGCAGGAGCAATCTATATAGTAAACCCCTCTGTGTTTAATCTAATAGCAGGGCAGAAGCTTGGAGCAAGGACTGAAATTATCTGCAGTCAAATCAGCTGATCTTCTTGGCTTGGGAGTCATGAACACAATTGTGAAAGCTAAAAAACAGTCTTCTCATTTCCAAGTAGTTAGATTGGTTTTGTTCCCTTTCAATCTTCTAATAGTCTGAATGATTATACCATATTTCATCAACGTCACAATCAATCCTGATAAAAGATACTATAATGCCACCTTGGCTCTTACCAACAATGGAATGCACTTGGTTCAAGTACTATTCTCAATGCTGAAAATTAAAATTTAATAATAGGACTCTAATTCCATCTCATTGGTAACAAATAAACATAGTTATCCTTCAGCACATCCAGTTGAGTTTATCCATTTGAATCCAAGATGAGTGCTTGGTTTTGTGGAGACCTATAGCACAGGAGAGGAGAGCAGGAGATTGCCAGCTTGAATAAAGTGTCAGGAGGGGCACGGGGAATTAAGGGATGAGGGGGTGAAAAACCAGAGGAAGCAGGGAGTTAAGTCTGGCCATGAAGGGGAGCAAAAGGACTTTATAATAGAGGAGCTGGTAAAGTCGGACTATGAAGGGAAGTAAGAGGGCTTTAAGGCAGAGGAGCAGCTGAGATCCGTCTATGAAGGGGAGCAAGAAGACTTTGAGGCAGAGGAGCGGGTGAGGTCACTATGAAGGGGAGCACAATGGCTTTGAAGTAGAGGAGCGGGTGAGGTCGGACTCTGAAAAGGAGCAAGATGACTTTGAGGTAGAGGAGCAGGTGAGGTCGGACTATGAAGGGAAGCAAGAGGACTTTGAGATAAAGGAGCAGGTGAGGTCGGACTATGAAGGAGAACAAGAGGGCTTTGAGGTAGAGGAGTGGGTCAGGTTGGACTATGAAAGAGAGCAAAAGGACTTTGAGTTAGAGGAGTGGCTGAGATCAGACAATAAAGGGGAGCAAGAGAACTTTGAGTCAGAGGAGCAGCTGAGGTTGGACTATGAAGGGGCACAAGAGGGGCTGGATTCTCCCAAAAAGGGACTATGTCCCCACGCCACGTAAAAACGGTGGAGTTTTACTCCAGAAATTCCAATTAACAAGTTGAGCTAATTCAATGCCCTGCAGGGGGCAAGCAGGGACCAGAGTAAATCTCGCAGCTTTAGCTGCGGATATGGGGCGAAATTCTCTGACCCCCAGCAGGGTCGGAGAATCGCCTGGGGGCACCTATAATCCCGCCCCCGCCGTGGTAGTGATTCTCCGCCACCCGGGAAGTGGCGGCGGCGGAATCTCGCCACTCCGATCGGAGAGGCCCCTGCGGTGATTCTCTGGCCCGGATGGGCCGAAGTCCCGCCGCTGGGAGGCCTCTCCCGCCGCCGAGGTTTAAACCACCTCTGGAACGGCGGGATCAGCGGCGCGAGCAGGCCCCCGGGGTCCTGGGGAGGCGGGGGGGGCGATCGAACCCCGGGGGGTGCCCCCACGGTGGCCTGGCCCGTGATCGGGGCCCCCCTCAGAGTCCGGGCCAGTGCCCTGGCTGCACTATTTTCTTCCGCGGCCGCCACGGCCTCCGCCATGGCGGAAGCGGAAGAGAACCCCACATCACGCATGCGCCGGCAGTGACGTCAGCGGCCAGAATTATTGAGAATTCCCCACCTTTGGGGAGGCGCGACCCCTGAGTGGTTGGCGCCACTCTCCTACTCCGGGAACCTCCGTCACGCCAGGTAGGGAAGAATGCCGCCCATGGGAACCCACACTTCCGGTGCGGAGTCCCCTCTGGCAATGGGCCCGCAGCCGTGTAGCGTACTCCACGGTAACAGCGATTTTCGGGGCCTGGAGGATCGCCGGACCGGCGCCGGGCCTGATTACAGCGTGAAAGTGGATCCCCCCCCCCCCAACCCTCCCCCCAGGCCGGCCGCAATTTCTGCTCGGGCTGCGGAGAATCCAGCCCGAGGACTTTGAGTTAGAGTAGCGGCTGAGGTCGGACTATGAAAGGCTCTAAGAGGACTTTGAGGTAGAGGGGCAGCTGAAGTCGGACTATGCAGGGGTGCAAGAGGACTTTGAGGTAGAGGAGCGGGTGAGGTCGGACTATGAAGGGGTGTAAGAAGACTTTGAGGAAGGGGAAGAAGTGATGTTGGACTATGAAAGGGAGTAAGGGGACTTTGAGGTAGAGGAGAGGCTGAGGTTGGACTATAAAGAGGAGTAAGGGTACTTTGAGGAAGAGTATAGGCTGGAGTCAGGGCATGTAAATTGACAACAAACCTTGAACTTTTTACTCTGGTCGGTGGGAGTGTGTGGGAGGATAGCAATCAGGAAATGTAAAATAAGCGGTCCAAAGGGTGGGTTCTCTAATGTCCAATTTTGGGTCCTGGCTATCAAAGCAAGCAAGATATCTATCATGGGGAAGGAGGGAAGTTGATGTTGATTGGGGGCAAGTTCATTTGAAGATCTTGGAGTGAGTCATAGGATTATAAGGACACATCATGGATCAAGCTGGGTGGGTTTAGGATCAGAGGAGGAATGTTTATAATGAAGGGAGTTAAGGGGGAGAGATGGCACATCCACTGTCACTGTCAAAGGATCAAGGCTGATGGTGTGAGGTGGTTCAAGAGTGACAGAGCGAAGGTGCACAGTGATATCCTGAGGGTCAAAGGTGATGGGCTCAAACTCAAAGGTGACGGAGGGAGGGTGCATGGTGGCAGGTTATAGGTGTAGGATGAATCTGGTTTATTTGCTGGTGTAACCAACTCCGATACTTTCCTTAATTGGTAGTCAGAAATCAGGGGTGGGGTTCTCCGAACCCCCGCCGGGGCACAGCGTGAATCCCGCCCTGCCGGCTGCCGAATTTTCCGGCGCACGAGATTTGGCGGGGACGGGAATCGCGCCACGCCGGTCGGGGGCCGCTGGCAGCGGCCTCCCCGGCGATTCTCCAGCCCGCGATGGGCTGAGTGGCCGCCCGTTCTTTTGCTGGTCCTGCCTGCGTAAATGAGAGTAGGTCCTTACTGGCAGGACCTGGCGGCGCGGGTGGCCTCTGGGGGGCGCGGGAGGATCTGGCCCCGGGAAGTGCCCTCACAGTGGCCTGCCCGCGATCAGGGTCCACCGATCCGCAGGCGGGCCTGTGCCGTGGGGGCACTCTATTCCGCACCGGTGGCTGTAGCTCCCGCGCATGTGCCAACTTGCGCCAGCCAGTGGAGGCCCTTCGGTGCCGGTTGGCGTGGCGCCAAGCCCCTTCCCCGCTGGCTGGTGCATCGCAAACCACTCCAGGGCTGGCCTAGCCCCTTAAGGTGCCTAGGACTCCGCACCTTTGGGGCGGCCTGACGCCGGAGTGGTTCACGCCACTCCTACCCGCCAGAGTCGCCCGCCCCGCCGATTATGGCAGAATCCCGCCCAGGAGTCCGGACGGCAGGAACTATATGTCAAGAGGGCTAGAATACAAGACCAGGGATGTACATCTGAGGCTGTAGAAGGCTCTAGTTAGACCCTATTTGGAGTATTGTGAGCAGTTTTTGGCCCTGTATCTAAGGAAGGATGTGCTGGCCTTGGAAAGGGTCCAGAAGAAGTTCACAAGAATGATCCCTGGAATAACGAGCGAGTTGGGGACTCTGGGCCTGTACTCGTTGGAGTTCAGAAGGATGAGGGGGTATCTTATCGAAACTTACAGGATACTGCGAGGCCTGGATAGAGTGGACGTGGAGAGGATGTTTCCACTTTGGGAAAAACCAGAACCAGAGGACACCATCTCAGACTAAAGGGACGATCCTTTAAAACTGAGATGAGGAGGAATTTTTTCAGCCAGAGGGTGGTGAATCTGTGGAACTCTTTACCGCAGAAGGCTATGGAGGCCAAGTCACTGAGTGTCTTTAAGACAGAGATAGATAGGTTCTTGATTTATAAGGGGATCAAGGATTATGGGGAGAAGGCAGGAGAATGGGGATGAGAAAATATCAGCCATGATTGAATGGCGGAGTAGACTCGATGGGCCGAGTGGCCGAATTCTGCTCCTATGTCTTATGGTCTTATAGTTCCCGATGGGTTTTGGGAATGGGCTGCAAATCCGTAGTTAATCTTTCCATGTCTTCAGATCAGGAACAGGCGCCACGCAAATGCACAGTTAGTCTTTTCAAATCTTTAGGCTGGAAATGGGCCCCATACAAAGGCAAAGTTAGTCTTTTCATGTCTTCAGACCAGGAATCAGTCCCACACAAGTGCACAGCTTGTTTCTTTTACATCTTTAGAACAGGAATGAGCCCTGCTGCCTGCACAGAAGGAAAAGTTATATATTGTGTTGCCCTATTATGTATTCTCATGTATTTTCTTGTAGTTTCTTGAATTCTGTTTAATTCCCTTTTCTTCCCATGTACTGAATGATCTGTTGAGCTGCTTGCAGAAAAATACTTTTCACTGTACCTCGGTACACGTGACAATAAACAAATCCAATCCAATCCAAGTAGAAAAGAAGTGAAATGATATGAAACTGCAGGTTAGGTTAGAGTGTCATTCGAGAGAAGGTATCCTAAGAAGCAGGACACAGGCGATGGGACAGCGGAAAATTCCAAACAAGAAGAAGGTCTCAAATCAGGGAATAGGACAAAAAGAGGTTCCAGAAGAAACTTCCAGGCAGGGGCAGAGACAAGGATCAGAGATAGATCCCATTAAATAAAGAAAAATGGCAGTGGCAGAACAAAAATCTCCAAGTTAAAGAGAGAGCTTGCAGAGAGCAGACCTGAAGCAAAGCAGGCTAGAGAGAAGCTCAGAAAATCCAAGGGGGCAGCTGAAGGTTGGTGACGCCATGCTGCGGCCGTAAGGGCAAAGGTACAATTTTAGAGCAATGGTGTTCTGATTGGCATGGCAGAAGACCTTAAAGTGTGCTTGGAAGGTGAATTGTCAGTGTACCTGAAGGTCCAGAGGAAAGGAATCTCAGAAGGTGAGACTGAAACCCTGGAGGTGGATTCTTGGTGAAGCCATCCAAGTGTGAGTGATATTTGAAGAGAATTCCATTGTGGATTTTGGAAACCCTCACGAGAAAGACCGGGGCCGGGATTCTCTGAAATCGCGGCTACGTGTTGACGCCGGCATAAACACCAGAGTGTTTCACGCCGGTGTCAATGGGCCTCCTGGCCCAGCGATTCCGTGGCCCACAGGGGACTAGCACACGCAGTAGCTGTTCCTTGAAAAAGCTCCACATTTCGATCGTACCCATCCCCTGCAGTTTCCTTCCCCATCCTATACATCCTAAATTTTGCCGAATAGCATCATAATTGCCTTTCCCCCAGCTATAATTCTTGCCTTGCAGTATATACCTATCCCTGCCCATCGCTAAAGTAAACATAAACGAATTGTGATCACTATCACCAAAGTGCTCACCTACATCTAAATCTAACACCTGGCCGGGTTCATTACCCAGTACCAAATCCAATGTGGCATCGCCCCTTGTTGGCCTGTCTACATACTGTGTCAGAAAACCCTCCTGCACACACTGCACAAAAACTGACCCATCTATAGTACTCGAACTATAGTATTTCCAGTCAATATTTGGAAAGTTAAAGTCCCCCATAACAACTACCCTGTTACTCTCGCTCCTGTCGAGAATCATCTTTGCAATCCTTTCCTCTACATCTCTGGAACTATTCGGAGGTCTATAGACAACTCCCAACAGGGTGACCTCTCCTCTCCTGCTCCTAACCTCGGCCCATACTACCTCAGTAGACGAGTCCTCAAACGCCCTTTCTGCCACCATAATACTTTACTTGATTAACAATGCCACACTCCCCCCTCTTTTACCATCTTCCCTGTTCTTACAGAAACATCTAAATCCTGGAACCTGCAACAACCATTCCTGTCCCTGCTCTACCCATGTCTCCGAAATCACCACAACATCGAGATCCCAGGTACCAACCCATGCTGCAAGCTCACCCACCTTATTTCGGATGCTCCTGGTGTTGAAGTAGACACACTTCAAACCAGCGTCATGCTTGCCGGTGCCCTCTTTCGAACTTTTAACCCTATCCTTGACCTTACTACTCTCAACATCCTGTACACTGGGACTACAATTTAGGTTCCCATCCCCTTGATGAATTAGTTTAAACCCCCCCGAAGAGCACTAGTAAATCTCCTCCCCAGGATATTAGTACCCCTCTGGTTCAGGTGAAGACCATCCTGTTTGTAGAGGTCCCACCTACCCCAGAATGAGCCCCAATTATCCAGGAAACCAAAACCCTCCCTCCAAGGGACCAAGTTGTGGTCTGCTGTGCACTGCAATGTAGCAATTCAAGGTAGAGAACCATTGCAATAGGAAAAGAGGGAGGAGTAGCACTCCTCAGATGAAGATGAATTGAATGAGCTTGAGGAGGAGGTCTTTAATTTGCAAAGACATGAAAGGGGTACAAGGAACAACCTATTTTACATCGAATTCATCTGAGAGTAAGCACCTACATGACCACTGTCCCATCGCCTAAACACCATTTCTGCTCAGGAAAGCTACCAAACCCTGCCACCTTCCCTCCGAGAGTCACCTCTGAACCTACATCCTCTGCCACCGAAAAGAGCAAGGGGAGAAGACCTTTGTCACACGTACGTGCTGTTGAATACTTGTCCCAAGGACATCCGCTTCACACTTGGACACAGGACAATCAGGCAAGAATTCAGTTGTTGCATTCATCATTACAGAGCTTTGAGTGCACCTACAACAGTTTAATAATCCCCACTGACAATAATCTGGGACACTTTATTTGACAATACATGTAAGGGCAGCCCAGCTGAGTCTGCCTGTTCAGCTATGTCCTATAGACTGACGAGTGCAAAACTGGATATTAACAAGAACATTCAATAAAGACCAAATGCAAACATACAACATTATTCTCTCCACGATAAAGAATATGCCCCTAACTCTCCTGTAGTCATTGGTCCACAGTGGTTAACACTGCTGCCTCACAGTGCCAGGGACCTGGATTGAATTCCGGCTTGGGTGACTGTCTGTGTGGAGTTTGCACATTCTCCCTGTGACTGCAGTGGGTTCCTCCGGGTGCTCCGGTTTCCTCCCACGGTAAGCTCGTTCTCTCTCCAGACCTTAAACTAGACGTTACATCAACATGATTGATTAAGAAGTAGTTATGATTATTTACACCTGTGCTGAGCTGTCTATCTGTGTTTGGTTACTATCTACTGTTCCTGTGAAGAGACTGATCCTGGCTTCCGTCTGTCTATTTATACTACTCTATTGCTCCCTCTAGTGATTACTTAGTTGTAATGTATTTACAACTGCGGGTTAGGTGGATTGGCCATGCTAAATTGCCCGTAGTGTCCTAATAAATATAAGGTTAGGGGGGGGGGGGGTTGTTGGGTTACGGGTATAGGGTGGATATGTGGGTTTGAGTAGGGTGATCATGGCTCGGCACAACATGTGAGGGCCGAAGGGCCTGTTCTGTGCTGTACTGTTCTATGTTATATGTTCTATTAACCCCTTATGTACATGCAGATATGCAGATCATTACACCAACTTCTTCCATCGGGCAGGGAATACACAAGTCTGAGAACATGCATAAACAGATTCAAAAACAGCTTCTTCTCCACTGTTATCAGACTCCTAAACAACCCTCTTATGGACTGACCTGATTAATACTACACTCCTGTATGCTTCACCCGGTGGTGGTGTCTATGTAGTACGTTGTGTACCTTGTGTAGCCCTATTATGTATTTTCTCCTTATTTCCTTTCATTTTCATGTACTGAATGATCTGTTTGAGCTGCTCGCAGAAAAATACTTTTCACTATACCTCGGTACTTGTAACAATAAACAAATCCAAATAAACAAATCCAAATCCTTCCTTTTATCCCAGCTGGAAGGGAATCTTCTACGTTTCACTGCCATTACAATTTTTTCTTTCATTTTCTCAGTTTTGTTGGTGCTCAATTTCCAATGTTTTTGCTCGTATTATTCTGGAACAGTTCCATGTGTTTTGTTTATTCTTGCATGTGTTAAACGTTAAGAACTAATGTGCTACTCTGTGCTTTTTAGTATTAGCAGAGAATTTATAAAAGAAAAATACAAGGGTTTCCTTACCTGATATTTCTGGTTAATAGGTTTTATTCTCACAAACTAATTTTAATGACCAATTTCTTTCTCATTCAAAGAACAATAGTCCATAGGTTGAAGGAGGAAGTCATTCAAATAAGCTACATTTTCACGTAAGTTACAACGCAGATCGCGATCAGGCAGAGAATCGGGAATCTGGCTGAAATCGATCCTCGCTCTGGGTGCCAAACTGACCACTATGTTCTGGCTCCCCGCTGGCGGTGGAATCAGGATTCTCACCCACGCTCTTGCGGGAGAATTAAAATGGATATTAATGATTCATTTGCATCCACTTAACAGGCAAAGCACCAGATTCTGTGGGCCTGTGTGATTCTTCGCTCCTCCGGGACAGGAACCATGTGGACGCAGATTACAGCAGGCCTGGACGAACTTGACCCTGACATGGTGGACCTAGTTCTCCCCGTATCTGCGTAGGTGCTCTGGTTTCCTCCCACTGTCCAAAGATTTGCAGGTTAGGTGGATTAGCCATGTTAAATTGTCCCTTACTGTGCAAAGGTTAGGTGGGGATACTGGGTTACTGGGATAGTGTGGGGGGAATGGGCAGAAATAGGGTGCTCTTCCAGAGGGTTGGTGTAGACTCAATGGGCCAAATGGCCTCCTTCTTCACTGTCAGTATTCTATGATTCTATGATTAATAGAACTGTCAACTTCAAGTGATAAAAACAAAATAAATATTTACATTTGATTGGATGCAGAGGGTGCACACAGCTCTCACAGACAGTGCTGTATGCCATCAGCACATACCTCACTTCGCTGGCCCTTGCTTTATGTGTGTATCATTTCAGTCATACTGGTCGGAAAAAAGCTACATGGATGGAAAACAGTGGAATGTGGCACTCTGCACGTGGGAAACAGTCAACAAAATGTCTCATGGGCCGCACTCAGAACCCTGATCGACTGCATGTGGTCCTTTGAGAAGGTGTGAAACCAAGATCCCATCTGTTTGATCCTGTGACAGGAAAGATAACATATATGGCATTATTCAAAAAAGAGCAGAAACTTTTTATGATGTGCCCCCCAACATGATAAACCAAATCACAGATTGCATTGGTTTGTAAGACCCCCTTGCCGGAACTTTCAATTTTGGCAGGAACGTAAAACAGGAAAGAACGGAAAGTGCCGATTGTTATACAGCCTGGGTGAATTTCTCGAGTTTCACTCTGGGCAGAGTGTATAACATATATAACCCTCATTTCACCTGCTTCAACATTATTACATTTCTAACTTTTCTCATTACAGATGCAAGGTTACAACTGTCGTGTTATTCACCCTGGGGTAACACGGACTGCAACTGGATGCAGTTGTACTGGAAAGCAGACACCAAACTTAGACGTTGGTACTATACGATTTATTGAACTTCTGTAACAGTGCACACAGCTTGCTGTGGGTTGACACTCTACTACTCTAAGTGTACTAACTATAACTAACTAGACCAGACTAGCTCTGAGCCACATGTTGAAGGTGCTATCTGATATATACACCCTGACTGTCTCTGCAGTTGTCACCAGTGAAAAGAGGCGAAGTGCTGATGCCTTGTGTGTTTTATAGTGGGAAACCCTCCTCTAGTGTTCTGTCTGGTGATTGGTTGTGTTCTGTCCTGTGTGTTGATTGGCTGTTCAGGGTGTCTGTCACTGCCTGTCTGCATCTCATTATGTGCATGAGTGCATATCATGACAACAACCTGAAACTTTAATGTCACTCTCCAGATACTGCCAGGCCTACTGAGTATTTCCAGTATTTTAGAACATAGAACATAGAACAGTACAGCACAGACTAGGCCCTCCGGCCCTCGATGTTGTGTCGAGCCATGATCACCCTACTCAAACCCATGTATCCACCCTATACCCGTAACCCCCACCCCCCCCCCCCCCTTAAACCTTACTTTTTAGGACACTACGGGCAATTTAGCATGGCCAATCCACCTAACCCGCACATCTTTGGACTGTGGGAGGAAACCGGAGCACCCGGAGGAAACCCACGCACACACGGGGAGGACGTGCAGACTCCGCACAGACAGTGACCCAGCCGGGAACCGAACCTGGGACCCTGGAGCTGTGAAGCATTTATGCTAACCACCATGCTACCGTGCTGCACTTTTCTGATTTTATTTCTAATTTCAAACATTTGCAAAATTTTGCTTTTAGCAAAATATATAACAGTTGACCAGCGCACCACTGCCCATTTTAGGAGTAGACCAAATTTGAACCTTTTTCCCCACTGTATCCAAAACGGTTGGTGTGCTTGGCTGCATAATAACCAGTAGCTGCACTCCAAAACTAATTTAATACATTATATTTTTTTGAGGTGCAAAATAACAGCCGAGCCTGGTCCCGTTCAAATCCAATGTTCATACGCTTAAGAAACTCTTTCCAGCAGGTGTCACTGACCTCCCAGGCCCTCCTGCTAATCCTCCAGTCCCACCAAAGTCAGTGGATTTTGATTGACTCCTGCATTTTACAGCTCTGCTCCTTCAATGGCGGGCCAATAAACTTTCACCCTTGTATTCCGAAGTTGGAAGTGGGATGATTTTTCTCTTCCTTTCTTCAAAGTCCCGAATGTTAATTGAGCCATCTGACCAGCTAACAGACCAGCTTAAATAAAAATGTTGTGGTGCACTTTAAACTCCTTTTTTAAAAATCAAATTAGTGTACCCAATTATTTTTTTCCCACTAAAGAGGTAATTTAGCGTGGTCAATCCACCCACCCTGCACATCTTTTTGAGTTGTGGGGGTGAAACCCACGCAGACACGGGGAGAATGTGCAAACTCCACACGGACAGTGACCCAGGGCCGGGAACGAACCTGGGACCTCAGCGCTGTGAAGCAGCAGTGCTAACCACTGCATCACCGTGCTGCCCTAGACCCTTCTACAGGAACAGAATATTTTATAAAGGAACATTTAGGTGGAATTTAAAGAAATATTAAGGGTGAAACTCCTAAATGAAAAACCCAAAAACGGGATGCTGCTGTCAAATCAAAAAGATGTGCTGCTTACCACACAAGTGACTTCGAACTAATGTGGTATATGAGTTTTATTGTTGGGGTGATGTGCCCTGCCCTGGCATCAGGCTGACACACCCCAGGCACAATGCTGGCATAAAGCTGGAAATGCTCTGGCACCCCTGGCATCAATCTGGCACTGGGTGGTGCCCAGGTCGTGCCAGTTTGACTACAGAATAGTGCCCAGGTAGTGCCAATTGATGCCGGGGTAATGTCGGGGGATGCCAGGGTAATGTCGGGGATGGGGGGGGGGGGGGGGGGCGGTGGGGGGGGGGGGGGGGGGGGGGTGCTGGTTGCAGTGTGCTTGAGTGGCCATTAAAAATGTGCTCTGGATAATCAAGTGTCCAAGTTCATAGCGGGGCGGACAGATCAGAGGCTGCCTCGTGCGCGATACACCTTTGGGCCTGTGACTTTAAAATTATTTTCTCGGTGCCTCTCTATATGGCAGAGAAAGCCACCATTGCTGTTGACACCTTCAACGGGACAGAAAGGCACAGCACAACTGGTGAAAGCCTGGAGACCCCACTTAAGGGATCTACCCGCCTCGACCAATCAGAGTCCAGTTGCCAACCAACAGCACCCTTTTCTCATGCAGTATAAATTGCTATTCCCTTTGAAATTTGGTATTCTTGCATCTATCCTGAAGAATTTTGACAATTCAACAATACTCAGGTTCTGTACTACCAAGCAACTAACTCCAGGCATGTTAAGGTGTGGTTGTTTCTTTAACATGTTGATCTGCCAAACAAAGAGGATTATTACTGTTATAACCCACACAAGGCCTACGGGGCTGGAGCAATCAGTCTCCCCCAAGAGTCTGGCCGAGCATGAGCTCCCTCACTAAGGGGGCAGGGAGCCCAAGGACATTCATGATTGAGTTCTATGTAAAGGCAACCAGGTATGGAACTGACAGAACAGACAGGCTAGGATCTGATGTATATTATAAATATTGCTTCGCAATAAACATAGTTTTATTTCACCTACTCGATTCGGACTCGCCTGTGACCTACTGAACTGGTGATGAGGATAAGACTGGACTACTGTCAATGCTGCTACACTGTGGGAAGAACAACCACCTCCTTTCCACTGCTGGATTAAGGTTGGAGTAAATTAATTTTTTCTATTGCAAAAATGCCTTAGGTCAGAAGGCTGGATGTGTTCGATGCAAGCATAGAGGATTGGACACAGTACGCAGAATGCATTTGTTACTTCTTCCAGGCGAATGTTATCACCGATGTGGATCGATACACAGTGGTATTACTGACTGCCTGTGGAGTTCATACTTATGGAGTGATAAAGTGTGGGAAATCACTATATTGTATTATACCTGCTTTATGAAATGAATGAAATGAAAATCGCTTATTGTCGCAAGTAGGCTTCAAATGAAGTTATTGTGAAAAGCCCCTAGTCGCCACATTCCGGCACCTGTTCAGGGAGGCTGGTACGGGAATTGAACCGTGCTGCTGGCCTGCCTTGGTCTGCTTTAAAAGCCAGCTCTTTAGCCCTCTGCTAAACAACATGCCTGGGCTTGTCCCTGCTGGCTCCGCCTGTGGCTCCTCCCCTTGGGCTGAGGTATAAAGGTGGCCAACCTCTGCCCCTGACTTCAGACTGGGGTCGGCTGCCAGCAGGTATCTTCAAGCTAAAATAAGCCACAGTTTCACTCTCAACTTATCTTCTGTCGTTATTGATGGTGCATCACTGGCAAGCCCTACAGTAACCGCCCTCACCCACGAAAAAGCAGTCCAACAGGTTACAGATAACATTAAAGCAGCACAACTCGAAGCAGCTGTCCGATTAGGCGCGAGAAGGAAGCAGAGTAAAGCCTGCTTTGACAAAACCATCCACCCCGTAGAGTATACAGTCGGTCATCAAGTAATGGTTTCACTTTACAACCCCAGTTCTTTCCTCTCTCCCAAATTTGCAGGACCCTACTCCATTTCAGACAAAGTGAGCCCCTCCGTGTACAAGGTAATGTACCCCAATGGTAAAACTGGTTGGTTCCACATCAACCAACTCAAAATCTACGGATCACAATATCGCCATTCCCACCTCATCTCTCTGGCAATAGGAGACGATTCCGCCCCGCCCATCGACAACCTAGTCTGACCCCTACGCCAACCCTCCCCCAGTCATGCCGGCATTTATCCCCTGTCCACGCCCACATACCCGAACTTCTCTCCGCCCACAGGCCCAGACTTTCACCTTGAACTTGACTCCGCGACAGCGAGAGCCTCCCGGATTTGATTACTATCCTTGAACACTGGCGCGATCTCTCCGCCCCCAGTCACCCCAGCCCCCGGAACCACGACTTAGATATCTTTGACCCCCTATATGCCCTACCCCAGCCATCACCACAGCCACCACCCGACCACAGTAACTTGCCCTTCACTCTCACAACCCCTACGCCTCACGACAAACAAGCCCCTCTTTGGCACCGCGACAACTCTTGCAGACTAGTAAGGCACGCTGATTCGGATTATCTGACGGCCCACGTGGCCAAGGCACAGAAATGGCAGACACGAGTCTGGCAACCGGGAGATGGTGATGATTCAGATACTGACTCTCGTTTCGGTAATGCTTTACAATACTATTTGGTACAGAACCCTGAGGTGTCCATATGATGAGAAAGACACCACCTAAGTATTAAGGTGTCCAAGTTCTGATGGAGCCTGCCCGCCTTTTTCCTTCTTTTTTCTACTACATGGTTTTAATTTATGTCGGCTGACACACAATTACTCTTCTGATTCGAGGGTACAATACCCAATGTCAGTTAAAGGCACAAGTTTGTCGAGAAACAGATCACTGTTCTCCCAGTCTTTATGACAGGTTTCCACATGACTACAAACTCTTACCGTCCACCCAGGTCACCCAGGTAGGGAGTAACGGCACTGATCCCGCCTTATCTGAGGACCCCAAATGCATCCAGTCAGTTAAGCTCGGGTAATGGAGTAAAGGCACTAACCCCCACCCTAGCCGATGATTCCACTCATTCTTATCCCGCTGCGGCCCACACACACCTCATGTTCCCTTCACTTCATACACTCTGGAATGGTTCTCTACACTCTGCACTGTCTTTGACAGGCCTTAGTTTCACCTTCTCTGCTCTCCCTTTGGTTGTGGTATAAAGAATGCAGTTTTCCACGTTCCGTACGCTCACCCCTTCTTTTCTTCACCTTCCGCGACCCCCTCGTCACTCCCCACCTGCTATTTACACATATGATCAGCACACCTTCTCCCACCGGGAGACGTCGAAAAATTTCCGTTTTGGGCTCTAAAAAGAGCCGAAAAGTCCGTTTAAAATGGGAGCTCCCAAATGTGCGGCTTCCTACGTCATCGCCGCCACCGGAAGTCCCGGGGTCCAAGGTTAAGGACCGCCACAAAGAGTGTGAAATCCCAGAGGGATAAAAGAGAGCACAGCCATGTGTTCTGTCTCTTTTGAATCCGGCCTGTGCCAACCCAATCGTAGCAGGAACAGCCAGCCAAGTTCAAGACCAACGATCACTACCTGACGGATGAGCCCAGCAGAGACAGAGCCACTTTCTTTGAACCAGCCAAGTGAAATCCAGATACAGGCCTTATCCATATGCACAGTGCCGGTCGCCTAGAAGTTAATTGTAGCTGATTGGTGTAGTTTAACTCGTAGTAGATATTGGGCGCGATTCTCCGCTCCCCACGCTGGGTGGGAGAATCGCGGGAGGGCCGGGCGAATCATGACACGCCGCCCTGGCACCCCCCGCGATTCTCCCAACCTCCCCAAAATGGCATGTCGCGGAATTGCCGCTCGCCGTTTTTCACGGCAACCGGCGATCCGGATGGGCCGAGCGGCCTGACAAACCTGACCGGTTCACGCTGGCGCCAACCATACCTGGTCGCTGCCGGCGTGAACATCGCGCGACAGGTAAGTGTGGGGCCTGTGGGGGGCGGAGGGAGGATCGAGCACCACGGGCGTGCTCAGCAGGTGACTGGCCCGCGATCGGAGACGCACTCTTTCCCCTCTGCCGCCCCGCAAGATCAAGCCGCCATGTCTTGCGGGGCAGCGGAGGGGAAGACGGCAACCGCGCATGTGCGGGTTGGAGCCGGCCAACCTGCGCATGCGTGGCTGACGTCACGTAGGCGCCGCCGTCGCGTCATTCTCGGCGCGCCGCTTTGACGCAAGCGTCAAGGCCCAGCGGCCGAGTTTCTCGCAACGCCGCTTCTAGCCCCCGGGGGGGGGGTGAATAGGGTGCGAGGAGCGGCCTCCGACGCCGTCGTGAAACTCGGCTGAGTTCACGACAGCTTTCCCGATGCCGCGCGGCATCGGAGAATCGCGCCCATTGTATTTGCATGTTGAGATAACTCTTGTGTTTGTAAATAAACCATCTTTTCACCTAACTAACTGGTTGTGTGGTCATTTGATCGATATAAGGGAAAGGCTCATGGTTCACCAACATTATTATAGAGCAACACCACGATGTTACAAACGAGCAAGAGCTTTATCGGAAAAATGTTTACACAACAGCCTGTGCAAACGGCAATGACATAATTAATATGTCACGTGATCAGACACTTTTAAAAAATATATATTTTTATTCTCCTCCTTTTTCACATTTCCACCCAACAATAAACAATAATCAGTAACGAATGTAGTGTCAATCCCCATATCAATAACAATGATCCCATCCTCCTACCAAACCCCAACATTAGCCCGCATGTTAACATAAGCAAATGACAAAAAGCAATCAAGAATCACCCAGCCACCATTAACACATACCTCCCCCAAACCTCCCAGCATCCCCTCATGTTCAATGTGATCCAATTCTCGAAAGTGCATAATGAATAATGCCCACGAATTGTAGAACCCCTCCATCCTTCCCCTCAGTTCAAATTTGACCTTCTCAAGCGTCAAGAATTCCAGCAGGTCCCCCCGCCACGCCAGGGCACAGGTGGAGAAATGATCTCCACGTGATCAGACTCTTAAACTGATTTTGTTCCAACTAGATACTCAGCCCTCTGCCTAACTGAGATGGAATTTCTGAATTCCCAACTCAGCATCCTTGGTGGTGGGTGACGTTTTCTCTGCTGACTACTCTGTACCCCTGCGGGATCCCCAGTTGATTGCCTGGCAGTAGTCTCTGGAATAATGTTGGGAGGATCACTTATCGACTGAAGGCCTTTGTATCAGCCAAGGTGTTCAATGGGAGATTTGTTATACTCTATTTTGCTTCTCTAATGTGACATCTTCCTCTTAGGGTACTGTAATGGTTGTTCCTGCTGAAGAATTGCCTGAATTTTACCCGGGGTTACTGATGAGGTCCCAGCTACTGGCTGGAAACCTGCTGGCATGCTGCCATGAATACTTAACTGCCCTTATTCCAGGAAACTGGGCCGGGATGATTGAGTGGTCAGGATAGAAGAGGAAAGAAGAAATTGAAGGCCTCACCTGAATCTCCAGAAGCAGCCATGATGCCCTTGGTTTAGTTTCTGATTCGAATAATAACAATTCTAGCAATACAGCACTTAATGTATTGGTGTGTCAGGCTAGGTCATGAACACAAACTGCTCAATTTAAAAAAAAAATCAGCCTCTCCCACTTTATTTCCCTATTTATTGAAATAAAGTTATAATTTAATAGTTTAATCTGCAAGACAGAGTTTAAGATCTAAACATAATCAAACCATGGAATAGCGAGCCTATTGCATCAGTGAATGAACATTATTCACATTCCTTCACATACACCGAAGATTGTTAAAATAGACCTGAACCCACGGTGCTTCTGAATGACGGTTCATTCTGTAAGGAAACAGCTCCTAAAATGGGCGGTCACTGGCAACATATCCTTTTGGGGCGTAATTGCATCTTAGTATTTTGAAGTATGAAATATGTTCATTTAGATCAGTCTGCCATAAGCCGGTGGACTACACACTCATCGATTATTACTGAACTGTAAATAGAAATATTAATTTCTTTGATCATTGTATCTTTATTGTGCATTTAAATGTTTTTTGTCCAAGGGACTTGTCATGAAGCTTTATTCTTGCTTTCCTTTAGTCCCAGTACCGTTTGTGTGATTGTAATGTGAAAATGATCTTAAATGATTGAAAATTAGTCTTCGTTATCGATTCCTAGATGGATCATCATGGCACAGTGGTTAGCACTGCTGCCTCACAGCGTCAGGGACCCGGGTTCAATTCCGGTCTTGGGTGACTGTCTGTTAGATGTTTGCCCTTTCTCCCCGTGTCTGCGTGGTTTTTCTCTGGGTGCTCCGGTTTCCTCCCACTGTCCAAAGATGTGCAGGTTAGATGGATTGGCCATGCTAAATTGCCCCCCTAGTGTTCAGGGATATACAGGTTAGACTATGAAGATAGGGCGGGGAGTGGATTTAGGTAGGGCGCTCTTTCAGAGGGTTGATGCAGACTGGATGTGTTGAATGACCTCCTCCTGCACTGTAGGAATTCTATTGTTTTTGTGTTGAATTAATTTAGGGACTGTCGTTATAGGATAACATGAAAGCAAATTCTTCTTAGTACCATTGTCCATATATGGTGTGCTTATTCTTCAAAGAAAGGCCACACTATTACCATTCAGGTTCGTTTCAAGTTCATCTCAAACTCAGTCAGTTTGTTCCTAGTTGCACTGAGCTTTCCCCCTGCTGGTGGAATTGTGAATTGGCAAATATTTCAATTTAGAAAAATAAAAGCCTCTGTCAAATATATGCATTGTAGCTTTTCTGACAGCTCAGCTCAAACATTTTCTGCAAATGGCATTCAACAGTCTGAAGGCAAGTTGAATGGGTGGCTCAAAGGTTGATGTGGAAAAATGTGTCTCGATTCAAAATGTGAGACACTGACACCTATAATGGGGAAAAGAGCAATCTATTCTGTTGGAATAGGCTTCACTTGAACGGTACTGAGATCAATGTCCTGGTGAATTGGATAACTAACGCAGTAGATATGGTTTTAATACTAAATAGTGGAGGGGGCTTAGTGGGGGGGGGGGGGGGGGGAGTGGGTTTAAGTGAGAGGAAATTTAGGAAGTTAAAGGGATAAGTCAATGCAATAGTGCATGGTAGCAATATGAGTAATGCTGACCAGAGTGTGAGAGGGAGGGACAGAGGGTGAAAACTGAAGAGTTCACCAACAAATAAGGTCAGAGTTAGGTAAAATACTAAATTGCAAAATGAAAGACTCTCTATATGAACTCATGCGGCATTTGTAGCAAGATAGAATAATTTATAGCACAAATTGGAATAAATGTTTATTATCTGATTGCAAGGTGACATGGTTGCAAGGTGACCAAGGGTGAGAACTGAATATTCAGAGTAATTCACATTTCTGAAGGCACTGAGAAAAGAAAAAGAGAAGCAGCGGCTTCGAAAATAAAGATGTAAAATCAGTTTGGGTGGAGATAAGAAAGAGTAAAGGAAGTAAGTCACTACAGGGAAGGTTTATAGGGCCCTAACACGACCAAAACCATAGGACAGTGTATACATTAAGAAAAATGCAGGCCTGTGAGAATGATATTGCATTAATTGTGGGAAACTTTAATCTTCAGATTGAACAAATCAAACAAGCAAAGGTGGCAATATGGACAAGTTAATAGAATATCTTTGGGACGATCTTTAGCACAAACTTATATGGAGCCAATCAGATGACAAACTATTTTAGGTTTGATAATGTGAAATGAGATAGGGCTAGTTAATAATCCCATTGTAAAAGAGCTTGAAGGGAAGAGTAATCATAAAATGATAGAATTTCACATTCCATATGAGGGGAACAAACTTGGGTCTAATAATTGTGTCCTAAACATAAATAAAGGCAATTACAAAGGTATGTAGGCTGAGTTAGCCAAAGTGAATTCGGAAAATAGGTCAAAATCTAAGAGGGTAGATAAGCAATGATGCAATTTAAGGAAATATTTCATAATTATCAACAAAAATATATTCTATCGAGAAGAAAAGACTTTATGAGAATGATGAACCATCCATGGCTAACCAAGCAAGTTCTGGATTGTAGCAAATTTTAAAAATGTACAATATTGTGAAGATTAGTGGTAAACCAGAAGGTTGGGGACACTTTAGAAACCAGCAATGGATGACTAAAAAGGATTAAAGAGAGAGAAAATAAATTATGAGGGTAAAGAAGCAAAAACTATAAAAGCTGACAGTGAGCGTTTCTACAACGATATAAAAAAAAAGAGAGCAGCTAAAGTAAACATTGGAGGATGAAACTGGGGAATTAAGAATGGGGAATAAGGGAATGGAAAAGACTGAACAAATATTTTGTATCTCTCTTCATGGTAGAAGATAATAAAAGTATTCTGATAGCAGTAGGAAATCAAGGAGAAAAAGAGATGGGAGAACTTAAAACAATCGCGATCACTAGAGAAAATGTACTGGGCAACTTTATGGAACTAAAGGTTTACAAGTACCTTGGACCTAGTGGCCTGCACCTGGGGGTTAAAAGAAGTATCTGTAGAAATAGTGGCTGTATTGGTTGTAATCTTCCAAAATTCCTTCGCTTCTGGAAAGGTCCCAGTGGATTAGAAACACACAAATGTACCCCTCTATTCAACAGGAGGGAGGCAGAAAGCAGGAAGCTCTAGGCCAGTTAGCGTAACTTCTGTCACTGGTTACAACCCATTATAAGGAAGCAATAGCTGGATATTTAGAAAATCATAATTCAATCAGAGTCAACAAGGTTTTCTAAAAGGTGTTTGAAAAATGTAATAGCGTTCTTCGAGGATGTCACGAGCAGAGTGGATAAATTGAGGCAATGTATTTGGATTTCCAAGAGGCATTCGATAAGGTGTTGCATAAAAGATTAGCATTCAAGGTAGGAGCTGATGGTATTGGGGGTAATATATTAAAATGAAAAGAGGATTAGCCAACAAACAAACAGAGAGCTGCGATAAATGAGTTATATTCAGGTTGTCAAACAGTAACTAGTGGAATGCCATTGGGCTTAGTGCCGGGGTCTCAACTATTTGGAATTTATATTAATAACTTCGATGAAGAGGCCAAATTTGCTGACGATATAAAGATAAGAGGGAAAGCAAGTTATGAGCAGCTGTCACCCCAATCAGAGGACTGACAGCTCGGCAGCCTGGACAGCACAACAGACAGAGGTGGCCAGGGCTGAGGCAGCAGGAAGAAGAAGAGGGTGTCTCCGTGTTGAGGTGCCCAAAAGAGCAGATAAACCTTTTAATTTATTGTGTTGGGACTAGGCAGGAGCCAGTGATTGGAGGGGTGAACTCTTTAACAGCAACATTGAACCATGAAAGTGGCCTTTGCTGCCTGGGGTTGCCCTCCGTGGACCATCAAAGTCCTCTGCCTGGGAGCCCGCTGGGAGGCCATCTAGTCAACAACCTGTTGGTAGACAACTAGAGATTTTGGAAAACATTTGCCAGTTCATTCGCTACTTCTGCAGCTAAACATTTCGAACCATACACAGGACGCCATCAGGCTCTGGGGATTTGCCAGAATTTAACACTTTAAATTTCTACAGTATTCTTCCCTACTGATATAAATTATCTTAGTAAGAAGTCTTACATGGGTTCCCAACCATGCTGCTACCCCCGGTGGCGATGCCGACCGCCACTCCAGCAAAATTCATTGCTGTGCAATCAGAGAGGCAAAGGCCAAGACATCGGCCTTCCTCCTCTCCATGAACTCCAGCTTCTCTGAAACCCCAAATATCGCTACCAAAGGGCCCTCCTCCTCCACTGTCCTGGCTAAGAGCGCGAGCATTCCTGCCCAGAATCTTCCCAATTTTTCACAACCCCAAAACATGTGCGTTTGATTCGCTGGCCCACGCCCACACCTCTCACACTAATCTGATAATCCCTTAAAGAACCCACAGGTTAAAGAGGTGTGAATTGTCTCAAACCAGGACAGTTGGTAGGATTTCGCAAGCCCAGGCCAGATGGTGGGGGATGAATGTAATGCGACATGAATCAAAGGTCCCGGTTGAGGCTGTACTCATGTGTGCAGACCTTGGCTATAAGTTTCTGCACGGAGATTTTGCATTGTCGCATGTCCTGAAGGCCGCCTTGGAGAACGCTTACCTGGAGATCAGAGGCTGAATGCCCTTGACTGCTGAAGTGTTCCCCGACTGGAAGGGAACATTCCTGCCTGGCGATTGTGGCATGACTTCCGTTCATCCATTGTCGCAGCATCTGTATGGTGTCGCCAATGCATCATGCTTCAGGACATCATGAGGTAGACAACGTTCGCCGAGTCGCACGAGTATGTACCGCGTACCTGGTGGGTGATGTTCTCTCGTGTAATGGTTTTTTGCGGTGGCACGTTGGTCGATGAGTCGAGCGCCATATCCCGTTCGTACGAGGGTATCTTTCAGCGTCTGTAGATGTCTGTTACGCTCCTCCTCGTTTGAGCAGATCCTGTGTATACGGAGGGCTTGTCCAGAGGGGATGGCTTCTTTAATGTGTTTAGGGTGGAAGCTGGAGAAGTGAAGCATCGTGAGGTTATCCGTGGGCTTGCGGTAAAACAAAGTGCTGAGGTGACCGTCCTTGATGGAGACGAGTGTATCCAAGAATGCAACTGATTTTGGAGAGGAGTCCATGGTGAATCTGATGGTGGGATGTCATCGTGTAGTCGTTTCAGTGATTCTTCGCCGTGGGTCCAAAGGAAAAAAATGTCATATAAATGTCATAACGGGAGGTGACATGAAAAATAACAGATGAAAATGCAGCAAGTTATTGTGATTGAGAATGAACTACCTGAGGGTGATGGAAACAGATTGAACAGTAAGATTGTGCACATTGTGTAATGGGAAACATTTACAGTGCTTCAGGGAGGGAGAAGGCAAGTGGGAGTAATTGGATAGTTCCCTCCAAGAATTGTGGCACGACTTGTGGCCCAGCCTTAATGGATAAACGTTGTCCTTCTGGTCTGTATCATTCTATGATTCCATGATTAAACTGGTCCTCCTTTTCAGGTACTCTCGAAGAAGCCTGCGCCCTCTTATTGTTGGCTTTTTTCAGCCATCGTTTAGTCAGCAATCCTTTTCAAAAGCCAAGAAAGCTTTGCTTTCCTCCTCCTGCGGAATCCAATAAGGTCAGCTGAGGTAAAGTCAGGCAGGTATGAAGCAGGACATCCCAGCTGAAGAATGACTAAGAGGGGTGGAGGGTGGTGTCCAGGTCCTATGATAATATTACCCCTGTCAGGGGAGCGGGGGTGGGGGTGGTCAATGTGTTTTGGAGAAGGGAACAGATCAACACTGAGAGAAAGAGAAAAAGCAGAAAAGATGGGATTTATAGAGTAACATTTCTGCCTATTATCATCTGCTTTCTGGCAGTAGTGTGGAGGTTGTGGAGAGGGGGGGCTGGCAGGAAACTTTCCTGCTCGTGGGTTCAGTAATGAATACCCCAGCATTCCTGCTTGAAAGAGGCAAGAGACAGATTTGAAATGTAAATCAGGGTGCCAACACCAGTTCTAGGACCTCTCAACAACAAACCTCAGTTCAGATCAGACAACACTGAATTGTGGTTTAAATTAAATGAGCAAATGGCACATAGATCAGAAATGATTTTGTCCTGGCCTAATAATGAAATCAATTTACTCTTCTATTTTTAACCATTCGGGATTTTTCAAACAGACCTCAGCTCCGTCTACTTGTTATCTTTTGGACGTTGCATTCAGAATCCTTACTGTCTTCTCTAGTCTAGTAATTGTCCTTCTCCTACTGGTGTTCGACCTCAGACACCGGGCTGTTAGATTATTAATGAGATCTCTGCTGTATCCACTGAATATAAAACAAATGTATAAGCATCTCAGAACCATCCAATTTCTGCTGCAATCCTGAAATCAGCATCCCACACAGTTTCCTTCCCCCTTATATTCAGGCACATCATCATCTGAACTAAAGATAGCAAAAGTAATAAAACATGAGGCTGTGAAGTGTGGCCCAGCATTGAGGATTAGAAACTGTCATAGGTATTGGAAGGCTGTATGGGGGTTTGCAGAGAAAACATAGCATCCTGACAGAATGATTAAGTTTAGTTCTTGACATACTTGTTATCTGGGATTGAATATACTGGAATGACAATAATTAGGCTTTTTGACAGGGGCTCGGAACTTAATCTTCTCCGGCAATGCAAAGTTTTAGGTAACCAAAATAACGATGGACTCAAATTGATTTCGAAATTCAAAACCTTTGTGAAGGACAGAAAGAGAAAGATACGTAGCCGATGCCTTGATATTGAAGGGGCTGTATTTTACTTTTCAGTAATTTCCCTGAGGAGGCTAGAAGTGTATAACCCTGCAGAAAATGATCTTTTTATACTTTATTCCTCTTTGGTCTGAATGCAACATCAAATCACCAAGCAGTCATATTTTGAAGTGTCTCCTAACATAAATTGGAATATTTTGCTCTTTGCGAAATAGATTGTCTTTCTTTGCTGCTTTTTGTATTTAGTATGACTGGGAATTTACACATGGCTTGTTTTAATCTGGTCATCACAAAGTGCTGAATCCATAAAGGCGATCTGTCTGCTGAACCGCCCTGTGCTGTATTTTTAAACCTACGTATAATTTACCAGTCCTTGTGTGATTTTTTAAAAATATATATTTTTTATTCTCCTTTTTCACATTTTCTCCCAAATGTACACCCACCAACAACAAACAATAATCAGTACCAAATATATCAATCCCCATATCAATAACAACAATCCCATCCTCCCACCAAACCCCCAAACATTAGCCCGCATGTTAACATAAACAAATGACAGAAAGGAATCAGGAATCACCCATAGTCACCATCAACACACACGGCCCCCCTCCCCCCAACCCTCCCACCCATTCTGCCCCAACTAATGTTCGATGTTGTCCAGTTCTTGAAAATGCATAATGAATAATGCCCATGAATTGTCGAACCCCTCCATCCTTCCCCTCAGTTCAAACTTAACCTTCTCAAGAGTCAAGAATTCCAGCAGATCCCCCCGCCACGCCAGGGCACAGGGTGGAGAGGTTGCTCTCCAACCTATCAGGATCCGCCTTCGGGCGATCAACGAGGCGAAGGCTACGATATCTGCCTCCGCACCCGTTTCCAACCCTGGTTGGCCCGACACCCCGAATATGGCCTCCCGGGGGCCTGGGTACAGTTTCATGTGCAGCACTTTAGAAATTACCCTAAAAACCTCCTTCCGGTAATCCTCTAGCTTTGGACAGGACCAAAACATATGATCATGATTAGCGGGGCCCCCCGCAACGTTCACACACATCTTCTACTCCGTCAAAGAATCGGCTCGTCCTTGCCCTCGTGAGGTGTGCTCTGTATACCACATACAGTTGTTTCAGCCCCAACCTCGCGCACGAGGTGGAGGCATTTACTCTCTGGAGCACCTCACACCAGAACCCCTCCTCCATATCCACTCCCAACTCTTCCTCCCACTTTGCTTTGATCCCTTCCAGTGGTGCCTTCTCCTCTTCCAAAATAGCTCCCTAAACCGTTGACACTACCCCATTCTCCAGTCCTCCTGTCGTCAGCACCTTCCAATCCTTGTGTGATATAGGTGAGTTTGTGTAAAGCAGACATGGAAACACAACATGGTGGCAGCGATGGGAATTTGAAGACCACAGGGCAAATTGCAGACAATACATGGGCTGTATATACATTGAAACCCTGGGAGGCAAAGTCCCTCTCTACATGGTGCTTTTCAGAGCAATGAGGCCCTGATAATAGCTAATGGGAGCAATAAGTTGTTTTTGAATTGGGCAGGAAGAACTGCATAACCATGGTGACACCCTTGGGTGCTGTTCATGTGCCAAAGACAACAGTGCGCAAAATGGAAAAAAACTTGAACTGCAGCCTGTTATCCTGTAAAACCTCAGGTACCTTCGACCGGTTAACGTATTCAAAGGTTCTACCTAGGGTGTCTTTATTTACGAGGAAACAAACCACAAACACGAGTTCAAAATTCAACAATATTTATTTAACACAATTAACCCTTATATAACCCACAAAATACTAGAGGTACCCAAGATCAGTGTATACCTACCGTAAAGATGGCTTGGTAGGCTATGGATCTGATCAGTGGAATTCCTCTGGCACGTCTTCACGAAGGTGGTTCTCGCTGGTCCTTCCTTCCTTCCTTCCTTCCTTCCTTCCTTCCTTCCTTCCTTCCTTCCTTCCTTCCTTCCTTCCTTCCTTCCTTCCGTCCTTCCTTCCTTCCTTCCTTCCTTCCTTCCTTCCTTCCTTCCTTCCTTCATTCCTTCCTTCCACCCTCCCTCCCTCCCTCCCTTTCTCCCTCTCTCCCTCCCTCCCTTTCTCCCTTCCTCTCTTCCTTATTAACAGGCTCAATATTCCAGTTTTAACAACGTCATGTTCACTCATTCAAAATCTAACACGACCTCGGATAGGAAATATACTTAAAACTTCCTCAGATTTGTGGCTGGTTTATTTACAAGAAGAACAAATGGATCTCTCCCAGTGACATCTATTCTTTGCTCTCCTCTCCTCAGACTTCTTCCTTTGCTTCTTTTCCCAAGGCAATGTCCCATGATGAATGCAGTTCCACAATGTTTGGCAGCCCTCCGGTTTCTCTCATGAGTAACTATCTTTCATTGCACATTCTCCCCATGTCTGCGTGGGACTCATCCTCACAACCAAAGATGTGCAGGGTAGGTGGATTGGCCACGTTAAGTTGACCCTTATTTGGACAAAAAACATTTAAAAATACATATTCTTCATGTGTGCCCCTGAACAGTGAATTTTATAGATAGGAGGACATCATAGATATCGGATCCGGGCCTCGTTCAATGCACGAGGGACTACTGGAGAGTGATTAAGAACTGGAAAATTAGACAATTTTCTTTCTCTCCTTTGTCTGGAGCAAGGAAACTTTAGCGTCCCAAACACTGCCTTGACTCAGGATGTGGAGATGCCGGCGTTGGACTGGGGTGAGCACAGTAAGAAATCTTACAACACCAGGTTAAAGTCCAACAGGTTTGATTCAAACACGAGCTTTCGGAGCGCAGCTCCTTCCTCAGGTGAATGGCGAGGTATACCTCGCCATTCACCTGAGGAAGGAGCTGCGCTCCGAAAGCTCGTGTTCCTGTTGGACTTTAACCTGGTGTTGTAAGACTTCTTACTTGACTCAGGATAGACTGAGTAAGTGAACGTGGCGTGGGCCCCAAAGGTCAGCCAGCGTGGGTCCCGAGATGGAGTTCACCCTGTGCAGTGCTTCAATCCAGAGTTCTCCCCCTATCTCTATACCTAGCTCTTCCTCCCATCTTTCTCGTGTTTTGTCCAGTGGGGCTCTTACCTCTTCTAACAGTCATCCATATATGTTGTCACATTTACCGTCTCCTAGTTCATCCTGAGCTAATAGCCTGTCCTGTAGGGTGTGTCCGGGTATCTGGGGGAACTTTGTGGTCTCCTTATGTAGGAAGTCCCATAGCTGCAGGTATCGGAACTTGTTCCCTTTCGGGAGCTGAAGCTTCTCCGTTAGTTCCCCCAAGGTTGCTGTTTGACCGTGCACATATAAGTCCCTTACTGTCAGCCCCACTTCGTCCTTTCTGCAGGCTTTGTAGGTAGCGTCTATTTTTCCTCTGACCCGTGCCCGCTGCTTAAATTTGAGGCTGGGTGAGAAATAGTCCTTATGTGGCCCTGAAGTGGCCACTTCTGCGCGCCCACCGTGAAATTGCATTTGTGTTGGGGAAGGCGGGATCCTAGGGGGAATCTCATCCATTCAATTTTACCCACCCCTCTGCCTCAGAACCTGCCTGGAGGGGCATAAAATTCTCCCCTCAGAGACACTTGAAATTGACATGCTCACTCCTGAAACAGTCTCAGTGAATTCAATGGCCAAAGTCAGAGACCAGAGAATTTGCAGGAATCTCTCATAGCGATGGGCCGGGATTCTCTGATCCTGCGGCCAAGTTCTGAGGCCGGCGTCAAAAGCGGCGCGAGCGACTCGAGTGTCGAGGCCAGCAAAAGTGCACATATCCTGCGCCACGGAAGGGGCCAGCACGAGCGTCACGAAAAGCGCGACGGTGCGACCCGGAACAGCACCACAGATGCACGCGCAGTTATTGACGTTGCTTCGCTGTTAAATAGACAGCAAAGGCAGAGACACGGAGCAACTCGGGAAGATTGCCGCCCACCGTGCAGTGCCGAGGTTCCCGGACCGGGACATCGAGGCGTTCCTGGACGCCATGGAGCGGAGAAGGAAGGCCCTGTACCCCAGACATGGCCATAGGGTCACAGCCAACACCAGCCAGCACCTGTGGAGGGAGCTGGGAGACGCCGTCAGCGCTGTGGGTGTAACCCCCGGGGCAGGCAGCCAGTGCCACAAGAAGGTCAATGACCTAGTCAGGGCAGCCAGGGTGAGTACCCCGCCACTGTGCCCATGGCAGCAAGCCCACAAGCCCCCACACATGTGACACCACCACCCCCCCTCCCCTCCGCATGGCTGCACCCACCCATGAAAGCTGCATTGGCAGGATGGCCTGTGGACCTATGCCAACATACACCCAACCGATAGGCTGCAAGTATATGTCCGCCTAATGATGATCTTCTCCACCGCTCCCACTCATAGACCCGATGCAGTCAGGGACCCTGGGACAAGTGGTGGGGGTGACGGCCTGCTTGCAGCAGCTGCAGACACAGGGGGAGGAGTCCACCCGTGTGATGAATGTTATCAGTAGCTGCTATAACGGCACCTTACCTTTAATGCAGTGCCCCTTTAAGACCGGGCTTGGAACCCTGAGGGACTTCGCCTCTGGCTCCGCCCCCAGGAAACGGCATATAAGATGAGGCTCACTCGGCAGCATGTGATGAGCACACTTCTCGGCTGATGTTCAGTTCTCAGATGATTAAAGCCTTTGAATTACCTATCTTCTCTCCTGTGTCGTAATTGAGGGTATCTCAATTTAATCATCTGACACATTAAGATGGACAGCGCTCTAAAGCCGGAGAAGCTCAAACTGGACACTCGGTCGCCGGAAGCCCCGGAAATGTTTAAATATTGGCTCCGGTGTTTTGAGGACGATATTGACTCCTCAGCGACTGCTGTCGACGGCGCTCGCAAGCTGCATTTACTACATGCCCGGGTGGGCCACCGACTCTCCTCCGCAATCGAGAACGCTGCAAATTACGAAGCTGCGGTCGAGATACTGACGAAACGCCAGACATTTGCTCTCAACCTGCAGCCAGCGTTCCGGGGAAACTCTGGACGAGTACGTGGAGAGACTCACTGCACTCGCAAGGAACTGCAACCATAAAGCAGGTTTGGCAGAAACCCACATGAACTTCCATATTCGCGATGCCTTTGTGTCCGGTATCAGGTCCTCGTGCATCCGGCAGCGGCTCCTAGACGACGGGGTGAAGGATCTCCAAGGCACGGTAACACTCGCCTCTTCTCTAGAAACGGCCCACCGTAACCTCCGTACATACTCCGCGGACCTTGCAAACCCCTCTCAATCCCCTCCAGACTCGGCCACGCTACAGGCCTGCGCCGCGCGGTGATCCGCTCACTCCGGGGGTTCCCCATGCTATTGCTGTGGGCAAGGTCAGCACCCACGGCAACGTTGCCCGGCCCGCTCCGCGATCTGCAACGACTGCGGGAAGAAAGGGCACTTCGCTAAAGTCTGCCTGGCTGGCCCCAAAGGCCACAAACAAAATCCTCACCAGGCCCAGAAATCAAGCTCCTGGTCTCACAGGCCCAGCAACGCGGCCGCGCGGTGGCCGGACACGCCCACTTCCGACGCGTCATCGACCTCGTGCGAGTCATGGGAGCGCCCATCTTGGCGGCGGCCATCTTCGAACCCCGACACGTGCGACCGATGGCGGCGGCCATTTTGTGACTCCAGGCGGCCATTTTGTGAGTCCGACTTAACCGAGGACTCTGACTACCCGCGCAACTAGGCGCGATCACGCTCGATCAATCACGGCTGAAACACCTGCGGAACTCAATGAAGCGGGTGCGAATCAACGGCCGGGAGCATGGAGAGCTTTATCCATCCAGACACGGTAAGACGCTGCTCTCTGCACACCCACCCCGCCTCCCAAACTATCGCCCTCGTCTCTGGGTCCCATTCGGTTCAAATCAAGGGGTATTGTGTCGTGGACCTCGCAATTCAAGGCGCTGGATACACCCGTTTTAAACTTTACATCTGTCTTCAACTCTGCGCCCCCCCTGCTGCTCGGTCTGGACTTTCAGTGCAGCCACCGGAGCCTGACACTGAAGTTCGGCGGACCCCTGCCCCCACTCACGGTCTGCAGCCTGGCGACACTCAAAGTTGCGCCACCCCCCCTCTTCGCGAACCTCACTCCCGACTGTAAGCCCGTCGCCACCAGGAGTCGCCGGTACTAAAAGAGGGGGTCATAGAGGCCAGCAACATCCCTTGGAGGGCTCAAGTATTGGTAGTCCGCTCCGGGGAAAAGCAACGAATGGTAGTTGATTATAGCCAGACCATAAACCGCTTTACTCGATGCTTACCCACTTCCCCGCATAGCAGAAATGGTGACTCACATCGCCAAGTATCGGGTATTCTCCATGGTCGACCTAAAATTGGCCTATCATCAACTCCCTATTCGCTCAGAGGACAGCCCTTACACGGCTTTTGAAGCAGCTGGTCGGCTGTTTCACTTCCTCAGGGTCCCTTTTGGTGTCACAAACGGAGTCTCCGTTTTCCAGAGGGCGATGGATCAAATGGTGGACCAGTGCGGCTTACGGGCTACCTTCCCGTACTTGGACAACGTCACCATCTGCGGCCATGACCAGCAGGACCCACGACGCAAACCTGAGGAAGTTCCTCCAGACTGCCCGGGCCCTCAACCTCATGTACAACAAAGAGAAATGCGATTTCCACACAACCCGGCTAACCAGCCTCAGCTACATCGTGGAACACGGGGTCCTAGGCCCAGACCCCGACTGCATGTGTCCCCTAAAGGAACTCCCCCTCCCCCGTAGCCTCAAGGTACTCAAACGGTGCTTGGGGCTTTTCTCCTATTACGCCCAGTGAGTCCCCAGATATGCGGACAAAGCCCGACCACTCGTTAAGACCACGGTTTTTCCCCTGATGGCTGAGGCCCAGTCGGCTTTCAGTCGTATCAAGGCCGGCATCATCAAGGCCGCCATGCACGCGGTGGACGAAGCCATTCCCTTCCAAGTAGAAAGCAATGCATAAGACGTCGCCCTGGCTGCTACGGGCAGGTGGAGAGGGAGAACGCGAAAGTTTGGAAGGCTGTCCTCCTAGCCCTACGGTCAAGGAGTCTCCCTATCGCCCGCTGGCAGGAGGTCCTACCGAATGCCCTACATTCCATTAGGTCGCTCCTCTGTACAGCCACGAACGAGACCCCTCACAATCGTTTGTTTGTCTTCCCCAGGAAGTCCACCTCTGGGGTCTTGCTTCCACGCTGGCTGACGACTCCGGGACCAGTCCTACACCGGAGACACGTGAGGAGCCATAAAACAGATCCGACAGTCGAGAGTGTCCAATTGCTACACGCAAACCCTCAATACGCCTACGTCGAGCACCCCGGCAGGCAGGATACCATCTCTCTGCGAGACCTGGCACCCGCTGGCTCGCCCACCGACCCCGATGCTTTCCCCACCGACCCCCCCTCCTACCGACGCTCCCCTCCCCCCCACCGACTGCCGACCCCGACAGCGCCCCCACCATAGCGCCCCCTGCCCCCAGCCGATCACCCTAGTCACCCCGGATACCCCCTCCGCTCCAAGGCGGGCAAAGGCTCAGTCAACCATGCTTCCGGATATACCACCATCACAACTGATGAAGAAAGTCAGCACGGACGGTCAAACCACCCACAAGACTGAACTTATAACTCCACTTCACCCCCGACGGACAATGTGTTTTTATTTTAAACAGGGGGTGAATGTGATGAATGTTATCAGTAGCTGCTGTAACGGTACCTTACCTTTAATGCATTGGCCCTTTAAGACCGGGCTTGGAACCCTGGGGGACTCCGCCTCTGGCTCCGCCCCCAGGAAACAGTATGTAAGATGAGGCTCACTCGGCAGCATGTGATGAGCACACTTCTCGGCTGCTGTTCAGTTCTCAGATGATTAAAGCCTTTGAATTACCTATCTTCTCTCCTGTGTCGTAATTGAGGATATCTCAACCCGCGTGCAGGAGCAGCGACTGGTGTCAGTCATGGCTGCCATGAATGCGAGCACGTATGTGACTACAATGCTGGGGATACTGATGGGTGCGGGGGCCTTCCCGTGACCCTTGGAACTGGACGGGTCGCATAGAGTCCTTGCGAGGAAACCGAGGGCGAACGAACCGCCGAGGGCGATGGCGATAAGATTCCATCACTTTACAGACAGGGAGTGTGTCGTGCGTTGGGCAAAGAAGGAGCGGAGCAGTAAGTGGGAGAACGGCAAGATTCACATAGACCAGGACTTGGGAGCTGAACTGACGAGAAGGCGTGCGGGTTTCAACCGGGCTAAGGCGGTCCTCCACAGCAAAGGGGTGAAATTCGGGCTCCTGCATCCGGCGAGGCTTAGGGTAATGTACCAGGACAGGCACCATTACTTTGATACCCGGGTTGTGTTGTCCGGCGCACGGGAAGGATCCGGATGGCACTTTCCCTCATACCCTGTGGGGGAAGGGGGGGTTGGGGGCCCGGAGGAGGAGACAATAATATGTTTGGAGATAGAGGCGGGAGCAGCCGGGGTCAGCATGAGTCAGCTGACTTACAGAAGCGCAATGGGGGGGGGGGAAATCAGTGCTAAGCGGGGGCTTGGCATGGTGGGAACGGGGGCGGGGTGGGGGATGGGGTGCTGCTTTGCTGACTGAAGGGGAGCCAACTATTGGGATAGATGGAGAGTTGGGCTGGGGGGCCTCCGGCTGGAGGGCTGGAGCGAGCGGGGGGCTCGGGTATATGGCCGGCTGAAAAAGGGAGATGGCTAGTTGGCAGGGAGGGGGAGTTAACCAACCGTCCAGGATGATCACGTGGAATGTCAGGGGCCTGAACAGGCCGGTCAAGAGGTCCCGCGTCTTCTCGCATTTAAAGGGGTTGAAGGCGGACATGGCCATTCTGCAGGAGACACACTTAAAGCTTGCTGACCAAACGAGGTTAAGGAGGGGATGGGTGGGCCAGGTGTTCCACTCGGGGCTATGTCATAATATCCACTCATGTATATTATGAGATGCAGACAGGCAGTGATTGACACACAGGATAACCAATGAACACACACGACACAGAACAACCAATCACCAGACAGGACACCACCACTATAAAGCCCACAGGGCAGTAAGGCTCTCCCTCTCTCACAGGAAACGGCCAGGGAGATAGTCGCAGTGCACAGGCCAATGAACATCATCACCATGTGATAGAGAGCTAGTCTGGTCAAGCCAGTAGGAGGTTATCAGTTAGGTTAATAGAGTGTCAACCCACAGCAGATTATGTACAGCAATCAACAGGTTCAATAAAACAGTGTTGGACCATCCCCTGTGTTGGAAGCCTGTTTCTCGTTTTACTGCATCCAGTTGCAGTCGATGTTAGACCAACTCAGATAACACGTCATGGTACCAAAGGGCTATTAACTTTAACAAACCTACCTCAAGTGAATCTGCAACGACCAGCACGCAGCCATCCAGCGGCATGGAAAAGATCCAACCTCCTCCGCAATTCCGGATCTCCGGCAACTTCGGCGCCAACTGGAAAGTCTTCATACAGGAGTTCCTCCTGTATATCGAGGCCTCCGACCTCGAGGCAGCATCGGATGCTCGAAAGATCGCGCTGTTCCTGTCGACTGCGGGGAACCACGCCATCCACATCTATAACTCGCTCACGTTTGCTGATGGCGAAGACAAGACGAAGTTCAAGACGGTTCCGCTGAAATTCGACAGCCACTGCGACATTGAGGTGAATGAGAGCTTTGAATGGTACATCTTCCAACAGAGGCTTCAGGGTAAGGATGAACCTTTTCAGTCCTTCTTGACCCATCACCGCATCCTAGCGCAGTCATGTAATTATGACTCGACGGCTGATTCCATGATCCAGGATCAGATTGTTTTCGGGGTCCAGTCCGACTCCCTGCGGGAGCAGCTCCTCAAAATCAAACAGTTGACCCTCTCCGTCGCCATTGAAACGTGCGTTGTCCATGAGCATGCCAGGAATCATTACTCGTGCATCAGGGCGAAAATGCAAAATTAGCTTCCCACGAGGCAGAAAGGGTGCAGGCCATTGCGGAAATGCAGGCCCTGAGCATCGAGGAGAGTGGCCGTTTCGCGCACATTCCCCAGGTCCCTATGCACGACCGGATGGACGACGAGGCCGAAGACCCCGCTGCGCATGTGCGAACGTCGGCCGACCACACTATGCATGCGCGATGGCGCACGGAACGCACTGATGTCAGCGTCATGACGTGTCCAAATTGTGGATCCGCCCATTTAAAGCGGCAATGTCCAGCCAAAGGCAGGTGATGTCGACAGTGTGGAAAGCCTGGGCACTACCCGGCCTTATGCAGGTCCGCTCCACCGACCAACAGCCAGCGATCCCAGCTGCAGCGCAGACGTGTCCGCTGCGTACAACAAGGCATGCAGGATTCGGATCCCGACATCCCAACGGACCCCGATGCTGACTGCCTCGAGTCTCCATACTGGGTGGGCATAATCACCACGCGCGAGCTGGCCTCCACCGTGCCTGCAAACTGTCTTTCAATCCTCACTGTGGGTCCTGACTACAATGGCAATGCCATAGCTGCCATTGGATCATGTCAGCTAGGTGTATCTCACAAGGCAATCAAAGTGACGTTACGATTCGAGATCGTCCAGCCTGACAAGGCATCCCTGCTCGGTGCTCGCGCATGCAAACTCCTAAATGTGGTCCAGCATGTCCATGCCATGTCCTCGACATCGGTGACTGCCTTCCCAATGTAAATCTCCAGGCTGAGATAGACGACATTCTCACGCAATACCACAACGTGTTTGATGGAATGGGCACGCTCCCATATCGTTACAAGACAATGCTCAAACCGAATGCCATCCCAGTCATCCATGCATCGCGCGCCAGGTGCCAGCCCCTCTCAAGGATCCTCTGAAAACGCAGCTACGAGAGCTCCAAGACCAGGGTATCATCTCAAAGGTCACGGAACCAACAGACTGTGTCAGCTCCATGGTCTGCGTCAAGAAGCCCTCTGGTGAACTCCGCATTTACATTGATCACAAAGACCTGAATCGCAACATCATGCGCGAGCGCTACCCGATCCCAAAGCGTGAAGAGTTAGCCTGTGAGATGGCTCATGCCATATTCTTTACCAAGCTGGACACCTCCCGTGGGTTCTGGAAGATACAGCTGGACGAGTCCAGTTGGAAGCTGTGCACGTTTAACACTCCGTTCGACAGGTATTGCTACAACCGCATGCCTTTTGGTATCATATCAGCTTCCGATGTATTTCATCGCATAATGGAGCAAATGATGGAGGGCATCGAGGGGGTGCGAGTCTATGTGGACAACGTGATCATCTGGTCCACGACGCCCGAGGATCACATCGCTCGCCTCAAACAAGTTTTCTAGCAGATACATGAAAACGGCCTCCAGCTCAACAGGGCCAAATGCTAATTTGGTAGGTCCACTATCAAGTTTCTGGGTGACCACATTTCACAGCAGGGTGTGTGTGATGATCGGAATACCTTGCCCCTTTAAGAGGCTTGTGATGATCGGAATACATTGCCCCTTTAAGAGGCTTGGAACCCTGGGGGACTCCGCCTCTGGCTACGCCCCCTGGGAAACAGTATTTAAGATGAGACTCCATTTTGCGAGCACACTTCTCATGGAGGCTGCCATTGTTCACTGCTTATTAAAGCCTTTGATTACTGACCTAACTTTCGTGTCGTAATTGAGAGTGCCTCAATTTAATAAGCAGTGCACATCAAGATGGACAGCGGTCTGAAACCAGAGAGACTCAACCTGAAAGGCAGGACGCCTGAAGACTCGGAAATCTTTAAACATTGGCTCCGGTGTTTTGAGGATTATTTGGACTCCTCACCGTCTGATGTCGACAGCGCCCGCAAGCTGCGCTTCCTACATGGCCGGGTGAGCCACCGAATCTCTGCCATGATTGAAACCGCTACGACCTATGAGGCGGCGATCGAAATATTGAAGAAACGCTTCATAAAGACTACCAATGAGGTACATGCCAGGCATTTGCTCTCGACCTGCAGCCAGCGCTCCGGAGAAATGCTGGACGAGTTCGTGGAAAAACTCACCGCGCTCGCGAGGAACTGCGACCACAAAGCAGTGACGGCTGAAGAACACAGGGACTTACACATTCGCGACGCCCTTGTGTCTGGCATCAGGTCATCGTACATCCGGCAGCGGCTCCTAGAAGACGGGGCGAAGGATCTCCAAGGCACGGTAACGCTCGGCTTTTCTCTCGAAACGGCCCACCGTAACCTCCGTACGTACTCCGCGGACCTTACGAATCCCTCTCGATCCCCTCCAGACTCGGCCACGCTACAGGCCTGTGCCACGCGTCGATCCACTCACTCCGGGGGCTCCCCATGCTATTTCTGTGGGCAAGGCCAGCACCCACGTCAGCGTTGTCCGGCCCGATCCGCGACCTGCAACGACTGCGGGAAGAAAGGGCACTTCGCGAAAGTCTGCCTGGCTGGGCCCAAAGGCCACAAACAAAAGTCTCACCGGGCCCAGAAATCAAGCTCCCGGCCTCACAGACCCCGCAACGCGGCTGCACTGCGGCCAGACACGCCCACTTCTGACGCGTCATCGACCTCGTGCGAGTCATGGGAGCGGCCATCTTGGCGGCGGCCATCTTCGAAACCCGACACGTGCGACCGGCGGCGGCGGCCATCTTGTGACTCCGGGCGGCCATTTTGTGAGTCCTACTCTGACGGCCCGCACCTAGGAGCGATCACGCTTGATCAATCACGGCCGAAACACCTGCGAAACTCGATGATGCGGGTGCGAATCAACGGCCAAGACACTCCCTGCCTGTTCGACTCCGGGAGCACGGAGAGCTTTATCCACCCAGACACGGTAAGGCGCTGCTCCCTGCGCACCCATCCCGCCTCCCAAACTATCTCCCTCGCCTCAGGGTCCCATTTGGTTCAAATCACGGGGTATTGTGTCGCTGACCTCACAATTAAAGGCGCGAAATACTCCCGTTTTAAACTGTACATTTTTCCTCAACTCTGCGCCCCCCTGCTGCTTGGCCTCGACTTTCAGTGCAGCCACCGGAGCCTGACACTGAAGTTCGGCGGACCCCTGCCCCCACTCACAGTCTGCAGCCTGGCGACACTCAAAGTTGCGCCACCCCGCCTCTTCGCGAACCTCACTCCCAACTGTAAGCCCATCGCCACCAAGAGTCGCCGGTACAGTACCCAAGACTTGACTTTCATCAAGTCGGAGGTTCAGCGGCTACTAAAAGAGGGGGTCATAGAGGCCAGCAACAGCCCTTGGAGGGCCCAAGTATTAGTAGTCCGCTCCGGGGAAAAGCAACGCATGGTTGTGGATTATAGCCAGACAATAAACCGCTTCACACAACTCGATGCATACCCACTTCCCCGAATAGCTGAAATGGTGACCCAAATTGCCCAGTATCGGGTATTCTCCATGGTTGACCTCAAATCGGCCTACCACCAACTCCCTATTCGCTCAGAGGACCGCCCCTACACGGCTTTTGAAGCAGCCGGTCGGCTGTTTCACTTCCTCAGGGTACCCTTTGGTGTTACAAACGGAGTCTCCGTTTTCCAGAGGGCGATGGATCAAATGGTGGACCAGTACGGCTTACGGGCGACCTTCCCGTACTTGGACAACGTCACCATCTGCGGCCATGACCAGCAGGACCACGACGCAAACCTGAGGAAGTTCCTCCAGACTGCCCGGGCCCTCAACCTCACCTACAACAAAGAGAAATGCGTGTTCCACACAACCCGGCTCGCCATCCTCGGCTACGTCGTGGAGAACGGGGTCCTAGGCCCGGACCCCGACCGCATGCGTCCCCTTAAGGAACTCCCCCTCCCCCGTAGCCTCAAGGCACTCAAACGGTGCTTGGGGCTTTTCTCCTATTACGCCCAGTGGGTCCCCAGATATGGGGACAAAGCCCGGCCACTCATTAAGACCACGGTTTTTCCTCTGATGGATGAGGCCCAGTCGGCTTTCAACCGTATCAAGGCCGGCATCATCAAGGCCGCCATGCATGCGGTGGACGAAGCCATCCCCTTTCAAATAGAAAGCGATGCATCAGACGTCGCCCTGGCTGCTACCCTCAACCAAGCGGGCAGACCAGTAGCGTTCTTCTCCCGAACCCTCAACGCCTCGGAAATTCGACACTCTGCAGTCGAGAAGGAGGCACAAGCCATAGTGGAGGCCGTGCGACACTGGAGGCACTACCTAGCTGGTAGGAGGTTCACCCTCATCACCGACCAACGGTCGGTCGCCTTTATGTTCGATAACGCACAACGGGGCAAAATAAAGAACGACAAGATCCTGAGGTGGAGAATAGAGCTCTCCACCTATACGTACGATATTAAATATCGCCCGGGGAAGCTCAACGAGTCCCCAGATGCCCTGTCTCGCGGCACGTGCGCCAACGCGCAATTGGACCGCCTGAGAGCCATCCACGATGACCTCTGCCACCCGGGGGTCACCCGGCTTGCCCACTTCATCAAGTCCCACAACCTGCCCTACTCCACAGGGGAGGTCAAGACCATGACTAAGGCATGCCAGATCTGTGCAGAATGCAAACCGCAGTTCTATCGACCAGACAAGGCCCGCCTGATAAAAGCCTCTGGGCCCTTTGAGTGACTAAGCGTGGACTTCAAAGGGCCTCTCCCGTCCAACAACCGCAACATCTATTTCCTCACCGTCATCGATGAATTCTCCCGCTTCCCTTTTGCGGTCCCCTGCCCCGATACTACCTCGGCCTCCGTGATCAAGGCACTGCGCAGCATCTTCGCTCTGTTTGGTTTCCCCGCTTATATCCACAGCGACTGGGGTACATCGTTCATGAGCGATGAGCTGCGTCAGTATCTGCTCAGCAAGGGCATCGCCTCGAGCAGGACGACCAGTTATAGCCCGTGGGGAAACGGGCAGGTGGAGAGGGAGAACGCGACAGTTTGGAAGGCTGTCCTCCTAGCCCTACGGTCAAGGAGTCTCCCAATCGCCCGCTGGCAGGAGGTCCTACCCGATGCCCTGCACTCCATTAGGTCGCTCCTCTGTACGGCCACGAACGAGACCCCTCACAATCGTTTGTTTGTCTTCCCCAGGAAGTCCACCTCTGGAGTCTCGCTGCCACCCTGGCTGACGACTCCGGGTCCAGTCCTACTCCGGAGGCATGTGAGGAGCCATAAAACGGATCCCATAGTCGAGAGGGTCCACCTGCTGCACGCAAACTCTCGTTATGCCTACGTCGAGCACCCCGATGGCAGGCAGGATACTGTCTCCCTGCGAGACCTGGCACCCGCTGGCTCTCCCACCGACCCTCCCACCGACCCCCCCCCCCTTCTACCGACGCTCCCGGCCCTACACTGAACGCCGACTTCGACAGCGCCCCCTCCATAGCGCCCCCTGCCCCCCAGCCGACACCGACCACCCTAATCACTCCTGATACCCCCCCTCTCCAAGGCGGACAAAGCTTCAGTCAACCGTGCTCCCGGATACCACCATCGGAACCGACCGCATCCACGGCGCCACCACCGGAGCGGCGAAAGTCAGCACGGACTATCAGACCACCACAAAGACTGAACTTATAATTTAAAAACACTTCATCCCCGACGGACTATGTTTTTTTTTTAAACGGGGGTGAATGTGATGATCGGAATACCTTGCCCCTTTAAGAGGCTTGTGATGATCGGAATACATTGCCCCTTTAAGAGGCTTGGAACCCTGGGGGACTCCGCCTCTGGCTACGCCCCCTGGGAAACAGTATTTAAGATGAGACTCCATTTTGCGAGCACACTTCTCATGGAGGCTGCCATTGTTCACTGCTTATTAAAGCCTTTGATTACTGACCTAACTTTCGTGTCGTAATTGAGAGTGCCTCAGTGTGCAACCTGACGCTGACAAGGTGCCGGCAATCAATGCCACGAAGACCCCAGAGGACAAAAAGGCGGTCCTCCGTTTCCTTGGGATGGTGAATTTTCTCGGGAAATTCATTCCCTACATGGCATCCCACACCACAGCCCTCCGCATCTTGCAAAAAAGTCGACAGTGTTCCAGTGGCTTCCTGCACATCAAGCGGAGTGGCTTGAGCTGAAGGCGAAGCTCACCACAGCCCCAGTATTGGCATTCTTTGACCCAACCAAGGATACCAAGATATCCACAGACGCAAGCCAGGACGGCATTGGGGCGGTGCTCCTCCAGCGAGATGATTCCTCGTCCTGGGCTCCAGTGGCAGACGCCTCCATGACTCCGACCGAACAACGGTATGCCCAGATCGAAAAGGAGTGTTTGGGTCTCGTGACAGGAATAGTCAAGTTTCATGACTTCTATACGGCCTGCCAAAGTTCACGGTGTAAACAGACCACATGCCTTTAGTCCACATAATCCAAAAGGATTTAAATGACATGACACCTCGGCTGCAGCAAATTCTTCTTCGTCTCCGTCGATATGACTTCGAACTCGTCTACACACCGGGTAAGGAGCTGATTGTCACGGATGCCCTATCCCAATCCGTCATCACACCGTGTGAACAGGGCGACTTCATTCACCACATTGAAGCACAGGTGCAGCTGTGTGCCAGCAACCTCCCAGCCACTGATGAACGAGTTATACAAATACGCAAAGAAGCTGCCAAAGATCCCCAACCGCAGCGCGTGATGAAGCACCTCGCCCATCGCTGGCAAAAAGGGGCAGTGCCCCCAGTTCTTCAATGTCAAGTACGAGCTGATGGTTGTTGAGGGGATCCTTCTTAAACTAGATAGAATCGTCATTCCCCAAAGCATATAAAACATGGTGCTCAGACAGATCCATGAGGGTCACTTGGGGGTCGAGAAATGTCGACGCAGAGCTCGGCAGGCAGTTTACTGGCCTGGCATCAGCCAGGACATTGCCAACACAGTCCTCAACTGCACAACATGCCAGAAGTTTCAACCAGCTCAGCCCAAGGAAACACTGCAACAGCACAAGATCGTGGCCTCTCCGTGGTCCAAGGTGGGGATAGACCTCTTTCGTGCCAATGGGCGTGATTACGTGCTTCTGGTCGACTACTTCTCCAGCTACCCGGAAGTGGTGAAACTGTCGGACCTCACGTCCAAGTCCGTCACCAAAGCCTGCAAAGAGACGTTTGCCAGGCATGGGATACCACTCACGGTAATGAGGGACAACGGTCCATTTTTCTACAGCCAAGGGTGGTCCGACTTTGCACGATCCTACCACTTTAGTCACATCACATCCAGTCCCCCTTACCCCCAATCAAACGGGAAGGCCGAGAAAGGGTCCATATTGTCAAGCGGTTGCGGTGCAAGGCTGCAGACTCAGCCTCGGATTTCAACCTGGCGCTATTGGCATACAGGGCAACCCCTCTGTCGACTGGTTTGTCTGTGGCGCAGTTGCTCATGAACCACAACCTTAGGACGACTGTTCCAGCCATTCATGTTCCAGACCTTGACCACCTCACGGTGCTGCAGAAGGTGCAGCGATCCAGGGACCAACAAAAGATCACGTATGATGCTCATGCCACGGATCTGCTGCGCTGGCTCCAGACGATGTTGTTCACGTTCAGCTGCCTGAGGGAGGTTGGTCAGCCCCAGCTGTTGTCGTCAGACAGGCTGCTCCCAGGTCTTTCGTTGTCCAAATGGCTGATGGCTCCATTTTACAGCGCAACAGGAGGGCGCTGCGTAAAGTTCCCTGCCCATCACCCAACCGCACTTCTCCGCATGTCATCATGCCTCCTCCGGACGTCTTGCACCATGAGGCCACCGATCTGGCAGCAGTCCTGCCAGTCCAGGTTCCGGTGTCTCCCCCCTCCACCTCTGCGGCGATCGACGAGAATTCGTCGCCCACCACAAAGACTGAATCTATAGACATAAACCTTGTAAATTTTGTTCAGTTTGCTCTGTATCTGCACGATAGACACCTTCCCATTTACATCTGTTCATTCATTCCCCACTTGTACATAGTTATGCATACATATACAGCCACGTTCCAAAATTTATTTTAAAAGGGGAGATGTCATAATATCCACTCATGTATATCATGAGATGCAGACAGGCAGTGATTGACACACAGGATAACCAATGAACACACATGACACAGAACAACCAATCACCAGACAGGACACTCACCACTATAAAGCCCACAGGGCATTAAGGCTCTCCCTCTTGTCATAATATCCACCCATGTATATAATGGAGTGCAGACAGGCAGTGATTGACACACAGGATAACCAATGAACACACATGACACAGAACAACCAATCATCAGACAGGACACTACCACTATAAAGCCAGAGGGCACTAGGTTTCCCGCTCTCTCTGGACCCAGCCACTGAGACAGTCAGAGTCCATGAGCTAGCCAGTGCAAACACCACGTGGTAGCTAGTAAGTCTGGTCAGGCTAGTACTAGGTCTCCAGTCAATTCAGTATAGTGTCGACCCACAGCTGAGCATGTATATTAGTTATAACATTGAATAAAATCGTGTTGGATCGTCTCCAGTGTTAGAGGTCTGTCTCTTACTACACTGCATCATGTGCAGTCCATATCGAACCAACCTGCCTAACACATCATGGTACCACGGGGTGACACTGAAATTGACGGACCTACCTCGAGTGAATCAGTATTGACCAGCAAGCAGCCATCCGGTGACATGGAAAACATCCAGCCTCCTCCGCAGCTCCACATCTCCGGCAACCTCGGCGCCAATTGGAAGATCTTCAAGCAAAAGTTCCTCTTGTACATCAAGGCCGCCGACCTCGAGGCCGCATTGGATGCCAGGAAGATCGAGCTATTTCTCTCCACAGCAGGGGACCTCGCCATCCACATCTACAACTTCCTTACGTTCGCTGAAGGCGAAGACAAGCCAAAATTCAAAACAGCCCTGCTGAAGTTCGACAGCTACTGCGACATTGAGGTGAATGAGAGCATTGAACGGTACGTTTTCCAGCAGAGGCTTCAGGGTAAGGATGAACCTTTTCAGTCCTTCTTGACCCTAACACATCACCTCTCTCACAGGAAACGGCCAGGGAGATAGTTGCAGTGTACAAGCCAATGAACATCATCACCATATGATAGAGAGCTAGTCTGGTCAAGCCAGTAGGAGGTTATCAGTTAGGTTAATAGAGTGTCAACCCACAACAGATTATGTACAGCAATCAACAAGTTCAATAAAACAGTGTTGGACCATCTCCTGTGTCGGAAGCCTGTTTCACGTTTTACTGCATCCAGTTGTAGTCGATGTTAGACCAACACAGATAACACATCAGGCTAGACTCAAAGACCAGAGGGGTGGCCATTCTGGTTAGTAAACGGGTGGCGTTTGAGGCAGGGAGCATCGTAGCGGAGAAGGGGGGCAGGCACATAATGGTGAGTGGCAAGCTCCAGGGGGCCCGGATGGTGTTGCTGAACATGTATGCCCCGAACTGGGATGATGCGGAACTCATGAGGTGCATGTTGGGTAAAATCTCGGACTTGGAGTCAAGTAACTTGATCATGGGGGGGGGGGGGGGGGGGGGGCTTTAATTCTGTCTTGGATCCGGCGCTAGACCAGTCTAGGTCCAGGCCGGGAAAGAGACCGGCAGCAGCCACGGCCCTGTGGGAGTTCATGGATCAGATGGGGGGCGTGGGCCATGGAGATTCGCGCAGCCAAGGGGAGCGAAAAGTTCTCCTTTTTCTCTCACGTCCACAAAGTCTACTCGCGGATTGGCTTTTTTGTGTTGAGCAGGGCGTTAATTCCGAGGGTGGAGGGGGTTGAGTATTCGGCCATTGTGGTCTCGGACCATGCCCTGCATGTGGACCTGCGACTGGGGGCGGAGCGGAGGCAGCACCCTCTCTGGAGACTGGATGTGGGACTGCTAGCGGATGAGGAGGTGTGTGGGCGGATAAGGAAGAGCATTCAGGAGTATGTAGCAATAAATGACACAGGGGAGGTAACAGCAACAACGGTTTGGGAGGCTATGAAGGCGGCCATTAGAGGGGAGTTAATTTCTATTAGGTCCCACAGAGAAAAGAGGGAGAGGGCGGAGAGGGAGAGGCTGGTGGGAGAGATACTTGGTGTAGACAGGAAGTACGCGGAGACCCCCGAGGAAGGGCTGCTAAAGGAGCGTCGGAGATTACAGGCGGAGTTCGATTTGCTGACCACAGGGAAGGCGGAGGCACAGCTGAGGAAGGTGAAGGGGGCAGTCTATGAGTATGGGGAGAAAGCCAGTAGGATGCTGGCGCACCAACTTCACAGGAGAGAGGCGACCAGAGAGATCCGGGGAGTGAGGGATAAGGAAGGCAATACGGTCTTGGGCCCAGAAAAGATCAATCAAGTCTTCAAGGAGTTTTATTGTAAACTGTACGAGTCAGAACCCCCAAGGGGAGGGGAAGGGATGAAGCAATTTATGGATTAATTGAGTTCCCAAAGGTGGACGAAGATCTGGTGGAGGGACTGGGGGGGTCCCAATTGAGTTGGAGGAGATAGTTAAAGGACTGGTTAGTATGCAGTCGGGCAAGACCCCGGGTCCGGACCGCTTTCCTGTAGAATTCTATAAGAAATTCTCGGAGCTGCTGAGCCCACTCCTGCTAAGAACCTTTAACGAGGCAAAGGAGAGAGGAACCCCCCCCCCCCCGACGATGTCACAGGCATTGAGCTCGCTCATTTTGAAGAGGAAGAAGGATCAGCTTCATTGTGCGTCTGACAGACCGACATTGCTCCTGAACTGCTGGCAAAAATTCTGGCTACCAGAATAGAGGACTGTGTCCTGGGAGTGATTGAGGACCAGACGGGTTTCGTGAAGGGCAGACAACTGAACGCAAATGTGAGGAGGCTCCAGAATATTATTATGATGCCCTCGGAGGGAGGGGACGCAGAAGTAGTGGCTGCAATGGATGTGGAGAAAGTCAGTCTTTGATAGGGTGGAGTGGGAGTACCTGTGGGAAGTGTTAGGTAGGTTTGGATTTGGTGAGGGATTCATAGGGTGGGTCAAGCTAATGTATCAGGCCCCCGTAGGAAGTGTATCCACGAACCGGCTGAGGGTGGAGTATTTTAGGCTACACCGAGGGATGAGGCAGGGGTGCCCCCTATCCCCGTTACTATTTGCCCTGGCAATCGAGCCGTTGGCCATAGCGCTGAGGACTTCGAGGAACTGGAGGGGGCTGGTCCGGGGGGGGGGGGGGGGGGGGCACCGGGTTTCCCTCTACGCGGATGACCTGCTATTGTATATTTCGGACCCGCTAGAGGGGTTGGGGGAGGTCATGCGGATCCTGGGGGACTTTGGGAGCTTCTCGGGGTACAAGTTGAACGTGGGGAAAAGTGAGCTGTTTGTAATCCATGCTAGGGGTCAGGAGGAGAGATTGCGGGAGCTCCCGCTCAAGGTGGTGGAGAGGAGCTTTCGTTATTTTGGTATACAGGTGGCTAGGAACTGGGATGCCCTACACAAGCTCAATCTATCTTGGCTTGTAGAGCAGATGGAGGGAGACTTTAAAAGGTGGGACATGCTCCCGCTTTCCCTGGCGGTAACGGTGCAGACTGTGAAGATGACGGTTCTCCCCAGATTCCTGTTTGTCTTTCAGTGCCTTCCCATTTTCATCCCCAAATCCTTTTTCAAGCGGGTGAACAGGATTATCACGGGGTTTGTGTGGGCAAATAAAACCCCGCGAGTCAAAAGACTATTCTTGGAGTGTAGCTGGCGTTGGGAGGGTTGGCACTGCCGAACTTCTGTAGCTACTATTGGGTGGCTAATGTGGCCATGATTAGGAAATGGAGGCGGGGTCGGCATGGGGGAGGCTAGAGGTGGCATCATGCAAAGGCACCAGTCTAGCGGCACTGGTAACGGCACCACTGCCGTTCTCACCGGCACGATACACCACAAGCCCGGTGGTGACGGCGACACTGAGGGTCTGGGGTCAGTGGAGAAGGCACAGGAAGGACGAGGGGGCCTCAGTTTGCACCCCGAGATACGGAACAACCATAGATTTGCTCTGGGCAAGATAGACGGGGGGGGGGGGGGGGGGGGGTTCCAAGGCTAGTATAGGGCAGGCATGAAGGATGGGGGACCTGTTTATAGATGGGATTTTCCCCAGAGTGCAGGCGCTGGAGGAAACCCACGCAGGCACAGGGAGAAGGTAAAAACTCCACACAGACAGTCACCCAAGGCTGGAATTAAACCCAGGTCCCTGGAGCTGTGGGGCAACAGTACTAACCACTGCCACGTTGCCTCTCTGCCGCCCATCTGTGACTATGGGCGATTTTAATCTGCATATAGATTGGGGGAGTCAAATTAGTCACAGTACGATCGAGGAAGAAGTTCTAGAGTGTATGCAGGATAGTTTTCTGGACCAATACGTTGAGAAACCAACAAGGGATCAAGCCATCTTGGACTGGATGTTGTGCAATGAGAAAGGAATAGTTAGCAATCGAATTGTGAGAGAAGCCTTGGGGATGAGTGACCACAATATGATTGAATTCTTTATCAATGTGGATTGTGAGGTAGTTGTTTCTGAGACCAAGGTACTGAACCTCAATAACTATGATGGTTGAGGCAATAGTTGGCTATGATGGACTGGGAAACCTTACTGAAAAGGACAGTGGACAAGCAATGGCAGGCTTTCAAGGAACGAATAGGTGAACCCAAAAGTAATTTATTCGTATTTGGCACAAGAGTAGAAAGGGAACCATGGCCAAACCATGGCTTACAAGGGAAATTAGAATTAGTATTAGATTCGAAGAAGAAGCATACAAATTAGCAATAAAAAGAAATAGACCGGAGGATTTGGAACAGTTTAATATTCAGCAAAGGTTGATCAAGGGATTGATGAAGAAGAGGAATATTGAGTATGAAAGTAAGCTATCAGGGAACATAAAAACTGACTGTGTAAGTTTCTATAGGTATGTAAAGAGAGAAAGATAGACAAAAACAAATGTAGGCCCCTTACAATCAGAAACGGGGGAATTCATAATGGGGAACAAAGAAATGGCTGAGGAACTAAATTTGTACTTTGCTTCTGTCTTCACAAAGGAAGACATGAATAATGTACCGGAAGTTCTGAATAACACAAGCTTTAGCGAGGAACTGAAGGGAATCAGTATAAGTAGAGAAATGGTTTGGGGGATATTAGTGGGATTGAATGCGGATATTCTTCACTTCAGAGTACTTAAGGAAGTGGCCCTAGAAATAGTAGATCTGTTGGTGGTCATTTTCCAAATTTCTTTGGACTCTGGAATGGTTTCTACAGATTGGAGGGTAGCTAATATCACCCTGCTATTCAAAAAGGGAGGTAGAGAGAAAACAGGGAACTATAGACCAGTGAGCCTGATGTTGGTAGAAGGGAAGTTGCTGAAGTCCATTATCAAAGATTTCATAGCATAGCATTTGGAAAGCAGTGGTATAATCAGACAAGTCAGCATGGATTTATGAAAGGAAAATCCCGCTAGTCAAATCTACTGGAATTATTTGGGGATGTAATTATTATTGGAATGGGTGTAAATTGAGAGAGGAGGATACTCAGTGAGACCCTGGTGTTCTCATGCATCAGTCGCTGAAGGTCAGTGTGCAGGTACAGAGGTAGTAAAGAAGGCAAATGGTAAGTTGGCCCCATGACTTGATGACCAAGGAATAGATATAGGACAGAGGTCAGAGGTAGGTTTTTTATGCAAAGTGTGGTGAGGCCGTGGAATGCCCTACCTGCAACAGTAGTGAACTCGCCAACATTGAGGACATTTAAAAGTTTATTGGATAAGCATATGGATGATAATGGCATAGTGTAGGTTAGATGGCCTTTAGTTTTTGACTTCCCATGTCGGTGCAACATCGTGGGCCGAAGGGCCTGTACTGCGCTGTATCGTTCTATGTTCTATGTTCTATATCAAGAGAATTTGAGTACAGGAATTGAGATATTTTACTGCAATTGTATAGGGCATTGGTGAGGCCACACCAGGAATATTATGTGAAGTTTTGGTGTCCTTATCTGAGGAAGGATGTTCTTGCTATGGAAGGTGCATCAAAGGTTTATCAGGCTGATTCCTGGGATGGCTGAACTGTCATATGAGGAGAGACAAAGTTGGTTAGGATTATATTCTTTGGAGTTTAGGAAAGTGAGAAAGGATCTCACAGACAGTTATAAAATTCTAACAGAATTAGACAGGGTAATTTCAGAAAGAATGTTCCTAATGGTGGGGGAGTCCAGAACTAGGGGTCATAGTTTGAGAATAAGGGGTAAACCTTTTAGGACTGAGGTGAGGAGATTCTTCATCCAGAGTGTGGTGAATCTGTGGAATTCACCGCAGAAAGTAGTTGAGGCCAAAATGTTGTGTAATTTTAAGGGGTTAGATGTAGCTCTTGGGGCTAAAGGGGTCAAGGAATTTGATGATCAGCCATGACCATAATGAATGGCGGAACAGGCTCGAAGGGCTGAATGGTCTACTCCTATTTTCTATGTATATTTCTAAATGAGCTTGAAACTATGCTTGTTTTCTAGGTCCCCCAGAACAAGTTGTTTCCAGCTCCTAGCTGATGCCACTAACTGACCCCCATCTATCTACCTATCTGGAGTTCTTGTGGCGCAGTGGGTAGCGTTCCCTATCTGTGTGCCAGAAGCTCGGGGTTTGAGACCCACCCCATGACTTGATGACCAAGGAAGGTGCATTCATAATGCAGCCAAATGGGTGGAGTGTATCAACCTGCAAATCCTTCCAACACGCCAAAGCTATCAGTAAGAGCAGGAGAGAATCCTGGTCAGACACACTTGATGTGGAGAGGCGCTCTCAAGCTATAAGCCCCTGACAATGGGCGAGCAACCTGTTCCAGGTAAACCTTCCGATGGGAACAGATGAAAGACTGCCTTGTGCACCAATAGGTGCAAGAGGAGAAACAACAACAATCTGCCTATCTCCTTGATGTCTAGCTCCGTGTGACGGTGGCAACTCTGAACTGGGAACCTCTTATTCATGGACTTCCGACATCAAAACTGCCAATACAGAATGACCTGAACCAGAGCAAGGGATGACATGAAGACCGTTCTCACAGGGCTCAACACCAGCAGTTCCAAACCACATTCTGGCTTCAACTTCGAGAAAGGAAAGTTTTCACAGAACTATACAAATTACAGGACAGGATGGGGACATTAGGCTCCCACAGCTGGCATCACTCCTGTGGCCCCATTCATCCCAAATCCTTTTATATTCCTCCTTATCCAAAATGTATCCCTTTTTAAAAAAATTAAATTGACCATATTACCACACGTTGTGAAGGATCCTATGATGTGATAGCTCTCAATTCAAAAACCTCCTCCTTTTCTCCCTTGGTTTTTGTCACAAGAATCCGTGGTCTCTGATCCTTAGTTCCCCATTAACCACCAATAGAAATGATCTTTCTCGAAGTTCCCCATGTTTCACTCGTCCATTACTGGCTGCTCCTCTCAGTTTTGTTCCCACTCACAATGTTACGGTTGATACTAGCTTTGCAGGAAATGCTATTCCGTTTGCCAGTTCACATCCCTGACCCCAGTCCCCAGCTCTTCCCATTCCTCTGTCCCCATTTCTTCCTTAACTTTCAATCCCCTGATCCTCCACTAGGGAACGGGGGCTTGGGCTGTAAGAAGGAATGGGGAAAGGGAAGCATGCATCTGGGAAATGGGGCTTGTAGGGGGAGAGATAGATAAAGTGGAATGGGGACTTAAGGGGAGACAGAGACAGGAAATGTATCTCAAGAGAGAAATGGAGATTAGCAGGATAAATTGCTAATGCCCCAGGTTACTGGGGCCAGAATCTGGGGTAGAGCCCCTGAATTTGTTTAGTGTAAGTCTAGTGTTAGGGCCAAGCCTGACTCCAGAAGAAAGCAGAATGAAATTCCCTCTTCATGGGACTTACATTCCCCCTCTGCTGTAAAGCAGCATGGCACATCCTGAGGTAGGACAAGATTTTACAAATGCAAATCCTTCTTGTATTCTTTCCCTTGGCTTGGTTAGGCCTGACCCTGATTTTTGGGGTTTGTATATTTATGGTACGAGTAACAACTTCACTCCTACAGTTAAGGAAATTGTGAATGGGAAATAAATGTTGGCATTGCCAGAGACATCTGCATCCTGAGAATTAATTTTTTTAAATATATTTTTATTCATGGCTTTTTGCGTATATACATAAAACATCAGAAGAACAACGCAGAAACCCAAACAAACAACCTCAAATCCCAAACCTACCCTGAAACCAGCACCCAGAATAAATTTTTAACAAGTGGTACTGTTGTAGTACAAATACATCCTGAAAATCATTTGAACTCTGCTTGCTGTTGGCCTGTGGCAATCTAACTGTGCTTGGGATCCACTCTGTGAGGAATTAGAGACAAGACATTATATTGCATCCTTCCACTTTATTGAGCAGAACATTTGTAAATCGATCCTCTTTGCAACCAACTGAGTGATACGATTTCCCCACCTGAGTAACTCTGCTGTGAGATACTTCGAGATGATTTCATTGCAAATTTTAAAAATATGATTTTAAACATTTCTAATCAATTTTTCTGACAGAGAAGC